>NC_140200.1:15416073-16076073 GCF_965226575.1 Pagrus pagrus
AAGACGTGACCTGCAGATTGCCATCTTGTCAGCAACCCTTCAGGCGTGCTTTTGCCTTGCATATGTGCGTTTGAGCATTTGTTGTGCTGAGCTGTGCTCTGTGTACTGGGTAAATTCAAAGCAATCTGCCACCTCCCTCAAAACTAGCCGAGCGCTGACAGTAACACAAAGGACGGCGCGGAACACCTGCTGAGATGATGGAGATGGCTGGCAGCCAAGCCGACATATGGGTCTCATTCTGGCCCTAATGAAGACAACCTGACATAAATATCGGACAAAACGGACCGCTCCGGAGACCCGCGCCGTCCCGCCGCAGCGTCGCTGACATTGACGTAAACATTTGATCATCCTCGGGGTGTCGAGGCTGGAGAGAGGAGAGCAGAGGCGTGGAGGGAAAGCAGAGACTGGGCTGTAACACGATACATTTACTGCATATCAATGCGGCTTCCCAAAAGCATAAACACCTCAGTCTTCTTTGAAGCCTACAGGTAACAGAGCATACTATCCACAGTTGCAGGATGAAATGATTCCGCGGCTGTAAACAAGTGCTCGCTCACACTTTTCACAAGGTGTGTGAAGTGTCAGAACGTCTCAGTGTTATAAAGAAAAGCTGCTTTAGGCCGGGAAGACTTCGCTATCCTTGAGCTCTGAGACTGTGTCAAAAAAAGACGGACATCAAACGCAAGAACGCGGGTAATTAAGTTAAGTCAGTGCTTGAAAGGAGACTGTTTTTGTGCATATTCAAAAGCAGCACCTGGAAACAGCCCCGCTTAGACATCTTTATTCTTCCACGTTAGTAGAGAGTGGATGCATCCTGTGCCAGAATGTTGCTCTTCCAGCTGCACTGACTGTCTTCTTCTTTGGCCCTAATAGACCTTCTCACTGTTTTTATAACAATTGGAAAAACAAACATGAAAAAAAAACAACCAGTGATGCCTCTGGCAGCCCCAATCCTTGTCCTTGTGCTCCACGTGGAAGCCTGCGGCCAGTCAGGGAGGCGAACAGTTAATATAACCGCCGACAAGGAGGCTCTGGCTGTTTGGAGAGATAATGGCCTGGACCACAGGCACAATAATAGCCTCCCTCTGCAAAGGAATGTTGCACTGTCAGTTCACAGTCCTCCATGTTGCCTATTTATAGTTCCCCATAATTAATACGCTGTAATTGAAGCATATAAGCAAAGCTGAGTACAGTACACAGAGGCCTCGTACTCTCGCAGGAAAAAGATGTGAAATGATAGTCGTTACAGTTGTCATATCTCATATCAGTGGACATTTCTTTCCGTCTTTTTTCTGTTTCTGCGGAGACACCGAGGGCTAATCTCCAGCCTCGAGTTATACATTATAAATGCTGGACAGAATATGCAAAACAGAGCTGGCACTTCTGTCATCGTTTCACACAGACAAAGGCACTTTTCAACCGAATACGACAGAGAGATTAATAATCATCTATTACTGTCAAAGTTCATCAGCTTCCTGTTTCGTAGGGAGCCCATTCAGCTGCAATAACATCTCAGAAGGGCTGAGCGATATGTAAAATATATGTCTTCATCGCGATATGAGACTATATATGGTCCCAGATCTGGACATTGTTATATTGTCGCATGTCATTGTGTTTTCCTGGTTTTTAAGGCAGAATTACAGTCAAGAGATGTCATTTTCTGAACTTATGAGACGGAGATAAGTATTTTTCAAAAATCTTATTGAGTTGATATTTTGTGAAAGTGCCAAAAGTTATCCTTTCAATATCATCACAACAACAATATGGAAGTATTTGGTCAAAAATACTGTGATATTTGTACACGTATATTCCTTATGAAGTGCTTTTGAGGACATTTCAAAATATATTATCGTATATATTGAGAAATATATATGGTGCATCGTGATATAGACTTAAAATACCACAGTCTTTTGAAGGCCGTATCGCCCCAGCCCCAGAGCACAGAGGCCTCAAGCTCTCACTGGAAAAAGTTGTGAAATGATAGTCGTCACACTTGTCAAATCTCATATCAATGGACATTTCTTTCCTGTTTCGGCGGAGACACCCAGGACTTCTCCTCAGCCTCGAGTTATACATAATAAATGCCGAACAGAATATGCAAAACCGAGCATTGCACTTCTGTCATCATTTCACACAGACAAAGGCGCTTTTCTACAGTATATGACAGAGAGATTAATAATCATCTATTACTGTCAGAGTTCATCAGCTTCCTGTTCCGTCGGGCGCCCATTTAACGCCAAATCACGCCAGCAACATCTTCGGTTTCCGTGTTTCTTCACAGCTGATGTCCTGATTCCTTAGAGGTTTAAAACCATCCAATAACGCAATCTCGTGTCATCAGTCCGGCTGTAATCTGTTCATCTGGAAAAAAAAATCTGTCCTTTTTCTTTTTTTTTTTAATTAATGGAATTTGAATGATGATGTGATGTACTGTATATGTGGAAGCAGCCTTCCATATAGCATGTTAATGATCCACATCATTCTGCTAATCAGTCAATTAATCACCATCTTATGAATTTAATCTCTTACTTAGGCCCTGTTCTACATAATGGGTTTTAAACATTCAAATTCACGCTCGGGTTACAAATGAGCCTCATTCTGGTGCCGCGCTCATCTTAAACCGGGCTTCTGTTGACAGCCTTTGATCTGCGATGTTATATTTCTTCTTCAACACAGAAGGACATGTGACAATGACAGAGCACAATGAGTCCATTGAAATGTTTGCGCAGGAGTTATTAAAGCCCGCGGTGGGTTTCTTTTTTATTATTCTGTATCCTTTTTGTGCGTACATACAGTTCATGTTCTTCAAAGGTGTATTTTTTGATGAAAAATAACCTCTCAACAATCTTTGGATCGTATTCAAGAAGCTCAAAAGCCCATTTTGCTTTGGTGATTTCACACCGCGCGGCAGAAAACAAACTCATGTTTATTTATCACATACTTAAGTCTCTCATATCGAGAGCTCAGTTAGTCAAAATGGGAGTGAAATAGAAGTCTTTGATTTAGAGAAGTAAATATATCGGTGGATCAATTTGTAATACGTGCCTGGATTGGCTTTCTCAAATGGGTTCAATCAATGGCCATTAAGGATTGGCAGTTTTGTGGATTAAATTATCAACGGCGAGAACACAAGGCTTCAGTTTTTGTTTGTGATATTAAAGATCTTGACATTTCTTATTTTGTTGATGTTTTTTTCAAGGCACCCTTTACAAAGGGGTTTTACGTTGTTAGTTGTGTTGTGTCAGTTGTGATTTTATTGATGGAAAGTGGCTAAAACGCTTCAAAAACAGCTTGTGAGTTGCCGGGTTGTGAAAACTCCCTTTCGCTGGTTGGATAATGTTTTTTTGAAAAGTGCTGCAGAAAACTTGGGTGAATATTTTGGGAAGTATTCACTCTCTTGCCAAGAGTTAGACGAGAAGATCGATACCACGATCCCGTCCATGTGGCAAATATCAGTGCGTTGCCTTACCTTAGCATAAAAACAGCTAAGAGAACAACATGACATATTAAGTGTGAAACCCACGGGTATCAACCGATCACTAACACTCATAACGGTATTATTACCAAAAAGAAAACCTGGCAACGCAAGATTTGTTCTTATTAATGTTTTATAATAACTTAAAATCTCCATCTGTTATATATTATCCTCCGAGGGTCGTAGAGGGCTGGAGCCAATCCAAGCTGACGTTTGATAGATGACTCATCTATAAAGCATTGATTAATCATTTATTGCCCGTTGATATAAAGCCAGTGGAGGCACTTCAACAACTTTACACATTAAACTAAATTATTGTCATGGGAAGTACAATTCAGCCGGTGGAAACAGTTAGATAAAGTCTCCCTACACTCTGGAGGGAACTTTCCAAAGTCTGAATGAATAACCTAGATGGTTCATCATTTTACGCCTTTATGAGATAGTAGAGTAGAGAGATGACAAGAAATGGGAGAGAAAGAAAGGTAAGGACTTGCATCAAAAGCCCCCGACTGGATTTGAACGGGGAACGTAATGGCTCATAGTCGGTGTCTTAAAGGATAAATTCACCCAAATATGGAAATTCAGTCATTATGGAAAGTCGGGTGAAGTTTCGTAGTCCACAAAACATTTCTGGAGCTTCGCAGCAAAACAGTGTTGCAGCATGAAATGGCTCCACACATCTCGTATGGAGTAATCCAAGTCTCTCGTAGCCGATAATCCCACATTGATTTGAAAAGACAAGATTTTCACCCTCGACACATGAACAAGCTTATTCACTCTCTTCAGACGGGGTGCATGCAAACACTTTTGTCTTCAAAGGGGGTGTAAATGATGTCTTGTCAAATCAGTTTGGGATCTCAGGGCTTCCTGGGACTTGTATTATGCCAGACGAGCTGTATGAAGCCATTTCATGTTTTTTATTTAGTTGTTTTTCATGCTTTGAAACAAGTCCCCATCTATGTCAGTTTTTTAGGAGCAACGCTGTTTTGCCGTGACGCTCCAGAAATGTTTCGTGGATTACGCAACTTTCCATCAGCATGAGGTTGATCAGATAATGACTTTACATTTTTTTTGTGAATTCATCCTTTAATCCCTACGCTCTGCTATCTTTATGGAAAAGCAATACTAACTTACTGCAGTGAAACTTTAAATCAACATTTAAATCATGTCTTTGTAACTTGTCAGATTTTCAGGCTAAAATTATCCAGAACTATTAGATATTGTTATTTATTACTGTCCGGATGTCAGCTAAAATTCCCCTTTTTGTGAGAGTGGTGGCAGATTTAGTGATGGCTACTGTACAGATAGAAGTTTGATGGTCACTTACTGTATCTGTGGTTATTGGAGCGCTGCCAGTCCTTTCTCTGAATGACACAGTCATATCTTGATTTGAAACATACCTCAGCCGACAGAAGCACTAATGTGATTTATTTGTGTTCCACTCGAGGGATCCAGTGACAGGAGGAACGAAACAGAACAGGACACGGCGACAGACAAACTGTAGTTTCCAGTGAAGCTCACAGAAATCACACGGCTCTGCTCTTTTACCTGCCTTGTTTCCTCTAAATGCTAATATTTAGACACGGTGTGTTATTTATGGATGAGGCCAGTGCACAAGATGGGCTCCTGCTGGCTAGTTAAGCACTCAGCATCTGTACACTTTTTTAAATTTTTTATTTATTTTGGAAAACGTCCAACTGGACTGTTGATGAGGCCCCACCTGACCCAACCCGTCACACGCTCCGACACACACATCAGCTGGAATACTAAACAGGTCAAAACGGAAACACCTTGAGACATCATTCAACAAAAATAGACTGTAATTGGAGACTGTGAATGGAGCTTTAACCGAAGCTGATGTAAAATGTGGGGAATGTTTTCATCATCAACACACATGAAGGAGACACATTAGAGTTATAAATGGTTTAGTGTTTGTTTTCAATGCGATTGTGCCGCACACATACTGCAATTACAATTTTCTTCAGGTGCTCCCTGAATTGTTTGGCTTTGACCTTTCCCCCTTGACATTATCGCTGTCACAATGGAAGTTATCTGTGTTACTGACTGTTGGCTAGGTAGCTAAGGTTACTAGTGAACTATGACTTGTATCAAGTGTTGAACCTGAGATCCAAGATTCAAGATTCAAGTTTATTGTCACGCAGTACAAAGACTACAGGCTCCACTGCAGAAATAGAAGATGATTTAATATAATGTATAAAGAAGTAATACATATAATAGCAGTAAAAGCAAGGAATGGAAGGTATAAAGCAATAAAAAGTAACTCAGATTTAGGATGAATGCAGGTTTCACCTATTGATGTTTGTCTGTAAGCATGAAAATGACTTTATTGTAATTCAGCCTTTAATATTCGGAAAAGACAACACTTAGGTCATCTCATGATACAACGAAATCCATAATCCAAGTCTTGATATTTTGCCTCTTAAAATAAACTACATTCAAACAATGCTCCCAGCTCAGGCCCAGCAGGACTGCTGGAAACCCTGCCAGATTTACTGAAACAGTGCAGGAAATCACTTCTTCGCCATCCACACCCTCGGCTGAGGATAAAATGCAGTGCCAAGTAATGCAGGGGGGGGGGGAAAGAGGTGCTGAGCCGTTAGCTTCTATATGAGATTTTAAAATTGGTTTCCACAATTTCTTGTAATAAATCCTCTATTAATTTAACCTCCCTGAATTAAAACTAGCGGGCGTTATGGCCCCAAATATGCCGAATATGATAACATCATCATCGGAGCATACTGAGCCATGCATCCAGCTGCCTTCTGACACATCGCAGACAATAGAGAGGTAATGACATCCTGAAGCAGTCCAACTGTAGCATGTGCAGCATGTTCTGCCCTATCAATAGTGAAACAGGCTATATTTGAGCCAAGCTGACACATTACTTGGCTCCTCATATGTGGAGGGCCGTTGGCAGTGAAAACTGTGTTATATGGCCCAGTAGTGCTGACAGGTTTCTTTCTCCTTCTCCTCTGCCCTCCCCCTCTTCTCCTCTTTATTTCTCCCTCTTCCAGGCTGTGGAGAGGCTGGCACGTGGCGAGAGGAGGAGGGGAAGGATGGATCTTCAGCCCGGTGTAAGAGCATCCCCCCAGGGAAGCCGGCGTCGGACGCAAGGCCTCATGGGCCGTTGACCTGCTGTCTTCTGTGATTTATGGCGGCTGGGGGCCTCTGGCCACTGCAGACTCCTCTCCTCTCTCTCCTCCGTTTCCCTACGCACACACTGCGGGAGTGCAAGGAGCCACACACACTGCACCACCGGCTACAGGAGTATCCAAAGAGGAATTCCTTGCGTATGCTGAGCTGCAGCACGGGCGCGCATACATCCACCGCTTCCTACACGGTCTCATACAAAAATAAACAGCTCCATAAACATTTCTCCGCTGCAGCGCCGTGCCCCGCAATCCCATCACACGTGCATTAGACAGAGCCCGCTCTCCGAGTATTCTCCATTTGACTGCGTGTGGATTACTATCAGTCATGGTGTGTCAGCTGTAGAGCCCTCGGTGTAGCCGCTGCTCACAGGCAGAGGCGGATCAATGGAAGTGCGCTGAGTAACGAGGTGATGTTCCTGTTTTCACATGGTCTGAGAGCAATCAGCAGGCAGCACATCTCCGCTGAATCCACACACGGCTCGGCCCCTACACTGCAATAACCGTCCTCCTCTATGGACTATTAGTGCCGTGACTTATGGTATTATTTTAATATTCGACACACTAGCTGGACATTTGCTCCTGTGCACACCAGAGCTGTCAGAGCACCTTAAATACCCTTTTTTTCTCCTGCCGTAAAGGTCTGGAGCGTGCACAGTGCCGTATTTACCTTCTGGACTATTATTACTTTTGAAAGCTGGGGACTGAGAGTGAGAGCCAGCAGGTGCCCTCGCCATGGTGTTGCCGCCCCCAGACAAACGCCACGTGTGCCTGACCACCATCGTCATCATGACCAGCATGGCCTTCATGGACGCCTACCTGGTGGAGCAGAACCAGGGTCCGAGAAAGATTGGTGTGTGTATCATAGTGCTGGTAGGGGACGTGTGCTTCCTCATAGTGCTGCGATATGTGGCGGTGTGGGTCGGCGCCGAGGTGCGCACCGCCCGACGAGGATACGCCATGATCCTCTGGTTCCTGTACATCTTCGTCCTGGAGATCAAGCTGTACTTTGTCTTCCAGAATTGCAAGGCTGACAGGAAGAGCTTGGAGACAGTGGCCCGCAAGGCTTTGACGTTATTATTATCTGTATGTGTACCAGGCTTGTACTTGGTTCTAGTGGCTCTGGATAGTATGGAATATGTGAGAACTTTCCGGAAGAAGGAGGACATGAGGAGTCGTCTGTTCTGGGTCGCTCTGGACCTGCTGGACCTGCTGGATATCCAAGCCAACCTGTGGGAGCCCCAGCGGACAGGCCTGCCCATCTGGGCCGAGGGCCTGATGTTCTTCTACTGCTACATCCTGCTGCTCATCCTGCCCTGCGTGTCGCTCAGTGAGATCAGCATGCAGGGGGAGCACATGTCGCCCCAGAAGATGATGCTGTACCCAGTCCTGAGCCTGGTCACCATAAACGTGGTCACCATCCTCATACGAGGCGTAAACATGGTGCTGTTTCAGGACAGCCGCGTTTCCACCATCTTCGTCGGGAAGAACGTGGTGGCCATCGCCACCAAGGCATCCACCTTCCTGGAGTACCGCAGGCAGGTGAAGGAGTTCCCCCACCCGCAGAACGCCATGGCGCTAGAGCTGCAGCAGAACTCTGTCAGCCACACGCAGCCGCTGCCCAACGCCACCAGTTTGCCACACGAACCTTCGCCCGCGCAGGACGTCATCGACACATGACCGCCAGTGCCGGAACGAGCTCTGGACCATTAGAAACTGACTGCTTTTTATGAAAGCTCCCGGAGTGGAGGTAGATAGAGAAATCAGCTGCATGACAGGATGAGATTCTGCTCTTGTCAAGCCCACATGAGCTGCTGTGAAACCATAAAAGAGATTTTCAGCATCACCTGCCTGTCAGAACATACTGTAGACCTACACTTGATTCTCTGAGTGCAGCGTGCAGACTTTAGAAATCAAGTCGAAGGTTTTTATTGTGCTATTGTGTTTTTAATTGTTTCAAATGTTTTAAAAGTTCAAACTTTTATTAAGAGACAATCTCCACACTGCGCAGCCCGGTGACATTATGTTGTGTAAAATGGACGGTTGGTCCTCCTCTCCCCCCCCCACCCCCCGGTGAGTATCTTGTATTTTTTAAAGGTCACTTTTTCGACAGTGTGGCATTTCCTTTGAATTCCAGCACCAAAGGACAAACCACTCAGTGTGAAGCACTGACGGAGAGGAGGAGCAGAGAGTGACAGGGGTCAGTCGTGGGGGGCTAACCGTGCTGTGATACAGAGCGAGGTTGGTGGCAGACGAGTGCGATTCCTCCTGCGTTTGCTGAGAGAGGAGCTCTGTGGGAGCAGCTGCCTCGGTCAGCACCGGAGCTCAGCACTTACACCATCCACTGCAGGCATCCAAGCGTGTGTTTTACTCTGTGTGTGTGTGTGTGTGTGTGTGTGTGTGTGTGTGTGTGTGTGTGTGTGTGTGTGTGTGTGTGTGCGTGCGTGTGTTTGCGTGTGTGTGTGTCTGAGCAGGCACCTATGGAGTGTGTATGCCATGTTCGCCACAGGAGGTTTAGGATATTTCAAATTGTTTCGGGGGGAAACGTGAGCGGTTGATGTGTGTGATGAATTGCAAACGAGACAAAATATGTAGAGATGTCAGAAGAAAAAAAAAAAAACAATATGATTTTATTTCCGTCCTGTACATTCCTCTAAAACTAGCTCAAGCCTTGAAGTCAGAGGATGCAGAGATCAGAGTCCAGAGAGCGCCTCACTGAAGAATTGACAAAAGATAAAACAATAACATACAAACAGAAAATACTTTTTCTGATGTTACTCAGTTTATTATTCTGATTATTCTGATTATTATTATTATTATTATTATTATGTACATTCTTTACTTGTTGGAGGCAAATGATGTTTTAATAAAAGTATAAATAAAAGAATAATGATGAGCGCATGGTTTCTTTTTCTTACTTGTTCATTGTATTTTGAGCTAAATCAAGGAGTACTCGGTGTTGTACTTGAAAGCGACACGACAGCAGAGCCATTTCTGTGATGTTTTACATGGAAGAATCCACACAGCACATGAATATTTAGGCTGCCTCCTCCTGGACTCAGGCATTAATTTTCTACCCCTCAGGCTACCACGTTTTGGGGAAAGCAGGCATTGAATTTATCCTTAAAAATGTAAGAACCTTTTCTCAAATTGTTTCTCCCTGCTCCTGCCTCTTTATCACCTTCCCCACTTGCGGTATTGTTCCGTTAATCTTCCCCCGTCATCAGTTATCAAACAGAACTTCTACAGCCGATGAATCGCCTTTCTTGCTTTTCATGGAGAATTGTATTAACTGACCTAACAGTGTGTGTGCGGCGGGAGGAGGAGAGGTCAGCCGCATGAGGGGAAGTCGCTTATCTGTCGACAGGTTAACGAAGGTTAACTGCTGATCTCAGCTCACGGAGACGCACTCTCAGACTCTGAACTGCCCCCACTCCATTAACGATGACTGTCAGAGTGACAAAGAGGCCGGGTGATCACCGGAGGGGCGGCGTTTCTCTTTACTTTACATGATGTCGGACATTTTTAAAGAGATCATTCAGATTTCATCCATGGTTCTCAAAATGACTGACTGGACTACAAAGACCAGAAGCTTCAGTCCTATTTTAGATCACAATAGGTACACATGACCGCATTTAAAGGGGTACTCCACCACTTTTACACATTAAAGTGTGTATACAGGTCTTGGGGAATATTCCTGCATATGTGAAAAAGTAGTTGTAGTAGCGTTTTCTGAACCCTTTTGTTCCCTGATATCTACCACTGGTGGCTGAGTTGGATTTTGACGCGTGCAGATGAAAAGATGAGTAGAGGAGTGTTCAAAGTCGGTCCCTATGACCATTTATTGTTACAGGTTTGTTGGTTGGTTTTACAGAAAACTTGTTGTAAATAAAAATAAAATAAACTGAGAAAGGCTTTCAATATCAAAGTCCATAGGCCACATGGTATCACACACAGTCATGCACGGACGCACGGTCAAAAAACTGTATGCCCTCTCAGCCACGCCCAGATGCTGTGGCTTCAAGTTCTTAAGTCCTTCCCCCTTGGGCTCCTCCTTCAGCAGCCTCCCAAGCGACCTCTAGATGGGGACAGACCTGTGGCCATACACAATCACTCACTCAACCATTCACTCAGTCATTTGCATATGCAAACGCACACGCATGCAGACACACACACGCAGAGCACATGCACACATGCACACTTTCTCTCACTCACAGACTAATAACAAGAAAGAAAATATAAGAATCTACAAAAAGCTCAATTTGGCTCCTACAGTAATATGAAGCCTTTTGTGGCTCCAGAGGAATCTGCATGCAATCTGATAAATGTCCTCCAGTGATGTCACTCAGTGGCTAATTTGCATTGTGGGTAATGTAGGCAGCAGGTTTTGATAAAGGAAGAATGTGTGAAATAAAAATAGGGGATATTGATATCTTGATCATTTGTTTGTAAACTGTCCATAATGAGTCCAACAGTTTTATGAGAGCAATACTAGACCAGAGGACTGGTTTTCAAAACCTGCTGCCTACATTACCCACAATGCAACTTGCCACCGACGACATCACTGGAGGCTTCCTCTGGAGCCACAAAAGGCTTTACACCACTTTTTTTCCCTTTACCCTTTAAACTTTAGCATTGTAAATATTATTTATTTAAAGGTGTTATTGATAACATTCTGATAATAAATGTGCCATTCCATGTCCCCCCTTCCATCGCATTCACGTTACAACACCGCAGCTGTTCGAAGCATCTGCCCCCTCAAGCAAACCTTTTGAAATTATTAATTCACAATGATAATGTTTTTAAGGATACTTTTATTCTGCAGCTTTCTACAAGCTCTGTAGATGCGTTTTTGTTTTTTTTAATGATATGTCTACATAGAGACGTTATCAATATGACCTTAAAGTTCATGATTCGCTGGTTAAAACTACAGGAAGAGGAACATTGTAAGCAGGTTTGCTCACTGTACTGCCAAATATCCTTAGCAAAGCAAAGACAGCCTTTGCAACAGCTTAATTATATTTTTATTTATATTCAGGTACATTTCTGCTTGGTTGGCAAATTGCTGCAGCATCCGAGTTACAGTATATCTGCTTACTTACAAATAAGTTGGGGTTTTTTTGCAAAATATGCATAATGCATGAAGAGAAGACCTCACAACATCTCGATTCAGGAAGAAACTATACAGAAAGTCTTCTCACTGAAGTGCTGATTTCATACCCCACGCCCACTGCATCCGAGCTCATCTACCAACCAGTCAATTAAAGATCTGTTCAGGGCGCACAGTATCTGTACAAACCCTTCTCCTGACTCTCTTCTGTAGAAACATATTGACTGTTCTTGGCGTTGGAGTATTAAATATTTCTGAGGTGTATCTCTAAGGGCACATCCTGTTCATTCCTTCTGTTGTCAGTTCAGCTCCTGTCTTACAGTTACTCTGCACCACAAGGCCTCATTACAGACTTACGAAATAGAGTATATTATAGCTTTGATGTAAGTTTTTGCTTTATGCTGGGGATTTCCTGCTGTTGAATTCTTTACCATGCTCACGCTCAACAAGTTTATATGTCTTATTTTTCTTTTGCAGAGAGTTAAGAGCAACAGAACATAATAAAAAATTCAGAGAGGAAAAAGCATTAAAAAAAGTTATTCAGGATCATTCTGGTTCACAGTTTTAACCATGTACTCAACCAGAGCAAACAGTACGTGGTCAGACAATTATACAAGTTTGAAACTAACCTCCAAAAAAAAGCCGCAGCCAAACTTATTTGGAAAAGAAAACAAATTTCAGTTTTCACACCAGAAGTGCAACATTGAGCAGAACATTACCAATGCAGAAAAAATACCACTTCATTGATTTTACTTGAGAGAAAAACTAAGGAACATTTTGGAAATTGTGTGCATCTCCATTCCTCTACATCTCAAGTATGACAGAAAATATACCAGGGAATACATTTAACATAGTGATTGTTTACTTTCCAGTGTTTCTTAAGCATCCTTGCTGTAGCTGCTTTATAGAGTAATAACGCTACTTAATGAGAACTATGCTCTGTACTTAGATTTTTTTGATATGCCATTAACTAATGGTTAAATAATTAAGTGCTCACGTTAATGAAAGGCTAACTCCACCGACTTTACACAAAGTGTGTTTACAGGCCTTGAAATGTACCACTGCATATGTGAAAAAAGGAGTATAAAGCATTTAGTGGCTCCAGAAGAAGCTGCATGTAATCTGATATACTGCCGCTAGTGATGTCTCTCAGTGGCAAAGGCATTGTGGGTAATGTAGGCGTCATGTTTTCAAAATGAAGCAGAATGTACGGAATAAAAAAGGCGATATCTCTGATTCTGCTGTATCGATTTTTGGTCATTTCTTGTCCATAATGACTCCAACGGTGTTATGAGTGCAATGCTTGACCAATGGACTGCTTTACCCATAATGCAACTTCCATCGAATAATATCACTGGAGGGAATTTCAGAAACAGATCAGAAACTGGTGTCCATCAACTTTGACTGCGTTTGAGCTCCATGCATCGATGACCACCTCTCCTCGTCCTTCTGAAGTCCTGCACTCTGTGGGCTCGGAAATCAGCTCTGCCTGTCGAGTGAAGCAGCTTGTGCCGGGATGTTGTGGTGGACACAGGTCTCTGTAAAGATGTGGGCACAGCAGTCTTGATTTTCCTTGAAATTCATCTTTTTAATTTTCCTGCAACCGGACCTCCCTGGGCAGTCCAGCTGAAGGGTCGAAAGATGCGGTGGGCAGTGAATCAAGTTATGGAAAATGGGAATTATCGTTGAGGTGTGACAAAGTTGATGGTCTGACTCAAGGACATCACTTTTTGCATCACTAAATAATTTGCTGTTTAGTGCAGTGGTCCATTTTTTCTGTTAATCTGTTTGTCACTGTGCCTAAAGTCACTGTTTTTGTATGCAAACACTGTATTAGTGTCAATCATTTGTTTCCCACAGGAAGACACATTACTCTCCCCGAATAATAAATCCCTCAAAATCTTGTCACCTTGCACATTTTATTGTCACACCCGGGCCTCTATATTTAGAGCACCCTTGTTAGCGGGGACAGCCGTTAATCTTGGTTTGACTCTGTACAACATAAACAAGTACATAAAAAAAAAAATCTAATTACACACCTCATGCACCACAAAATGATTTGTTAAATGTAGATAGACTATAACTCTAAATGTTGAAATGGCACAGGTATTATGTTTAAACTGTAACAGACCCAGAGACGCAGCACTGTGACGCGACTGAATGTCAGAGATTTCAGCATCTACATTGACAGCTGATAGTCGCAGCTCACATTATTGAATCTCTGTCTCAACAGGAAATTCAGCAAAAACCTGCAGAACCAGTTCCAGGAACTATCTGTAACCTTTACGTCCAAAGAGACCAAATCTTCGTTGTGGTCTGATCACAGCTCATTGTTAGGCTTACAGCATAATACCACTTTTGTTTGAATAAATCTTGTCAGCTCAAGTAGTTGATGGGGGGAAAGTAAATGGCAAAGTTGTGAATAGAATAAATTACCTGTGGCTGCCTCAGCAACAGATCACCTCTCTGAGACCCCCTGAGCGGAGGAGGGATTCATCCATAAATCACCAGGCCTTCAAATCAGGATTGCAATTGTGCTTTCTCCATATGTAATAAGCCGGTAAAAGCGCTTTTTCTCTCTCTGCCTGTGATTTACTGTGTATCTATGACTTCCTGAAGCACTTAGTCTCAGCAAAATTAAATGAGGAACAATCAGAAGTCTGGCGTTTCCACTATTACAAACTCTCTCCAGACCACTTTGGATTTGCTGACTTGTAAGAGTGTGTGCTCTCAGTTGTTTCACTGGTTTTTCTCTCTGCTTCACACTTGTTAGTAAAAGTCTCTGTTCTCACACCGTAATCACTTTGTTGGCTACACACCCTGTCAACTGTACTGCCCACTGCGCACAGTCATCTATATGGAAATCACTCTTTGAGGGAGCCTCTGTCATAAAACTGCAACAAATTTATGGTCCACTCCAGGCTTGGTCAACAAACAGTGACCTTCCGTCCTTCCAACTGGTGCTATAAGCTGGTGAGACACTGAAACTGAGTACATTTACACAAGTGCTGTACTTATGTACTTATGTATGATGTATTTTCCTCTAATGTCACTTTATGCTTTAACTCCACTATAATTACTTTACTAAATAAGATGTAAAAGTACAGTTGAAATGATTAGTCATTAAATTGATTAACTACTTTAATGTTTTGTGTTCCCTCGCAATGCTTTGTGTTCCCTCAAGATACGTTTTGTGTTCTCTTACAATACTTACTGTAAGAGTTTCCCTCGCAATACTTTGTTATTTTGCATTACTTTTTCAAGGAAGTATTTTAAGGGAACACAAAAGAATTGTGAGGGGGCACTACCCTAAAAGGAGTCCTAAAAACGTGTTTGACATTGACCCTCTGGGGAACCTGGATCAATTGATTGAGAGCATATTAATCGACAACTACCTTGATAATCTTTCAGCATTTTAATGCAAAAACATTTCATGGTTCCTGTGTCGAAAATGTGAAGATTTACTGCTTTTTCTTTCAATTATTTAATTACTATTCATTTTCAATAAACTGTATTTATCGTTAATAATTTTGAGGTTTGAAGGCGTTGTGAGGGAATTTCTCAGTATTTTCAGAGATTTCACAAATCAAACAATCAATCGGTGAATGGAGAAAATAACCAGCTGATTAAACCCTAATGAAAATAATCACTAGTAGCAGTCACATACAAAATAGGGGGGATGAGCCCACTGATACTGTGGGCTCCTCCTCAGACAAAATATTCACATCAAACCAAAAGTAGAATGTTGCCATGGAGTCTGGCTACAACTTGAGTCTCATTATTTTTGGCCTACATTTGTTCCCAATTTGGTAAATAACACTATTAAAAGTATGCTGAATTAAATATAAGCAGTTTCTGTTTGTTTCGTTGGATGTACAGACGACTGTCCCTGGATTACTTTGATAATGAAGAAAACATAAAAATGTGACGATTTTCAGGTAATAGCAGTCACAGAGGTAAAAGAAGATGATTATTAGACCTACATTTGGTGCCAGAAACACAACACTGAATGCTTATGCGAAGCTTTGTGGCTGCATGACTGCTATACAGACTTTACAAGGCGATAATATGTCAATGTTGCACTAACAAGTTGTCGGGCTGCCCCCAGGTGGCCAAAAAATTAATAACGCTTAAATAAGCCAATCATCAGAATACATTTAGAAATCTATTTATTTATTTATTATGCAAACCACATATATGTTGAAATTCAGCATTTCTTTATGTTAAAACTTTAAGGTTAAGTTTTCAGTTTCATGTTATGACACTGCTGGGTTAGAAAAAAGGACACGTTTAGGCTTAGAATACCAACTTTTGACTTCACAAACACGGCTGGATATGTCCCAAGGTCTTCGCCACAAGCAAGGCTGAAAATCCTTTGATCTCATTGAAAATATCTAGTGGTATCATGCTTATAAATGTTGTAATACTGTCTCATAGACATGGACATAGACATGTCATTCACTGCCAACTCACCCAAAATCCAGAACTTTTCCAAGATCACGTCATGGATTTATTTCACGTCATGGATCTTATTTAAAAAAAAATATGAATGATGGAGTAACATCTTTGAATTTTTCAAATATATGCAATGAATATCAACTCTTTCACTTTCAAATGCTAAAATTTAGCTCTGAGGGCCAAACTTTAAAAAATCACAACTTAAAAAGTATTGGGAGGACAGCAAATCCAACAGAAAATCCATGACGTGAACTGGGAGGCCCTCGGTGAGGTTGCATGGAATGATGGAGTGATTTGTAGAAACATTACCTGCCAACGTTTTACTCTTGCGACTATGATGAGCTTCAACCAACATGATGAATCAGTTGCAAACAAAACAAAGCAAAAACTGCCATAGAAATAGGCCACGGAGAACCCATTTCAAAGACAATGTCATGGCATTGCATAGTCTTAGAAATTAGAGGATGCATCACGTGTAAAAAGAAAAAACATTAATAGCAAAATGTAAAAGAGATGCAATAGATAGGAAAGGAAACAAAAGAAAATTACTTTAGTTAGACAACAGCAGAAAACAAACTGATTATGTTTGCCTCACATTAAAAAGCTCAATTGCATGAAAACATATAATTCTGCAGTAAAGGAAGAAAAAACCTGTTTTCATTACAGATGACAAGACACTGAATTATGACCCCCGTTTCTCCTGTAACCGAGTCAGCTATACTGTTTTAATTTAAAATTAGATTAGATTCTGGAGGTGAATCTATATTTCAGGCTACAATGAATGTAAACCTTGGACTGTTTCCAACACTAATGTGTTCTTGTAATGATGGATGTCTGTGGAGAGGCCTTACAAAAGTCCCCAGCACTCAGTGATCTATTCTACACTCCACATACATCCTGACTCTAACCTTGATTAGAGGGCTGCATCCATGACTCACCATTAGGCGATTCTCCCAAATGGTCTTATCGCAACCATCAGTCTCTATTGCACACTGCGAGCTTCACCAGGGCCGACCACTTAATATTCATGCATACACAGATAAGAGGGTATTGTGTTACCTTCGTGAACTGTTCGGCGTGTGCAGAATGGATTAATCAGCGAGCCACAATGCTCAGGGGACCGGGCTGTGGTGGGCGCTGTCATAAACTTATAAGCGTAAATGAAAGCTGAGCGTGCACTGTGTTAGAAAGTCCTGCTGTTAGTTGTGAAACAGCTGACTGTCTGAGTTTATGGCTTGATTTATATGCTATTTTAAAAGGGGCTCTATTATTGGCTCGTTTGCCGAAATTTAAGAAGAAGAGACCCAAAACAGCGTGTGACCACAGATTACTGCTCTGATAATGTCACTGTCCTCATCATTATTCAGTTTATTATAATTTTATCTAGTTATAAAGTTTGCAGAGGATTTAAATACCAGGGAAAGGTCACATGGTGCTAATGGAGTACGATAGAAATGTACAACTCAAGGATTGTGGACTGTCAGCTTAGAGACTTTAAAATGGAGACATATTTTGCTCATTTTCAGGTTGCTAATTTTATTTCGGGTTACTGCTATAGCAGGTTTACGTAGTCTGGCGCTCAAAAAAACACATCAGTTCTCATACTGTCCATTGCAGCAACACTGTTTTCCCTTTCTGTCTGAAACACCCTGTTTGAGCTCCTGTCTCTTTAAGGCCCGCCCCTCCTCAACACCCAGTCTGCTCTGATTGGTCAGCTCACACACGCCCGAGTCAGCACCACTAACAACAACAGAGCGGCTGTGCTCAGTCAGTTCTTACGTTATCAAATCATGACAATCACAAAGTCGCATAATTAAAGATGGAGCGTTTCGGGAGCAGTGCTTTCTGTGGGAGAGGAGCTCCTGACATTTGTAATATTTATAATTTAATGGGCGTCACAAGATAAATCTGAGGGCACTGAACAGAAAAAATGTTCCACTCAGGCTACAATTACGTTATTTTCTAACGTTTTTCTCTTCTAATTACTGTTTTGTTTGTGAATTACCAGACAATGTTCCACCTGAAAGGATAAGATCACCAAAATATGAACATTCAGTCATTATCTTCTCACCCTCATGCGGATGGAAAGTCGGGTGAAGTTTCATGGTCTGCAAAACATTTCTGCACAACAAAACAACATCTCTCCTTCATTACCCTGTTCCTAGTGTTTTTCCACTCATTACCCTCACCTGTGTCTCTCCACCTCACACCACCTGCTCTTCACTCCCTCGATAGTTTTGTTTGTAAGTCCGGTCTGTCGACTCATCCCTTCTGTTCTGATCCCGCTGTCGTGTTTGCCTTCATCCTGAATAAAACTTCACCCATTGATGTTCCTGCCTGCTGTCTACTGCATTTGTGTCCACCTTCTCTGCTCCGGCGTGACACTGAGATCCCAAAGTGATTTGAAAAGATGTTGTTTACAACCTTAAGCTGAAGCTAAGCTAAAAGCGCATACCCTGTCTGAAGTGGGTGCACGAGCTCGACCGCGTTTTGAGGGTGTAAATAAGGTCTTTTCAAATCAATTTGGGATCACATGGCTTCCAGAGCCTTGGATTAAACTGGAGCTGTATGGCGCCACTTGTTTTCCTTTTTAAGTCCCGGTCTACTTCAGCTGTTAAGGAGAACGCTCCAGTGCTGTTTTGCTGTGAAGCTCCAGAAATGTTTGATGGACTACAAAACTTCACCCTGAACCCTGACGAAACCAAGTAAGAATCACTCTTCGGTTCAGCTGATCACCACCCTCCCAGTGCAAAGTGGTGGCAGGAGGGTTATTGCTTCATTTTTAGTGAGGTTTTCGGAGTACAAACCAAAAGGACTGGGAAACACGCTGCTATGACAAACACTATTTCCTATCAGTCTACTTTCTGTCAACAGTTTTTATCAAGACATTAGGGGCTGCAGCAGCTGTTTATCTTTACTGTCGATTAACCTGTCAGTTACTTTCTTAATTAGTTGTTTGGTCCATAAAATGTCAGAAAATGGTGAAAAATGTTGACGAGGGACATGTCTTTTTTAGTCCCAAACCCAAAGATATTCAGGTTCACATTTAAGAAGCTGGAATCAGATAATTTTGACTTTTAATCTTTAAAAGATAATGACTCAAACAGATAATCATTGCTTCTCTACAAGAACTTTTAGTTTAAAGTAGTAGCTACCAGTGAAAACTAATTGTTTTTCATTGTTGTGATTATCAAGAAAATTGAATTCACTTTCATAAAATTGGGTTGGAAGCAGAAATCTCAGCCAGTCAGCAGGATAAAATGTTGACAGCTAATGTTTCTCCAAAGCACCGATACCTTCACATTTATACGTGTCAAAGGCTACGTACCATGTTGACATTTCTACAATACACGTCATATCACATTCACATTATGTCTCGATGACCTGACTTTCATAAAGGGAGGTGGAGGTGTTGGTGGAGGTACAGGTGAGAAGGCTGCCAAGCCAGTGACCACAGTTTAAGACTAACCACGTATGTCCAGATTTGGGTCTTTGAAATTTTTGATAAAACTAAAGGAGGGGGTGCTCCTTTATCAGTTGAGACAATTCTCCTATTTCTTAAGCCAAACAAACCATTTATAATGTCATTGGATCATAAAGCCACAAAGCTGAAAACATGGCGGTTTTTCTTAGCTCATGAACAGTTGACATTTTGGAGATAAGTGGCTTTGAATGTAAGCGTGAACCAACTGAAATTTCTGACAAGGGATCACAGTGCTTTATACATCTGTAAGCATGTCACCAATGGATGTTTTTAAGGAGACCTCGGGACAATTTCCCGACGTGTTTGTGGCGACAAAAGCCAGATATATTTGACGGAAAGCCGTGACATCTCCAAACATGACTGTGGTGACAAAACAGGTATTTTAAGTCCAAACATGATGTTTTCCAAACCCTAACCAAGTGTGTTTTGCACCTAAACCTAACCAGAATATAAGCACAGCACTGTCACAAGATAAAACTGAAAATATAACCGAAAGAAATGTAAAGTTTCAGCATATCCGTGGATGCATAAATGTATATTCCCAACATTTATTCTGGCGACTGGGTTGGATATCTCAAAACCCAAACTATCTGCATGGAAACATACCACCGGAGTTAACAATTTTCCTTGATTTGTAATTTGAGTGGAGAAACACAAACTTTAAATAAAAATACACAGTCACCAGCTACCATCTGAGCAAGCCGAACCAAACCTGTAGTTAAGGTTACAGGGGCGACTCACAACACCTTGTGTTCAGCAGCACAGGATGCCCTTTTGAGAGACTACAGCGAGCGCCAGCAACCCAGTTTGCTCACCATCCATCACTGCAGCACAGCAATTTACCCAAACTGCAGGAGTGGAGTCAAAAATACAGACAAGGCGCAAACAAGGAAAGAAAATGTCCCCAAACTGGAACTGCGGGGGCGGTGGGGTGAACAGATAAACAACTTTTCAAAGCAGGATTACGCTGCTGTATATGTCAAGGCCAGGATGCGTGGGCCTTGTCTCTAAATATGGCACAACAAATAGTGGAGGGGAGCTAAGCTGGTGTTCACGGGAGACGCGCAGAAGCTGCCCGAACGGGGCTTGTTAGGGGGGCAGAGAGGGACCTCATCAGTGCACAAGATCACGGCTGACAGAGAAGCTTGTTAGCTGCGGCCGGCTAGCCAAGAGGGCGGCTCATTAGGGAGAAGCACCAGGAGCCTGCATGGGGCCGTGCTGGTCTCACCAGATGGCTGCCTGTCTGCTGGCTGATGGATACTGACATCCATCATTAACAAATCATGTGTAGTGTGTTTTTGATTTGCGCATGAAATCCTATAGAAAGCATCCATGTCACAATGTGATATGTGAAGCCTTGTGTGATAGACTGCCAGAGACTCTTATTCACTTGGGTAAAGGAGCTCCATTTTCAATCCATCCTGAGTTGTAACAAAGTTTGGCATGACACTGGGATGTGAATCCTTTTGCAACAGTGCCCCCTACTGGTGCTTATACTTGACAATCCTGATTTATGGTGGCAAGATGCAATTAAAACATGAATTTTCCAATCACTCACCCATCAATGGACTCCTCACATGTCACCAGGCGTCGCTATAAATAACAAATTGTTTGCAATCACCCTGTCTGGATAAGTGCAGCGCCCTCCAACTTGATTATCACACAAGACAAGTTTCCAGCAAGGACCAATAAATCATTATTCATCATTCAGTCGGGAAGAAACGCACCCTGTTGCAGCAACATCTCACTCACAAGTGGGACTCTTTGATTTGGATATTCTTTTGAGGGATGCTTAAGCCAAATAGCACATGATTTATTTGCCATCTAATCTCACACATAGCCCAAAAATTAAAAGTATTGTTGCATGGTATTGCTTTGAGCATCGGCTGTGAGCTGATTTGATCGGAAGATGCAGAAACTTTAATTAAAAATCAGTGCATTTCAGCGCTGGAGAGAAGCGCGGCCGGCAGCATGGAAAAAAGAAAGGGTGCAATCAAGCCAGGGTGATATGGCCAGAATACATTAAAGAGTTTTTGGAGGGGACAAACTGCTTTTCTTGTGCTTTTAATCACTGCCGGTGCAACCGAGTGGCCATAAGGAGAACATCAAACTTATTAACTCTACCTCGAGGGCCATTTCACATAGAAAGATTTATTGCTGCTCATATCAAAAGTGTGAAAGCTGCACCTTGTCATCTGACTTCTGGTTATAGGGAAAGAAAACTTTCAGTCAGCAAGTCAGAAGTTGTCCTCCGGCGTTGTCACCTTCTGTTAATTAAATCTTACAGCAATTCATTAGAATGAATTACAGAACAGACCATTTTTAAGACATGATATTGTAAGGATATAACACATTGTCCTGCAATCACAATCCAACTTAAAGGGACATTTCACTTATTTCAAGTCAACTACAACCTCCTGTCCATTATTCATTGGTTTGTTGACTGCCATTTTGAAGCCTCCAGTTTGGCATTATGGCCGTCACATAATCAAAAGTCATACTTGAGTAAAAGTAAAGATATCATGTTTATATATCACTTTGGTTAAAAGTGAAAGTCAGCCATACAAAAAGTACTTGATTAAAAGTCTTAAAGAATCTGTTCTTAAATGTAATTTTCTAGCAAGTAAATGTACTTAAGTACTAAATATACAAGTAAAAGTTTAATAATACATCTACATGTATTTCTATACTGTGTGCAATGCAGTGACCATTCTTCCGCCTAAACAATTATCAGAACCAATATATCTTGCTTCTTTTTTGATCGCAGATAAAATAAATTAATCATTTTAAATTGCACTACTTTGGTTCTGATGCAGCATTCAATCTGCAAAGTAACTTGTAACTAAAGTTATCAAATACATTTAGGAAAGTTAAAAGTACAATATTTGGTGGAGTGAAAGTATAAAGTAGCAGGAAATGAAAATACTCGAGTAAAGTACCCAAAACTGCAGAAAACTGCAAAGTAGCAAAATACTTTGTTACTGTAATTAAGTAGATTCTTCAGATGTCTGTACTTAACTTGGGTATATAACTTTTACTTTAACATTTGAACACAAATATCTGTACTTTCTACTACTCCCTCTACTATAGTTTTAATGCATCTGAGGGGAATTATCGATTATTTACGAAGCTTTATCGACCATAAATGTCAGTATTTAACGCCCTGGGAATAACACTCAACAATCCATTATCTTTCTGGCGGTTTACCAACAGCTCGGACAAATCCTACTGATTCTACCTTGAAGTTTGTTACTCTTTGAATGATATTAACATGACGTGATGTTCAGTTAGCTTTGCAGAGATGCCCGGTAGAAATGTCCTTCAGAGGGATATTTATTACTTCTAAAGTTTGAGTACATTTCAGAGCCTGTACTTTCTTACTTTTACCTGAGCCGGAAGTGACCATCTTTGGACGAGAGGGTGGAGCTAGGCAGAATATCCTGATTGGATTTGACTTGAGAATGCAGGGACATGCAATGCTAGTGACTTGTCAATCAGACAGTAGCCCTGCTCTAAAGCATACCCTGTGTTATTGTCTATTTTACTGTAAATGGGATCATAATGTACAAAATGAACATGATGCTGTGTTGAAGAATCCTTGAAACTAGTGATAAACACCACAAACTCATGAGGAAATTGATTGCTGAGGTAATAAATCAAGTGAGAAGTAGGGTCAATTTCTCATGAGCTTACATACACTTGAACTCCTTTTTGCAACCAGTGGAGTCACCCCCTGGTGGCCATCAGAAAGGATGCAGGTTTAAGGCTTTAGCTCCACTTTTCAGATCTGAAAGCTAGGTCCATATTTTATACAGGCAATGAGTCAAACAGGTGTCTGCTTTCTTAACAAGCAGGTGCATTATGGGAAGTGTAGGATCCAGTATTGTGTTAAGATACTACTTTTTTGACCCTTCTTTTTACAATCCATTTGTCTTGAACCCTCCAACTTTATGGAAGTGAAATACTACATGTCTGGAACTACAAAACTACAGTATCAAAAAGGAAAAGTGAATATTCAACAGAAAAATCGTGTTTTACAATGTAAAATTTGAAAACTAGCAACTGCGGCTGTGAAATACATGAGTAAAAACTACATTATGTTCCTCTGAAATGTAGTATAAAAAATATACAAATAAAACTCAAGTACTTAAAACTGTACTCATTTATCTGTAATATAGAGTTAAAACGGAGTCAAAGTGCCCTTGTAATAATTTTAAATCATCAGTACATGCTGTGAAAAAACGAAACAGCCCAACCAACAGATACATGTACAAATGGCTTCATTTAATTTATGTATTTCACAAACAATCCAAGAACTTATGAGACAAATGTACAGGAATTATTTTGCCATTTTATTTTTTTTTCTTCACATTATTGCTTTACAGTAAAATGCATTGGTTGGATATGTCCAGTATAGCAAGACAATACATTCATATAAGTTATACAGATGTCCTCAGTAATGTTTTATAGTAACTAACTTTACATTAAATATATTTTTTAATCATTTATTATTCTTGACAAACAACTCCCACGTCACATTGAGCTCACAGTGCATCAGGTCGCATTCAATCAAGAAATACATACCGGTCTTGTCTCGTGTTCGATTGGCCATTTCTGTGTGTGCGCTTAAGTTTGTACACAGGATTTCCATACAATCTGGATTTATGCAGAGCTACGACAAGTATGGCATCTGAATTCTACGTATTTTTTCTCTTCTTCCAAAAAAAGTGACTTGGTAATAAAGATGCAATTTAGACAACCGGTGAGAACGTACACTGTGCGTCAAGATGAGGACAAAAAGAAGAGCAGTGTTTTTGTTTTTTTTCCCCTGCTGTGGTGTTAACCACTCAAACCTGGCAACCCGGGACATGACCACACAGAGCAACAACAAAAATATACGCACAAAAAAAAAAAAAACCTTAACACTGCACATTCTGAATCAACTCAAGTACAGTACAGACGTTCCTTCCCCACAGAAAGCGTCATAAAGAATTAGGTCCTGTATGTACAGAAGACCCACTGAGAAGGTTGAGGGGGAGGAGGGGAGTTGTAGAAGGATATCAGTGGGTGTGTGGAGGAGTCTATGGGCCCTGTGTGGTCACCTCCGTCCAGTAAACACAGCTGTTTCGGACCCCGACAGAGTAGCAGCTTAAGGGGGTCCTGCTTTTTTAAAAATTCCTTAAAGTCTGCTCTCATCCAGGTCCTTTAAAAAGTCCCGAGGGCGGTGGAGAAAAGCCATCCGTTCATCCATCCATGCGTTCCCTGCTGCCCCTCTGCTCCTTCAGCTAGGGTTGGTGGAGAGTTAATGCCCTTGTGCAAGAGGGGACAAGAGTGGAGAAAGAGGAAAAAGGGAGCGTGTGTGTGTAGGAGGGTGGGGAAATCAGACTTCCCTCAAAGCTGCTGCTCCAGAAACGTCCATCCTTTAGGAACACCTGTGAGCTCATACATCAAGTTACTACTAGACAAACCGACGTCACATCTCCACGGGATCCCCGTGTCTTTATATGGCAACCTCGCAGGGGCCTTCCGTCACATAGAATTCTTTAAATTGAGATTGCATATACAAGAACCTGCTGCCGACAGCGTGGCAGAGGAATATTTTCAACACTTAAAACACTCCCCACGCTCGTTTGAGTTTTTTTTTTTGTCTCTGCACCTCACTTGTGGACTCCTCACAGGCATTTTTGCATGATGGTCAAAATGTCTGGATTGCAGTGTAGCTCGTAGCTGCCGGTTTTTGTAAAGTGGGTCGGGGCTGTTTCCATGGAGATGCCCAGAAGCCCTCAGCCTTTTGCTGTGCTGTGGAGGAGCTGCGGTTTTTAAAATGTCCCAGCATGCACTGCAGACAAGAGGCGGGTGTGCTCATGGTGTTAACGAGGTCCCGGTCTGTTCAGGAGCCCGGTGTGAGAAACGTAGCACACACACATACAATGTTCTCTCTCTCTCGCATACGCACACACACACGCACGCACACAGTCACATGTACACTGAAAACACACACACACACACACACACACAGAAGGAAGCACTAGTTGATTCAGAATGAGAGGACGGCTGTTAAAGTGCAATATCTACATGTAACTCAAAATCAACAGACCATCACCATCGACACCTCCTGGAGTTGTCCTTCTCCGAGTTTCCCTGATAACCGACGGCTGTGGTTGGCACCCCTGTCCTGGGTAGAGGGGCTGCAGTACCCCCTACTGGCCAGAGGGTGTTATAGCAGACAGTCAGTGTTAAGAACCGTCTTGGTTTCTTTGCATTTGTTTTTTTTTTTTTGTTTTTTTTTAAAACAACTGCCTCCGTTCTGCTGCCGCCTCGAGATGAGAACGAGTCACCTGATGATGACAAAAATCAGATGCATCCCACAGATCTGGAGCCAGTTTGTTTCTGAAGTTGTGCAGAGGGAAAAGTGGACCGACCCATCACTGAATGTAAATAAACGCCGGAGTGGAGTCGCCGCTGCCACCACCAGCCGGACACCCCTCTGAGTGGTCAAATCTCCTTACAGCACAAAGCAAGAAAAGCGTTTCCATGTGCAATTTGTTTCAGTGAAAAACAGGCAATGTCCTATATTTGCAACAAGCCCTCCTCCGTATTTCATACTAGACAAAACCTTGGATTCAAAAAAATAAATACAAAAAAAAGAAAGACAACAAAAAAAAGTGTTTACAAGTTTACATTGTGCCGTGCTGCATGTGCATAACACCCTCACAGTCAACTGATCTGGACTGTGATACATCTTGACACAAAGTGTCCTGACAAAATGTCTTTTTTTCTTCCTTTTTTTTTAAAGAAAACAAAGCAGATTGGATCAAGCAGATGAGGGCTAAGAAGAGTTGCAGAGGGTAAGTGAAGCGCTAACAGTATCTGCTCCCTGATGCCAAAGGCCATGCCAGGGGGAGTTGGGTCCAGGCTGGAGGAGGGGAGCTGCCAAGGACAAAGCCCTCCTCCAGGGGGGGGGTCGAACGGGGAAAGGAGTGTACTTTTTTTCTTTGGGTGCTGGGGAAGCTAATTTCTTTTAGGAATGACTTCAAGGAGGGTTATCTCTACATGGGGGTTTTGGTTGGAGTCTTGGGATTTGTCTTTTTTCTTCACAGACTCTGGTTTGGTTTTTGGAAAAGCTTTGGAAATGTTGTGTGGAAAATCTACAATGTGAAAACGGTGAAAACACACACCAACAATCAACAGGGGGCACTTATGATTCTGGAGGTCCCCGACATCTAAAGGCATGCTAGATGGGTAGAAAGTTAACAGGCGCACAGAGGAAATAAAGAATTTACTGCAATAACAGGCAATGCCCGAAATAATGGGCATTAAGGACTGGCACTGTGTGACAAGAGGACAAATTAGAGACACAGAATGGAGTCCACTCTTACAGCGTGTACTGCCTCTTGAGGAAATGAGATTGGTATTTGGGACTGGAAGGATTACGAGCGAGAGAGCGCAAGGGAGGAGAAAAAAAAACAGAGTCTGCAGATAGGTCCAGTATTATTGAAAAAAAAAACATTTTGGGGTTGCTATGGGGATCGTTGAGGTTTTGGTATCCGAGGCATGCTGCTTGTGCTCTACTCTTCCATGCACATGGGCAGGTTGACGAAGGTGAAGACGTTGTACTCGATCATGACGGAGAAGCAGAGGAAGATGGCGTACAAGACGAGGACGTACAAGCCCAGCTTCAAGTCCAGCCTCCATTTATTCAGGTGGATTCCCAGCACCTGCACACACACACACATACACATACACATCAGGACAAGCTTGTGCAGACCCCAGTGTGCTCCAAATTACATCTTAAAAGGGCAACTCCACCAATGTGACAGCACCGGAGGTAATCAGATTACATGCAGCTTCCTCTGGAGCCACAAAGGGCTTTTTACTACTTTTTCATATACGCAGACCTGACCCTGAAGTTACCCTTTAATTTGCACTAGTTTGAGTCAAAGGCTGCAAAGGCTATATCTAGGCTTTAGCAGTGTGTTGTTGATTGTTGCATGCATTAAACAAACTGAAATTACTGCTACTTGGGTCAAGATGTGAGACCGGATGCAGGCCCCTCACGCTGCAGTGTGACACTGGACATCGTTGATCATGTAGCCTCTTTGGCATTTTTATCTGCTTTCATCAAGATCCCATTATTTAAAAAAAAAAAAAAATCTAACCAAGAAGGGTTTTTTGTTAAAGTAACATTTGACAAGACAGAGGAAACACAATTTTTCTTTTTTTTTTTTTTTTAGGAGGGCCACTGCTGCACTCACAATTTCACATTTCACTGAACAAATCAGAACACATATACAACTAATTAAGAGTCTAAATACAGCCCCTTTGCACTTGCACTATCTGCAGTTTAACTAGCAAAAGACAGCTGGACACGCCCGAAAAGCACTTGTGCCATGGTCGTTATACCATGTGCCATATTGGCCATTTGTGCCAATTTGTCACCTGTCTTAAAGCACTGTGGATATTTTATTTTAAACACATATGGTGGCACACTACTGCAGGTGATCTTTCAGCAAGCGGTCAATACGTGACAACATTGTGACATAAACATCATTAAATTTTGCTCACCGTGAGGGCCACAGAGCCGAGCAGAAGCACCACCGAGTACAACAGGCCCCGACTGTTGATCATCACCTGCAAACACACAAGACACGGAGAGATCAACAATCATCATCCTCTGCAGATCTTAAATCTTGCTATTCAGAACCAGAGAGGACATCACCAAAACACAGAATCGACAGCATCTGAGATCTTGTAAAGTAAACAAGCTCCTCACCACTGATCCATAGTCGACACACATGGTCTGTAATGCCCAGGGGACCCCAAGGCCCACCAGAATATCAAACACATTGCTGCCAATAGTGTTGGACACTGCCATGTCTCCCAAACCTGCAACAAAACCAAATAAAGTCATTAAAAAAGACATTTTAAGCAAAGATATGACGTTTTTCCATCAAGACTTTCAGGTCAAACAAAGCAGTTTATTTCTAGATAAAGATAAACCTTTTGCTGTTCTGTACTTTCTGATGTTCCCGAGGGCCCTAACCTTATTCAGCGGGGAAGGTAGTGACGCAGGGCTACACTGTAATGTCTATAAACAGCTCTGCACTATTTTCTCTTGTTCTTGTGCTCTGTAATAATCTGCACATCCCTACTTGTTTAACTCTTTTCCATGCGAGCAGAGAACACCACATTTCTGGACACTACTCTGTAAGTATGTCACACAACATTTGTAACGCTAATAAGTGCTCCTATTTGTATATGTGTATTTGTTGTGCATGTTTACAATTTATGTGGATAGAGAAATGCATCAGGACCAAACCTACAGCCTGCAAATCATCTATCCTTTTTAAAGGAACTGTTTCCTGTTTTAAGCAGCCCTATTCTTGATATTATTAATAGGTCACTTTTCATGGCCTCCGTGCCCTCAGCTTTTAAAACTGCCATTATTAAGCCAATGCTCAAATTACAAAACCATTTCCAATCTTCCTTTTATGTTGAAATTCCTTCATCTCCATTTTTAAGTTGTACATAGAAGCAGGTCAAGTGCAGCAAAAACAGACAATATAGACAATAGGATCATTACATCTATCAATGTCCTGGAACACAACAAAAATAGGAAACAAGTTATTGTAAGAACAAAAACAAAACTCCGCAAGAAAAAAGCTAAAACCCAAAAAACAAAAAAATAAAAAAATAAAAAGGAACATCATTTTTATTGCTACTGAATCATGATTTTTCAATTTAAGTAAAAATGATTGATTGAAGATCGAGATATCCATCTTCCCACTTGAAATAAGCACTTTCAAACAGAAACAAGACACTAATCCATATTTGTGGTGCTTGTTTTTTGAAAATGAGGACGTCTTGGTGGATGAGTGTAGTGGAATAACACGTGTACCACATAACCGCAACTTCCATTTGACTCTCCACTATATAATAATAAAATCAACAAAAGTGCAATCTAAAAACGTTTCAGAGGGAAAGGTATACCTTGCCGAGCCACAATGAGACTGGCTATGCAGTCTGGGACGCTGGTGCCGGCTGCCAGGAAAGTGATGCCCATGATGACATCAGGGATTCCCAGAGTGTAGCCAATAATAGTCACCTGAGAGAAACATAAAGAGGGTCACCTCAATAATAGCATTCTGTCTTTGTTAACCTTCTAACCAAACACCCATGTTCAATGTCCCCCTCACTTCGCTTTTCACAAACACAATTGATCAAGCACACGTCATCTTCTGTCAGCAAGAGACGTGTTACAGTCACCATTTTCTCAGTGATGATCGGATTGATTTTCCAGGCCACTCCTAGTAACACTTAAATATAAGAGCCAGAAAAGCTTCAGAAGGAGTTAACATTTTGTTTTCATCTGCAGGCTCAGGTCTCGCTCCATTGATGCTGACGCCCTTTATCTGAGATGCCACTGTTAAAGTCTCCACATATATAAGGACGATTGTACAGGGCATACTGATAACGTTTCATCTCGATTGGCTATGGACCTAAGCATAAACAACCATGGGAACATGGCTCTGAATTTCTCAAGGGTTGTAAAAGATTTGTCTTAGACAGCAGACTAAACCTTCAAGAGGTCTGGACACTTTAATTGACTGTAAGGCAATCACCTCCTTTGAGCTTTTGGACAACAACACTGATTGTGTCTACCGTATAGGAGATAGATACAGGTTGACTATTCTGTTGACGCTCAAATTTATAGTTAATGTTACGGTACAATGGAGATGTATTCTTCATAAGTTGATTTGGTGGTAATTCCAGCAAAAAAGACAGCTAATTAGTTTATTATGATACATTTACATACATAATGGGTAGAGAAATTAATGCTAGCCTACCTACACAACCTGATTTTTCAAGTCAGAGGGGGGCAGATCATACAGTATGAGGATGCAGAACTCAGAAAAAGAATAAAAGAAAGGCAGGAAAGGAAATCCCACGATGTAAGGGCCCATTGACATTACAGCAAACTCAATCCATTTCCGATAAGAGAAAATGGCTCCATAAAAAGGCAGTTCAGAGGCAACAACCCATATCAATGGAAATTGGATTAGATAACACTGACATTGAAAGCAAAATGGCAGAAAGACTTTGCAGATTTATTTTCAGGAAATTACATTCCACCTGATTTTGATGACACATCTTAAAAAAGACATCTGTGTGACAAAATGTGAGCGGGAGATGATTATGAATCCACTTGGCTGAAGCCCAAATAAACGTCTGAATCATGACATTGAAGATGTTAAAAACACTGTAGAAATCCCAGAGTTAAGTTTTCAAATCTCATCTTTGACAGGCCCACTTTTACCAAATCAAGACGTGCTTTGACTATGGTACAGTCCCATAAGCATAGTCCATTATTAAACCCCAGAATACCCCTTTAATTACAGGGACATCAGCCTCTGTGGTACAGCTTACAAGTACTCTAACATACTGGACACTCAAAAGCCATCTCCCGTCTTCAACCTCATTTAAAATGGATGAATTTCATGTCAACCAAGTAATCTATTCATTGATCAATATTTCAGCACCACGAGTCTCAAGTAAAATTAAGCACAAACATGTCAGAGGGAATGTCTCACTCAAAAAAAAAAAACAACAACTTAATTATTACACTCACCATCCAGACCATGAAGTAGGAAAAGACGGCGATCCAGACGGTGGACAGGATGAAGGAAAGCATGAAGTACTTCTCCCAGCGAGCCTTGGCACAGTTCGGGATCGAAAAGAACAGCAATAACAGCAGAGGCCATGAGATGAGCCACTTCACCTTGCTGCCAATACCACCTGCAGCAGAAATACATAAGCACACGAGATGAGCCTCCGCAGGTTTATGATCAGCAGATATTGATCAAAACACATTTTTACGGTTTACGGGATGCCTTTTTAAGTAATGTCCTCGAAAATATGCGTATTGTCCAGATGATGTGAACAAAATGCCTGTGCTGCCTTGTAACTTGGGTACTTGGCAGGACCTTACGTCACTGCCGTACAGAGAGGTGCTGTCTGGTTCTCTGGGCTGTCCTGGAGGATGGTGAGGGACCGACTTCACGATCAAAATGACCACTAGCCTTTTTCCTGTTATTGCCATTGATCAGATCACATTATCCATAAATCATCTCACTTTCAAAATAAATCAAATCTGGCTTCATCTTATTGATAAAGTGGATTTATTCTTTCCAGCAACCGGATAGCTGATGTCATTCTCAAGCACACATACAGCCCTCTGAAAAATTTATGTTTTTGGCACTAAAAATAGACTTAAATAGATTTTATTTTAATAAATGAAGCCACTGACTAATTTGAGCAAGGACATTAGTAACTCCTCTAAAGTATACATCCAAATTAAACACACACTGATCAAGTAAATACACAAATCTCCTACTTGGAATATGAAACGGTGAGATGCTGTCGCTTTCCTCCGACTCCTTGGGTTTGTCCTCTGGCACGTTTCCATTCTCGATTTCCACCTTCCCGTCAATCACTTGTGTCTCCATTCCATTGGCAGCTTGGACCAACTTCTGGCGCTTTCAGAAAAAAGAAACTAAGTCAAAGAGCACATGAACGCACACACGCTGCTATTCTGACTTCAGCGCTGCCGCCATATTTCTAATGCTTCTGCAGTGATAAACAACAAACACGGATATACTGTGCCAGTGAGATAAGGAGACGCTGTGGGGCTTGGATAGTACAGACACTCAAAAGAAACTGAATACATAGCGGCGGCAGCTAAATTGTCTTATTGGAGCAACAACGGGCAGCAGTACCTCTGTAATGATGAGGCGACTGGCCATGCGCAGACGCGTCTTGGGTCCAAAATGGCTGGTGACCATGACGCGGAGGCCAGCTTCTGGAAACCTGAACTTGGAAGGGCTGGCGTTCATGATCTCGTCCACCATCACCACCGATCCACGGCTGTAAGCCTTGGTTGGCTTGACTGAGGAGGTTGAACGAATACGATACAAATATTAAAAAAAAACAACTAATGAATAATTGAAAGAGAAACAATCTGACAAAAACATAACTGCATATTTAATCATTTCTATTCATTTTATTTGTCTGATTTAAGTGTGTGTACTTAATTACATCCTATTGGATATGAAGTGTGAGTTAAAACTTAACTAGACTGCACAGAGCAAACTGTTCAGAGGGAGAGCTCTGTACTGTGCTGGAAACATCGTTGTGTAGTCTGTAGCAGAACAGAGTCCTGAGCCAAGTTGCTATGGAATATTAATGGACGCTGAGCCAGAGCCATTTTGTCACCATGTCAGTTAAAGCTGCGCCAGGCAAGATTTTTATGTCAACATACACGCCCTATATCACAACGTGGGCTCAGTTCAATCCTTACACAAATCAAAGTGTTCCCTAAACAGCGCAAACGTCTCTCGTGTTTCCTAAAGCTCTGAAAAACACTCCTCCTCTTGTCCTGTGCGACCTGCAAATTGAAGTAGGTGCCTTCATGTTGCCCTTTTGTTGACGAGGGAAGTGATTCTAGGTACAGGACACACAAGTGTTGTCCACCATGTGATCGTTATACGTAGGTTTGAACCATTTTAATTTAAATATGTCGTAAAAACAGTATCGTCGATCAAATGTGCTCAAAATGAGCCGACTAGGTGAATGTAAGATGAAGCTCTGAACTGAATCAGTTTTCCTGTAATAATGAGTTAATTGTATTTGTTTTCTCTAGATCACAAGTTACTTACTTAATTATTATGTAATTACAAGATAATTTTCTAAGAGATCTAAAGAAAACCATTTTTGTCACCCCGAGATATATTAATCCATTGTGACAAAAAGGTTTTTCCTCATAGATTAATGTTGTTAGATCAACAGTGCCATGACAGCATGCATACATGGCATCTTGACAAGTGTAGTAAGCTTAAAATGTCATAGAAAGTCTGATGACAAACTATCATTATCTCGGGAAAAACATTTGTTATTCTGTGATAGTGACATTAATAACTCGTGATTGAGAATAAACAGAGGAAATAATAAGTTTGACCCATGACCATATAGAGCTTCTGTAGTTTTTAAATAGTTTGGTTGGATGCAGAAGTTTTTTTCCAATCCTTAAATACTTAATCTTATGAATGAACTGTGAATCACCAAATTTGGAGATCTGCGGTTTTCAATGGGTGAATGCTTTGGAAAAAGACTTTCCATCGGACGCATGTTGAGACTACATATGTAGCACAGGACACACGTATGTAAACTATGAATGTGACTCACAAATCAGCAGAAAATCCTGGAGAAGAGCACATTCAGTTTTGATGCAACCGCTTAATCAAAAATCCTCACATCATGTGTGGAGTAAAGTCATCAGGGATTCACCCCTGGACTCACCAGTGCTGAACCTTTCCCCCCCCCGTTCTCATCCCTTTGGTATATAAAACATCACACACCAGCCGGGTTGACATCAGGCGATTTCTGAGGACTGAACTTCAAATAGCTTCCAAAAATTGCCTGGTGCAGCTTTGAAGTTTGGCTACCAGTTGTGAATATTTATGGATGGACCGAGATTGATTTCAAAATCTGTGACATGAAAGATGTAACCTCTGGCATCTTCGGGTGGACAATCTCAGGTGGTTGACACTTTAAACATTTGGTCTTCATCTTGAAATCTTTATTGGCATCCCATAACTCCCTCAGTTGCTCTGTGCTCGCTGTATAAGATGCAGTGTATGGGGAATAAAAAAGTTCTACTGTACACTTATTAGTTTAACTCAGGCCTAATTTGACTTATTATGCATGCAAGAATGCACATAAATTAAGTGTGTAAACAGAGCCGGCATAAACATTTCCTCTTGTGAAATTCATTACCACTTCAGGAGTGAGTGGGTCTACGCCCCTGAGACCGGCAGGAGAAAAGTAGTATGCAAGCAGAAAGAATTGGCACACGGCAGCACTGTCGACAATAAGCAAGAGTAGGTTTAGTAAGGCTAAACAGACAGGCATGTTAACACTAATGCAGCCAAAGTGGGAAGGTTTAAATCTCTCAGAGGGGCTAAAATGTCAATGATTAGACATGTCCGAAAAGGTCAGAGTCAGGAAAGGAAGAAGTGGAGAGCTGTGGCTACGAGGAATTCTCACCCAAACATGACATTAAAAAGATGTTATTTAGAAAAGCCAAATTTTTCCAGAAGTTTTTTAATAAGTGTGAAACCCAAGACAACAAAGTCCCCCGACATTAAACCGCATTACCGAAGAAAGATTAAAGATTCATTATGCTGCTCCCGTTTTAAACAAGAGCCTTTCCTTTTGTGCCCCATGTATGCTCAGATAAGCTTCAGTTGCTTATCACCCAGAAAAGGACTTAGCAGGCAGAGAAAATTAATGAAGGAATACATTTATATGATGTTTAAAATTACAAGAAAAAGAAAGAAAAGTAAGGGAGAAACTTGACGAACCATCTCTTCAGGTAGTGCGGTTCACTGAGGTCAGGGGACGGAAGTTTTCTTGATCTTTGGAATTTAACAAATCACATTTAAAATGAATAGTACGACATTTTGCATTTGTGTTTATATGCTTTCTTGCTGAGAGTTGAGAAGGTCGATACCATTCATGTCTGTAGATTTAATATAGAAGATACAGCCAGCAGCCGGTTAGCTTAGCATACAAAACACAGGAGACAAGCGGAGACAGCTTCCCTGACTCAATCTGAAGCGGAGCATATGTGCTTATAAACACCTCTAAAGCTCGTTAATTAATATGTTGTCCCCTGTTAAAAAGCACTACATATAACACTAGAACGAGCAGCTGGTTAGCTTAGCGTACTGTAGCAAGAAAAGAAAGAGGCGGGAATGCGGGAAAACGGCTAGCTGGCTTCAACCTAGATGAGATAATCAGCCTTCACTTATTAAAACACATTACCTCCTTGTTAACTTCAGACAAAAACTGATATCCGATACTCTCGTGTCTGTACACTGACTATGCGAATACAGACGGCACCTTTAACTTAGCCTAGCATTAAGACAGGAAAATGAGAGAAACGGCTAGCATAGCTTCATCCGAAGGCAACAAAAAACATCTACCAGCACCTCTAACATTTACTAGTTAACATGTTATCTCTTGTCTGTTAAATTCATATTAAGTCATTTTACAGCTGTTATGTGTTGAATATTTCTTAGCCTGGCTCTGTTACCATCTCACTTTTTCACTGTTTGCTGAACCCAGCTTCTGGCTGTAGCTAGGTATCAGTTTCCTCGTGTCACTGTCAGCAAGGAAGCAAATTGGCCACGTCCAAACTTGTCAAACTATTGCTTGAAGAAAGAATACAGGATAAGGTGAAGCAGTTCAATTAAGCAGAAAGGTGCAAAGGTTAAAGCCACAGACCCCTTACGGAAGGAAACAACCACATTCTTCCAGAGAAAGTCAAATTTTCTATTTCTATGTTATATCTTATTTCAACACACTACATCTGATTGTTTTCCTGGCAGAGAATAGTCTTGGGTACCCAGCCTGTCTGATTAACCTTACCTGTCGATATCAAAGGCGATGACGGGTCGTCATCCCAAACATAGTCATAACTAGTATTACCGTCCTCCATCTCACTGCTGGCCGCAGCGTTACCATTGGCCACGTTCTTCTTCGACTTCCCCATGAAAAATCTCTGCATGCTGGAGTTGAATCTAGCAAACAGATGGAACATAATGCAGAAATCAGAGACGCGACAGCTCAGCCGAGACTCAAAAATGGAAAAAAACAAACAAACATGGGATATTCTGTATCAAGATTCACATTTGCAAAAAGGACTCGTAAGCTTCAGATGAAAGTCTCCAGCTTTGAATTACAGATACAGTATAATTAGCCAAAATAACCCATTTACTCTCCATACTTCTACAGTAATTTACAGTTAAGGTGGCCTACTTTCTCACAAAACAGCATCAGCGTTACACTATACTGTACAACAAATAGCTGACGTACCGTATGCTCTTCTACATTAGACTAGAAAAGAAAAAGTTAAATGTTCCCTGAAGCCAATCACAAAAGTCTTCAATGAGACCATTGAAAGCCATTATATTAAAATGGATCATAAATACTGAACACACTGTCAATTCTTTTTCTTATTTAACTTCTTATAAAAGGTTTTCCATGTCTGAATTGAGGGTTTAAGGATAAAGGTTGTTATATTTTGTCCGAAACAAAAAAAGGCTGGAAACTATTATCACCAGCCAAGAAAAAAGTCAAATACCACTGTTATAAAAGTAGAAATTTAGAAGCAAACTTGTATAAAAACAACAAGTACAAAGCTTTACATTTTTCCTACAGATTAAAAAAAGAAAAGGATCGCTAGCTTGACTGAAAAGCTAAACACACACCAGCCTTGTTAGCTTTATAGCTACCTAGCTGACTTACAGCACTTATCGTATTGTTAATAGACCATGATACATACTTCTGTTCTGTACAATCACAGTACAACTTTTGTAACGGTGGCTTCAGTTTTATAACTGTCAAGGAAATGCTGGGACAGTTCGCTAACTCATGCTGCTGAAACGTTTTTAGTTTAGTTAGTTTGACATTATGCAAAAAGAGACGCATGCTATTCTGTTATTTTGTACAGCATATCAAGCCAGTTTCAGTATATTTGAATAATGGAATCCAAAAACTAGAATGACACGCAGTAGAGCGTATACCTCCTCCAGGGCTTAAAAGTCCCCTTTTGTAGAGGGGATTTTTTTTTTTCTTTTTTAAGATTGATGTATTATTCCTTGAGAAATTCCTTGCAATGTTAAAGAAAGTGAGGAATAAAACCCCGATCTGTCACTTTATCCGAATCCCCACCAAAAGTTAATGGGGTCTATTCTGGGCCGAGACCCATCCTCCATCCAAGTTTCCTGGAAATCTGTTCAGTACTTTTCGTCTAATCCTGCCGACAAACCAACCAACCAACAGACAGACAGGGGTGAAATCATAACCTCCTTGGCAGAAGTTATTTTGTTATTTTTGATTATTTTTCTTTCCCGTTTGTTTTAAAATTGGCAGCATTTGTGCTATTTTAGGAGGAAAAAACACAATCGCAGCCGAGACTTGGAAGGTCACCTCGGAGCACTGATCGCTCTATATTAAACCCTAACTCGACTCCATTATGACTGGAACAGCCCAAAATGGACAGCGGATATTTTGGGAGAGGGGAGACATATGACAGCACATCCTACAGTAAGCACTTCTTTCCTCCAAATGAGAAAGGAGAGGAGTGATCCGGTTAAGCCTGTGCTCTTAGCCACTGCAGAGGGAGAAAGATTAAACTCTTATGGCAGGGAGAGAGCAGGATGCTGCTGAGTGTAACACAGATTACCAGCTGGACAGAGACAGCGGCGCAGGACGATGTGGTTGGCATTATGCAGTCTGGGCTTTAAAGACACAAATGTGGCGTAATAGATGGAGCCAAAGAGACGGGAGACGAGAAGTTATCAGTGCAGATTGAAGCCCAAAATAGTGATCAGACGATGCCCATCCCAGACAACTGACGATTTATCGCAAGTTCAAAATAAAATAGATTTAAGTGCATTTCACGGGTGTATCATCAAATAATATTTTAAATGAGTTATACATTTTCATATCAAAAAACTGTAAAATTGTCCCAGCTGTGTGAAAATGCATCATATTGCAGTTACACTTAATTTATTAGAGGAGCGATCTTTCTACCAGAAGGTCCGTGTGCTGAATTTTCAGCTAACATCTGGGTAGGTGCCATGAACGCGACACTCCCCTCCAGCTGGAAACACACTCCTCTCTTTTGAAACTACTGAGTGCACAGTTGGTCACACTCATTAGGCCACAGGTATTAGTGTGTAAGAGTTTAAACATCTCTCCCCATGCACACATGCTCAAGTTGTTGTGGTGGGAACGTTTTATCAGCAGTGGTGGAGTGTAACTAAGTATGTTTACTACTTTACTGTACTTACAATTATGAGGTAACTTGTACATTACTGGATTATAAAAAAAGGTGCAATATGTAAGAAGTGGCCACTCTGAGACATATGCTGATCCCTATTTGTTCTGAGTAACTGCTGCCAACTGTAGCTACCATTAGCTAGTTAGCTCAGTTAGCCGTGCAGCTAGCAGTCTGGGCTGAGTTCTGCATTGCTACATATGCTTGGCCACATAATACATCGACAACATATTGTCAGAATGGTTATTTATTCACATTCGTTGATAGTAGCTTTAAGTTTTTGAATATTTTCAGCCATAATTCCTATGTATTGCATCTTTAATTTCGTCTTCTCCACTACATTTCAAAGGAAAACATTGAATTTTTACTTCACTACAGTTCTGACAGCTATAGTTACTTTTCAGTTTTCTATTTCACGTACAAAACATACATTCATAAATTAGAATGCCTTGTTAAAGATTCAAATTTGTGATTTCCAGCACTTGCTTGTGAGCCCTTATAAAAAAGCAGTGTCTAGTTGGGGCACTTCACAATTCAGACGTCTATGATTTGTATGACTTTGAATTTCTTTATTTTAATTTGTTGGAAAGGTTTTCTGTTCTTTCCATTTTGTTATTTATTTATATTATTATTTCAAAAGGCTTTACTATACTGTTTGTTTTCTTTTGTTTTTACATGTTCGAAATAAAAATATATCAATCAATCAATGAATTTGTGCAGCAGGACCTTTGACAGGGCCTGATGCCTCAGCTGTGATTCATTGAACTGAACTGCTTGTGTGTAAAGTTATTAAAACCAGTCACATCTCAACCAGCTACGACGTTAAATTGCTGCTCACATATTTTTGCATCTGTATTAATGATGACATATATACTAATGTATCAGTCACAGGGGCCTTTTGTGTTTTACTTCCGATACTTTAAGTATAATCTGATGATGTGCGGTACTCACTTCATGACAAGGATATATCCAGCGTACATGACCACCAGCACCAAACTCTCCCACCTGATAAAGAGAAAATGAAGGATGAGTGATAAAAGGTCAATAAATTCAGGCTTTATAGACAAAGAGCGTTCCCTTATAGCTATATTAATATTTCCAGGTCTATCTACCTGCTATAACCACTATTTGATAGTATCACTAAGAGATCAGAGAGAAATCAGTTAAGTTAGGGCTAAGTCAGCGACTAAGCTTGACATTAAACGAACATTTTTTTTAAATAAATCAAAACTTTAAAGGGAGACTACGTGAATTTTGCTAAACAGTAAATTTGAAAAAACTATACAGTGCACCTTTAAGAATGAATCAAAGATGTGTATTATTGCTGAGGAAATGTCCTATTTCTTCTTTCAAAATTCACATAGTCACACTTTAATACATAAACACATTTAGGCCTGCAGCTTAACAGGATGAGTAACTTACCAAACTATCTTCTCATCGTAGATAAACTGAAAAGAGAAAGAAAATACTTCTTTTAGATGAGAATATATAGCGTTCAAAAGAAGAACACATCATGTTTCGGTTCATTAATAAACACAGATGGTGAACTTTTCCAACTTACTGCAATCAAAGCCAAGACAGACAGGATGTAGTAGAAGGAATCCCTGAAAACCGCCCACCAGGTCAATATCACCACCTGAGATTACAGAAGGAAAAGTGCACAGTCATTTTTTTTTTTAAAAACTGCATCTAAAGTGTAATAGAGTTCTGTGAGGTGTATTATCAAAAGCACTTAATATGTAAATTTAACTTGACTGGAAAGAGCTGAGAGAAGAAATAAAGATTTATGATCTGTTTACGCCTCCAGAGTTTCTCCATTTCCACTGAAACCAGTTCTGAGAAAACTAACCGAAGCAGATGGCTTTGTTTTCCCCTCAGCAAAACTCTTCTGCCACACATGTGCTGCTCTGCACTCTATAAATAAACAGAACGATGCCGCTGCAGCAGGAAGTCACACACACGAATAAACACACACACCTGTCCAGCAAAGATCCCGCAGACACCGATAATGCAAAGGATGTTGAAGACCGCTGAGCCGACGATGGTCCCCACCCCCACATCACCGTGGGTGATGAAGACACCTGCACACAGGGAGGTAGCCAATCAGAGTCAGCGGTGACACCAACCATCTGGGAATGTGAGTGCGCACATGCTATGTGTGTGTGTGTGTGTCTCTACCAATGACAGATGCAAAAAGCTCTGGCGCAGAACTGCCAGCTGCCATGAAGGTGGCTCCGGCAACATCTTCACTCAGATCCAGTTTCTGCAGAAATAAACCAAAGATTAGCGGCTTGAACAGTTGATGAAAAGAAAGAAAGATGAAGGACTACAACTCTCGAGTACCTCGCAGATCTTCTCCAGTGATGTCACAAAGTATTCGTCGCAGACGATGGCGAGGGCCAGGAACATGTAGAGTGCCTGGAGACAGAAGCAGCAGAGTTAAGTTTGAAAAGTTTGTGTGACAAGGGCAAGATAGAGAGAGAATACAAGTGTGTGTGTCCGTGTAGAGATACACTCTTAATCAGCAGAAATTAGTGGAGTTAATGGAGCTTTTGCGGAGCAAGATATTCTCCTGCTAGAGGACGGGTGAAGGGGAATCTCAAAGCACGGCGCTCGATTTAAATGGGACCTGCTTTAAATTCAAATGTCAAATTAGTGACACACTGCTTTCCCTTACAATTTGAAAAATCGACAGGGCCTGCGTACTCCCGCTGCTGAGAGAGGAGGGAGGGAGGGAGGCCTATTTCAGTAGCTGAGGCGAGATCTATAAATTATAGATCAGGTGTGACATCATATCGGCCCCGGCAGCTCCAGCAGCTGTGCTCTGCTCTATGCTATCCACAGGGGGCAGTGCAGGACTGCAGCATGTTCAGACCCACCACATACATTTTATCCTCCTCTCAGCGGCGAAGCCGAGACAATATCAAGTCTTATTTCAGTGTGGAACATAAAGCTGTGGACACTTAATGAAGTGTTGGTGTAGAATACAAGGATTACAGCTCACTGTGTGGCATTTAGGTGCAAAGTGAGTAAGAAAAGGTACATTTACTCAATTACTTCATGTCAGTACAAAGTATTTTGTTTTTTAATGTCCAGGGCTGGAAGGGTTACTTTTAAAAATATATTCTGTTACAGTTACTAGATACCTGTTAAAAAGTAGTAACCTCAATCAAATATCACAATATTAAGTGATGTAACTTGATTACTTTGTTACTTTTGGATTACCTAAATACCAAACATAAGCAAATAAAGACAATGGATCAAACTTGGTTACTTATACTTTGAGTATTTTGTTTTTATGTCCAGGGTTGGGAGGGTTACTCTCAAAGTTACTAACTACTTCTTTCTCTGTGTAGTCAGTAACGTAACCCAAGTATCACAATATTAAAGTTATGATTATTTTCTGCTACTTTTGGATTACATCAATACCAATCATATGCAAATTAGCATAAACAAACCGTTTTTTTATAGTAGAGCTGAGAGGATTCATCAATAAGGATTGCATTTCCTTTTAATTATTTCCACAATTTTCACTGTTCATTGGATAAAACAAGCCTAATGAAGGTGTAACCCTGAGCTTTAAAATAACCATTAAAGAGCTGCTCCTGCACTGCCTCTAACGCCTGGTCTGGAGTCGAGCCTTTACTTCTGTAACTTATGTGCGTCACTATGTAAACAGCCATTATTGAAATATATATATATATATATATATATATATATATATATATATATATATATATATATATATATTATAAAATATATACAGCTGTACCACAGTCAAGGTTACGCGCTGAAGCTGCGTTATTTTAGATCACACTACCTTGCTTGGCATGACCTGCCTTACTCTGCCTCTGATCGGTCACATCAGGCTCGTTAAGTAATGCCGAATGCGCAACTCTCATCAAAGATTGAACAGAGGCGAGATGTCACACTCCGAAGCTAAAACGGAGCGTTCAAGACACAGTGTGTAAAGGGATGCTGCAGCAATGCACCATATGAGAAAAATGTGTTTTTGCAAAATTAAAGTATGTAAACCTGTTCTAATAGGACCCCCAAATATAGGTACGAACCTGAACATTAGCATAATATGACCTCTTTAACAAATGGAACATATAAAGTTATCATACCTATCATAAACATCAGTTGCATCTTTACAATAAAGAATTGCTTAATAAATGGTTGATAAAGGATTTCATTGTTTGTAAACAGTGAAGTAACTATTAACTTAAGTTTCATTAACTGTAAATGTACCATTTATTAATGATGGTAGATGTAGACCTATCCAATAGAGTTACGTTACCTCCACTTCAACCATATTATACTTACTGTATATACTTAAGTAAGGGTTCAAATGCAACACAGTATTTTTACAATGTGGTATTAGTAAAGACTCCTCCACCACAGTAGATGTTGTTTACAGCTGATGTTTGTGTATTCTGCCTTCATCAGGGTTTAGAGAATATGAGATATGAGCCGTTTGTCTCCATGTAGCAATTGTCTTAGGTGGGGATCTGTACGCTAACATAATCTCCGTGGTGAGAAGTGCTTAACTATGAGGTGAAGGCAAACTACTACAGCTCTTACACCTCTGCTCACAACATCTCATTCATCATGTCAGTGAATTTGTCGAGTCTATAAAAAAAGGTCAAAAGAGGCAAGCTGTGTTCAAGGCTGCAGCTGCCATTAACGACCACGAGGTCATGTCATCTGGAGGTTTTATGGTCTAATCCTTTTATTTTTGTGACTCTAATGGTTCCGGCAATGTTGTTGTATTTTTGAATCATCGTGTTGGATTTGTTGTGTGCAATTTTGTCTTGAAACGACGGTCGGGTCCCTCCTGTTCATACATACCATTAAAAGATTCATTCCTAATGAGCTTTGAGTGTCAAAGATGGAGAACAAACCCCTGAAAAGCCCTTGTTCTGTTCTAAAACATATTAAAATTAATATCTGAAGCAGTCTGAGGAAGACAAATCAAGCGGATATCCCTTTAAGTTGCTGTCTTTTAGCATAAAATTCCCTGTGTTCCTGTGCTGAGCTGCAGTGGAAGCACGACGGAATTCATTTTTGACAAAAAAAACTAACTTCAAGACAGACTTGAAAAGTTGTGATCCGTCCTAGAATACAATAAAATATTATATTATTTAAAGACCTCGATATTTCTCATATCCTGGCTACATACAGCCCTGGGCTGCCTTCGACAAAAAGAAACTTATTTAAGCCGGTTTAATCCAGCATGAAGAGCAAGACTTACTGAACAATACTGAATAACTCTACAGGTGTCTTTATGTCCAGCCAGTGGAGCTTAGCATGACTGGATATAACGCAATCATGGTTGCTCATGTGGAGAAGCAGCTCATAAAATATAAATAAAGGACATTTGTCTGTCCTTATTTCATACCCTCATTCTGTATTTATCAAGCACTGTTCTAATGACTCATGCTTAAATTTAAACTCAGACTACCATATTTATGAAGCTTTCTCCACTCTCCTGCATTGAAGTTCTCCTTTGAGAGACATCATCTCTTTAAAATGGACAGTTAAATGAATGATGTCTCCCCCCCCCCCGACGTTACGATGTGCATTCAAAACATTCAAAACATTCAAAAGATCGTAAAGGCTGATCTGTGAAGTTAAACCAACAACATCTCATCTGAGTTTATATCATCTGATTTTAATCCAGGGCTGCATCTTGCTGGTCGCCCTTTGCTTGTTTACTGTAATACAGGCAGTTTGATGCAGGTTACTTCCCAAGTGTAACGAATTACATATTACTAGTTACTAGCATTTGAAATAAATAAGTTACTTTACATTATTACCTGTTTGTGTAGTGCATTGCATTAATAATAATACTACTTTTGCATTACTTTTACCAAAATAACTGCAGTGGGACCAGGCATTATGAAATGGAAGAGGGCAATATTGTTGCCATGGATAAACCGGGTCTCTGCTGGTTGTATAAAACCTTTTACTGTAACTCAAAACATGTTGTTTATCATCATTTGTTCAGCTTTCAGCTGTGATTAGAAAAACAACTGGAAAAAACTCTGCTCCCTCTCCAATAAATTGTGTAGATTCAAGCCGATCTAACCGTGTAGAAGGTCTATATTGACAAAAGTAAATACATTTTATTGTTGTGAGCCGCTTTGAACGACCTTAAAACGGGTCACCAGAGACCTGTTGGGTCTGACCAGGCTGAAAATCATCTATAAACACTTAATTTTGGGCCTCATCGCTCAGTACTGGACATTGCAACTGTTATAATATCACACCAAATCCTATTTGAAATACATGATAGTACATTGTTAAGTAATACATTACTATAATGCGTTAACAATAAACACTACGAAAGCCATGAAAGGTCTTAGGTCAAACATTATTTTTCCCTGTTTTCCTGCGATAACAAGTTAAATTTGACCTTTTCTTGAGATCATGAGTATTTATGTCATCACCACAGAATAATTAATATTTTCACCGAGATAAGATAATTATCTCAAGGTCTCGTGAAAACAAGCTTTGTTACCAAGATAGTGTAGCAAGTTAATTTAAGCTGGAAATGGCGGATCAAGCAGTGCCCATTATGGATGGCATAAATTCATAAAAAGTTAATGTGGTTTGCTTTGAAACACCCAAAAACCAACCCCACAGAGCAGTGTGTATGTAATAGTCCACTCTGATAAATGATCCTCTCATTTGTTTCTTGTGATAATGACGTGAACAAAGTTTGGTTTCCTCGAGATCTTGAGAAAATGATCTTGTTATGTTGGGAAACCATTTGTTTTTCCGTGATACTTACATAAATAACTTGTGATCTCCAGAAAACAAATAGAATTTAACTCGTTATCACAGGAAAACAGTCCAAACATTCATTTAGTTCAGTCATTAACCCTTGGCCATCCTCAGCACAGATATGCATTGCCGAGGTCAACAATGAACCTTCACGTTCTGATTTAGGAGATGCTTTTGCACTACTCATGGTCTCAGGTACGACTGAACTTTTCTACCCATTTCTCTCTTTCTTCCCCATCATCATCACATGCAAATCCGTGTGTGAGTTTACATCTATATAGCAAAATGTCTGAATTGAACGTGATCATCTGAGCATTAAAAAGATTCTCTGTGGCATCTTTACAATCTGGCTATGCAAAAGCTCCCACCACAACTTGCACTTTGCTTGTTTTTTAGCTTTTAAAGACTGGAAGGTAGTTTGGATGCTTTGTGGAAAAGCTTCTAAATCCGGTGTGACAGGAGGTGCAGGTGTAGTGTCTTAAAAAACAAACAAAAAAAAAGGCTTCTTACCGCTGCGATGTGCAGCAGAACGGCCCCGCTCTTCCGTTCTTGGTTGGTGAAAATGTCACTGGGGAACTCGTGTATTGCTGAGGAGAGAGAGGAAATGTCACAGTCACCACACATCAGCAGCGTGACAGCGAGGTAACATGTCCCCGCCACACCCCGACCAGCCTGGGGTGTCGGCGGTTCGGGAGGCTTACACTGCATTCGTTTGTTTGTGGCACCTATGGGAGAGTTATTTGTTCTCTTCTTGTTCCCCTTCTTTTTTACTGGATTATCTAACACAGCATAAATGTGTTGTATACCTAGAAATGGGGCACCACAGCCAGAGGGGGTCAAACGCACATTAAAGAACAGCCTGTGATCATCAGCCAAAAAAAAAAAAAAAAGCTGGAAACTCAGACAACATCAAGGGCTTTGAATTTTCAAAAGGAATGAAATGACTCTAAACACATTTTGAGATTGATCATCAGCCTGCAGTATGTCACACCACTCAGCAGCCAGTGACTTCATACCTATTCATGGAGGAAGAAGAAGAAAAGAGATCGAGGTAACCATCACATCTCTTCACATACTGATGTAAAAGCTTGGGCTATATTAAGAGCCTGAAGTCATACAGAATTAAAGCAAGCAGGCAGAAAAACCTCCCATGCTGAGGACTCGTCATCCATCATCCAGAGCTCCAGCTGGAGCACAGTTTGATCATGGTACCACCATACGGCTCAGGTCTCTGGGAGCACAGTCGCACCACAGTGCACCTGGCTGGGGACAGAAGCTGGCCGTCTTCCTGACGGGACCCGGCATCTGTGGCGAGCGGCCTCTGTCCGACCCGTCCCTGTTGGGCCTGAGCTGCAGGCTCACATCTCGTCTCTCCTTTTAACAAGCCTGCGACATGAGCTAGCATATTGCTTACACATGCTACAGCTTACTCAAAGCTATTCTTAGCCTTATCATAAACTATCCAACTGCACAAGAAAACCCAAAACAGGTCAAGGCAGAGTCTACATCCTAGAGCAGGATTTCCCAACTGCAGCATGCTCACAAAGAACGACAATTTTAACATTAGAATTTTTAATAGCCGTTTTTGTTGGAGGCCATCTTTTTCAAGGACTCTTTGGATAATGGATAAAGATTCAGCCTTTTTGTGGTGCTAGTGGTGCCAAGTTGTTTTTTTCCACAATGCTAACAGGTGCTCCCAACAGAGTGCTGCAGGGATGGCATATTTTTATTCTTCCTTACTTTCTTACTACACTGCGGTCTCAAGATGTCAATGTCGCCACCACGAAGCGTCGTACTACGATATAGTATACTTTCCTATAGATTGATCAATCTACAAGGTATAAAGTCGAAGTTAGCAACCACCTTTTCTGAGACACAAACGGTTTATAATTCCAATGTGGGGTATTGACTGATCTATTTTATGTTGTAAATAAAAAACGTGAATATTTCTTAAGCTTTTAACTATCTTGTTTAATGTTAGGATGCTAACATTTGCTAATTAACATTCATCAAGAACTACTGCAGAGGCCCATTGTTGTTGTTGATGTCAGTCTGGCAGATTTTGGACAAATTGAAACTTTGACCTGATTATGTCAGAGTTAATAGAAATCATCCTGACGAGGGCATGACTATAACAATCCTTTACCCAGTAACAAACATGTCAACCTCATGTTGGGCCTAGATGAAAAGTCAAAGGGTCACTAAAGTCAGTAGGATTCATATCCAACAGTTGTTGAGACGTTTCAGTCTGGATCAAAATGGTAGACCCACCGACTTTGCCATCCCGAGAGCCTTCAAACAGATGAGAGTTGCTGCGGTACTACTCATGCAGATCACTCTTCGAAAATACACAAATGATGTGAGGACAAAATGTAACAGTCTGAGCCGGCAGAACAATGCTGTTTACAACAGCAAATAAAGGAAAGCAATGGGCCCTTGTCACATATGGACTCGTGAAGTGGAACAGTGCTCACCTGAGACTTCTCACCGCATCTGTCCCAACCTCACCGCTGCCTGTTTTTATGATATCCGATGGTGTGCACACATGACTTAACCGGCGCAGCGTTTGGAACACTGCACAGGCAAATCAAATACTCCACAGTGTGCAGTCCGAGCCCACTTAATCAACTGCACGCATCCTGGATTTCACTCAATTACATCACATACATGGAAATGTCGTTTTGCTTTTCCGTGTGTCATCCAACACATTATCTTTGCCAGGAAACAAACGACGGTGCTATTTCTGGCAGTGGGTCGCGAATTAATGCGACCTCGATCGGTAGGAGTTTTGGTGCCTCACGTGCAACTCTGCTGCACATCATGACACGGCAACTGCGACTGATTAGAGGACAGAATAATAAAAAACCCGAGAGGCTGCAGAACACCTGGATGACATTGGAATCTCGCAGCAACGTTGACTGTGGCAGGCGGCTTTAGCTCATTTCATTTCCGACAGGTTTATGCGCTGAATGAAACGTGTCGGAAAGCCGACGGCCAAAAGCAAAGGCGCAATCAATTACAGGATTTGTCAGCTGTGCCCTCAGAGGTGGCTGAAAACAAACTGATGCCAATACAGAAGGCTAAACTCCTACTGATACCTCACGGACAGACAGCCTCGCAGCCATACGTTATTCTAGCTGCTGAAGGTTGCTTCTGAAAAACATGAAAACGGAAAACCATGGGGAAAGTTTCAGGTTTGAATGTCCTGCTGTCCGAGCCTTTTCACCTCCTTCTCCCACGTTCGACTACCAAACCCGCAGGTCTGCCACTGATCAATAATTAAAACGCCTTTGCCATCCGTGTTCTTTCTTTACGTGCCAAGCCCCCGGCTACTGTACACAATCGGAGCGTTAAAAATAGGTGATCGCAAAAGGTGTTTAAAGGGCGCCAGCAGTGGGACAGCAGAGAGATGACAGGCAGGCGGGGGTCACCTCCCGGCCCCCTGTAAACATTCGAGCAGACAGCGTCTACAGGCTTCGTCTGTGTCTCCTCGCTGTAGAGGTCAAACCGGACACGAACATGCTCCCACAGCCGTTTCCCCCCACACAAGGACAGGACAGGATGTGCACACAGCAGCGGCGCTACAGACAGATTGCTTAAGTGATGCATCTCAAATGAGAGCCATAAATAGAATCATAAATAATATGTTGCTCAGTTGAACTGTGCATCTGAAGTGTAATTTTCACAGAAATAGAGGAGATGAATTGGAAAAGGCACATCGTTACGGATGCATTTGTTGATGAAAGAATTCCAATATTTATTTTAAAATCATTTTAATAATTTATCATGTATAATAATGAAAATGGCCTTTCACGATTTCCTCATTTTGCCTCATTAGCGCAAATGCATTGAGCTTGCCATCATAAGACAAAGAAAAGCAGCAAATCTACACATCTGAGAAGCGGATCCAATCGAAAACATCACTTTAAAAAGAATCGCTTTAAAAAGGTCGTCAAAATTGTTGCAGGTAATTTTTCTGTTGAACTACAAAATCAATTAATTTATTGTTTCAGCCATTATGTATTTATATCTTGAATACAAATCTCTCTCTCTGTTTACAGGTCTTAGGGAGTTCTACTGCATGTGAAAAAAGTAGTATAAAGCCTTTTTGTGGCTCCAGAGGAAGCTAAACATAATCTGACAACTTGCCTCCAGTGATGTCATTCAATGGCTAACTTGCATTGTGGGTAATGTAGGCACCAGGTTCTGAAAAGGAAGACGAATGTGTGGACTAAAAAAAGGCGATATCTCTGGTGCTACTGTGCCGATTTTGATTGTTTGTTTTTAAACTGTCCAAAAACTGCTTGTCAAAACCTGGCGCCTACATTACCCACAATGCAACTCAGCCACTGAGTGACATCACTGGAGGCGATTTATCAGATTATATACAGCTTCCTCTGGAGCCACAAAAGGCTTTATACAACTTTTTTCACATATGTAGTAGTACTCCCCAAGACCTGTAAACACACTTTACTGTGTAAAATTGGTGGAATTGCCCTTTAAACTTGTGATATGCATAATGTAACTTCTGACACATAGCACCTGCACAGATATGAACATTTGGCATCTTGGACCAAATGACACAAGCCACTTTGTTATTCATTTCACCAGAAACTAAAATCTTCAGGTAAATGTTTGAGTCGAGTGCCAAGCAAGCTGCTTCTGTTCTGCGGTACAAAGCTGTGATTGTACAAATCTAAAAAAAAAAAGGAAAACTTTCATCTATCCTGCTGTTCTCCTGTTTGCATGGGACTGCTGTCATTTTTGGAGGCAGTGACAGAGGGAGAACACGAACCAGGGACGTCTGCACTGGCGCGGCACGCAGGAGGCGGAAAGAAAAAAAAAAAAACGCTCTTCAGAAGCTAAGCTACAAATCTATAAATAAACCCTGGATTCTCTGTTTGGACACCTGACTGTGCTGCTTATGCAAGAAATTACTGGCAACACTTTTGTTCATCTGTCTCTCCAACCCCCTCCTTCTCATCTTCTCAACCCCAGAAGTAATTACAAGGCCACACAGAGTCCTCAAAAGAACTTTTGGAAGGATTTCAGTGACTAAACTGTGTTAGTTAAGGACAGTATGGACATTTTTAGGGGGAAGGAAGGTCAGAAAAGAGTGGTCTGACTTGGTTGGTCATCGAACACTTGGACAAAGATATGTATAGGAGGCAGGATATAGAACAGAAATGACATCAGTGCTTTGAAACACCAAACTTTTTTCAATATAAATGACCTCAAGAATCTTTTCCTCCATTATGCTCTGCATATCCAACACCGCATAAGCCTCTGCTGATACATACCAACCGGCCCATGTCTGTGATAGACCGATATAGGCTGTAGGCTGTGCAATATATAACTGCAAACACAACAGCTGAGAGCCAACCAGCTCGTATGTTCTGCACCTGCGTGAGAAGAAATAACTCTCCAGAACACTGGGTGGCGAAGTCCAAAAGACTCTGGACTGCAAATACACAAACCGTTGTTATGATAAAGCAGCATTTATCACTACTACTCTCCCCGATACAGAATATGTGCTCTGCTCGTGCACTGATATGCTTTGACGAACAGCCATTCAGTGCGTTTTCTTGCTGTTCCTCGCCAAACTAATACCCGTCTTTACTCACTTAATCATTAAATCCACATTCCTGTTGATTATCAGAAATCTCTGTGTAGACGTTTTGTGAAAGTACCAAAAATCATCCCTACACTACTGCGGCGTTATTTATGGAGGTATTTGGTCCCAGCATTTATTAAGCACTTTTGAGGAGATTTGTAAAATATCAGGATATATATCGTGTATCGCGATATTATTTCAAGGTCGTATCGCTCAGCTCCAATAGGCTGATAATAATCAGCCAGCTGGTATATCGGTCGGCTCTACTTTAGTGCACAGAGGGTCACAAAGGGGCACTTTGCCACAGGCACAGATAATCAAAAAAGGGCACAAAAAGAGGGGAAAATGTTAAACATGTCATATAAAGTTTACCCATAATATAATTTAAGCTCAGTCACTCAATGACAGTTCGCTAAGCAACTCATTATTGAAATAAAGAGACTTGAATACTGTTTTATTGTCTTTGTGCATTGCCTCTTTTAGTTATTAGTGACATTAGTGATGTTAATATACTGTAAATTGAACCAATTCAGTGCAATTTTATCATTTTGATATATCAAGGCGTTAGTTTTCCCTACATCAATGAGAGAGTTCAAAGAAAACCAGTTTTTAAGGAAAGTTAAACATAACGCATTCCCTAACACACAATTTAATCAGATTCCTGTTTTAATTCCGTTTATTATGAACAAGCATAAACTTCCTCGGATTTGTCGTGACACTGCAAATTACAAAGTTCAGTGATTTAAAAAGCTGAATAAGGTCTTGACATTTCTCTTTTCACGGTTTTAAGTCTCGCTTTGCAAAAAGAAAAAGAAAAAATCCTCAGACAACCTTAATTTATTGACGTATTAAATCCAGAGAAAGCCAGCCATTCTTTACATTTGTGCAATTATTATTCCATAATCTGGTAATATTCCAGATATTATGGTGCCGTTACATAATGGAGCTCAGTATCGAGTGCCGTCTGTTATCCCAGAGATAGGAGGACGGTGCAGCGAGCAGGCCGGTCTTCACCCAGCACACAAAAAACTCAATTATAAAACATGTACAGGCATGCAAAAGAGGCGTTTTTACAATCCTGTGTCTGCTTATAAGAAAAAACATAATGTGGCATCCTATATCAAACAATATTACGATGTAAGCAAGATGTTCTGGCGGAGCGCCTGCTGCCACCTTCTGTCACAACCCGCTCGCCGACTCACACACCAGCCGGGTCATTAACAGAATACAGTTGACACGCGGGTACAGTAGTCGAGAGACTCTTCAGAGGAGAATGATTCCTCTGGGTCATTATTAGTCCATTAGATAATTAGCTCGCTCCGGCAGACATCTGCGAGCGGCATGATTCAACTGCGATCGGCATCGGCGTCTTGTAAACATGACGGCAACATCAGGAGTTGCCTCGTTGGGGGAAAAAAAAAAAAATCTGAGTCACACAGAAACGATAAGTTCTCAAACACACACCATTATCCTCTTGTTGGGTCAATACTTTCACATGCTCATGCATCACATGTACATCGGCTCTCACATGCTCATGTGAGCACTTAAACGCATGCAATTTCACCTGCATGAGCACACTCGCAGACCTATCACACTGCTACTTTTAGCATCAGCCTTTATGGGATTTTGTGTGTGCGAGTGTGAGTCGTCAGGCTGTTAAAAGAGGCCGAGCTGGTGGACCAGAAGCCTCCTGGTTCAATAACGTAAAGGGGACACCACTGTGAGGCGTATGCATTCAGCTGTGTGCAGGAGAAAATAGGTAAACAGCTCCCTGAGGGTGAGGTATGGATCTGCGACAAAGCGAGAACAGAGCTACTGAAATTTTCCTTTTTTTTAGCCTCGGTTTTATTAAAAAAAAGGTGCTTCGTGCTCGACGGAGGCAGGACAGGATGAACGTTTACGAGGAACAGAAAAAAAAAAAAAACTAAAGCAGAACAGAATGTGAAGGAGTAAATACATGAAGAGGTCAGGCGTGTTTGAACTGCGCAGCGCGGAGAGTGCTCGGTGCAGGTGCTCGTGCCTGCGCTCCCCTCTCCGCTGCATTGTTCCAACGCTGGCACGCAAGTGAGAAGCAAAGCGAGGTCAGTTTCCATTATGCACAGCAGCATAATCCAGGCTTGTGTAATTCCCTTTTAAAAAGCCTCCTTCTGGTGTTTCCCTGGAGTTGACGAGCCCCCCGCTCCAATGTGGACTGGCTGCCTCGCGCTGGCAGATTTACCCGCCGTGCTGCTGCCAAATTTCCTGGTCCATCCCGTTCTGGCTTTTGTTATCGCCAAGAAATCACACAAACATTTACACCGAATTCTGCTTCTGCATTTTAGACACAGCTCCTCCTCATGCAGAACATGCAGTACATGCAACATGTGCAGCCTCTGCCCGTGAGCAGATTAGTGCCATATCTAAAACCACTATAATCAAATCCCGTCGGATTAATTCATAGTACAAACCAAGCCGCACTAAAACCTTTGCTCTGTTGTTCACTTCTGCGTTTTGCGCTGTCGTCTACTTCCATCGGGCCAATTACGCCGCTCGAGCGGGAGTCTTCAATGGATGGTGTTAGCGGCATCTTTATTAAAAGCAAGCTACTCCTCCTACACAACATTAGCCACAGTGCTCTGCCCCCTCTCTGGCTTCTCCGCGCTCCACAGCTGGAAACACATGGAGGGGTTCAGCAGTAACTAATATTCTGTGTCCCCGAGTAAACCTCAGGCCTCTCCTCAGAAAACATACCTGCCAACATCAGGCTCTGGAAAATGGCCAACCCAAGGATGTGAAAGTAAAATGACTTTGCATTAGTGACTTGAGACTCGATTTAGAGTTGTAATCTGTCAGTATTTCACAAAGTGATTCAGAGGGAATATTCTTTGATTGAAGAAATTAAGAAAGCTTGACTTGGAACTTGACCCATTTTTCCTTTCCTTCAATGTTTTATATATTTTCTTGTGACTATAAATCGGCACCACCAGAAGCTCCTCTCTCCCACAGACAACACTGCTCCTGAAACACCTCATCGGTAGCCCCGCCTTTAGTTCTGTGACTTTTTGAAATCACACAACCTGGGGGGGAATACAGTGCTGCAGAACTGGACCGTGTGAGAACACTGATGTGTTTTTTGAGCTTTAAAGCACATAAATCTATTTTAGTAGGAACCCAAAATAAAACCTGATAATGAGCAGAATGTCTCCTTTAACTAAAGGACTCGACTTGACTTGACACGACCTGTGACTTGAGTCTTAAATAGCTCACACTAAAAATATATTTTTTATATTTTTTTTATTTAATATTATTTTTATATATTTATTTTTTTTTTTTTTAAGTGCAAACATTGTGTGTGTGTGTGTGTGTGTGTGTGTGTGTGTGTGTGTGTGTGTGTGTGTGTAAGCGCTGAGGAGCCATCATTGCCTGGTAGATCTTCAAAAAGAAGAGGAGGAAGGATCAAATGATGCAGGACCACAGTCTGCAGAGCTGAGGGAAAAGGACGAGCAGGTAAGACAAGAGGTAAATGTCAATAAAGTGGAAGGTCTGGCACTAAGTGGGATTAAATTTAGAAGAGTATTTCTTCATCACGGGACCAGTTTCATCCATTTGCAGCTGCAAAGTAGGAAGACTCCCGCAAGAATTGAGATTGTTGGCAGCTCTGAAGCGTGAACTCTGGAAAAAAACAGCCATTACTTTTGTTCCAAATGTTAGAAGAGAAAAAGTGAGAGGATGATTGTCGAATTCGTCATGGGACTGCTACAGGGGAACTACATCTCAAGGGGTGGCGTGACTCAAGGTTAGCATGTGACCGGAGAGTTTCAGAGCCTCCATCAACCCCTCACAGTGTGATTTTTTTCCTTTGTGGGTTCACTCTAATCAAGCAGGGGCATAGAAACAGTTTGGAAAGCACCTTGTGCTCTACAGGAGTTATTATGGCCAATAAAAGAGGCACTTATGATGAATGGTTGCCTTAGCAGCACAAGTCTCCGGACAAGGAAAATAACATTAGCACCCCGTGAACCAAGCCAACGGCTCCCTCGCTGATCGCAGAAATAATGATGAGGAAAAGGCAGAGAGACCAAAGACGGCTGAGTGTAATCTATGCAGCCCACAAACAGCAGCTTAATTAAACAGCACTTCAGATCGCGCACACACTCAGCATAAAACAAAAAGCCTCCAATAACAATCCTCATCCAATCGAGCCAGGGTCCACTGCTTTCCCCTGGAGGAATGCACACCCGGAGCCATCACCGGTCCTCTGCTGGATCATCAGCTCTGGACAAACAACTGCACCGGGAATCAGGACAAACCCACAGATCTGTGAGCTGAATGAGCCCTGTGGTCCATTCGTCAAAGAGATTCTCCCCTACACCATGAACCAAGACGTCTATTCAGCTCTCTGGACATGTGTAGACGGTAAACAAGTTTGTCATCCGCAGACCACGAGCTGACATTCTGATTCATACATGGGAGTTTGTGTCATTAGCAGTGATTCCCAGTGACAAGTGCAACATGACAACAAGTCAACCGCAGTCAGTCACTCTAAGCTGACCAGTTCTCAAGCAACAAACAATACAACTTTGTGTTCACACCTCATCAGTCAGTGCAAACAAATGCTCCCTGGTGGAGTCATTCTATGTTTGTTAGAGTGTCCAGGAATCATGTCATTAAAAATGTTTGGTGCGATTTTATCTTTACTAAAACATATTAACTTGTTTCAAGAGCTTTCTAGAATCAACTTTTCTTGATACTAATGCACTGATTTGACTTTTGTCTCGTTCAAGATACTGATCCTCATTTCAACATAAAATTCCTTGAACATCTCATCTCCACTGAGAACAAACAATTGTCTTAGAGGTTAAGTTAAAAAAATTGAAATTTGGTCGTCATCTTCTCACACTCATGCCGATCAAACGCACCAGAAGTGTGACTATATAACTTGACCCGCCCTTCCATCAGCACGAAGGTGAGTAGATCGTGACTGAATTTTCATTCCTGGGTGAATTTATCCTTTAACCCGTTCCAGTTCCTCCTATTTTAGGTGAATTCGACCACTGTCATGACATGTTATTGATGTTTTTGCAGGTATAACAGACTGTAAAGGCAGTATCAAACATAATGGTCTTGCCACTCGTGCTGCCCACAGCTGACCCAAAACACAGCAACCCGTCAGCTGAGGTGCCTGAAGTCTGCAGCTATGACAGGTTTATTCACAAGACCAAGAACAAAGAGTCATATGATCAGCCCACACTGACGAGGCAGGGCGCTGGCGGGATAAGAGGAAGTAAGGAGGACTAGAGCCGATGAGAAATGTGTGGTATGTGAAGTACAGTCTGGTGCCTCCGGTGTGTGGAAGACTTGTGAACGGAAAAAAAAAAAAGATAATCCTGGAGGATTAGGAGAAAAACTTAAAGCACATAATCTTGTCATTTCAATAGAACCCCCACTGTGACTTTGAGAAAGTTCACACCAAGATGACCAGAGTACTGAATAACTCAAAGTCGGGCGGTGTAAACGTGTTTGTTTGTGTATAAAATAGCAGGTTACAGCAGCAGTGATTCATTAATCCCCTGAGGGATTCTGCCTGCTGTGCCCAGTAATGAAGTAATAGCCAGTTAGTCCTTACTGGGTCACTTGTGATGCCGCAAAATTTTTGAAATTACTTCCTAAATTGTCTGCGCCCGGGTGTCATCCCCTGTGTGCTGCTCAAATGCAAACAGTGATACAAATCCCTTTATTGAGTTGCACCTCATTTGAGCAAAATAATCATTCTCAGGGCTTAAAAATCCTCAACACGTCTCCTCGCCAGCTACATTTACACTTTATTAGTTTAGGTTTAGAGGTTTTTCTAATGACGAGTCCAGAAGCACACGTCGATCAGGAACTGGTCTGGCAGCTTTGCAAAGCTCGAGTGAACCAGTGGTTGCAAAACAAAATAAAAGTCAGGACTGAGGAGATTCAAATGACATGGAAATGAAGAAACAAATGACATGTCTTTCGGTTTCTGCTTTTGGTACCATTTCAACCAGTAGTTGCATGGGAGAAGTAGCTTTAATGTTTTTGGAGCTGTCAGCATACAGTGTAATTATAGAGAATGCTGCTTCCTTCAAGAGCAAAAGATGCTGTAACATAATCAATATCCGACCCTTTTATTGGCCCTGTCTGTGCTTATTACAGCGTGAGTGATCTAAACTGAGTCCCGACAATAGAGGCCCAACAAAGAGGTGAATTAAAACAGCAAATCAGCTCAAAAACTCCACAACTATTGATTTTTTTTTGTTTGTTTGTTTAGTTAATTTGATTGATTTACTGTTTATTTTTCCTTTTGAACACTAAACAGATCAGATGCTGTGTCTGAATAGGTGGATTGTGAGCTGGTGCACAAAGATCAAGATCATCAAATCTTTTAAAAATCTAAATTATTGTATTTTCCTGTCTTGATTATGACTCAACTGTTTTGACGTCGACATGGTCTCTACTGTCGACACATTAGGGAGATCTTAACAATAGCACTGGCATAGAATTACTGATTAAAAGCATTTTTAATTAATGGTTTTGTCCACCGGGGGTGTTATCACCTCATAATATTAGTAGGGGGGGGCGGGGCGGGAGGGTTAACTCATAGAGGAAAAACTGAACTGACCTTAACTGACAACAATGCCAAAGATCCTTGATTCATTTACTTGAGAAGATGGTTTACTCTGGACAGGTTTGAGACACCAAACTTCACGACCAACTGAATCCATCTTTTGTTGTTTATTGTTGTTCCACTGAAGGCCGTTTGTTGTTTTTTTGTTTTGTCCTCATTTAATTCTGCAATCTTTATTTTTGGTGAATATTATTCGAACTTGTCTAACCTCAGAAATAGCACCAGGATGAAGTAAAACTGTTGTCGTAAAATACCCTTACCCTGTTAAAGAAGAATGTGAAGATATAAATGACAGTTGTCAGAGCATAAGAGTAAATGTAATGTAATCGTGACCTTAAAAATCAAAAGTCTAATCGAATCGTGGATTTGGAGAATGGCGACACCCCTGAACGTGAGCATATAGTTGTTTATTTACACATCCAGCTTCCAAGAAGCAACATTAACATCCATTTGAAGTCATGTTTCAGTCCACCTGATGAACAAACTTCAGCTTCTAAACGCTCCACTACATTCAACAGCTAGTCGCTAACTTTGTTTGTCTGCTGATCTGAGCTGGGCAGGTAGTGTAGAAATAGTTTTCTCTTGTTACAGTAGTTTTGGGGAAGAAATTTTAAGAGAAATAAACATCTTCATCGATTGATTTTCATGGCTGAAGGAACTAAATAAACTGTCGTTAAAAAGGAAAACACAATTTCATACCATTTAACATTGTTTATATTTGCAGGATCATTCCGAGTAGTCACCTTCCCAGCTTCAAACAGTGCTCTGGGAGCCTTATCACCCCTCGAGGACGGCTTGTTTGTATAAAAATACATCAAATAACTGTTTCTCAGCTTGACTTTCTGAATTTTTTAATAAAACTACATAGTGCACCTTTAATTAAAGATAAGTTGATCAGTGCAGCTTAAATCTCGTAGAGAGCATACCTGGTTCTGAGCAGTTCTTGGGCTCTGTTTCGTTGTCTGGCACTGAAGCCATTAGCCGTCTTCCCCAATGTTCGTCCGGATGTCCCTCCACTATCATCCCATGGCCTGCAACAGAAGACAAAACAGTTTTGGTCATCATACGTACAACATAATCAAAATATTCATAGCTATGTCAGGCCGCGGCGCACTACTTGTTGGAAGCTGATGCAGAACATTCAGAATCGGCCTTTTCTTTGGCTGTGAAAAAAAACTAGCATGGCCTCTATTGTACGAGCATGTCTCATGACCCAAAACATCCATGATCACAGTACATTAATCCAAACAAGGTTGCTGTTCTTTAATCCCTTAAAAGTTTGCGCTTATGTAGATATGACATTTTCATCTGGCGGCACCAACAACACATCAACATGCAGCTGCTGAGCCATTATGTTTCGGGGTGGGAGAGTGGGAGGAGGAGCGCACAAGTTTCATTTTTCATTAAACTGCACTTAAGCCTCTGTAATGAGGACATAAAAAAAACACAGTGCCAAATCTATTATGTAAAAATCATGCATCACGGGCTGAGCAGCGTTTTGAACTTGAGATTTCTGTCAAATGTCAGCATGAAAAAGCAAGAAAATTAACAAAGAAGCAACTTACTGCAAGATGAATAAGAATACGTATGACCAGATCACAAGGGTGATTACACCGTTTAATTCATTTAAAGGTTGTTCATCTGTCTGGCTTTTGCTCAGTTACACAATGTGTGTGACAGACTGTCTGCAGCAGTGGACTCACATGATCCCAGTGTTTGTAAATGTCTACATATGACCACTTAGTCTCGGGAGGCCCATTCCCCTTCTGAACATGACTTTGAGGAAATTGTGACACGTAGACAACTACTTCTTTAAGAAGAACGTTGACCTAAAAAGAACAATATCTCCACAATGTCAACACATCTAGAAACATTTCAGAGCTTATACACTCGAATGTTATGTGGAACATGGTCGAGCTAGACCAATTAAAAGGTCAGTATTAGCTTATTGCTAATTGTGGCACGGAAATGCTAAAGCTGTGTTTGAAGTAGGGCTGCTACTTGATGCTTCATGCACCAGTAATAATTTGTATGGTCTATAAGATGTCATAAAGTATTTTTAACAACATGCACAAAACAACTTACTATGACCTTAATTTAAGGCTCATTTTCTACTGTCCCACCCCTCCACTTGGTGTTTTTCTGCAGCGATCTACCTGGATCAATTGGTACATTCAGTGTACTGACACAGAAAAAGTCTTCATTAAAAGGCTTTCAATCCTGTACATTTGGACAGGCTGACGATCAGCAGGCGCCTGACAAACAGACTGTACACAAGGCGACCGCAGCTGCCTCCCACAGCTCTCCAAACCTGAAGACCAAACCCTCCAGTCATCGCTCCAACCTGTTCCTCCTCACTAACCAGCTCCAATTCGCTCCTCTGCCGCCTCCGGTCTCCCTCGTTTTGTTTCATTTTATTCTCACAATAAAACACTGTCCAATTTAATGCCAGGGAAAGGGCATGGATGCCAATTTGTAAAACACAACAAGCATGTGGACGACGTGCCAAGGGGCTTATCACTTTGGTCATACATAACTATGAAAAGTCATGTGTAGGACACATCTTTCACATTCACACAACAAACTGGATTGGACATGGGTTATTTACATTTTTACGAAAGATTATCCATGACGGTCCTTCTGAATGCAATTTCTCACGGACATTTATGTGGAGCATCACTTGACCAAAACTATGAAATCTTGCTGCTCTTAAAGAACAATCTATTATTTCCTGGAAGACTTAACACGGCAGGACGACTGCACATGCGAGCGTGTGAGTTCAGTGTGATGTGCTCTCTCGCTAATCCTTTATGTTCAGCGACCAGTGTTTGGATGTTATGAACAGCTTGGAGGTTCTGATTAACCCTTGTTAGCAGGAAATCTTAAAAACCTTAAGATTTTCAGTGGAGTTTGGTCGACAGGGAACCGCTTGATTTGGCTTTTGTGTGGTGGTTTGCAGCTCAACCGCAAATAAAAAGAAATGTCACAACATTAGCTTTTTAAGATGCTTTATGAGTTGGATACTTTGACCCTGGCTGTTAGTCATGCTGAGGAAATTAACAGCTGGGCTCACTTTAAGGTCTGAGAACAAAAAGAGCACTTCATTCTGGCCCTTAATGAAGTTAATTTGATTCCCATGTCTTCTTTCCATGTTTGCTCAGAACAAGAAGTCAGTGTATTTCTAGTGGCTGATGGGATGTGAGAGACGAGCTCTGACAATTTAGGGCTACGACTTACGATTGTTTAATTGTCAGTGAATCTGTCGATCGATCCATTCGTTGTTTGGTCTATGTAATCTCAGAAAATTGTGAAAAGTGTTTCTCCAAAACCCAAGATGTCGTCCTCACAACCCAAAGATATTCAGTTTACCGTCGTAGAGGAATAAAGAAACCAGGAAAATATTCACGTTTAAGAAGCTGGAAACGTAAATTTGACATCATTTCTAAAAGCTCCTGTAGGTAAGATAGTAAGACTGACCGCCATCCGAAAGAGTCAGTATTTGACCGGTTGGGAATGAGACTCAAAAATCAACTCGGGAGCTTTGAATCACTCAAACCGACAAATCGATTATCACAATAGTTGGCCATCAATTTAATATGACAACTGATCGATTAATGGAGGAGCTCCAAATGACAAATACTGTGGTACTCTCCTCCAATCACAGACATTTTTCACTGTTTTCTACAGATTCACTGAATATGAAAATAATCATTAGTTGCAGTCACGTGTTTCAAGATTTAAAATGGTTGCGCGATCTCGTGTGGGTTACAATGTACACATAACGCCGACCTGAAATTCTGATAACTGCAGTGCAAAAGAGAATAAATCTTCTTGAAACAAAGAAACAGGGCTGCATGAGATGGTTAACAAATCACATTGTGATTTCACTGACTAAACTATTCACTAATCATGACGATGTGACACTTGATGTGGTCTGTACCAAACAAACATGTTTGTTTTCTTACATCTGGAGATCAAGATTAGTACGGAGCATCTCTGCAGCACTACAGCACTTCATTATAATGCTCTTTTGTCACACATGTTGTTGCCATTTGGATATTGCATTCAGCCATATTGCCATTCTGATTATTTTGCGATTAATTGTACAGCCCTACGAAGAAAAAGAGCTCAAGAAAGATAAGAAAAGGCTGTGACAACCCCTCTATCAGACTGCACTGAGCAACTGAGGGGGACAATAGTGTGCGAGCAACAATAACACAGCGGTAATGTCGTCCTCCTCCAGGCCTGTTCAATCAGCTGAGCAGGGAGATGGACCAAGGACAACCATCCATCAATCTCTCTGTGCTGTGAACATGCTCTCCTTAAAAACACCTCCAGCACATTCATCCCTCCATCCCCCCCTCCCTCCCCTCCGCCTCCCGGCCATCACCGTCAGCCCGCTGCGGCTACCTGTCAGAGCCGAGCCCTGCCCTGCTTCTCAAAAACACCTGTTCTCCTCCTCCATCGCACATACGCACAGTCACGCAGCTGCGATCAGCATGCACGACAGCATGTTGCGCCCCACCCCTCTTTATGGAGATGTAACCCAGGAGTAGTACATCAAATCCCATCCATCTGGACCGTTCAGCACATCAACACTCCCCCCCCGCACCCACCCACCCCACGCCACTATCAATCAAATGGGTGGCACAGGTTTTACAGTGACATGACAAATGCTTGTTCCCGTTGTGATGGCTGAAAGATGAGAAGCGCCAGAGCTATTCAATTAGACAGATCTGATTATGGTGAGCGCTGGGTCTCGTGGGTTCAGAGGGGATTTCTGACTCTCTCTCTCTCACACACTTCTCATGCGTGTCACCTTGACATGCCACCACCGCCGCCGCCGCTGCTGGTCAGAACATTTCACGAGAAACGCCTTCTGTCAAATACTCCCACATGACAATCATCGTGTGGGTCAGGCGAACTTGATTAAATGAGCAAAAAGAGAGAAAAAAAAAAAAAAAAAAGGCAAGCCATTAGTGACGCAGGGAGGAGGGAAAAAAGGGGGGCTTACTTTGGCTCCCAGTGCCTGCCTTTGGAGATAAGAGATTTGCACTCGGCTGTATGATATCATTCCAGAATAATCTTTTAAGCCTCTTGTTGTTTTTAATGTAATTAATAAAAGTCCTGATACATCCGTTAGAGATCTACAGTCAGCCAGGCAGTAGTTCTAGTGAATTTACAACTGCTTTCAGTCCTGGGCCCTAAGTGGATGCAGATGGATGGATCCCAGGACAGGGTCTGTGGCTGAGGCTTAGGGTTAGAAGCACTTTGAGGGAGGGAAAAAAACCTCATTCCCACATGTGAAGCGATTCCTGGTTTTAAAAAAAAAAAGGGGGCACTATGACATTGTGGGGAAGAAACTCAAACTCAGAATATTAGTGGTGTAGCCTACACGAGCCCATGAATATTCTACATGGAGGCCTCCACTTCTTCTTCTTCCCCCTGGTAATCCTGTTGGCTGTGCCTTGGAGCATAGTTGAATGCAACTCAGTGACTCAAAGCCTCGTGTTTGTATGATTCGAGTGCGCATTGGCGTTGTAACTAAGTGTGACTGGCTAAGTGGCTGTGCCAATGTAAAGTTAAAGGGGCACTATGTAGTTTTGGAGAAGAAATTCAAACTCTGAATTCCATTAATGAGGTAATAATACAAACTCATATTTATTTATTGCATAACTGAACAAACAAGCTGTTCTCAGGAGGCAAATAAAGTCCCCAGGAACACTGTTTGAAGCTAGAAAGGTGGCAGGGTCCGCCACATATAAACAAAGTAAAACATGAAATTGTCCTTTAAGGTGAATTTGTTTATTCGGCTTGTTTAGACATTAAAAAATAATAATAATAATGAAGGTCTCTCTCTTCTCTTCTCTCTAAATCTACATAATGCATCTTTAACTGCAGTCCCCCTCATATGAACAGCTCTGTCCTCTGGCTGTGTTTTGCCTAGTTAACCTCTGATCCCAGCGGTGTGTCAGATATCATTCTTCACCAGCAAAATGTCAAGGTTGCTCGTTAGATTGCATAACTGTGAGCGTGAGCATGTGTGTGTGTGTGTGTGTGTGTGTGTGTGTGTGTGTGTGTGTGTGTGTGTGTGTGTGTGTGTGTGTGTGTGTGTGTGTGTGTGTGTGTGGGATGCTCTGCGTGGCAGTGTTTGGCCGGGCCTGAGGTAAGAGTTTTGACATGTGTATGTGTGCATGTTGTTTTGGAGAGTGTGTGTGTGTGTGGGCATCACGCATGATCTGCCATCTGAGTCGTTTTGCCAAGCACACACCTCGGGCCCCGGCTATGAATATTGCAACATCCAAGCATCCCAGTGTTTACCCTAACACCCTCCCTCCTCTCATCTCTTTCTCTCTAAATGATCGTCCTCTGCGTAAAAAAAAAAAAAAAAAAATCAGCATCCCTCGATGGCCATGCGGAACCTAGAAGCGTGATGATGCTCGTGAGTGATTGAGGTGATCCAGTGTGTGTGTGTGTGTGTGTGTGCGATGGTGTGTGAAGCCCCGGGCCAAACGCGATGATGCCAACGTTGAGCACGATCCTGCCCGAGCTCCTGTGTAGTGTGACCGACGATGCGCCTGGCGCCCAAACCAAAACCAAAAAAAAAGACAAGGCAGATTTGTGTGTGAGGGGGGGGGGCGCAAACAAACTAGAACCAGAACCAAACGATGCTCCATCTGGGCATCTCTCGGTAGTGGCTGCGTGCATGCGGAGCGTGAAGTGTGCGTGATTATGAGCCTGGCTCTCAAATTAAAAAACGTGCCGCTGCCACGGCGCGCACACTGCGGCATACACGGACAAACAGGCGGCGAGAGTGAGATCTCAAACCCCGCTCTGACCTGATGGGAACATGTGCGGGTGACTTTTTTTTCCTGCAGGGTTTGAAACGCAGAACGCATCCCGTGACATTTACCGCATTTAAACGCAAACTTCATGTGAAAATTTAAAAAAAAAAAAAAATCCAGAGGAATCGCTTACGCATTCCTGGCAAAACACAAACGACTGAGACGCGTTGGTCCCGTGCCCTTGACATGAAATCATATTGGTGTGTCTGATCGCGATGGTGCGTGTGTGGGTGCGTGATTTCACTGCAGATTTCCGTGCTCGGCTCCCTGCATGTGCCCCGGTGCATCACCCAGCAGCGGCGGCGGCAGCAGCAGCAGGCTCTCCACCCCACCACCACCACCACCACCTCCCCACCTCCATCCACTCACCTGTCTTGGTCAGCAGCGCCGACATGCTCCACGCCACGAAGAGGACACTGCAGACAAAGCACACCTGCACGAAAAGCATCTCCCTCCTCTTGCGAACTTTAAATATCTTCGCGATTATAGTCTTTTTGGACGCGCTCGCGGTGTCGGTGTCGTCCCGCTCCATGCTTCGCTTCAGCTCGGCCCGGACCGGCGGCCACTTTTTTTTGTATTTGCGTCCTTGAGAGCCGAAGAGGGGGGGAAAACACACACACACACACACACACTGCCGCCCCGCTTTTCTCCTTCTTCACAGCCGGGATGTGGTCCTCATTTCAAGCCAGTCCAGGGCGCAGATGAAGAGTAGCGAAGCGGACAGGTTTTATCCCCCCCACCCCCCGCCTTCTTCCTCCTCTTCTTCTTCTTCTTTTCCTCTTCTTCTCCTTCTCCTTCTCCTTCTTGTCTCCTGATGCTTTTCAGCTGCTGGGCAATGACACGGCGGTCAAATTCCGATATATGTGTCCAAATCGATTCAGCGACGCTCCTGGATTCGGATGAGTATCGGACGGGCTCCCGCTGTAACACGCATCCTGTCCCGTGGGGGGGTTAAACAAAAAAAAAAACAGAAAAAGATATGAGCTGCGATATCCTCAATCCGTGTAGTTTCTATGAAATGCGTCAGTGTCCGGCCGTAAACACGGGATCGCTCCGCTCCACGCACCTGCGCCTGTTCGGCTAAGTGAAACCAATCTGTGTTCATCAAGGTTAATTGTTAAATTCGGGCGGCAGTCGCCACGCTCGGGCGCCTCCCCCTTCACACGAATCCCTCCTCAGTGCAGAAAAGCCGTGCTGCTCCTGCTGATAATGAGGAGGAGGAGGAGGAGGATGATGACAGAGGACCATCAGCTGCCCTCCTACCATGCGCTCTTCTCCTCCGTGACCGGGCCCCTTTAACTTTCCCGAGGGCTGCATGTGCAAAAAAAAATTAAAGAATAAGAAAGGCAGTCACACTTGTCCCTTCTTCTACCTCTCGGCCGCCCACCTGCGCATCGGTCACCCCTCGAGTCCCCTGGAGTAAAACCTTTGGCGTTATTTGCGCGTCGCACGTGAGATCAAGCGCGCAGGGGTGGATTTTGCGCGTCATGCTCCTCAAAACAAACCCAACACACCCACCACCACCATTGCTGTGCGTTATGAAACCAAATCCAATATATTTCAGGGTACCCAGCACAGCCCCCTGTTTTTTTCTTTCTTTTTTTAATAACTGCCCCACAACTCACCTGCCTTCCTCATTTCTGATATCATGCTGGATAATTGAGGTTATAGACTCGCAGGCTCACGGGCATCAGTGCCTGTTCTGGTCCCCACAACAAATCTACAAGCATGAAATAATTTCTAATTGCCTAAAGGGTTTTAATGCCAAGATTATAATGCTTTATGCGTTCTGCCCTTGAGAAAATTGCTTCACACAAACAGACCTGTATACCAGAGCTGAATAATGTAATGTGGGGAGGAGGGGGGGGGGCTTTTATGTCAGTGTGGCAGTAGTAAATTAAATGTGGGTGAAATACGTCCTGTAGTCAGTGATCATTATGTGCCAAACAATTACCATTATAATGAAGGAAATCAATCGTGCTGCATATTCAGAAGAGCGTTACTATGACAGAATGTCATTGCACTGCTTTCACACAGATGTATACACGCAGATTAAAGGATAAGTTCATCCATAAATGAAAATTCACTCATTAGCTACTCACATGCTAAAGGAAAGTCAGGTGAAGTTTCGTAGTCCACAAAACATCTGTGGAGTTTCACAACAAATCAGCGGTGCAGCGTTCCCCAAAACAACCGAAGTAGATGGGGACTTGTTTTAAAACGTAAAAGAACAACAGAAAAAGAAATGTTTAAGTCCTCCATACAGCTCACCCAACGTAATAAAAGTCTCCAGAAGCCCTGAGATCCCAAATTGATTTCAAAAGACATGCTAATGCTTTTAGCTTCACAGCTACAATGAAGAAGTTGGCTTCAAAATTATCAACATAATGTGAAGACACTTATGACATCATGTCGTCTATAGATTGTGTTGCAGAGATATTAGTCTCATGGAGAAAGGTCCAGCTGCACCGATTCTCATTCTGGTATCGCGGGAATCGTCGCCGTTACACACTGCTCAATTGTCTCGTGCATTAAAATGGCTAAAATCACACTTAAGACAAGGTAACAGCTGCTAGCTAGTTTGTGCTGTTAGCTAACGTGTGTGTGAGGGTAACCTGCCAGTTTCAGCATGTAGGTTGCTAGTTTGGAGGTTGTTGTTGTTGTGTCATGTAGCGTGAGGGTGGGTAGCTGATGACTAACTTTTCATTTTTGGGTGAATTTATCCTTTAAAATGCTATGCTGTATTTAGCCTCAGCTACAACCCTTATTAGTGTTTGACAGTCAGCAGACCCCTGAATGTGTCACCCTTGCAGGCCAAGTGAGGACTCCGGAGAGTCCTGGAGACCCCGTGGCATGTGATTCCTGAAGGTCAGGCGTCGCTGCTCACCAATGATTTGATGTTAGCTGTTGTCACCTGGAGCTGTCACTTTTGTAACGATTGTGCAATATGTTACAGGAAGTAATTGGACAGTTTTATTCCCTAGACTGGACTCCCGAGTGGAAGGATCAATATGTGAATGGATGCTGTACTTTGATATAAGAGGCCACTTATTATGATAGCTGATTCAAGTGTAATTTAATGTTGCGGTTAGGAAACAGACCAGATAGTCCCAAGATGTCTTTTATCTATTTTCCCACCACAACACGTAGAAGAGTGAGATTAAAAGCTGCTTGTTTGAAACTCTTGCTATTAGATTAAACTTCACAGCAGTGTTGCTAAGTAAAGCAAGTATAGAGCTGAGCCACGTCGCCCTGCTGTTTTCTCTAATGCAGATCCCCTCTGTTATTACCAAGCTTTATTTAGAGACTACACCCGGAATAATTAAGTCACTTCCCCTTGCTAAACTTTTAATAGTTTGGCTCATTCAATTAAATGCAGAAAATGTTCCCATTTTGGGAAGAATTCACTTTCTTAGAGGAGATTAGCACCACTTTCATGTCTGTCACCTTAGATTTAAAGCCACAGTGAGCAGTTAGCTTAGCGTTGCTTAGCTTAGCTTAGCATAAAGACTGGAAACAGGGGGAAACAGTTAGCCTGCCTCTGTCTGAAGGTACCAAAATCCACCTACCAGCACCTTGAAAGCTTATTTGTTTAAAACCCAAGTGTGAAAACTACAGTGTGTGGTGTTCAGGGTTCTTAGCAGACCATGAGCACAGTGCTGTGACGAGAGAGAAATAGGAAATTGCACCAAAACAAATGCAACAAGAAGAAATGTTTGAACTTAACTGTGGTTGGTTTTGCATGACTTGTGAGGCTGCAGAGCAGAGTCTTTTCTTGCTGCCTTCAGGCTCCTTGCAGGTCACCTTAACTGCCAAGATAACAGACAGGAAAGCTGCCTTGCCCTCGTCGCCATCTACACGTACAGGTTGACGAGGCTGAAGCAGCCTGTCAACTTTTACAGCCACCACTGCTGCTCACTTAAGCAAAAACCGAGCAGCATGTAAAGGTCAAAGGCCTCTCACTCCGACGCAATCTCCTGCAGACCAAGGTTATGTAAGAGCAGGACTGTCCCTGTCGGTACAGTATGAGGCAGACCTCCAAAATCATTAGCCGTCATCTCTAAGGAGCGGCCAAGATTTTGTGTGAAGGCTGCTAGTTAAGCGTAAAAGGCGTTGCAGGTTATTAGTCGGGGCTTGATGAATCTGTTGCCAGGTCTCGTCTTTATCCTGCAGCTTGGGTCTTCAACGTGAACACACAGATAGACACATACACATCAACATGTGTGACCCGTGCCCATGCCAAGGGATTAGTCCCCTACAGGCCCCTGCCCACACAGCAGGCAGGCAATTGGGGAGCAATGCCAGGGCCTGCTTACAGAGATTTAGCCACTGCTTTACACTCCGCGGCTCGGTCAAACATACACACATGGCCTCCTTTGCCGTCTGCAGGACCCAGTGAATGGTCGCTGATCTGCAGCAGAGATAATAGTGTGTGTGAACCGTGGTTTGAGCTGCGGGGAGACAGCGAGAGATTGGCTTCGTAGGAGTGTTTTAATGTGGGCAGATGTCAAAAGGAGCAGTCAGTATAATGTAAATGTGTTGTTTGAGATAAATGCCAAGCATGTGTCATGTCCCTGCACCGCGGATCACTAATGAGTCAATGTCAGGAGTGTTAACAATGAACTGTGTGAGTGTTGCACAACAATTACCGTTTGACTCAGCGCTGCTCATTTCAGCTACAAACTTCATTATTGCCGCGATGATTCATCATGTGATTTATTCACTGGTTTGATACAGTGATTAGGATCCAGTCTGTAAGGGCCGCTCAAGTTTACTTAATGTTCTTTTAACTGTGGAGATATTTCATTAATGGCACATTTTGTGTGCAGGCTTTTGAATGTGCTGACAGTAGCTCCTAGTTAACAATGCACCGTAGATTTGTAACGCAGTTAGAGCTTTGTATGTGATAGTTATGCAGAGAGCTAAGCCGAATAACTAGTCCGTCACTAGCTAGCGAATGATTATCAGCTGTTGTTTGCTACATGATAACACAAAACTACAGCAGATAGATGATAGAGATAGATAGACTTTATTTATCCCGAGGGAAATTCAAGAGCACGGCGAGGTATAAAATCTTGTGACTGAAGGCTTGAAATGACCCAAAAGGTCCCACAGGGATGAAGGGGTTTATTGTTTGTACTTGACCTTAAAGGACCTATTTGTATGAAAAATTAATGTTTGAGTCTCACACAACCCAGAGCGCCGAGGTTGGATTGGGAATGAGACTCAAAAATCAACTTTTCTTACAAATAGGACCGTTAAGAAAACAAACTCTCCACATGATCCATTTAGTTATAGAACAAACAAAGATGTTTCCCATTCATCATGAAATTGTTTTAAATTACCATTATTCTTAAGCACGGAAGAAAGATGTGATGTCATTCTGATTTAGGTTTCCTAACTAATGACATCCACAAAGTAACTGACTCGTGAGCATCTTTAAATGAAATCTTGCTTTAATAAAGGCATGCTATGCAGGATTTGTTGGTTACTTTTTGTAAACATACCAGTCAGAGTTAGCGGAAGAGATTCTGGAGATAGTTGATTGTTGAATCTCATTCCCAGGTTGTTAAATACAGTTGATGGTTGAGCCTAAACCTGATTCAGGATGTTGTTCTGGTGTTGGATCAGAAAACGTTTCTATGTGTCGTTCTACGGGGCGTTACAAACATACTTCTTGTTGAATTTGGAGGTTGAGCTTGTTGGTTGAAACTTGTGGTGAGATTGTCCACTTTTTCCTCTTGTCACTTCTAAGAGCAGAAAATATATTCTACCTCCAGGTTTAAGCCGTCAAGAACTTTGTAAATAAAATATGTAGAGTATAGCTTTAAATTGTCTGTGTTTAGATGATACAAAGGGAGAAAAGGACAGTTGGAATACAGTATGTCCTTTTAGAGTGTTTGCACAATAGCGACACAGCGCTGGGATATCCCATGCATAAGTGGGCCTGATTCTGCTGAGGTGTGTTTGTGGTGGGGAGAGATGACAAGGTGACACTGAGCCAAAGAAGGAAGCGTGACACCGGCCATTAATGCACTGCTGGCATTGTAACTAATATTTCTCTAATTATCTGAAGCAAGTAAACAGATGGAGGGAGGAACATCTCTAGCTCCGTTATTTTTCTCAACCTGCCAACTACTGCCGAGCCCACTTTCGCGAACGGCTGGTACTAACAGTACAGTACACGCTCGTTCTACACGCACACGCGCAGGAAATGTCTCTGGAGACCTGCTGATTTTACTCCTTGCATAAGCTCCTCAGCGAGCTGCAGGAAAAATAAAATATTAATCATGAGCGTTGAGCATTTTATGGCAGCACTGCAGGTTTATTTGTATGCCTGCTCAGGTGTGAAGAGTAAACAGGGCAGAGAGAAGCAACAGAGAGTCTAATCTGTGTATTCTGGAGGCAGAAGTCATCTCCTGCTCTGCCCTCTTCATCTTCCAGGACATGAAAAGTCACGCATGCAGCTGTCGACAACATAAGGCAACTCAGTCAACCCTGGACAGCCGACATCAGAACTAAGTATTAGGATTTATTCAGGTCATGCATGCTGTAACGACGTGAAATATTGTGTATATGCTCCAGAAACCGCTAAATTATCATTAATGAGTTTGTTCCTGCCAACTTATTCCTGCTGATTTATTTCTTTATCCCTCAAATAAACTCAGTTTCATAACACATACTAAGTGCCAGAGAGGTGTACAGTAGGCGGCTTCTGACCGCCTTCACTGCAATGTTTGGCACATTTATTCAACAGCTACCTGGGGTGGACACTTGTGCAGTATGTTATGCAACCCACTATGGTAGCAATAGATGCTACCTTTGTGAAAGCTGTAAGTCTTGTAAATGAACATCCATTTCATTCAAGCCTTCGCCAAACACGTTCACAGAATGCTGATTTAGCTGACAACGGCCGAGTAAATGCCTCTGTATTTCGCAGTATGCTGGAGGTTTTAAATCTAATGATAATGATGGTTTTATATCAATCAGCAATGATTGGTTTTGCCAGAGCTAAAAGGGGGAGCAAATGTAGCGACGGAGCAAATAAGAGTATGGTGGAAAAACCTAAAAGGCAACCAAGAAGAGTTTCTGATGCTCCCCTTGTGCACAAAAAGATTTGAAGAGAGCATTCCTGCGTGGGGTGGAGGGAAATAGGTGTGAGCTCACCTGAAGGAATAAACCATAAGCATGCAGAAGACAAAACTGCAGGTTTAAAGATATATGTAATAATTCTGCATTAAAATACCCAAAAAAGACTAGGTCTTTGTTTATAATTTGTTGAGTTGTGTACTTATGTTTCCAATAATGTATAAACCCAAAGAAATCCACGAGTTTACTGACATTTGGTTGCCTGCCGCTACTGCCGTACTCGGCAAATGAGACTAAACTAAACGTGAACGAAATTTTAAAACATTATCTCATCCGCGAACGTTTGTGTCACAAATGTCAGTCAGTTTATTGGTGTTTACCACCAGCGAAGCGAGCTTGACCACAGGATGATTTGTATTTATTCGTGTTACTCACACTAGTATTTATTTGCCTCAAACAGCCGGATCACTTTACAATATATTAGCCATAAGCTAGCATGCAACTGAATTCAGGTCAACTCTCACTGAACTCAGCACTCACCAAAGACTTGGACTTTCCCTTCTCCTCTCTGCAATGTTGTTCTCATAGTAAAGTACATTTCCCTTCCAGCTTCACTCAGCAGTCAACATAACACCTCTGGAGGTCACCTCTGCAGATCACTGCTGCAGTCAGGTTGATAAACGGGAGTGAAGATAAATCTGTGTTTTTATCCCAAAAGTCTCCTCACGTCAGTAAACGGCTATGGAGCAGAATCCAATGTAAATTCTGGCTTTACAGCCAACACAACACTCAGCAAAAGTCTTTTGTTTTGCTTGAATAGAGAACGCTAGCAGCAGGATTGACATATTGTGCATTTAAGCTTTTCTTGTTTGTTTGAGAGAGGACCTTGATTTCAGTTTTTGTTGTCAGCTTATGCTTCAAGAGCAATAATGTACTTTCACGCTCAGTTCGAGGCTGTAGTTTGTGGTGTTGCATTGTATTGCTTAGTATTGTAGGGTGTCTGTATATGCTTTTGTTACTTTAGAATAAAATGCCTCTTCAATACCTCTGATGAAATATATCAACGTGGCACTTATGATTTTACTTTTATGTTAATTGCTCTCAAAGCTTGACTTCTTTCATCATCATTCTTTCATCACAAGCTCATACAGCTCTACCAAATCTTATTTGTCACTTTTATTACTACCCTCCAACAAACTGCACTTCATCTATTAAGACATCACCCTTGGCCCAAAAGATCAATTCAACTTTTTGGTTCAATTTATCTGGGGAACCCGATAGTGTGAAATTGGATACAGGTTTTGCTTTTTCGGGGGGCTCTGCTCTTTAACGACGGACAGTGGCCAGAGGAAACAGATTGGTTATATCTGAGAGAGACTGTAATGAGCTGCACATAAATAACCCCATTATTCTTTTGTCTGGAGAGAAGAAAAGGAAGGGTAGGCGTGCAAGGAGCAACCTTTTTCCCCTTGCAAAGAACAGTGGAGAGTCCCATTCAGACTGGCCACAGAGGTTATGCCAGCAGAAACATGCAGCCCATTCATTCTGAGGAGATAGCATCAAAGTGGCTGAGACAGGCTACAAAGTCTGTATTAATACATCCAGCAGGACTCTGAATCGGAGGGCAAGTGAGGGTGAGTTCTTTCACTTCATTCACTTGGAGCTTTGGGGGTGGAGTGGTGTGCAATAAAGTCAATGAGCCAGTAGATTTCCCTGCAGTGTGATTTCATCACCCCGCACACCTCCATGCTGGACACAAAAGTTAGAGGCACACTGAAGTGGGAGGATGAGTGGGAGTTGTTAATGTCACAGTGTTATTATTCACAAGCAGGCACGAGGAGTGAAACGTGCCTTTTGATGGAAAAGTATTCAGAAATGGTTTTGAAGAAGCACTCCGCCAATAAGGACAATAAATACATAACGATGAGCTGACTTGTCACGAGTAGTGCTCTCTGAAAACAGTTGTATGATTTCCTTTGTGGCTCTGGAGGCATTTTAAAGTCTGTGACAACAACCCCAATGTTAAAGACATCGACATTTAAACGGGGTTTAATTTAGAAGAGGTCTGTATAGAGGGTCTAACCAACAACTATTTTATTGTGGGAATTTTTGAATCCGGTGTTTTTGGACACTTTTGCAGCAGTTTTTGAATCCGGCTCTTTTAAATACTTAATCGATGTAGAAACATGAATGTATGCCGCAGTCCATTGTACTCGGAACCTCCAACATGAAGTAGTGCAATGGAACGATTATCCAAGTCAGAACTCAAAGTCGGAAACTCAGGTAAGATCCACCAAGCCCACCATCACCAACATAAACACATACATGTATGACATCACAGTAGTATGAAAAAAAGGACAAATCAGGAACACACAAGGACCAGGAAACCGACGCAGGAGACACAGAGAACCCGAGAGTGAAGGAAAAACACAGACTTAAATACGCTGAGAGTGATAAATGGAACAAAGTTGAGCAGAAAAAAGGGTGAGAAAACAGACAAAGACAGGAAGTGGAAAGTAACACATGACACAAGGATATAATCTCCAAAATAAAACAGGAAATGATTAACAAAAAACCCAAACCATGACATTTGTGCTCGACAGAAGTCTTTGCATCGAGCAGTATGAGCCTACTCCGCCTGTCTCTTTTAAGTGTGCTAATCTTGTAAATCAGGTGCTGTGGATGCTTGTGAAGTTCAGAGAGTTGGCTGTTGCAATCTTTTCTGTGCCTGACTTTGCCTTATTCCCATGTGTGGCAAGGTAATCTCAACTCAAAGGTCCACTTACTACCTTTTTCTTGAGATTTTAATCAAATTCGATGGCCTTTAAACGTGTGGTATGTAAGAATTGCGACCTGTCACAAATAGGGGCAGCATGTCATCGGATTTACTTCTAAGTGCTGCTACCTGTAGCTCCCATTGGCTAGTTAGCTCAATTGGCTGTACAGCTAGCAGTCCAGGCAGAGCTCAGAGCGCTGGGAAAGTGTTGTTTACACCGCTAGCACAGGAGCTTTGGACCGGGGTTAGCTGGTTAGTATGCTAGCTTCAGTTGATATCTCTGCAACACAATACATACTGTAGATGTCATAACATCAGAACTGTTATTCACATTCTGTTGATAATTTAGTTAATTTTTGAATGTTTTCAACTACATTTTTTACATATTGATCCTTGAATGGCGAATGGAGCTGGATTAGGTTTCATCAAGTGACTTCAGGGTATAACCAGGGCTTCATTACCAGCAAAGGGGTTGTGAATGATCCAGGAACACCATGTGGTTTTTGTGGTAGTTTGCATAATTGCAAATTTGTTTTGTAATACTGTGTACACCATTAAAAGCACAACACGAGATGTTGTCACAGGGCTTTTAAGGGGACATCTGCACTATTACATAATCTAGAGGTCGTCCTATCTGAGGGAATACTAAGTTAAAATCTAGTTTATTTCACTAATTCTGATTATCTGGTGCGCACATGATGCATATTCATTACATTAGGGTTGCAAAGGATCACAAAACTCGTGGTTTGGGATCGTGACACGGTTTGACATCACAGAATGGATCATTTTTTGGATCAACAAAAAAATAAGGGACACGAATACAAGTTTGCTTTCCATTTATTCTGTAAAACACTTGAATCAAGGAACCTTTGCCCATGGTCCTCAATGAAAACAACATTCAAGACGTCCAATTTGACAACAGACAAGATTAATGGATTCCATTACAATACACAATAAATCTGAGGTTACTGAAACTGCAGATTTACCCTTCTCTTTCAGCAAAGTTTATTCTTCTGTGCCTGTAGTGTAGCAAAAACATGGCATCTGACAGCAACAGCTACAAGGATTTTATGAACTATGTGACCCCAGTAGAGCCACTGGAAGAAGGTAGATAATAAGTCATTTTAAAAATGTTCAATGCTCTCCCGCTGTTTCATATTGCAATAAATGAGCCACATCGTTTCCAGCAGGCACCTTAGGATGCTAAGCTAACGAGCAGCTCACTAACGAGGCCTAAGTTGTTGAGCCCATCCCGTTGGGTTTGTAACCCAGACTTAATTCAAATATTTGTTTTACACTGTTGTGGTTCATGGCTCAACAAACATACTCAAACGTCAACTGAAGAAAAAAGAAAAAAAGGGGGTCAGCAGCTCATTTTCACCCTGCAGCACCTTGAGGCTAACGTTAGCTAGCATACAACTGTGTAAAATCTCACCTCCAGATCCTGCTGAAGAATATAAAACCCGTGTTGATGCATCTTCCCACTCATCCAGACTGCTTTTGTATTTTTAGTCGCAACGCACTAAATTCCATTTAGTTTAGGTCTGCTTCCCCATGAGATCACGTCAGAGGGATCAGAACAGTTCTTGAAATATGCGAATAGCACACAGATAGACAGGCAGAAAGATTTCTTTATATTTAGATTGCAATTATGAAAGTAAACGTTAACGCTTAAGTTACAGTTTCCCCTATGTGCAACTTACTTTAATGTGCTTGTGGAGGTTAGAAGGAGGTTCTCTGTGTTTTTCTGGAGGCACAGCAGGCACCTTATAATAAAACTGTTGTGTTTTTTAGATTTTGGTATAAAAAGTGTGGCTAGATATGGTTATGGATTGACGCTGGAAGCTGCCACATGCTTTAGTTTTGCCCCATCATCATCCCACCGTGGTTAAATGATGAAAACAAAAACCAATCTTATGTTACAGCAAGCGCAAACATTTGGACATTCGAAGCCACCGCTCAGTGTGCTGGCATCTTAACTGAACTGCACGAAGATAAACAGTTGTAGTGCTGAGTCACTTGTCTGGATTCACACTCCTCGGTCTGGCCTCTACTCGTTTTCACATCCACATCGTTCACTGCAGATGATTCAGCCTTATTACACGGCCCTGTGTCATGCCAGAGAGGCATCCTGAGTTTAGGAGAGACGTCTGCGGGGGTAAACAAAGAGACCTAATCCTCATCATGTTTTCTGAGCCTGAATTAATCATCGGCAGGGTCTCCTCACAGCTCTCAAGGCGGTGTCAGCCGTGTCACATAAGATGAGGCCGGTTACCTCTGATGTGCTGAGCAGAAAGAGCAGGCCAGCCAGGTTGCATTCTGCTGACTGGCTGGAACCACATGTCAGCCAGAATGCAGTTTGCTAAGAGGCTGATACTGCCCTCATCCAAGAGCATGTTCCCTGATCCTCTTCCCTGCATCGCCTCAAGTTACGGACAACCGACTGGTCAGGTTTGTTTTGCTCGGGGAGGAGAAGAATGTGCTGTTTGTACACAGGCCAAGCAAAACAATCTCATGTGATCTGTCCTAAATATCCAGTCACATACACATGATCACTAAGTCATCCACATGGCTCTGCCAGGAAGCCAGCCAGGATCAGTCACAGCCATGAATGCTCCCAACAAAACGCATTGTTTGATCAAAAAGGGAAAATGGCAGCTGCAGTATTGTGGCCTGTGGATAATCTGGCAGCGGGTGCCTTCGTGGATTTGTGCTCGTGAGCATTCCCGCTTTGTGGACGGGTGTGAAGAGCAGGTTGCATAAGAGGATCACCTCCATAATGTTGTAATTCAGGATTCCTTCTCAACACGGCCTCTTAAAGTGTATCTTAAGGAGCGGGTGGGCAAAAGTGGCTCCTGTACTGAAGGACCATTACTACAGGAATATACTGGCAGATAGGGATTACTCAGAGAGGCAGGAATTAGGGAAGAGATGAAGGAAAAAAGCAAGCAAGGGGCCTAGAGGGGAATTAAGATGTGTAGAGTTGGAAAGCGTGAGGCAAGAGAAAATGACTGAAAGCAGGAAGAGGAGCGAGTTTTAAATAACTTCCCAGACTGTCAAAAACCTTCTCAAGACTACTTCTGAATATTGTTTAAAGGGATTGTTACCCGTTGTGAAAAATGAGACCTTCTATACGAACCGGTGGACGATTTGTTTGAGTTGTTTAATGCTGCTGGACTGTGGACTTCTTTGTGAAGGACAGAGGTTTTGTGGACTACCAAACTTCACCTGAGTTTCCATCAGAATAGCATAGCGGTGTAGATAATGACTACATTTTCATTTTTGGGTGAAGTTGTTCTTTAAGGTGTGTATATATATAGACAATAAACTGGACCATTTGTATTTCTTTGACATCCACATCCACTACACAGACACACAAATCAGTGTATCATAGTGTCTGTGTGACTATGACTGAACTCAGAACTCACCGGAGACTCCAGTTCTGTCTGTTTTTCCCTCCAGGCTCTGGAAGGGATGCAGATAATGTTTCTTCCTGTCGTCCACTGACTTTGTAAGCTATCGCAGCTATCGTAGCTATCATAGCTAGCTACCACCTCATAAATGCACATTGTGTTCTAGATGAGCTGTCGCCCAGAGTTTCAAGTCTTTATGCTAACCGAAGCTAATCAAGTCATGGCTCTAGTAAATCAATACTGCATTCATTCAATATTGGCAGAATGGGAAGAAGCAATTTTTACTTTATTCCAAGATAAGTTACTTCCACTGCTAACTTGTCACTCCAATAAATAAAGAAAGCAGATTTTTTTCAATTCTTTCAGCTTCCTGCATCATTGGTTTCCTGACTCACTATTTTTCTCTGTTAATTTGAGTGTTAAAATCATAGGTGTTATTTACACCAGGGACGGTGATGACCAATTTTGTCCCCATCACTTTTGAAAACCAATATCTGTTCAAAAAAATGTGCTAAAAAGACATAATAACTAATAAATAAATTTTGATGCACCGTTATGCAATCTTTTTCGCACCTTATTTATCCAGTCCAACCTCAAACGATCTCCTAATAACATTTCATTTTTTCATCTAAGCCCCTACGTCTCCACCACTTCTCGACATAAAAGTGACAGACCGTGCTGGACTAGGCTGGTAAACGTAAATGTTTCAATCATTTCAAGTACCATCCCGGCTGATATGAAAACATAACCTATGACATGTTGTCTGTACCTTCTGTAGGTTGTCAGGTTGACATTATCGTAGCCCTGACGCCCCTGGTTAAAATATTCTTCTTTTCATTCATTTTTTTTGCATCTATCTTTTGGTGAAAGTGTTGAGGCATGGCTCTACATATTTTTAAATACCCAGCGACTGTCATTAAGTCAAAAGGACTGCTTTTCATTTATTAACAACCTGTGCTTGAGCTTGTGAAACAACAGTAATAAAGCCGACATTTCAACGTGATGTCCATTTGGGCAGAGTGACAAGTTCCATTTTTAGAGCTGGGTATCATGGGATTTTTGTGCCTTATGTTATGTTTGAATATTGTGAGGTTTCATAGAAATCCGTCCCCTTTCCACATTATTACATTGATGTCATTGGCATTAAGTGGTCTGCTTAGTGAGTAGACCGGGAATTCAAAAGGGATTAAGCTCATTCATCCTCCAATCCACACAGATGAATGGCTACACACCACCAAGATGCTCCTTTTTGAGTGCAGCTTCCTGCCAATGAGTGCCGCGTGGAAAGGCAGAGAGGGGTGGGAACCCTGGAGCCAGGTTAAGGATTTGTGATTTGATTTGTGGAAGGACAGATTGGCAGGGCACTTGTTGAGTTGAGAGCAGATCTCTCGCCGGCCTCCAGGGGGCAGAGCGGCCTCGGTGCCCCAGGGCGACTCTGCCCTGTGCTCCGGGCTTAGCTGCTCGTTACATTAAAACAGGGGCTTCTGTGACAGAGTCAGCATTATGAAAGCTAAGAGGATTAGCTGATGGACATTTCTGGCGTTCCCGGTCAATTATCAAAATGAAAAGCAGTGACTGGGCAGGGCTGGCATGCTCTGTGGCACAGAAGAGCTCCTCTCTCTCCTCCTCCTCATCTCCACTCCAGCTCACTATCTCTCACTCAGCCCCTGTCTGTCACAGGTTACAGAGGTTCAGTGGGGGAGGGGGAGGAGGGGGAATAAATAAAGAAATAAATAAAGGCATCATTGATGTGTCTCTGGACATGAAAGTTTTTTTTTGTGTGTGTGAGTGTGTGTGAGCCACGGATTAAAAAAGAGCATTTAAATTTTAATGTTTCTAAAGTGCAAAACTGTATGTTATGCAACTGAATAAAAACAGGCCTGCACGTCAGCCAGCCATCCGTGCTCAAGTCTAACTCCTCCAACCATGTGCATGATCACACACACACTCACGCACACACACACACTCTACTGCTTGCTCTCTGTCCTACTTGTGTGTGTGTGTGTTAACCCCCTGTGATTGCTTAACAGGCTATCCTCGTAGGAGGAGCCTCCACCACTATGATGCACATGTGATGTTTGAAAGTTGGGGGGTGATGAAGAGGAGTTGTTGTTTTGGCATGTCCATAAAAAAAAAGTGGCATTCCGCAGCTGCCCGTGTTAAGGATCTACCCCGGGGATTCACACAACGCTGCAAACGTAATCAACCGAGTCAATGTGCCACCACGGCTGCAGCGGACACATCTCTCCGGCAATGACACCCTGCCTCCCCTCCATCCTCGACGCCAGCTACATCCCCTCTTATCACCCAACTTTCTAATACAGCGGTTAGACCTCACTGGAGCGCAGCAGAGGTGAGGCTGTATATCCATGTGTGCCTGAAAAAGATAAGAATACAAACTGCTGAAGCGTTTCATTATTTTTTTTTTGCCTGTCACAAACAGCCAGGGAGGTAAACAGTTTTTTTTTTGCTGCGGGAGACAGTTACCTAAAAATATACAGTGAAGAACGGTAATCCTAGCTCACTACATAGCAGGCTGAATTATATTCAATCCCGGTTATCACTTCAGGGACAATGTCATCTCACCGCTGTATTACAGATGGTCCTGCTGCATGGGCACATTTGATATGGGTATTCACAGGCCGGTTAGATTCAGCTGAAAAATGTCTCCATCTGGTGTTACTGCAGTAACTAGTTGACCCAGTAGGCAGCGAATCTTGTGGGGTGGTAAACGGCACATGCAAATGAGAATTAACACCTTGTGGTTGTATTCCCTTGCAAACCAGTCAAGTTGCAGCATCCATGACTGTTCATAGTCATGCAACATATGGGAAGACTGAAGGCATTTAAAAAAAGGTAATAAGGGAGTTTCCAGTGAGAAACATGCTGCATTCAATTTTACAGAGGAGTAACAGAGAGCTTCGTCACATGGTGCAACCACCAGTAGGTGATCTGAGGTGGAATGAGGGCGGATTCACCTCGTTAGCCAAATGACCAAAATGCATCCCTCTTATTAACCTGCCATCCCCCCTTTCCATTCCCTAGTTGCAGAGAGAGAGCAGGGACAGAGGGGTTGTTTGGTTGCGTATGTTTATGTCATAGTCTGCCTGACTCATTGACCCTTTATCTGACTCAGGTTTGTGCAAGTTAGCACCTTTGGCCTTGGCCATGGTTCGCTGATCGCAGATGAATGAAAAGAACCAGGTCCATCCCCTGTGTTAAAACTTAAGAAATGGCCTGTATGTCTGTGAGCGTGTAAATGCATTGAGAGAAAACAAAAAACAGACAAATTCCTCCTTTGTGTTTAAGTTTGGTCAATAATTCTGATAGAACGCAAAGTTGTGGCCATGACAGTACACGGTCACATATTTGAAATACACTTAAAATATAGATTCTGCTGCAAAGAAGCTTCAAACTCTAAAATGTAGGTGCACAGAGGATCTGTACAATCACCTCAGTTTTAAGATGAGCACCCAAGATTAGCGTCACAAATTCAGTAACCAACTAAATGTGAAATATGGTAACGATCTCTCCTTGTTATGGCGTTTGGATTTAAAATGTCATCACTCATCATTTATCCTATTAGACATTTGTGTGATTCTTCAGTATGATCAAAAATGTGTTGTGTGAGGACACATTGACCTTTGAACACCAAATTCTAACCGGTTCATTCTCGAGTCAAGAGAAATTAAATTCCCTAAAAGTCCTTCTGAGATATCACGTCCACGAGAACAGGAAGGACGGACAGACGGCCTGAAAACATAATGCATAAAAATAGAAACATCACATCTAATAAAGATACAGCTGGGTTTTAAATGTTAGTTTTTAATACCTTGGTTGGATGAATTTTAATTCTTTTAACAAAGTAAATTACTCTTGATGATGTCATCAGGGTTATGTCAGTTTGGGTTATAAGATTTATTACACAATGTTTCCTGCATTACAAGATAGAAGTGCTGAACCGAGGTTCAATGAAAGATGTTATCAAACTACATTTTGGGAAGTGTAGCATACAGCTTGGCCATACTAAAGCTAAAACTGAGCACTGACCTCTGCTGCTATGATTTTTACAATCAATGCTATGATTTTCGACTGTTAATTAATCAATATTCCGATTAACTTGAAACAGTCTATCAAGAACTTGTACTTAAGACAAAGACCTCACTACTGAGTGCAAAATCAGCCCTCTTGCATCTTATTAAAAGTGTCTGAATTCTGTGTGAAATATGTGAATTACATAGTGCCCTGAGAAATTCCAACAGTGGAACAAAAACGTCAAATTTAACGTCAGATTCATGGCATGTACACTTACAGATGGATAGTCACAGCTGTCCAATATTTGCAGAGTAAACTGCTACTTCTACAGGGAGCAGTGCATGAGTGCATGAATTGGGCCAAGAGTGTGATGCCAAGTTTTCTTACTTAATGCTTCAGTCAAATTTTGGTCAGTATTCATAAAGTATTGGGAATCATTAACTGTGGAAAAACCTTCAACAGAGATGCATATTTGAAAAAAAGACTGGTTTTAATGGCAGAATCACATCAGTGCACCGGGATGTTACTGTACAGAGGGAATAGTTTCAGGAATACGAGAGTCTGTTCACACAGAGAGGTCAGTCCAGGGGAAAGCATCTGCCTCTCACTTTGTGGAGGTAAACTAACAATAAAAAAAAAATTCTATCTGAAAGAAAAAAAAAACAACTATAAAAAGGGAAAATGTACAACAAGGTTTGCAGTGAAACAGCTGGAGCCGCCCCTGAGGAAGAGGTAGCCCGAGTGCGGTACACTCTTCTCCTCTGGGTAAAGTCCTCGTAAAGGATTGTCTCTATATTGCCGTGGTGTGCTCTTCTGCAGCGTGTCGTCCTCCTCCTCCTCCTGCTGCTGTTGCTATACCACAGCGTACTGCTGATACAGCAGCTCCCGGATCTTATAGTAGTCGTCACACAGGCAGCCTTCCAGGCCAATGCGTCCGGCTTCCGTCTGAACAGAGAGCACAAAAGATGTACAGGTCATGTAGGTCCTCACATAACATTCATCAACACTTCGTACAGCATGGTTTCACCTTTAAACATGCACGTAGAAGCTCTGCGCAGCCTGCTGCTGACCTCTAAAAATGAAGTGCTTCCAACTCAGACGTTCACAGACTGGGGATTTAAATGTCTAATGAAGCAATCCACTTCAAGTTTTCCCATTTAAATAGCACACACACACACACACTCTCAACAGTCTCAGTTCTCTTTGATTTCATTTTCTGGGTTGCGTCTATTTTAAGTTCTTGTCAATTATGCATTTTGTTGTTGGTATCCTGGCTCACTCCTACTTTTCCTTTTAGTTCTTAAGTTCTGCCTGTGATTCTTTTTGTGTGTGTTTCTTCAGAGGTGAGATGTTTTCATACGCCGCTGGGTTTTCTTTCATCCTACCCAGTCGGGCTGTATTTGTTTCTTTTCGTGTTTAATGTTCCATTTTGTTTTAAGCACTGGTATCTCATTTTATAGTTTGTAAGTAAATAGACCTTAACCTCTAAACCAGTGTTTGTCTGTCATGGTACTGGGCCCCCCCCCGACCCATGTTTTAGACGTTTCCCTGCCTGAACACATCTGATTCACATGAATGGGCTTCAGCAGAGCTTGATCTTGATCATTTTCAGGTTCAAACTGTTATTTTGGGTTTTTCTATTGAATATTTACATGCTTTAATGTTTCAACAAACACATTATTTTTCTAATACAATCCATTTCCGTAGTACCTCTATTTACCTTTTGTCTGAAAGCTCAGTTTTAGTGCCTGTCTCTTTAAGTCCCCCCCTCCCGAAGAACCCAGTCTGCTCTGATTGGTCAGCTCTCACAGGCCTGAGTGTCCACAGTGTTTCTGCATTGGCTCCGTTGTTTTTTTTTGTAACTACAGCCTTGCTAGGGGCGCTGACTGTATAGTTGTGACATCACAACCTTAGAGAAGTCCTGTCGGCTCATTTAAAGGCACAGTTTCTGAATAACATCTGTGTGCTATTCTCTGTGGATTAATTGTTTTGATACTATTACAATATTCCGTATTCGGAAATTTCACTTTCTGCAATATGGGACCTTTAAAATATAAAAATAACAATTTGTTGTTTGTTTTTTAATCAAAAATTTCTTGATTTTTTTGCCCTCTCAAATTCACAAACTTTCAAGGATTTCAAGGACCAATGGGGATATTATAATTACAGTTAATCCTAATCACTGCCAATACCAGTTAACACACACAGAAAGAGTTCATATATAATACATACAGACTATTGCCTCTGTCTGTGTCTGTAGACTCCTGACTAAGCTACTGTATTTTCTGGCATCTAAAACGACCTGCCCACTCCACTAAACATTGCTGATTTCTCAGGATGCACAATCCATCAGCAAACAAAGGGAGAAGCTGAAATGTGTCATCCTGCTGTACAACAATATTAGTTTGTCTTAAGGGGACAGTTTGTCAGCTGTGCATCGTTACTTCTGATGACTCAGTCAACACGATCTCAGGCAGTGAATGTCATTGGAATGTGTTCATTCTGTGTCTATTTGTTCCGGAGATAAATTATTCTATGCGAGGCTTTGAAGCGTACAATAGAAGTTTGTGAACGCTGCAGACGCAGAGATGTGAAAAGATGTTGCACGGTGTTTTCATGCAGATCCTTTAATTCTACAATCTTTTAATTTAATTAAATCACTGGCTTTATGTCAACTATGCAACTGCCTGGCACACGGACCTAAATATGTATCAATATGGAAATAAAACCAGGGGCTCAACATTTTCATTGGTGTAAAACAAGCCTGTTTCGTATGTCTTCTGCACTGGCAACTTTCCCTGATGAGGGCTAGTGGTGCTTAGTGTTGCAGGGAGCTGATGGATAGCGTACTGGCCAGGCCAGTGGGAAGGACACTCACCCTGCGGACGGCCACCGTGTTGTTGCATACCAGCACTCCTCCCACAAACTCGGCCTGGATGCCCTCTCTCAGCAGGACCTGCTTGAAGTCAGACAGGCGAGGCTCGTTGATGAACACCGACTGATGCCCTGGAATCTGGAGGGAGAACAGAAGTCAGACTTCAGGCTGTCGGAATTGCTTAAACGCCCTTGTGGACACATATTAGCAGAGAAACACGTTTCAACTCTTCTCAACTTAGACTCCCACAGATATCTGTTCCAGAATAAACTCTTCCTGCAACTCACCTTTGACAAACTGTCTCCAGACCTCTTCCTGACAACAAGAAGTCTTAATGAATGTATTTATGGATAAAGGGTGTTTGTCTACTGGCTGCTGCAGCTGCTGGGACCTGAAAATCCTCAGTTGCTTGTACTACTTCATTAGCCATTATTCATTTGCATGACAGCCAAGACTTGAAATGAGGTTACCTGCCAAAATGAGAAGCAGGTAGGACAAGCCTGCTGTAAACAAGATCTCTCTTGAGTTGAAAACAGGTTAAGCACCAAGTTAGGCTTCTTAACACTTGTTATGACCCAATCAGCCAGATATCTGACACATAACAGAACATAAAGCTTATTTTAGAGTGAGTTTTTAAAAAAAGCTCCTCTGCACTCATAAATGCATTTGGTTTATTGTTGCTTCTTTCGGGGTTTGACACTAAAGCTGGGCTCAAGTGTGACGAGAGGAATAGAAGCCATTGGCAGGCACACCGAGGATGTGCTTCTCAGTGAAGTGACCAGCACTTAAACTCTTGAGATAAAAATCTTTAGATATTCATAGACTCCAATAAGTGAGAAGAAGTAGATGTACATTTTTAATGATGTAATTACATTTTTAAGACGAGGGGAAAAAAAAATTCACACATATCATCTTCCAAGCAGGGTGGAGAGAATCTGTAAGCTTACTAGCAACAAATGTTCATATTTCTAATAAATATATAATTATATATCACTGCAACAACTTTGCGATGAAGTGCTCTCTGACTAACCTCTTGTGGAGGGAGAGGCTCCAGCGTGGGAATGACATCGCTCTCCTCAGACACCTCCTTCTCGTCCTCCCCAAACAGGCTCTTTATGGCGCGCTGTGCTGCCACCGCCGTGGCGTTGTGGTCGATGCCAAGATCGGGGGCGACGTCCATTGCCAGCTCGCTGTCCTCGGGCTCCTCTTTCGCACCCTCCTCCAGCATCACGCCTGTGTCCACCTTCACCACGCGCATGTCCAGCACGCCGTCGATCCAGGCCAGCTCCGTGTCTTTGGCCTTGCAGAACTGCAGAGAGCTCACCAAGGAGTCTTTCAACCGCACCTTTACCGCGAGAAGACGAGACATGATGAAAACACTGGCCATGGTCATGGAAGGCTGCCTTAATGCTTGAGCTATAATCACCGCTAAAGAACTCAACCTTGTAGCAGTTAACACCTTGGCTCAATTGCTAAGAGGTTGTAAAATGTGAAAAAATGACCGGACAAAGATTTATAAGGTTTATCATTGATAATTTAAATGTATGATTCTACAAAACAAAGGACTTGTACAACAATTCAGTCTAATGAAAAATAAACGGAGCAGGTGTTTACTGAAGCTGACCTGGTAGATGTGTGTTTCACTCGTAGCGTCCACAGTCTCCTGCAGTTTGGGTGTGTAGACTTTGATGTCCTTGCTGAAAGCCTTGCAGGACTCGGCCAGGTCAAGGCTGGCCTCTGGCGGCCCGCGAACGATCACCAGCTGCCTGGGCTTCATCTGATTAATAATCTTCTTGATGGAATCGCCATCAGAGCGACCTTCATAATCTATGTAAGATATCCTCGCTCTGTAGGAGAAAGGAGGAAGACAGGATGAAGGTTTTTAGTGCCGATTTGTCAAACATTGTTTAATGCCCACGCAGACAAGATATCTTGATGGGTTCTTGTGATTTATGCAGGAGAGGTTTGCTGAGTAGACATAACCTTTTTTTTTTTAGCAACACGTTCAAACGGTTACACTCATTCACACCTGGAGGCCATCCAACACACCACAACACTGTACTGTACTGTTGATCAGCTCTGATGGCACTTTATGAGGGAACTTAAACCTGCAGATGTCTTGTCACAGATATAGAGGACTGTTTCCCAGCTTGGGATTCCCAACCACTATAAGGGATTTTCTGGCTTTTAAAACGTAACAGATATTCGTGATTAGGAGAAAGCTACATTTTTCATATTCATTTAAGAATAAGAAGGAAAAAAAGCCCAGTTCTTCTTGGTTTTTTTTGGTCTAGAATAGGAAATCAGTTGAGATGAAGGTGCATGGATTTATGCAGTCAGTGGTTGCCAGTTTACTCAATAATAGCAAAGATTTCCGTTTCAAGGTTCGGAACCACAGATTTAGAGGATCACTCACCTAACTTCAAGATTTTCTATACTTGAGATGCATTTGGTGGGAACAACAGAGAGATCCTGGTCCATGGGCTCATCACCGTTGGTCAGTCCAGATTCCAGTTTGCTTTTCTCCTCCTCTGTGGCCTGCAGTTCAGGAACCAGAAACTCTTCTAACCTGTAAAAGAAGAACTTATTGGTGATGTCAGCAAATATGGATCGGTGTAGTTTCTCTCTATCCATCACTCTGTATTCTGATGTTCACGCATATCAATATTGAAGCACCTGATAATTTCCCCGTACTCGTCCCATTTGATTCTCTCTTCGTGTGTGGGGAACATTGGATAAGACTTTTTGGCTTGTTTGAAGAAGCTGCCCTTGCGGCTCCCCTCGGCCTTCATCATCAGGTCGTGGTGTTTGGTTTTCACAGCAGCTGGCTGATCCAGATCATCGTCCATGTCGCTCTCGTCACTAGAATCTACATCCACCCTGCGAGTGCATAAAATAAACATTAACTGTGTACATATGAGATGACAGACAACAGATTTTTGTTCAGCTGCAGAGTATAAATATTATGTTAAAGGTTCATGACTCATCTCCCAATTACAGATTTCCATTTAAACGGCCTGTTTTAGATCTGCAATTTAGACCAACATTTTAATTTCTGTCGGCTTTTTACATAGTTTTCTGTTTTTAGCTGTAAACAGAGAAATAATATGAATCAAATGTTTCGTTATACCAAGGGACATAAAGCAGCATCATGTACTGGGACTTACTCTTTCGCTTGTTCAAGCTTTTTAGCCGCTTCTTTCTTTATTTTATCCTTTTCGAGGAATTCTTCCAGCTCCTTGCCTTCCAGCTTCACTCTTTTCCTCACCTGTCATAACGAGAAGAGTGAAAGATGGATATGGTGCAAATGATAGAATGACACATTTTGCTGTTTCCTCAGCTGGGTTTGAACGTGAGAGACAGCTGCTCCCTGTGGGGCAAGTGATGCATGAAGAGACAAGATCAAAACTGCTCCATCGCGGCTGGCGGCTGGTCTCACCTCCAGATCCAGCATCTTCTCTCCGGGGTTGTCGATGAGGTAGCGGGCGAGGGTTCCGGGTGTAGTGCGGTACGTCAGGATGACAGAGTTTTTGCCATCTTGGCACCACTGGATGAAGAGTTCTCTGGAGAAGCCGGACTCGAGGTCTGGCTGGCTGCAAAGCACCACCTTGGGGCTGGGGACTCGGGCCAGGTCAGCCAGACTGTGGCACAGGGTCAAGTGACGGAACTGGAACGGGTTGTTTCTCTTGTCTTCAAAACACCTCATGAGCTTGTCACTCATCCACTCCACCTACAGGAAGACAGCAGATTAACAATTATAACTGGTGATAGTCAACAACTATCATTTGAAATCTAAAATATCTAAGGAAAAGTACACAAATCTTCTCAAGTGTGAAAGTGTGTGATTGATACCTGGGACTTGGAGAACTCCACCACATTATAGCTGACATTGTTGAGCAGAGCGAGTGGGTAAACTCCCAGCCCGGCATCCTTTGTCCTCCAAATCTGGTCCAGGAGCTGAGCCAGCTCCAACACACGACCAGCGGTATCCACGGCGATCAGGACATTACCATCACCGCGAAGGGTCTCCATGACATTGGCTGTGAGAAGAAGAATATTCCAGAAAATATACAGCGTTTTTGTAACCATTGTTTTTTTCAGTTTTAAATGTAGTAGTTTTAAGGAAAAATACAAAGATAGGTTGATGCAGGCTAAAACACCATGTTATCCTGTTATTTGTCACACAGTGTTGAGCAGAACAAGTCCTGTCTTCAAGGTCAACAAAAGAGGACTTAAATGAAAAATCTGCACCTTTGGATTTCAATTTCGATGTTGAAATAGAGCGTTGGAACGAAATGATTTCTACTATAGAGTCTTGTGTAGATTACTTACTGAGGAGCATCTCATCTCTTTGTTTGCGTCGTGGCTGTACATATGTAGCGTTGAAGGAGTCTGTGATAAGCAAGGAAGGACGACTAATGCTCTCCAACGTGCAGCCGTTGAGGTGGCTAGAAAAGAGAAATGGAGGAGAAAGGGAATTAAACCAACAGTCAAAAATACTGAAGAACTCATTTCCATTTCCTGTGTGTCGTGTCCGTTCTCACATCTCTCTCTTGTGGTTGAAGTCCACAGCATAAACAATCTCCTCCTCCCCGTCCTTCACAATTTTCCAAATAGTGCCTCCAATCATGTGACCAGCTGGGAGAGGAGTGATGGAGAGGCCGTGTCCTTTCCCTTAAAGTGAAAGGTAAAAGAAAAACATGAAGCACTTTGGTGTGAGTGATAGATAATGAGGTGTGACTCAGTAACAGTCTGCAGTTAACTCACCTTTCAGATTGACAATCTGAGAGTATTTCAGCTGCTGGATTTTATCGAAAGCAGAGTCCACATCATCGAGGGTGAACAGTGTGAAATCTTCACTGTTGTTTCGGGACTAATTGGAAAGAAGGATGAATAAGTTAATCATGCAATTAAACCCTGCCGACAAATAACTTTACATGTATGAGATTTCCCATGCTCCTTTCGTACCTGATATAGATCATACATGAACATCTGACCCATCTTGTAGACAGGAATTGTAGCATATATAGTACAGTTTAGACCCAGTTTCCCTACAGCATAAGGCAGGGCTCCCAGGTGGATGGGGTCAGGGTGGGAGAGGAGCACAGCATCGACCTGATGAACATATCTGGAGAGGAGAAGGACATGACACTTGTTTTAGTTCACATAACAGGGGGGAAACTGCTTTAATCAGAGCATGGCAACCATAATTACCGTTTCATAGCATCGATGATGTCCATTGAGAAGTTCTCGTCCCAGCCACAGTCCAGGAGGAAGCGGAATTCATCCACCTGCAGCAGGTAACAGAGGGCCGACTCCTCCTGAACCCCTGACACGGCTGTCAGCTTGATAATGGACGTCATTTTTCTTCAGTCGTAACGCTGAAAGTACAGTTGGCTAGTTTAGCATTAGGTTACGCAAACAAAACAATATCGCCTACGTTGAGCTGAGCGGTTGTGATTACAGCGGAGCACAACACTCATTCAGTTCGACCAACAGCGAAAAAAACAAAAACATGTTTGTAGTTTGAAACTAAATTGTACGGTATAACAGTAATACACAGCATAAGTTCTACATGGGGACTATACAGCTAGCTAGCCGAGCAGTAAGCACATTTAAAGTAAACAGTTTGGTTGCTAGCCACAGCTAACGTTAGTTCGCACGAGCAATAACGTTAACAAATCACCCGGCAAAGTCTGCCGACTTAGCATGCTAGCTTCGTTACATTTTGGCTTGTGGATGTAAGTGTCTTGGCTCGACAAAGGAACGTGCAACATACCATTAAATATGAGATTATATATATATATATATTCCCGTTGGAATAGAAACACAACAAGTGGATTTTCTAGAATTACAACATTAAGACATTTTGGCTAACGCTTATGAACACACACTTGACTAGCAAACATGTTAGCCGCTGCGTCATGTGTGAAAGGGCAAGGGGACGTACCAACTATGGCGGTGTTGATAAAAACTAATATTATGACAAAACATTGAAAGCGCATTTTGTCGTATTATATCATCACAATTAAGCTTTAAAATTGTGGAATAATATGTTTAAAATGTACATAATAACCCTCCACAAGGGTCCCAAAGTGGAGTAATAATGCGTTATTGTTCAAGTCACACTGTCGTGTTCGCACAGTTGGTAGAGTCCAATGTCCTCTGCCTTGTGAATGAAGAGCTGAAGGCCACGGCTTGTTGTAAACAGAAGGTAAGATTTCAGATATTTCAACCACATGCCTCTTTATTGTTTCAGCCATTCTACTCTAGTATGTTAATTGTGCAAAACACAACTAACACAAATGACTTACGACAAACCGACAAACCATTTTCAACGAAAACCCGACACGTACTGCTAATGCTAGCTAGCAAACTGATTAGCTAGCCAGTTACGTTAGCTGCTGGCTATGCTGTCATCAGCTCACACTAGTTGGGGTTTAAAAAGTTTGTAAGTATTATATTTTCAGCATTATAGCTCCACTTTATGGCAAGCTATAATGCAGTAATCAGTGCAAATGGGGAAATTACAGCTGCCGCATATATGGCTTGTAGTAATCATTATTCTCGCTACTGTTTTATTTAAGCTAGCAAGATCTTAAGTTAGTGTCACGAAAACTTTGCGGAGTTCCTGTACATACAATGGATTGTCCTGAAATAATTGGTAGTCCTGTCTGCAGATGTGATGGGGTATGGTAGTATCATGTATTACAGAATTCCCTATCAGTCCCTAAAAAGATCCAGTATGACACAATATTTTACTAAATGTTATAGTCACTTCTCAATGACTCTGGACCAGGTCATTTTAAAATGCATTGATTTTCATTTAGTGGTTGGCAGAGCAGCAAACCAGATATGGCTTAGGTTTTTCAGTTAATGTGTTAGTATAATGTAATCCTAGCCTCATGCTGTGTAGGTTAGTGTTCCTTACTATGCAAACGCTGCACTGGTTTGTTTCAATGGGCTGTCATTACCAGAGCTGCCCTGCGAAGAAGCTACAGCAATGTCATGACTTACAATAGTGTCAGTATATGTAACAGCATCAATCCCTCGATCTAACTTCAAATGTAAGCAGCATGACTGTTTTCCATCAGATTATAATATCGGCGCCACAATCTATGTCACAATGTGTCCTCTGCTTCTTGTTTCTGCAGGAACCATGGTTAACTTTGTAGCACTTGCCCGTGAGCATTGGGTGAACATCTTGGTGCCCATGGGCTTTGTGTTTGGATGGTACCTTGACAGACAGCAGGACCAGAAGCTGACAGCTTTCAGGAACAAGAGTGTTTTGTTCAGCAGGTAAGAATAAAAAGCCATTTTCCTCCTACATTTAAAAGTTAAACAGGTCCCCCCGTGTTATTGTTAAATATCCTTTATATCCCTTTTTATTTCAAAGTCTTATGATGATTTTTGCAACTTTAAACCCACTAACTTACTCAACTATAAGTCTGCAGAATACACATATCATGTCTACTGTCAGCTACTCAGTATACACTGAGTTTGGTACCAAAAAGCTGAGTGTTACCATGTCCATTTGCCACATATAAGCCAGATCAGAGCTCCATGCTCGTTAATCTTAAAACGAGAGTACAATTTACTATTTTTGTGTCTAATTCTGTAAGCATTTCACAAATTTGCATCACATAAAAATAATTTAATGCTAATGTCATTCAGGGTGCAAGCTTATGCAACTGTCGTTCTTGTGTTTTCTTCAGGGAACTGAAGCCTGGTGAGGAGGTGACCTGGAAGTAGACTGTCCCTCCCTGGAACGTGTCCTGTCGTCTGTGGTGTGAATGACTGATGGGTGGCCCTCAAATCAGAATATTTAAGAAGACTCCTGCATCTCTGTTTTTGAATGGATCAACTAATAATCGTTTAAAGTTTTGAGTTGTATCAACCGATAATAAACATGTCCTTTCTCTTCAGAATCATTTGGCACTTGCTGTTGATCTTGGTCGCATAACAAACACACACACACATTTCATTATTAAAAAAAAACTGCTTTATTTGATGCTGAACAGAGCAAATTCATAAATGGGTCGTTCAGTGGGACTATTCCAGTAAAGTTAATGAAGACAACTTGGGACGAGTGTTTTGCATGAAGATCTTGTTTTGTACAAAGGTAATTTGAATCTATTCATGCAGTCAGCATGACTGAAGAGTCTGTGGCCACTAAAGAGGTTCTGCAGTGTGGATAATCCCTCTCTCAAAAAGCAGCTCAGCCAAAGTGATCTGGAGGGAAAAGAAACCCACATGAGGAACAGCTTAAAACACTAATTTCACAAAAACACAGGCTGAAACATTTCTCATTTCGAATAAAAGAAATATGCAAAATGGGATGTGTTTTAATAAGTCCATGGACATTAGAGAAAGAGGTGTAAACAACGCACCCTGTCCTCTGCAGAATCACACGGCAAACTTCCAACGGTCACAAATTTGGGATACGAATGGATCAGAAATTCGACGGCATCTGTGTGCTGAAAGAAAAACGATCATTTTACAGTGAAAACATCGCTCGGACACCGTGTACAAGACATTTGTTTCTCACTGATCTTCCAGTCTACCTCTGCTTTTATTTCAAAACTCTTGGGCTCCTCTTTGTGGTAGGTTCTGGAGTTGTCTATTGTGTGGTAAAGATGTACAGCTTCTCCATCGCTGCATAACCTGGTAAGACACAAAGCTTGTGAGCAAATACACGTGATAAAGTTGCATATTTTTTTTTACATTTCATGGATCATTGAAGCAGGTGTTCTTCACAAAAGATGCTATATTATAACTTACTGTGAAAAGCAATATAAAGCTGTATTACCTGGCACATCCAGCACGCAGAACTCTGACTCGGGTCTGGGTAGTGATGTGTGTGCCTACATCCATAGCTTGTCCACGCTCCCATCTCGTAGGTGCTCCTTTAACACTGCTGGCCAGTTCCTCTGCGAGCGATGACATGAAGTAGTTCAGAATCAGTATACCTCGTCTTCCTTCTGCATTAAAAGTTGATTAATTCCCCCCAAACTGATGTATCCATCACGTACCTGGAGAGAGCAGAGGAGGAAGGCAGTCATGGAGGAAGCCTCTGGACTTCTGATCCACAGCAGCGTCGACCGGGGCGTAATTTGTTAGCTTCTTCATCAGACTCTCAACGCGAGAGAAGAATTTTGTCCTGCGTGGGTCATCCTAAACACACAAGGTTAACAGTTTGTGGGTAATTTGTGAACAGCTGAGGCTGGCGATAGTAAACACAAAGTAAGTGATTAATTACCTTGTCAGAGTTCTGCACTCCCATGTACGTCAGGTAGTCGAGAGGTAAGCCCTGCCTGAACTCCACGTCCTCCTCCATTGCTATTTCCAATGCTGCTGGGACCACCTGGAGGAGGAGCAGATAAGAAGTGGAGAGACCTTTGGTAAAAATAGGAACCCAGGTAGCTGTTTGAAGAGCGGCTGTTTAAACTTTCTTCAAGCAGGTTATGAGGCTGAGACAGAAGTGGCTTCTTTCTAATCAGATAATAATACACTCTATTTATATAGCACCAAAGTTACAAAGTGCTTTACAATAAAAACATAGTAAATGCAATAAAACCCAGAACTTGAGATACTTAACTTTCACAGCTGGGTCGCCCAGACAGTGAACGCCTGGTCACCTCTGGTGAAGTCGAGAGTTTGGAACCATTAGTGGTTCCTCCTGCCAGAGGATCTCAAGCAGCAGGCTAAAAAGGAGCCTTTGCTTTCGTCTTTGGTTAAAACAAGTTTTTCTTGCTATTTTTAAACTGAACTTTTGTCTTTGCAGGAGTGCAATCACTGCTGTGGTGTTTTTGCATTGCAAAATCTGAAGATTCAGGCTGATTCAACTCAGTTTTGGGCTGAAAGTAATGGTTATATATAAATATAAATATAAATCGACGGATCTGCTGATTATTTTCACAATTAACTGATTAAAGGCAAATTGTGAAAAATGCTCATCACATTTTCCCAGATCCCAAAGTAACATCTTCGGATTGCTTCTTTTGTCGGCTCAAAACCCAAAGACACATTTAAGAAGCTGGAAGTAGGACAGGTTTGACGTTTTTGCTTGAGAAATGACTAAAATGATTAATGAATTATCAAATTAATTAATATCGATTAATATTCTTCTGATTGCAAGTTTAGTTTTTTGTTTTTTTTTAAATTGGTTGCATGTTTCATAATTAAAATTGCTGTTGCTGCAGGTGCAAAAAAAACTGCATAGTTTTCTGTGTGCTCAAGCACTTTTTCCAGGAAGAACTGAATGTGTTTACGTCAGCAAATGTAAAAGCTTTCATAAAGTGGCTGTAGGTTAAATCACACAGGTATCATAAGGCTTAATCAAGTGTGTTCCTGATCAGAGCCTCGATCAGAGTTCCTTACCTTCTGCATCAGATCCCCCCAGCTGTTCTTCTGGAAAGAGGAGATGGTGATGTGGAGGGAGTGAGCATCCGGGAGGCAGTCGCCCTGGTGGATGAATCCTCGCGGGAAGTAGAGGAGATCCCCGGCTTCTAGCACCACCTCCAGGATCGGCTTTCCGATTTCAGCCTGATTGAAGTTTGCTGGAGAGGAAACGCAACGCGGTCACATAAGAAACGACAGCTGTCTGCTACACAGTTCAGTTCAGCTCAGCTCAGAAGAGACGAGATGCATCTTTCTGTGCCAATGACGTGCAGTAAATAGTTATCGATCTTGCTTCCAACCAAATAGAGACAAATTTGGCCTTTTTTTCACGGGGAAAAAAAAACTATAAATGGAATAAACATCTTTTCACTCACGACTCGAAAGCACAGGCAAGACTTCATCTTCTGTCCTGTGAAAAGGCCAGAAAAACAGCTTCAGTGTTTCTTGGTAAAACATTTTTTAATCAATCAAACAAGCAGAAACAAGTTGTCACAAGTGTGAATTTAACTGCTCTTTTTACGGTTCCTCCCTTCATCTCACCTTGGGTTGTACACTCTCCAGTGTTTCTTCCCCTCCAGCTGAACCACAAACGCCTCGATGTCGTCATAATGTGGAGCAAAGCCTTGTGTTCCAGGTGGTGTCAGGTATCTGGTTCAAGGGAAAACACACATTTAACAGATCTGATTTTTATCTCACAAAAGGTTTCCAGTACAATCACTGACCTGAATACTCACACATTGGCTCCTGCCATGCTGCCAAACTGCTCCTGAAGGATGGACAGCACGTTCCACACTGTGGAAGAGAAAGCCTGGGGATTGAGCATGCGGAGGGAGCAGCCAGCCTGGAAAATAGAGACATGATGATGATTACTAATCTGCGAGTGGTGCAGATGGTGCACTGATACGGTTAATGCGCTTGACACAAAATGACTTCTAGCGTGCGGCACAGAAAATATTAAAACTAATTTATTGCCTAATGCATAACCATACATCTAACTGCTTTTTAATGAAGGAGGTCCTGGAAAATCCGAAAGTGAGAGGAAACTTTAATGACCCCCGCAGAGGGAGCGGGTGCAGCTAACTCGCTGCAAAGGGCCCAATTAAAAAGGTATTTAATCAGGAGCATTAAGATGCAGCATCACAGGGATGTTGCATTGGAAATAATCACGTCTGCTGGTGTCATCAGGCCGGCCGTACCTCATAGAAGTCCCACACAGTGAACGGCAGAGCCCTCCCTGGAGGATTGTGCGTCTCCCTCTGGCCATTAGTGTAGCTCGTGACATCCAGGTTAACTCCGTACTGAACATCCTCCTGAAATTCAACAACACAGACATGCAGTTCAGTGTGACTATATACAGTTTCTCTATATAACTTGAAGAAGAAAATGCAACACAAGATAAAATCTTACATTCAATCAAACAGAACAAATCTGTGCACACAGTCAGCAGCAGCCTAACAATTAGGTGGCTCATCCTCACATGATGAACGGCAGTATTTACTGTCAGTCGTCTTCCTTTCTTTATAAAATGAGTGAAAAATGAGACCAAACTTTATAGAACTTTCTAGAACCAACGTCTGAAATTAATGTGAACCATTCAGCAAAATCAGGTTTTGTCAGACTCTTCCAGCGATGCGAACAATCCTTAAAGTGACAGAAAAGAACGAAAACTCAAATTCAAATGTTTAGAGTTACCCAGTGGCCGTCTCATAATGAATCTTAATATTTGAAATGGTTTACTATATTCATTTTCTGCTCTATTGATGCATCAGTTCCAGCTTCGCTTTCGCTCTCTCTTCTTCCCGACATGTTTCGGGGGGGGGGGAAGTGATATTTTCTGCTACTAACCAAGAAACATTTTGTGTTTTGCCTTCTTTTTTTAACTTCACCTTAGACTAGGCGTTTATTCTATAATATTGTCTTCCTGAGTTTCCTGCTTTTGCTTGTCAGTCAAAGCACTTTGTTTATAAAAAGGTTAATAAAAAGGAAGTCACATCTGCAGTGGCAAACCAAAAATCTGAAATTTCATGTCGTGTCCATTTTTCCCCTGTGGCATCAAAAATAGCGCCAAACATTTTGGAGGTATAAAAGTTAGAACTTCAGTTATTATGGAAACACTACGACTGTGGCGATGTAATTCTCAAATACTTGAGATTATTTGTGTCCAAAGAGGAAACATTCCCACATTAGAAGAAGCACATTTCCTGCCCCGCTTTCTATTATTCTGTAATGTCTTAATCTGAAAGATCTCAGAATCAGAATTGGTTTTAGTGGCCAAGTTTGTGTACACATACAAGGAATCTGACTTCGGTTTACATTGCTCTCAGTGTACTACACATGAATAGACACACGGTAACACGGACAACTAAAACTGAGCAAATACGTTTAAGTTAAAGGCTAAAGGATGGTGAATAGTAGAAGACAGAACTGTACAGGAGCATGTGCTAAAAAGTAGGTGTATGTGCAGTCTATTAGAAAACAACAGTGACCATATGCTGTAAAGACAGAGAAACAGAGGTAGTGCAAGGCCATTAAGAATAAATATTGGATGAAAATGTGTACAAGAGGGGGATGGATTATAATCATTATAAGCTTCTATACATACATTATGTACACAGTGCAGGACTATTATGGACAATTATGTATCCGTCTTGAATTACAACACAGGCAGGAGATTACAGATAAATTGATGGATGAGCGTCTGGCTCATGTTTCGGCTCCTTACCTGTCTTAAAATGCGATCAAACTCTGCTGTGGAGAAAAGTCCCTTGTAGTAATCTGGATTCTTACGCTGAACAAGAATTGGCTTCTTTTCCCATGTTTCCCTTCAGAAAGAGGAAAAATATTAGCCAGTGAAAACTTGGTGCATTTTTTCATCGACCGGTGTTTGCTTTCTTTTGAATGCCTTTTATTTATTTGGGATTGATATGCAGCTCTGAGTCTGAGTCTTTACATCCAGACAGACACACTGCCAACGTCTGTACCTGAAGAAGGACTTGGCAGGAATGGGGTTGATGAGCCACTGGAACAGCTTGCTCGCCCTCTCCCTGCTGCTGTTGACTTTTGCCAGGTCAGCTAGAAAAGCCTCTAGGTCCTCACCGTCTCCACTGACACACTCCTCCTCCTCCTGATTCTGAAGCACAAGGACTCCATTAACCATAAGTGTACATTATAAACACCGTAGGGTCAAATTAATGAAATAATAGCATCTATATTTGTGTATTTGCAGCAGAAACACATTACCTCTGTGATTTCCTTCAGGTTCTCCTCTCTCTGTGCAGACTTCAGGGGCTTCTTTCGTATTTTCTTCCTTTCAGGCTTTAATTGAGCTTTCACTGTGTTGACCTTACTGGTCCCATTCTCCTTTTTCTTTTTCTTTTTTTCTGCCACCTGCAACATCACATAAATCAACATAAGGCTACCGTCAGGCTACACAGTTGGTCTGGAGAAATGTAAATAACTGACATGAAGATAACATGGTGTGATAAATTGCTACAGGGGGAGTGTGCTATTTTAAGCTCAGTTCCTCCTGCAGCTGTGGCAGACACGTCTACACACACACAGGCATTAAAGCACAAATTATATATTAATGTAATAAAAATCTACCTGCAGAGAAGCCTTCTTAGCAGGAGGAGGCTGGTCTGTTGAAATCGTTTGATACAGAGCAAAAGCTGACATGTGTTTTCTCTCCATTTTCCAAGCTGTACGTCATCACCCCGCGACTCCCAGAGCCTCTTCTTCTAGGGGTATTTGTGTGAATTCGCTCTCTAACGGACTCACTGCTGCCCCCCATAGACATGTACTGCAAGTTACAGCAAAGTAAGGACTGCTGAGAGGACCTTCTGAACACATTTTAAATATTTCTATTGAATTCATAGAAATAGTTCAGCAAATACACGCGAACACAAAGCAAACAAGTAAAGAAAACAATTCTTGAGCAGATGTAGTTGAATATGTTCCCTTAATCGTAAATGTGGGTTTGTAGTTGTAGATTGAAAATAAATAAAAACACATTTCAGTTCACATTAACAGACATAACTCTAACATACATAACTATATACATACATAGCTCTAGGATGTTTATTTAATATCAATAATCAGACACGTTTTCTTATTGTTTTCTGTACTCTTTTAAATTTGACCATGAACAATTGTTATTAAATTGCGTATTTCATCTGCTCACTTAATTTTTGGATTTATATTCTTAGTCTGAAATACAAACATGGCTGCCGTTTTAATTTCATAGGCTGTTGTGTGCTCAAGCAAACTCTTCTGATGCTATTTCCCACATCCTCAGAATAGAAAAAATAGTTTTGTGTAATGTTTTTCAACAAAATATCTATCTTTATCAAAATAATTACTGCATGTCCATGTTGGTACATTTCCCATTTACAACATCATTGTTTATGGTTATTGCTGCATTTTTTTTTTTCATTTTTGTGAACTTTTTTTAATGGAAAATACATGTTTTGTAATGAGGTACTGTACATTACAAAAGCAAGCAAAAATGAAACAAATAAACATCCAAAAATATCTTTAAGAGGTGCGGAGGCCTGTGTGATCTTTAATAGGCAAGGCAAGACAAGTTTATTTGTATAGCACAATTCAGACACAAGGCACAAGGGACAATACTATACAAATTACAGTGCAGTTCAAGTTACTGATCAAAGCTTTAAAATGTTGTGGCAAACAAAAAGCTCACAGCCTTGATTTAAAAGAGATGAGAGTTGGAGTGGGCCTGCAGTTGTATTAGTCTTATTGTATTTCACGCATAACAAAAATTTGATTAAAGAAAATCGACGGACGAACAAATATAAAATTGACAATTCTCTTGACAAATTGACAAAGATGTTGAAGTCTGGAGTTCCTAATTAAAAGTTCAACATTTAATCAAGTCCATCAAACATTTTATAAAATATATATTACATGTTTTATATTAAAGATTTAAAAAAAACATAAATAACAATAACAAATAATATACAATACAGAAAGAGACACCTAATCCTCCACCTAAATATTGTTAAGATATCCAAAGTTATGTCAAACACAAAGTTAACATACACATAATAATGAAATAAATATAATTAAAATCAATGCAACACTAAACAGTACCCACACCGACCACTAGGTGGAGCGTTTCCCCAAGAATACTTCCAGCGCTTGAATAGCACATTTAATCAACACCGTTTCCCATAATGCCTCGCGGCGTACTGTCGGTGCTGTTTGTCCAGCCGTCGCTCCAACAATGCAGCTTTTAATGGTGCTGTGAGCGGTGCGAAGTAAAAACGCAGCAGCACCGCAGGCTTGTCCGGAGACTGTAGTCGTTCAAATTCAACACAACGACATTTTGACGGTTTGACAAACGTGGCCGGCGGCTGCGGCGCAGCTTTTAGGACATCCCGGACTCTTCTGATGGGGTGAGTAGCTGCTGAAGCTAACGTTGGTCTGCCTGTGTAGTGGAGTGCAAATGCATTTTGTTGTGACCGATGCTGGCTAGCAGGCTAGCTAATTGGCCAGATGAGACATATGGCCCCTTGTGTCTTTTCTCCTGTACATCTTTCATACAGCAGACTTCCTTTGATCCCATTGTGGCTCAGATGCGGATTTTCTAACTGGCGCGAGTGTGAAAGGCTGGCAGTTTTGTACAGAGACTTAAAGGCAGTTGAGTCGGTCTCCGTAGTCTCTGCAAGTCGTGAGTCTGTTTTGCTTTGATCTCGATTGGGGCACACGTCAACCGAGCCGGTGTAGTTGCCGCTGCTTTGCCGTGATGTAATCAGTCTATATATGACTGCTAGGGCTAGCATAAAAATGTTTGACTGCTAAATGCATTTTTTCATTTATCAGGTTTTTTTTTTTTTTTACAATTTGACCCCCCACCCCCCTGTTTTCATGGTCAAACCCACAACCCCGATTGCGTGCCGCTCTTTTAGCACGAGTAAAATGTCACGCCGAACTTCATTCAGAAAACTGGCAATTTAATGTCGACCCTCACGGGCAGACATACATTCTGGCATGATTGTGAAGCCGTATAATGAGCTTATGGTAAGGTCAACATGTTATAATACACCGACGATCATTTCTGTGATGTACTTGCTAGCATGGTAGATGTTATGTACGAAACCTGCTATTACTGCCTTTCATACGGACTGTCCAATTTAGAAAAACTAAGAATTTGCAAATGGAGTTCTGTATGCTGTTTTCGGATAAGGATTAGGGGCTTGTGCCTCTAAGCAAATGGGTTACAAGTTTGGCATTTGTTCTGTCATGTTTTACCTTTGCCATTGAACAAGGTAGCATGGATTTTCTCTTTTAGCGTTTATAAACGTCAGACCAAACTTCATTCAAAAATCTGTCAATTTATTGTCGACCCTCATATGTAGGCTTTCATGCTGGCATGATAATTTGTGACAATTATGAAAGCCATAATGAGCTTCTGGTAAGGTCAACATGCTTTATCACACCGACGATTGTTTCTTGACGAGTGTATTGGCTATCATGGTAGACTTTACTTCACAAAAAATGTATTGCTGCATTTACTACTGACCATCTAACTGCAAAACTAAGAATTTGCACATGGGAGTTCTGTGTGCTGTTTTCGGATAAGGGTTGGGGCTTGTGCCTCTCAACAAATGGGTAATGAGTTTGGTATCTTTCTCTGTCAGTCATGTTTTACCTTTGCCATTGAGCAAGGTAGCATTCATTTTGTTTTTTAGCGTTAATAAATGCCAGACCAAACTTCATCCAAAAATCTGTCAATTTATTGTTGACCCTCACTGGCAGGCATACATACTGGCATGATAATAAATGCTGATTATGAAGCCATGATGAGCTTCTGGTAAGGTCAACATGCTTTAATAGACTGATCATTTCTGTGAAGTAATGGCCATCATGGTAGATATTAATGCACAAAGTTGCAGTCCACTGACTGTCCAATTGCAAAACTAAGAATTTGCAAATGGGAGTTCTGTTCTCGGATAAGGGTTGGGGGTGTGTGCCTCTCAACAAATGGGTAACAAGTTTGGTATCTTGCTCTGTCAGTCAGGTTTTACTTTTGTTATTGAGCAAGGTGGCATGAATGTATTTAAATATATTTGGTATTCAAAGTGACCTGCTCGCTATCGAGAAGATCATAGGTATTGCTGCTATAATGGTTTGCTCTATTTAACAGTATTGATTCCCTATTATATACATTAAAATGTAAGAAAATAATTATGCCGCTCTTTTAGCATGAATAAATGTAACACCAAACTTCATTATAAAACTGTCAGTTTATCGTCGACCCTCACTGGCCAGCATACATATTGCCATGATAATTAATGCTAACTATGAAAGCCATAATGAGTTTCATGGTTAGCAACATGGTTTAATAGACCGACGATCTGTACTGCATGGTACTGGCAATCATGGTAAATATTAATGCAAGAAATCTGTCATTACTGCTTTTATTGGTGACTGTACAATTATAAAACAATGGATTTGCAAATGGGAGTTCAGTTTGGTGTTTTCGGATAAGGGTTAGGAGGCTTGTGCCTCTCAACAAATGGATAACAAATTTGGTATCTTTCTCTGTCAATCATTTTTGACCTTTGCCATTGAGCAAGGTAGCATAAATGCAGTAATGTATTTAGTATTCAGTGAGTGACCTTCTCTTAGGTGTTTCTGCCAAAATGGTTTGCTCTCCGACACAGTATTGATTCCTTTATAATATAGTTTAAAATGTAAGAAGTTAATAACAAGTTTCTGGCAAATGTTTTGGTGTTTTTTTAGTTACACACAGTCGCCATCCGTTTTTTTTTTTTTTAAGAAAGCTGTGCCTTATTACCCTTTTTTATTTATTAAATGAGCTAAGACTAGATTATAGAGTCACCTCTCAGTGTGATCCAATGCAATTCAACTGCACCTCAAACTACAGCCTCCTGAATGACTACAAAAATGTAATCAATGCCTCTCAAAAACTTCCCCAAAGTCTGACCATTACAGCCTACATGTGGGTGGGATTTATCAAATGGCAGTTGCATTATACTCTAATCAGTTCAGGCTTGCTGTACCTAATAAACTGGAAACTGAGTGCAGATGTTGTGTAATTGCCATTGTGGTAATCGACCAATGACTGATGGGACAGAGGAGCTTAGAGCAACCCTCTGTCAGCAGTCTCTCCGATACAGAAAGTTCAATGAGGGGACAATTCAACTCTTGTAGTTTGGGAACCGTACCCCAGTAGCTCCTGTTAAGGCGAGGCTTAGCATGTTTGTGGTGACACTGACTTCACTGCCAACATGTTTCCGTAACCGGTAAATCCTTTTTCACTCAGATTTCTAAGCCCAAAGTTGAGCACTTAATAGCGGCCTTACCAGAGTTGTTGGCCCAAGGCTATGTTTTCAGTTTATTTGTGGCTGCACAGGATTGCATGCGTTGTCAGAGCTTTTGTTTGTGAATTTTGATTTGACAGGAGGTCGCTTTTGTCAAATCACCTCATACATCATTGAGTAAATGAGTCCAATGTTATTGTTTCATTATATGTTATTAATTAGGGCTCTTAAAGTCTGAAACCCGGTGGGAAAAGAAAGTTGCTGACCACAGACATATTTATGCGGTGTCCTGAATCTGATGATGTAGAGAAAACTAAAAGGGGACTGCAGGGAACAGGTCTCGGAAAACACTAAATATTCACCTGGTGTATAGAGGTTGCAAAAGTTCACTGTACTTTCATCACTTCCAACACAATATTCATCACTTTATAGTTATATAATCGGTTATGTTTGTCAAGTATTGTTAGACTAATGAGCGTCTGAGTGTGAGATGTGGAGGACTGGGAAGCTGTAACCCCAGATAGAGGTGTAGACTGTAGTTTTTGTAGGTCAGTTGTCTTTCACTCAGTCAGTCAGTCTGTTAGTTTCCAGAGCATTCTTCTCTCTCTGGTATTTACCTTCTATGCTGAGATATAAACAACAGCAGTATGTCATTTCAATGTTTGTAAATGGTGAACTAAACAAAAAATGTTTGTTTTTTTGTAACAATCAGTTAATAAATTAGTTGACAACTTTTGAATTAATCTCCAACTGTTTTGAGACCAAAAAAAGGGGGGAAGAGTCAAATTTCTCCGTTCAGTGTCTTAAATGTGAATGTTTTACCTTTTCTTAACTCCTCTATGATAGCATTTTTCAGACCAAACAAATCAATTATTGATAAAATAACAACAGATTCATCTACAATTAAAATAAGCATTAGTTGCAGCCCTAATTTTTTTTCTGACCATCAAGCTAACATAAAAATCATCACAGAACCAGATTTTTTAACTTCCCATGCTCTTGTTATGGTTAGATTGTACCGCAGCATGCATTAATATGGACTGTTTGGGGCACTTTGTTTCCCACTGTGGATGAGGATATTGATTTTTTTCTCATAGCGGTGTGACTGCCACGCTGTCTTTGAATGATTTTTTTTTCCCTCTTGTGGTCGCATAGTAATGAAGAAACGCCACAATGCAGAATAATAGCAAAATCAGCATTTCATTATGTGACAAGGTGCTTATAGATGTGTTGCCCTCATTAAACATGGCCACCTGCCCGATGCAACAATTTTATTCATTTTTCATGAACATATAGAGGCTGTTCTGTTGGCATAAGTAGTAGTATGTGTTTGATCACTGTAGAATATTTACGCCAATATTTTTAACTAGTAATATTCTGAATTAGACATTAGTTTTTTCCGGAGCTGATAACAGAAGTTGCCAAGGAGTAAAACATCTTGCTTTTTTCTGATCTCTGATGCAGACATCAGATCAGTTGACTAGGCTCAGGCCACACAGAAGACACAAATAGTGGTTACTTTTCTTTAAATCTTTATCTTGAGTCTCTCTTCAAACTCAGCACCGATTGAATGATGTTTGAGTGCTGCTTGACAGAAATGGATGGAAAGATCTTAACAAGCCAATGGCCTTAACTTTAACTCTGGCCACATCGTCGAGCCTGAAAAGCCAAGAGAAAGTTAGCGTGTTAATCCTGGTGTTGTGTTCACATCACAGCTGAGCCAGAGGTGATGAATACTCCTGACTACTGCAGGGTTAATTGACCCGAGAGGAAATCCCAATAATATACAGTCACATTGCAAACAGAAGCCTGATGTTAGTGGGTTTAAGTGGGTTTTTTGGCCAGTGTGACGGGTATAAGTTACTAGCTGGTGAAAATAGCACATGCACCCAAAAATCTGTCAAGTGCGACAAAACATTTTCATTGGTCACACCTGTGGGCCTGAAATTAAGTAGTGTACTTTTTGAACAATTGAGGTTATCACCATTTCCTGTTGCATGTGCTGTGATTTGAATGAAGAAAAACATGTCTTTGTATTGAGAAATGGGAATTTGGAAAATTAGAATGTCTTATTGGGTGCACCTAAATTATGTGCTGGTGCACCTAAATTACAAAGTTAGCCGCACTAGTGCCACCAGTGTAGAAAGTTAGTCTGCACAAGTTTTGTGTAGTTTGTCATTCAAGTCACTTGGTGTTTACTTTATCTGTTCTTTTAACTCTTGATGTTGGTGTCTCTGTTTTTGCACCAAACATAGACCATGTCAGTGGTTCAAACAGTCTTCTAATGGAAAAATGTCCAATATAATTCATATATCATTAATGATTAACCGATAATTGATTGATTGAGGCAGCCGATCATCAACTAAGAAAACTGCTTAAAATTTGCATCCCTACTAGTTACACCTGTTGCAAGTCCAGTCTGTGTGTGAGACGTAATGTGACAAAATGCCACAAAGGGCGTGCTTAGCCGAACTCATCATGAGTGCAATCAGACTGCAACAGACCTTTTTCTGATATTTCGACTGTTCATTACAGGAAAAGTGCAGATGTAATTGATAACATTATTGATGCTCTCATTCATCGAGTTGTCCCAGTAATCTATACCAGTGCACCAGCATGTACAGTACCAACGCCCTGGAACAGTGACGTCTTTTTTTTTTTTCATCATGACATGTCAAAATATCTCCTGGGAAAAGGGTTTATTGAGTGAACAGCCAAGGGAACACAAGCTAAATATGATGTTAAGTCCTCGCCCATCTGTTGCCAACGGCAGCTGATAGAAGGTGACAATTAGATGTGATTATCAGTTTGGACTGACCCTAATGCGACAAAGCTTTTGAAGCGTCTACTGTTGCCATAATAATCAGCATCCAAATCAGTGTTCAAATGCTTCGTTTTTAAAACTTTTTATTTGTTTTTGGAAGGAGAAAAATAGGCAGAAGACTGATAAAGACCAGGAAGTGGATCTCCTGTATGGTGTTTAGTCTCATAACTTGTGTACGGCACAGAAGAGTATTTGGGAGTGGAACATCGTCCTCACGAGGGAGCAAAATGCAGTCCTGTGAGCTTGACTCTCCCTATGCAATCACAGGAGGGACGAGGAGACAGTGGCTGATGTCTCCATCATGTCCTTGTCTCTCTTTAGACTGATGTTATTAATAAAGTATAGCCTACAAGTACATAATGACCGCAAGTTTGTGTATGTGGGTAATTCTCATTGAAGCTTAGAAGTAGGGATGGGAGGATATCAGATTTTATTGTGGATCTCGAAAAATGAATGGATAAAAACTGATTTATGATTATATTATTTAAGATTGTTTGATTGATCTCACTAAAAAGGATTTTCATTATAAAAACATATATAAATATATAACGTATATAAATATTTGTTCCAGAATGTTTTAGTGCTAGTTTTAAGAACATTTTTAATGATGATTGGGATAACATTTAGTAACATTATTTTGCCAGGATAATCGTAACCTAAAGTTTTCATATCATCCCATGCCTACATCGAGGCCCCAAAAATGGTATTCAGGACAGCTCTGTCGGGCAATAATGAGTCTTGACCCGACTCTCATTATTGCTTGTAAAAGTCATCTAGCACTTACTTGTTTTTGGTGTTCAAGTGAGCTGTATTACGCTGTTTTTCAGGTGAAACCTTTGGAGTATGGGTCGACTGATATGATTTTTTTAGGGCCGATACAATACCGATTATTAGATATCAAGGAGACCGATAACCGATATTTAGAACCCATAGTCATTTGCAATAAAAATTAAAATCTTTTAGATCTTTCAGAAGTAATGTTAAGTACACTTTTAGGGAACATTACTTGAGTTTTTCCTTTTTCTGCTACTTGATACCTCCTTTCCACTGCATTTATTTGATAAATTTAGGAACTTGTTACTTTGCAGATTCATATTATTTTATTGTTTAGGCTTTTAATCGCGATGTGTTACAGATCAAATAGTGCTGTGGGAGGGACTTTGTGTCAGATGATGCTGTATCAGAGCCAAAGTGGCACAATTTTAAATTAAGTTTATTTTGTCAGCATCCTGATAGAAAAAACCCTGATAATTGGCCTACCTGTATTTTGGAGGTGTGATTTGGCAGTCAGGATATGGACGAGCTGATCGTGGTCAGTCAGGACACCTTTATACTCCCGATTGGTGCTTAAAGGCACAACTAGATCCACCCACAACTTCCTTATTAATATGGATGTCCTTGGTCCTGAAGTTTTTCAAAGCCCTTTATTTTTTAGCCTTTTGGCACTACACCAATTTCAGGGATGGAGTCTTAATTGCAGCCCTGATTTTTGATTTTAGTCTGATAAAAATTCACAGGCCGGAGTGAAAGACTGTAGCTTTGGCTTTGACATTAATTGCCATGTCCTTGTAACAAGGCTCTGGATGAATCACCGAACAGATCCGCCGCCTCCTGACTTGCATTCTGTCAAACTGTCCTGCTCTCGTCTGAGAAAGTGCAGAGGTTTAGCTCGAGTTGAATAGCTGCGTGTACCCGGTGTGAAAAAGCAAGGCCTTCAACTCTAATGAACATCTGCTTTAAGAGGCAGGAAGAGTTGGGCTACATTAACCTAGTACAGCTCGTTCTGTATGTTTGTTGATTGTCGGATTTTCTTTTACTCCACTTGGCAAGAGAGAAATGAATAGCATGAATAAAAGTCCTGACATGAACAGATTAGCGGCCTCGTAGCTGTGAGAGGAGAAAAAATGCTTGAAAAGAGAGACTAGTTTTATTTTTGGCAAAGTAAGTAAACAAGCAGCAGGATTTCACAGCTAAATCATTTCCTAAGCAGAAATTCCTCAAATAGAAATGCCTTTTGCCAACCTGCAGTGGACGTTAGTTAGTGTACGTCACTGTCAAGCTCAAGGTGAGGACAGTGTCTGTTTGAAGCAGTTAAAAATAAACACATTGTTCCTTTGGCAAAGGTGAATATTTGATTGTCGGGTATTTCCTCACAACAGTGTATAAAAATAGTGCAATAACTGTCACGGTGAGGCCACTTTATCTCCCCAATTTCATTTTTTACTCTAGAAAGTGACAAGTTGGATCGGTGCCCCCCCACTCACAATCCTGCCACGTGTTGTCGAGTTCAAGCCCTGTGCATTTGTAAGGCTGAGCGGGCATTAACAACATGACTTAAAGTAGTGTGAATGCCCTACGTTGACACTCAGGTGCAATCTCTTTTGGGGTGGTACACTGCAATAATTCTCACATGTCAGGGGCTAATCACCCTGGCTCCCCTCCCACAATCCATCAGTGTCTGGAGGACGAGGCTTGTGGGGTTCTGGCAGCTGTTGTCGGGCTGAGTCAATCTGTTATGGTCTCCGCCAGCCTGCGCAGGAGGGGGGAGAGGAAGAGCTCTCAGGAGGACACAGCAAGCGGGGCTTCTGCCACTGCTATGGCAAGATAACAAGAGGATTTATTTGTTAGAAGGGCAGGATTTCAGGGCCTGCGTGTTACTTTCGCTGCGTTACCCACTAACTGGTTTTCTCTGTAAAATATTTGCAGGGGAGAGACGGGTTAAAAGTGGAAGAGTGGAACGGTTTTATAAATACAATATCATAATAATACTAATGACAGTGGACAGAAAATGGATCGTCACCAATTTTGTTTGGACAAATTTTGGACAAAACAAGATATTTGAAGGCGTCATTGTGCTGTTCGGTAGCATGTGATGCACTTTTTCTTTTCATAGACAGTGCACCAGATTAAGTTTTTACACTGGTTGCACTGGTGCACCTAACTTTTTCATTCAGTTGCACCAGCACATAAATAAGGTGCACCCAATAGTACAATTTAATCTGATTTCTTAAAGGTCCAATATGTAAGAATTAGCAAGAAATATCAAACATACATTGATATGACATTGATGATACATGCAACATGTGAAGAAATAACAGTTTTGACAAAAATGAATTAACAGTAAATTGACCTTGTAGCAGTTATTTTCACAATTAGATTTTCTTTGAAAAGCCTTAAAAAAAATCAATAATTGTTCCATTTGCACAGACTTTTCTTTTCATCTGCTCATAATGTCATGCTAAGCTATTCTCCTGACATGTGACTTAACTACACTACATGCTGAAAGTATCAGCTGCTTCTTCTTATTGTGCCAGAAATGTCTAGTTTCTCATTTCTGTTTTTTCCATCAGCTAAACAGCCTCACATCCACATAGGAAATGGTAGTGGCTGTGATGATATTTATACGGCATCAAAGTGGTATATGTTCAAATTGGCCTTATTTAAGGAAGGAGGACAGTACTCTGTGGATTCAAAATCATGTTTGAGCCAGATACTGGCTGTTTTTCTTTGTGATTATCACGCCTTTCAAATGAGTCCTGTTTATGGATTTAGCCAAATGTGCTGATATCGCATGACTGGCACGCATTGGTTGTTGATGCTTGGAGATGGAATTGGCCGAGACCTCACAATTAGATTCAGTCGGCAGAGCAAATATTTGGAGTCAAACTTCCGTGTGCAGACTGTTCAGAGTACACAGCTGTTCACAACTTTTGTTTTTTTGGGTGGGGGGCAGACGAAGGAGAAAGGCATGATTATTTATTTACTATGACATTTGTACTTGTAAAACCATACTGAAAAATTGTTAAAAGCAAGTAAGGGAGCAGTTGTACTTCTGCTTAAAATAGGCCTCTTTCATAGTAGACTTCTTTACTAGTTAAAATAATAAATAGTAACATTAATGATGTCTCTGTTCAATTTAAGTGTGCCAGTAAGCCTTGTAAATGAGCCGTTAAGCACAATACCAGAGTACTTACACATTCATGTGATTTTTCACACCTGTGTTTGGCAAGTGTGCTGTGAAAAAAATTCATCAATTCAATTTATTCATGAGAAATTTGTGAGAGTGGGTGTACAGAGTGTTTGACAACAGCTGTTGTCACCAAAGGTTTCAGCGTCTCTCATTTGTAGACAGTTGTTCACTACCACATGGAAATCCCCATGATATCGTTGGTTATATTCGTCCCCAGTTGGGGGTACATGATATGAAAGCATTTGGGGGCTTGGTTTTAAAGCACTTCATGTGTTGGTGTGTTTGTCTTTGAAGGATTGTGTCAGTCAGTTTCTGACTTTCTGGCATTGTTTCCCTCTCATTGTTCTGCCATCCTGAACTTCCCTCTTCCTCTTCTCTAAACATCTGTGGAATTGTTCTTTTTTTGTTCTTCTTTTAGTGATTCATGTTGTGCACTGCGTTTGTTTGATGTTAAGATAGCCACAGTTTTACAATATAAATATCTGTCTCTGCTTGCATTAGGCTACAGCGAATCCTATCCTTCATTATATATGACTTTTTTACAACAATGTGGTGACATACCTTGTCTATTCAGACATTCATGGCTGGTTATTTTACCCATCAACAGTTGCCAGATAATTTACTGCAACGTCATTGGTCCACTTGGTAGCGTCGCATTTCCACCGTTTCCTTCTCAGAATTAATTTTGATTTTAAACAATTCTTGATATAAAATCTATTATCAATTGAATGAAGAGAAAATGAGACACTACTACTGTGTGCCAAACCATTTTTGTGTGTGTCGGTCAGCTGTTCTCGGTTGTTACTGCAGATCTGCGCTGCCTGTTTTTTTTTTCTGGATCGCTGCTCCACTCTGTTAACATTAGTCTCTGGGTGTGGGTGACGTCTTTTAAAGGTAATCACTCTAAAAAAAGGTAATGATTCTGTCATTAAATTAAAGAAATGTGTCCAACTGCTGCCTTTTCTTGAGATGGACTTCAAGATAACTCTAGGGTGTGTGTGCTGTAAATTGTCTGGGTGCTGCGCTACCCTCACAGTTCAGTTCCACCTTTTTCGTTTCATCAACTTAAGGCTATTATTATTAAAACTTATAAGAATCTAGATTCGTATGTGAATCATTATTTTTACGCACCCCTAATAAAAGGTGTTGTCTCAAAACAAGATACCACCTAGCCCTAATTATGCCATATCATGTTAATGATATCCAAAGACAACATGTAGTCTCATGATAACAATATAAAATTAATAGATTGCCCAGGAAATAATTAGATAAAGGTATATGTATATATATATATATATGTACAGTAATCAAATCAAAATCAGTTGTTATCTTTGTTTTTCCATCCCCCAAGTACTCCTCTTAAAGTGTACTCTACTTACACTTGACACATTATAAAACTTTAGCTCTGATGTTGCCACAGTGCGAGAAAAAAAAGAGGCTTCTTTTGACACACAAGAGCCTCTGTTGCAGTGAACTCGACATGTATTCGATCACAGAAGCAGCTTCCACTCTGGAATACAAAAAGACTCTTCATCTTCTCCCTGCCCTCATTCTTCTTCCTGTCTCAGGCAAACTGTTGTAACACCGAGCCGTTGAAGTTCTTCTACTTGTGACGGCTCGATTCACTTTGCTCCAGATAAAGCTTGATTACAGCCCAGGTGACTAATTAAGGCTCACCCTGCCCTTCAAAATTGTGACATTTGGGCTCTTGAAATGTCCCAAGCTCTTGATTAATGAAAGGAATTTAATTTAACTGCAGCAGGACCTGTTCGATATGCACCACCTGGTTAGAGAAATTCAGACAACCTGTCTTACTTTGGCTTAAATCAGAGTATAACTATGAAGCTATAAATACTCATCTGAAATCTTCGATGCTTATGGTGAGATATTCTGTTGAAGGTGGAAAAGAGCGTTCCTCCGTTCTTTTAAAAATGAGTTGAAAATAATGTTTGTCCGATGTGATGACAGTGAAAAAATACTGTGTTTTTTGTTAACAAGGGATTAAATTGAAGATGTGCGCTAGAAGAAATTGTTTTTTGAAAATATCTGTAGGCAATAACACACCACTGTGTAGTGAGTCAGAGTAGGCACTTTCAATGTCTGTTAATTAAGCCACATTCATCCCGAAACTAGTTTTTGTTTCTGTTTTAGGTGATGCTTTACTAGTTTCTGCCAGGGTGGAGGACCGTGTATGATAGGACTGTGTGTAGCCTCAAACTCTTCTGTTGCTTTTCATCTCTGCCTAAAGTAATTACGTAGACGCAAATGGTTAAATAAGTAGCACATGGCAGCCTGTAATTAGATTTTTGGTAATGAATGGGTCAAACACCAGTTGAAGGCATTTAGGCGCAGAAATTCCCGACAGGCTCGACAATATAGTTGGTTGGCTGGTGCGTCACAAGGGAAGCGGTCATACCCGATCACAGGACATGAATGAGAAGCTTGTTTGAGCTTTGGTTTGCCAAAAAAAAAAAATCTTTCAAGAGATCTACACCACCATTCAAAAGTTTAGTATGCTGCCACAAAACCTTGATTTAATACCGTCAGAAGTCTGTAGGGCTGCAGTGATATACCATTTTCAAGGTATACTGTAGCATTTAAACGGACAGTTATTGAACCTTGTACATTAGCTTATCTAAGGTATTTAATTATATTGTATTATTTTTAAAAATCCATATATTTCAAGTAGGGATGTACATTTTAAGCAATTTCTTTAATCAGTAGTTTGCTGCATAAACAATTGATTATAGCCTTATCATTAACAATACATTACATTTGTATTAAATAAGTTTTTCCAGTAGCAAGCTGTTTGTAGGCAACATTAGGATTTAAAAGAACAGTTGAAGAGAACACTACATTACTTGAATAATAAACACAATCACGCAAAATAATTACTTCATTACTGTTAACTAAATACAGTTTCTCATTCCAGTATTTTGGATTTTATTTTGATATATTTGAGAAGCAAGTATGTGTAGTTTGTAACAAGATACTTTTTGATGTATTTGTGCCCGTCTCTGATGGTCAGTTAATACATGTTTGATCAGTTAAATTCTTAACAGCAATTAATCAATTTATGATTAATCATTAACATCTCTAATTTCAAGTTTATATCGAGTTTCATATTTGTTGGGACACAATATTTTGTGAAATTATAACAAAGTGTTGTTCAACCAAAAAAAACCCTTCTGCTTTCATTCCTTTTAAGGGGTATTGTAATAATGGTAGTCATAGTAAAAATAATAACAACAGTGCAGTACCTTTTATAAAGTGATACCATGACACTGCAGTATTTTCTGTGATGGTTATTGTAAGTGAAAAGCTCATACCATTGCATCCCTAGATGACTGAGAGGACTACTCTATATTTTTGAATGATAGATAATAGATGTCATTATGTATGAAGGGTTTGCAAAAAAGTAATGTTTCATACATGACAAAGAAACACTGTACAGTGATTCAACCAGACTGACAACTGAAAATAAATGCCTTCCAAAAACTCCACCAGATGAAGGACTCAGCCATTCGCCGTTATATTCGTCCAGTCACCCAGACCTAATATGAGATTCCCAGAATATTTGACCTGTTAATACAGTAAATATTAGCCAGTCAGTTCTTTTCAGAAGCACAGATCTAATTTTAGATGACCGCCTATTTAAATGTCAACCTTAAAAGCCTGTAAAGTAAGCCTGACCTTGTCCAAATGAGCCGTTAAACTGAGTGCTATTTCACTCGGTTTATTTCAAGGAAAGAAGACAAGTCGGGTCTTGTTTAGCCACGCCACAGTTTGGACCTTTGGGGAACATTTGACCTTGCACCAAAATAATGTGGTTGTGTAGTGTTAAAAGCAAATTCCCCCCTACCGAAAGTTAATGAATATTTAAAAAAAACTGTGACATCCTCTGCAAATGTTCATGTAGTTTCTTCTCTGATCAGTCAACAGTGTCAGCTCCAACATCGCTGATTAATTCAGGAAGCTCATCAGCACCAACTTTGTAGTCTAATCAGGAAAGCTAATTTATTTGCGGGATCAGAAGGCAAACTGCTACACATATACAACAAGTGCACGTACAAATATTACAGACGATTACTGAATGTGACCACATAGTAGAAATAGTTTATCTTTCATCTCTGCAGATTTCTCCTTATCTTCCCCCTCCCTCTATCACCCGGTCACACATTTTCTGCACTGTTGGATAAAGTGAAAATGATTTAAAACCACGTCAATAGTGGCTGCCGGCGTGTATTTACTCTCCACCGTCAGTCCGAGCTTTAGTGCCACAGCAGTTCTCTTTGCAGAGGCAGAAGACATTATAGAACATTTAGGAAACCTCTCCACACAGGCACTTTCGAAAGATACGTGAACCCAGAGATGCTGCAAATAACCTTATAATAAGCAATCCAGCTTCAATTTCAGAAGCAGGCCATGTAGGGAGAGGAAAAGCCAGTGGGAGAGCAAAGAAAATGGCCAAATGCTGCTTTTCACACCACATCAAGAACCATTATGACGTGCATCTTGCCTGGAGTCCGTCCACTCACCTGACTCATTTTGTATCTCCTCAACACGCTCACTTCTTTCATCTTAAAGACTTAATTATAGCGTTTTTTTTACATTAACATAAACACATTTGATAGCGAGTTAGCTCAAAAAGAATCGCCCTTCTTCATAGATACCGGACTTCAAAAAGTAGTACCAGAAGTTGAACCATAATTAAAGGAAAGAGGGAAAAACCGGCTCAAATTGCTAACTCTGCCCTTTTGTTTTTATGGAAGAGCAAAGTAACAATGCCATCTAACCATTTTCTGGGAAACCGAAGGATACGTAATTAAATTTTAGCCTACTGTGCGAGTTTCTGGCAAAGAAAAGTCAAGTCAGAATTAAAAATGTCAGCGTGTCCCTTCAGAGGTTTTTAAAAAGTTGCAGCTCATTAGCAAAATGTGAGAGCTGTTGTGTGCTGAAGAATGAGGGAGTCCTGTGAGTCTGTACGTCTGCTCTGATTCTAATTGGCTCTCACATTCTCAATTCTCACCAACACAGTGAGAGTCTGTCCTCGCCTCACCCCTGCAGGGCAGCTCGTGCCACAGCAGAGGCTTCAGTGACAGATTAGCACTCGATGAAAAGCCAGTGTGATGCATTTTGTTTATCACTCTCACAGCCCAGTACGAACAGAGCCTCGTAGCTGAAGATGTTCACAGATTGGTTAACGAGTCGTTTCAAGTTGCCAAAACAATACTTCATTTAACAGGTCCTGAAAGCTTATGCTAGGTAGCAACATATTTGACATGTCTTTGAGATAACCTCAATAATTACCTCAAAATGTATTGAAAATGACCCCAATATTGTTTAATTACAATCTGCTATTTTCCAACAAGCAGTTAATAAATAGTTTGTAAACTCTAATTTTGCAGTCTTCCCACATCTAATTTAATTATTTTTCGTGTATGCAATGTGCAAGTCATGGTGGTAATAAAGAAATTACAAGCAGCAAGTTTGAGGTTAATACATACAACATTTTTAATTATGTTTCTTGAAATTGCCACCTACTTACCATGAAATTTACTGACCTGTAAAATTAGGCGTTACCCAATATTTTTGGATGCTCTGGGTGATCTTTCTCGGCATACATATAAGATTTGTTTTACCTTGGCTTGTAAAAGACGAACATGTGCAAGGACATGGGCACCTTTTTTTTGTTTTGTTCTGGAAGTGCTCTCCTGTGCAATCTTTGTCATATTGCGGAAGCTTGCGAGGTTGGAAGGCGCCCAGGCCCATCTGTCATTATGAACTCATTCCTTGTCTCCCTCACTGTCTCTGGTTATCTCTCTCTGTCTCTTTATGTTTTAGCTACATCTATCTCCATCTCCGCCCTTGCAAAATAGTGTTCAGCACCATGGGGGAATATGCACAAGCAGACAAGTTGTGTGTAATGTGTCTTCAAATAACAGGGCAGTGACAGGTGGGTTTTCCGTCTGCCTCCATTCTGTCTTTGTCTTTCTGACTTGTCAATGCACACACTGGGAGATAAAGGTCAACACACTCATACATTTTGCACTGAGTAGGAGGTGGTCCACACGGAGGGCGATCTTAATTGCTCTGTGCTGGGTCATCACGATACTCCTGATGATCATAACGGCCTCATTGTCATCTCTTCAGCGTTATTAGATAATAAAGGGAGAGCAGAAAGCAGCACCAGCATCTCTGGAAAGTTTCAGCGCTAATACAGGTCGTGGTACTTAAAGTTTGATAGTGTTAAATTTAATGAAGCCTGGACGACAAAGTATTTCATTTTTTAGTGAACAGTACACGATGATGTAAAGCAAGCAACTGTTGAAATCGGTCAACAATCACCAATTTTTCTTTACCATTTGTAGCGTTTATGCTAATAAATCATTGCTGTCAATGTTGCTTATTAATTAGCTGCTTTGTAAGGCTAAAATAGAGGGCTTTATTCATGGTCCCCACATCTAAATCACATCGTTTGAATCACAACCAGGGCAGCAACTAAGAACACTTAAATTTTTGATTCATCTGTCTACGATTTTCTTTTCATTACCAGGGTACATGCCCATGCACTCGCATCTGGTTTTGGTTTTTCTCTGGGCTGTGATGTTTACATGGGAAAGGGCAAACCCAGTTGTTATACCTATGTGTAAAAGATTTAGTTGGATAGTAAAGGAAAACGAGTATGAAAACTGTATGGTTTTCACTTTGATTTAAACTTTGTTTTTAGTATTATGTATTTAACATTTTTACTGACTTACTAATTAATCAATACATAATCAGTTTGATGACACCCCTGTGCTCATTGCAGACAGTGATCGGAAGCCTTGATAAGGTTTTTACTTCAATGTGTCCATAACCAGAATGAGGCCTTATCCAGCAATCTGAAGCCAGTGAAGTTCATGCAAAAACTAGAAGCTATAAAATGCACGGAAATGGTGAAAAACGTTAATAACAATGTCCCAGAACTCCTCTCGACATCTTTATCTTTTTGTCCAACGCAATAACCCAATGACGATTTTGTTAAAAATAGATATAACAAAGGGAAAAGAAGCAAAGTTCTTGTATTTGATGTAAGAAAGGGAATGAATTCCCCTAAGGAAAAGCCATACTTTCTCATTAAGGGAGAAGTGTAAGCTAAAAAGCTAGTTAACATGCATATCGACCACACTGTGATCTTATTCATGGTCAAACAATCGCACACGCGCAAGTGCATTCTGTGTAAGCTGCAGTCACACATGAGACTTTTACAGCCACATCTGGCTCCTCATTTCACCTGAACTCAATGTGTATATATAGATTTTATTTAAACCATATAGAGCTGATTCCAGGAAATGAACCTCTACAAAATCCCCACTATTAAGGAAATATAATATGAAAAAAGAAAGACATGTTGAATTATTTATATGAGAGATAGGTGAAAAGGAAAAGTAAAATCATGCATAACATGGTCTAAATTATCAAATCGTAGTCAATCAACCAATTGTGTCAGCACTAAATCAAATCGCATCAGTCGTTTTGCTTAATGACAAGAAGAAAAAATTAGGCTTCTTAGATCTATCTTCCTGACTTTTTCATTACCTTCTTGACTACTATTACACAGTCACCTCTGTAATTTACTTGTGAAAAAGGGTCCTTGAGATGGTTCAGTCAGCCGTCTGCAGATGAGCTGTGATCCATGGCTGCAACAGCTGCTTCCCTCACACAGACTGCTCTCCCCTGCAGCTGCCTCCATCTTTTCTTTTTTTCCATCACCTCCGCAGGGAATGCCCTACCTCGATCCTCTCCATGAAATCACAATTAATTAAGGGAAGGGTTGTCTGCAAGCACAATGAGCCAGAGCCCCTTAAAGGGAGAAATGCATCAGGGTAACCTGGAGTCCCAGCAGGCATAATGGTTTTCTGAAGTGCAGCAGCAACACCTCCAGAGGCCTGTGCTCACTGCTGCAGTAACCTAGAATTGTGTTTATTGATATTTACAACACCATCACGCACTTCAGTTCTCCTCTTTTCTTTAAAGTACAGCTACAGGCTGCAACTAATATTTTTATTGTCAATTTATCTATCTATATATTTATCTACTGATCGTCTTTTCGATTAATCATTTGTGTCTTTTAATATTTCTGAAATAATAGTGAAGAACACTAGTTGTCTTTAAGGAGAAATCTTTGAATCTCATGATATTCAGTAAAAAATTATATTAAATGGCGACAAGCAGCAGATCCTCACATTGGAGCAGCTAGAGAAAGGAGGCAGTCTTGGGAGAAAATTACTTGATTGACAAAATTGTCTCGGATAAATTTCCTGTCTGTCTAATCGATGAATTGTTTCAGCTCTGTCAACGAAATGGAGTTATTGGAAAGACAATTTATGAGAATACAAAAGCTGATCCACACCCCTGACCAGTTAATAAAATCGTTAAAAAAGGTGAAAAGATAAACGCTCTGTGCACTCTGCAGCTATTGTACTGTAATACGTGTGCAGAACATTTATTTATGGAGAAAGAATAAACTGCAAGTTATTTTTCTTATTGATTCCACTGTGTTTACGATACGTGTTCCCAGCAGTACAGTACAACCTCCATGCTGCTGCAGTGGAAGTGCTAAGTGGCTGACTACAGATAAAAACTCAGGTATTAATGTGTGCAACACTGCAGAAATAGTCCTTGCTTTGTCCTTGAACAGTTTAATTTCAGACTGTCATTTGGATATACTGTAAAGTAAAGTGTGCAGCATTTTGGTTTATGTCTGAATATCTGCAAAACTGATGACATTCAGCCTCAGCTGTAGTTTGTGTTAAGTGCCAATCAGCAAATGTTAGCATGCTGAACATAAATATAAACAATTGTTACCTGCCAAACATTAACATCTTGGCATCATCATTGTGAAAATGTTAGTATGAGGATGTGAAGATTAAGCAAAAAGCATGCTGTGCCGGAGTGTAGCCTCAAGACCAGAAGCCCAGCAAGACCCCAAATTACAGATTGCTTTATTATTGTTTGTCTTTGTTTATTATTTATTTCCAGATTGATTTAGCTGTGAGTCATAGACGACCCAGTGGGAACGTGTGTTTGAAGTGGTTTGGGAAATCTCTGTCAGTCTTATCATTAGAAGTAAGCTATTCATCTTGACATTAAAAGAAAAATCAAAGATCCATCTTCTTAATATTTCAGACATTGCAGTAGCTACCTCTCTCAGCCCTGCTGCCTGGGGGCTTATTAAAAATACAAGCTGTGTGATCTCTCTGTCGGCCCTCAAATCCCTCAGTACGACTCAGTATCTGTCAAAAAGCACAGTCAGATGCCGCACAGGCAGGCAGAAAAATGCCCTCACGCTCAACTTTTGTTGCTGGACAGAAACTTCAGCTTTCACTCATTCACAGTTGGCTCCTGCTGCCTTTCACCAGCTCCCCCTCATGAGAAGTGAGTTGATTGTGGTCAAGTAAAAACCTGTTAGATTTGGATGACGATTCTGTCCGTGCTTCCTGTTCCTTCATAGACAGGAATTTCTGTCTCAGCCAGTGTGCAGAGAGACTGTTCAAACATTTATACAAGTGCTCCCCCTCAAACGTCTGGGAACTTGGAAGCAGCGTCCTACTTCTTCGTTCTCTCCGGCTCTAAGCTCAGCACCTGCTGCTGTTATTCTTTTGACTTCAGATGAGGATATTTTGCCCAGACCTGCTTCGCATTAATCGCAACATGATGCATCTCTGAGTGCCTCCGAACATTACATTCTTTCACACTCCCTGACTTGGCATGAGTGAAGAACTCAAGCTTGATTGATGTTAAAGCGTGTGTTAAATGCATCCTGCCAGATTTTATACGTCTAAATCAAATTAACAGAATGCCAGACTAATGGAGTCTGCGTTATTCATAGGCCTGACCAGTAATTTGCTGACTAAGTCATTGCTGGCTCAGTGCTCACCATGTGGAGCAAAAGGTTTTTTTTATCTGGGTCATCAGCGAGGCGCTGTGCTTCGGCCTCTCCTTTCCCCCGAGAAACTGCAGACCCCTTGATTTGAAAGTGTTTGGAGTTTGTGTAAAATTTGTGTTGATTTCCAGTATTAGCAATGGATTAATTAAACTATAATACAGAGATTAGTCTTCATCTGTGAAGAAGTGACAAAAGCAAATGAACATAATTATGATCTGTTATTTGGTTACTGCAGCTCTGTGTCCTCATGTAATAGTGTATCTTCACACTTTGTTATATAAGGTGACAGCAAGGACAGGCAAGTATTTTTTTTACATCTCACTCTTACACCTGTGCTGCCTTGTATGCCTAAAACCTACAAGTGGAAAAAATGGAAACAACAGCAGCCCTTTAGGTGCTTAACACCAAGCCGCCTCGCAAACTCAGCGGCAGGTAATGATGGCATTATCATTGATCCTCGGGAACTAAGTCCAGAGCGATCAATGCTTTCCTGTGTTTTTATATGTAGACAGCAGTCAGATTAATCCGACTGTAGCGGAGAGAAGACATTCTGTAGATTAGAAAGCTACAACTGAGAAGATTGAGATTAAGTTTCTATCTGTGTGTGTGTATGTGTTGCTCTGTTTCCCCCCAGAAGCAGCCACGGGGCAGAGCTTTAAACCAGCATGTTTTTGGCTGCAGATTAGACTTAGCAACAGCGTTTGCCAGCATCTGTCTGCCATTACCCCTGTGACACTGGCAGTCATGCAGCAATTAATCAGACTGCTGTGATAGCTGCCTCTCGGTCACTCTGCACCTCGGGCACATCACTGAGCAGCAGGATGAGGGTCAGCGTCCAAAGGGTCACATGTCCTGGGGCTTTTTACTATACATGTTCCTCCCTAACTACTCCAACATCCACTGGCCTGTAGTTACTTTGCAGGACTAGAGCCTCTTATCTAATCTTAGCCTGGATTGCTGTGTATCCTTGCTGGACTGCAGCTGCACCTTTTTGCTAGGTAATAAAACACTGTGTATTCATGTCTGTACCTCGTGTGTACTGGTACTTTGTATTGCTACATAAACATGAGTTGCTTGGTAACATTTCTCTCAATTTTTCGATGTGAAGATTTGCTGCTTTACTTCTGAATATCTTTGAGTTTGGACTTTCAAAGATGTCACATAAAGAATAAATGATTGACCAATCAATTGCCAAAAAAATGACAGACTAAGGCTGGGCAATATATCGATGTTAGTCTATCATTATCATGATTGGAGACTTTATACAGTGGGGTCCAAAAGTCTTAGACCACATTTGAAAACTCAGAAATAAAGTGAAAGTTTTGGAAGTCAAATTGTTATTCTAAACAAAAAGGGGCTTTCTCAGCATCAAATTAAGGTTAGACTAAATGAAGCAGTGCATGGATCTCTTGAATGCTCTAAAGAAACTGGATCACATGCCTCCAAAGTAGAGCCAGGTGACACAGTACCAATACTGGCCTATCACAGACATATTGGTATCGGCGTATAAGTCATTGAATTGTGCCGATGTGAAAACTGTTATTATGGCATTATGTGTTCAGGTTGTGCGCCCGTCCGTCCCATTCTTGTGAATGCAAATCTTGAGAAATGCCTTTTTAGGAAATTTCTTCAAAGTTGGCGCAAATGTGCACCCTGACTCGAGTTTGAAATGATTAGATTTGGGTGTTGAAGGTCAAAAGTCGAGGTCACTAGGAATGGGATGGTAAGAGATTTTTATCATGATTGAAATTTTAAGAAACGCTCTTAATAAGTTGATCATTTTCACTATCGATCCTCACATGAATGACTTGAAAGAGCTGTCAATATGGGACTTTTAGTCCTCTGTTGATTTCATGATTTATTTTGAATTTCCTAAGTCTGACACCGTGGCAGGAGGCATATTTTAATCGGATGTGTGTGAATACTGCAGATTCCAAACTAAATAAACAACAGGGAGATGAGGTTGCCATTTTTCAATCATAGTTTATTTATGCTGGAAGCCCTAATGCTTGAAAATTATTTATTTAAGATTATTTTATTGAGTGTTTTTTCACTAAAACTTTTCATAATATCTAGATATACTGTTTATTGTATATTAGCCTAAAAATATAGCAGTAGTATGTTCAGGCCATATTGCTCAGCCTTATGACAGATAAATAGAAAACTATTTAACTTTTTTCCATTTTATATCATTGTCAATATAGTATTGTTGTGTTTTGCATTATTGTTCGGACAAAACGAGCCATAATGTGAAGTTCTCATTATTTTCTTACAAAACGATTAATCTATTAATCAAGAAAATAATCAGTCATAAAAAATCAAAAGTACTTGATAATGAAAAAAATTGTTGGTTGAAAAGAATAATGTAAGACAGAAGTGGGCAATAAAGTATATTACAAGTCATGAAGACATGTTATTAGTTATCACAGCCTGGTAGAAAGTATGTAGCAGCAGGAAGTCGGTCATTTTAGGGAAGATGAAACACGTGCCTGTCACATGATTGGCCAGTATCTTTCCTCATTCCTCTCCTTGACAGGCGCACACACACGCGCCAGCTGTATTGCAAGATGCTGTTTTTCAGGAGAGTCGGGGCTGGAGCAGTAATCTCCAAACATCAGAAATGCCAGTCACATGGAGGCAGCGGGGAGATGTGATTACTTGACTCAGACAGAATGAAAGATGGCTTTTTTCCTATGTTTGTTTTTAAGATGCTATCAGTGTGTGTTGTGATCCAACCCTGCAGTAATGAAAGCATTACAAGCACAGAGGGTTGACTTCATCAGTAGCCCAGGGAGTAATGTCCTTATCAAGAGGAGCTGTGATGTCGGCAAGGTAAACACCACCTGCGTTCCTGTTCGCCTCTGGTGTCGGTGTCTGTGTCGCTCTGAACTGCACTGCTCAATCAAGGCTCGCTCTCTGTGTTGTAGGGTTAGTAATGCGTTTGATAAGGACCGTTTGGCGCTTGGCCTATCAGTTGACATCCTCGGGGCTTGTGCTGTTGTGTGATATAGCTTGAGCTCAGAGAGCAGACTGTCTGCTGCTTGTGGAAAGAAACAATCTGTGCTTAAATTAAGACTGCTCGTGATGTAAGAGTCTGTCGGAGCTGCCTGTTACTAGAACTTACATTTCTGCTGTTGCTTTTGGCCTTGAGCTTTTTTTTAAAACATCTGCACACTAAAAATGCAACTCTTGAACTCTTGAATTTTTCTTACATTCTGAAGGTGAAAATGAGGAGGATGTGTAATATATCCTGAAAACTCACCTCCAGTGGCTTCAGGAGCATCTTGAAAACTTAAAAATAAACCTGGCTGGAGTTGAGTAGTCTGCATCAGAAGGTGTAGATGGTTTCCTTTGTGAAAAGGCCTGAGCCTTTTTCTCTCCTGAGCTAGTGAAGATAATTCCCCATCACTCTCTGAGATGGACTGTTATCAGGGATGCTCAGTAATTTGAGTCGGTGATGAGGTCGGGATGCAGAAGGAGTCCTTTAATGAGATTTGCTGGAGGTGCCGTGAGTGTTGGCTCGCCCACTGTGCGTAGTTTACTAGTGATAGCTCTTCTCCCCTCTTTCGTACTCTCAACGTGCAACTTTGAGAGGGAGGAAATTGAAAGAAACAGATACCCCCTGGTGTTCTGCACCACACTGATGATTTTTTCCTGGACGAGGCAATCATGCACAGAATGCAGTGGAAAACAGGATGAGCTGCAGAGACTTGCTTTATATAGAAACAATTAAGTGGCTGGCTACGGAAAGACAGAGTATATATAAATGTATATGTTGTTGTGTGGACCCTGCAGCCGACAGCCTCTTTGTCTGTGTAATGACAAACAAGTCACTTCTTAATGCAAAAAAAAAAAAAGAGAGCTGGGCTTTATATAACGAGTTTGCTTTACTGAAGGCTGTAATGTTTCCTGTGATGTAATGAAACTAAGTACACTTTGAGGTACGAGTACTTTACTTGAGCATATCCATTTCCTGCTTTTATACTTCCACTCCACTACATTTTGGAGACAAAAATTTTACTTTTACTCTTTAATCAATTAATTTAATTAGCAATTGAAATAAAAATCTTGACTGATTCTGGGTGAATAATCAAGTCAAGTCAATAATTGGTGAACCCATAGTAGACAGTGTATACATACATGTAAATATCATTCTGTCTTAGTTCATTCTGTCATAGTTAAACAGCTGTCACTTTGATCTTGGTTCAGAAAGTTATTGTTTCATCGTGACTCATTGTTTTGTCTGTTATTCTCTCTCCTAGGTTCCTGTTTTGAGAAGAGAAGATTCAAGAAGCTCCGTCTCCAGAGGAATTCCTGACAAGGGGCCAGAAAATGAGCAAATCCCAAACAGAAGTAACCGGCCCACCGAGCTATCACACTGACCTGTGAGCGGCCATGCCCTCCCTGCAACATACATCGAGGGGAACCCCTCTACAGATGCAGGATTGTTTTCTGACATAGATTTGTGAGATCACCTAGACCTGAAAATAGAAATGGCATTAGTTTGTGTGGGCTATAACACATCAGAGTACATACTAGAATACAGGTGAGGCTGAACCTCGATTCAACATCCACAGGACGCTGAAGAGGAGGTAGACGGCCTCAGATGACCTTTACAGAAGGACAGAGCTACAGCCAAGCTTTGATGATTTAGTATCTATCCCACTGCCTTGCTGACAAGGTCACACCATGGCTGCTGCTGATCCCCATAGCAACGGTTCCTTGGTGGGGCGAGGCGCAGACTGAGAGAGTCAACAATGCAGCGTAACGGTGGCGGGGTGGGTGCCGGTGGCCAGCCATGGGTGTTGCGACGTGTGCGCCTCACATGGCTAAGTTTCATGCTCTTCTTCATCCTGGTCTTCTTCCCACTCATTGCCCACTACTACCTCACTACCATAGACGAAGCTGGGGGTCCTGATAAGCGCATCTTTGGGCCGCGGCCCGGTGGTGAACTGTGCGAGGCCAAACATGTGCAGGATCTGTGCCGAATCCGTGAATCGGTCAGCGAGGAGCTGCTGCAGCTGGAGGCCAAGAGGCAGGAGCTTAACGGGGAGATCGCCCGACTCAACCTGCGCATCGAGGCCTGCAAGCGCAGCATCGACAGCGCCAAGCAGGATCTGCTGCAGCTGAAGAATGTCATCAGCCAGACAGAGCATTCCTATAAAGAACTAATGGCCCAGAACCAGCCCAAACTATCATTGCCGGTCCGGCTGCTGCCAGACAAGGAGGACCCTGGACTGCCTCCACCCAAGTCTGCGCGCTCATGTCGTCTACGCTCCTGCTTCGACTACGCTCGCTGCCCTCTTACGTCTGGGTTTCCTGTGTATGTCTATGACACAGGCTCCTATCCGTGGGCGGACTATCTTGACCCACTGGTGAAGCAGGCTTTTGCAGCGTCAGTTAAGAGCAACATTTATGTAACTGATAACCCCAGCATTGCCTGTCTGTATTTGGTGCTGGTAGGGGAGCTACAGGAGTCCTCCTCTTCCCCAATGCCATCTCCTGCAGAGCTGGAGAAGCAATTAAAAGCTCTCCCATACTGGAGATCTGATGGACACAATCATTTACTGGTGCATCTCTCTCGAAAGTCCATGACACAGAACTTCCTGTATAATGTGAGCACAGGACGGGCAGCAGTTGCTCAGTCCACCTTCCTGGAGCAGCAGTACCGTGAGGGCTTTGACTTGGTCGTGTCCCCTCTGGTTCATGCCCTCTCAGAACCAAACTTTTTGGAAGTGCCCCCCCAAGTTCCTGTAAAGAGGAAATACCTCTTTACCTTCCAGGGGGAGAGGGTGGAGTCACTGAGGAGCAGCTTACAGGAGGCACCCCCTCAGTCTTTTGAAGAGGAAATGGAAGGAGACCCACCAGCCGACTACGATGATCGCATTATCGGTACCTTAAAGGCGGTGCAGGACAGCCACTTGGACCAGGTGCTGGTAGAGTTCACCTGCAAGAACCCGCGGCCAAGTTTGCCGACTGAGTGGGCTCTTTGTGGAGAGAGGGAGGACAGGCTGGAGGTGCTCAAGGCTTCAACTTTTGCCTTGGTGATCTCTCCAGGGGATGGACAGCTGGTGGCCTCAGCAGGCTGTGGGATGAGGCTCTTTGAGGCCCTAGAAGTAGGGACCATCCCAGTGGTGTTGGGGGACCACTCAAGACTACCATATCACCAGTTTATTCGATGGAGCGAAGCTGCCATTATAGTCCCTAAGCCTCGTGTCACAGAGCTTCACTTCCTGCTGCGCAGCCTATCAGACAATGACATGTTAGCTATGAGGCGGCAGGGCCGCTTTCTGTGGGAGACCTACTTCTCTACCTCAGAGAATGTTCTTAACACCCTCCTGGCCAGCATCAGAACCAGCATCCAGGTTCCTGCTGCACCCATCAAAGAGGAGCCTGCCCACGAGATTCCTCACAAAGCGGGGAAGCTGGCAGGAACTGATGCCAACCTGGCTGACAATGGTGACCTGGATTTGGGTCCCGTTGAGACTGAGCCCCCCTACGCCTCTCCCCGCTTTCTCCGCAATTTCACATACACAGCTGCAGACACTTACAGAGCATGGAATCGGGCCCCAGGGCCTTTCCATCTCTTTCCTCATACTCCTTTGGACCCTGTGTTGCCCTCTGAAGCCAAATTCCTTGGCTCAGGTACTGGTTTCAGGCCTATCGGTGGAGGTACGGGAGGCTCCGGGAAGGAGTTCCAGGCAGCTCTAGGAGGTAACGTGCCCAGAGAGCAGTTCACAGTGGTCATGCTTACATATGAGAGAGAGGAGGTGCTGATGAACTCTCTGGAGAGGTTGAATGGACTGCCGTACCTCAACAAGGTGGTGGTGGTGTGGAACTCGCCTAAGCCTCCTTCAGATGACCTTCTGTGGCCAGACATTGGCCTGCCAATTGTGGTGAGTACTCCCTCAGAAGAAGGGCTTCTTAAGTAAGGGATACATTTTCTTTATCCTGTGTCTATAAAATGCATAAAACAGAATCCTGTAACATTTCTAATGTGTCAGAGGTGGTGCAAAGTTTGCTTAAGTACATTACATCGAGCTCTGCATCAGTACCTCTTTGAAACTCTGCAGGAGTCCTCACAAATTACCAGAAGCTTTACTAAGAGGATGTAAGAAGGCTGACGCTCATGAATAATAAAATTTGGGCTTATGAATTAAGCCTTAAAAATAAAATATCCCTCTTCACACCATTTGTTTGTGATGGAGACTGTGTACAAGTGGCAAAAGAGAGCTGATGGGTTGAATCTGGTAGAAGAGGCTTTGATGCTACCTGACACTAAGACTCGACTTTATATGATGATTTCTAAATGGTGCTTACATCAATTGTCATCATAAATGGCTCTTAAAGTCATATTGAGTCTACTAATATTTATGATTTACAAACTATACAGCTTTATTCAATGTTTTTATAATAAAAATGGATAAAATAACTGTATGTGAAAGAGGTTGCTTGTTTGATGTACCCACAGAGAATTATCACTCAGCTCCACAGTTCCTCTCACTTCTGTGAAGTGTTTTCACATCTTTCAACTCATTACTTTGGTTTTCCAGCACACAACTTTACTGCTTTGATTCCCTCTCATGACTTTCCCGAGGCTCATTTTCAGCCTCAGAGGGCAGCAGTGTTCACCAAAATCCCCAAAACACTCTGTACGCTACCTGCCCAGCTTCAGACCAGTAGTTAGCAACTAGCTGGTGAACAAAGTGGAGCACTTAGCAGCAGTTTGCCAAGTTCAGCATATCGACTTAAAATGTGATTAATTATGTATATTTTCTGTTTACAGCTTGTTTCTGCTGCCTCCTAGTGGCCAAAAAAATCAGTTAGTGCAGGTTCATTTCAGTCAGGTAGAAGGTAGTCGACTTTACCAAAGAGCTGCATGTGAAGTGCAGAAATGTTGTTGCTAAGCAGAATCTCGTCTTGTCCCTGCAGGTTGTACGCACAGAAAAGAACAGCCTGAACAACCGCTTCCTCCCCTGGGATGCCGTGGAGACTGAGGCCATCCTTTCGATTGATGATGATGCTCATCTCCGCCATGATGAGATCATGTTCGGGTTCAGGTCAGTGATGATGACAGAATGAAGATGAATGGTTGGGCATTTGTCATCACTATGTAGCATTTTACTGTGCCTGTAAAAAGTGTTCACCCATCTTGAAAGTTTGCATGTTTTATGTACTGTATTCGCTATAAATACATAACTTTCTTTGCAAACAAACCCATGCAAAAAAAACCAACATCCTTCCTGTAATTTGTAACATGTAACTCGGCAGGTTAACATTAATGCCAGCTTAATTAACAAAATCAATCAGCTGTCAACAGACAAAACACATGAAAAATAAACTTACCTGTAGACAAACATGTTATGTTATCAACATGCTCATACTCGCTGTGTGTACTCGCAGTTTTGTGGTGAATCCCATCTGTTCTTTGGTGAAATTCTCAAAACAATGACAACTACAGACTCATGTTTTCTCTGGAAGATTTGTTGGGACGTCACAATTTCTCCAAATAAACTGTTGCCATTTGTCACAGATTTTCAGGTCCTTTGGTAACAGGTGAATGCTCCCCATTTCTGCTTTTTCAACTTTGCATCTAAAAACCAGACACGTCTCTGCCATATTTTGAAAATAGAGAATTATAGGCCCTGTTTACATGACAGCAGTTCTGCTGAAAAACTGATTAATTTTTCCTTTGTGTTTAAAAAAAGTTCTGCGATCATTAAACCACGTTGTGGAAACCATCCTCATGCACACGGATCTGTAAAAACGATTGAAAACGCTGTATGCAGGCTAGGCCAGTATTAGCAGCACAACAAAAGCTTGATAGTCTGCAATTGTTCTTGTGTTCTCCTGTTTGTGGCTGAAAACGTTATGTGCGGAGCTTGGGCTGTGTCGTCACAGCAATTGCAAGATAATGCTCTGGAAACCGGTTCCAAAAGTTCCCAAAAACACTCTAAATACAAAAAGGCAACACAAGATTACCGTTATGCAGAATCTTGATGTGTAAACAGACCATAAATTGTGAAACTACCCATAATTAGCTAACAGCTACACCTGGCACACCTGATTTCTCCTTGGATATCCCTTGTTTCCAAGCAGCATTATGCTAATGATATGGAATTGGAATACTATACACTAAGAATATGACTGGATCGGTTCCTCAGGTTTGTGACCCTGACCTATGAATTTATTGGTACACTGCAGTTAAATGCATAAATACTCAGCCAGTGATAATTTCGCTGGCTGGTCTTTAACAAAATACACACTAGGTATAATGGTTTCTCTCTCAGGAGCATTGCTGTGAAGACAGTTTTTAAACACAAAACTGCAGCAAAATAGAAGCTACATCTCCTGAGAGGAGTTAAAATGCCCAAAAAATGCAGAAGCATCACATTCCTGAAAACACTGAATTAGACAGTGAGACTGAGCCAACCACCAGAGACTGAACCAGAGAAAATAAAAGGGAAACATGCTGTCAGTGCCTTGTATTTATGATTCATTTGCTAATACTGTACTCAGATAAGCTGAAGGCCATGCTTAAACCAATTACAGTACGCCGTTATGCTATTTTTGTGCACCACCCCTCCCTCTCTGACTTGTCTACAAGTCGGTGCTGCAGCAGCTTGTTCAGGCAGGCAAAAATTGGGGTCATTTGTCATGAATTATTTCGACTCCCCCAGAATTACCCAGGAATGTTTCCTCACCTGCACTCTCACCAAGGAAGAGAAATGACACAGCAGCTGAGTGTTAAACATCCGAGCGGTCTCACATGAGCTTGTTGAAGACGTTCGATGTCTCTTCTTCTGTGTTTAATCAGCTAACCTTTTTGTTCAAGTCTTTCTAGCAGTGACTGGGCAACAGTGTCTGCGTAAATAAGAGCCAAGTGTGAGATCCTGGCTTTAAATCTTTGTAATAAAACTGTCACATATTAATAGAAGACAACAGAGTGGATACTTAATTACTCCCAAGAGGCAATGTGAGATGGCAAGTTGGAACAGATGGATGAAGAATGGTGGCGTATGCTCAGACAGACACTTGAAAAAGTTACAAACTACAAAACACTTATTGATCCTGCACAGTCAGTCTTAATGAATTGATTGAAAATGAAGACTTCTGTTAATTTTGTGTTCGCTGGTGTCTCACAGAGTGTGGCGCGAGGCCAGAGATCGCATCGTGGGCTTCCCTGGGCGGTATCACGCGTGGGACGTCAACCATCAGTCCTGGCTCTACAACTCCAACTACTCCTGTGAGCTCTCCATGGTCCTGACAGGAGCTGCTTTCTTCCACAAGGTCAGAACTTGCATTCCCCAAAGCATTCACTCAAATTTATATGTTTTTGCATTTTTCATTCACGTGTTCGCCTATGTGTTTGTTTTTGTAGTACTACGCCTATCTGTACTCCTACGTCATGCCCCAGGCCATCAGGGACATGGTGGACGAGTACATAAACTGCGAGGATATCGCCATGAACTTCCTGGTCTCCCACATCACCCGCAAACCACCCATCAAGGTCAGTGACGGAGCGATGCAGTCCGAGCGGCTGTGCTCAGCTCAGCATCGACAAACTTTGTATCTCCCTCAGGCCCCGGCGTATTTATATTTCTGCCCACTTAGCTTTGCCATTACTCAAACTGACACGTCCAATATTCCACACAAACGATAAATCAAAAACACAAGATCGAATCAGTGCGTTATGTCTGATTTTTCCCCTGGATTTTTATTGGAAGGACATTTATTACCGGAGTGCATATTTATGGCGAGACAAATAATTACAGCAATCAAGCCTGGGGAAGCTGCGGGAACAGAAATGTCATGCAGCTCTCAGTTTAAGTTCTTTTTGATTTAGATGGGTGTTAATATTCAGGGTGTTTCCGAGGGGAATTAAAGACGGCTTTGATGGAGTGTGTTGCATGACAGCAATTCACTGCTTGGAATAAGCCTTGTGAATAATGAATTTGGGGCAAGTTTGAATGTGGAGTCTTAAATGCTGAGGGACTATATATCTCTTTTAGTCCAAATACGATAAATAAAACAGAAAATAAATGACTTTTTATGCACCACTGGTGCTGAATTTACAACATTCAGTGTCAGTTTTTCCTCGTCTTAATTGGCCATTCGCTAAGCCCCGTCACCTTTTGCATAGCACATGTGCGGTTCACAGTTACATAATAACAGTGGCAGATTTACCACTAAAAATATGTCGTAATGTTTTAAAGCAATGCATCTTTGATTTTAGACGTTTAGACAAAAGCAGGGTTGTCGTTTTAAGTAAATCACAGTCGATTTTCTCGGCTGAAATGACAACTGTCAGATCAGATTGCACCACCTCTAGCTGGTGAACTTGTTAAACTTATATTACATCCGTGACTCTGACTGAACTCTGGCTGTGTGTTTAATGTTAAAGCTAAGTTGTATAAAAAAACAGTTCTTCATGAGGCACTTCATGGGTATATATGTGAAATCATGCTTAAGGACTGAATGTCCCAGGCAAAAAGTTAATGATCAGGTAAAGGACCTGCGAATAAAGGAACTGCATTGATCTTGTAATGCAGTGTGCAATAGTGTGTATGTTTTTTACCTGTTGTAAATACTGTATTATTTTTAGTTATTCTAGGATGCCGATTAACATCAGGTGAAGGGACTGCCGATGAAAACTAGAGGTTCAGCTAACACTGGGGGCATTTATATTGGTTTAAATGTACACTTTCCCTTTTTAAAAAAAAAAAGAATATGATAATTGTATTAACTTTATGCACACATTATTAAAATGTATAGTCCTTTTGGCTGCTTTGCCTACATAATTGTTCATATTTTCAAACATTACAAAAGAAGAAGCTTTTAGCATTAGTAGTAACTGATGTGTTTGGCGATTATAACACTATCCTGGGTAATGAGATTCAGCTTGAGTCTCCCCAACTCCAAGAAGTTGCTGCTGACGTTAGCATGAACTCTGCTAGCATCCAGGATTGGCTAGCAGATGTGTGCTGGTTGTGGAAAGGGCTTTTTGTGTGTGTGTGTGTGTGTGTGTGTGTGTGTGTGTGTGTGTGTGTGTGTGTGTGTGTGTGTGTGTGTGTTCATAACAAAATGTGACACCTATTGTAGTTGTAAGTATGTTGCCAGGTCTTTCTGTCTGTGGTGTCACAACTATCCAAGATACAGTCAGGAAACTTGAGATCAAAATCAAGGCGGACTTCCAAGATGGGTGCAGTCCAACTCATGTAATAATGTAGTAATGACCATCCGTCAGAACGTCAACATGTTGGCGATTGTCGCAGCTGGTGTGATCCCCTCACAAGATGTTCTCTAGTTTTTTACTAAACGTAGTTAGCCATTGAAATATTTCTTGGCCTTGGAAGTAACTACTTACTCCTGTACGTAGTGAGCTAATTAGCTGGATGTGCTAAGTTGCTTAGATATGATCAGTGATTATATATATATAACAGTGTTCAGGGTTTAGTGAACATGACAAATGTACATACTGACTCTCTCTCTTTATCTTTGTTAGGTGACATCTCGTTGGACTTTCCGCTGCCCCGGCTGCCCTCAGGCCCTCTCACATGACGACTCGCATTTCCACGAACGCCACAAGTGCATCAACTTCTTCGTCAAGGTGTACGGCTACATGCCACTGCTGTACACGCAGTTCCGCGTGGACTCTGTTCTCTTTAAGACTCGTTTACCCCACGACAAGACCAAGTGCTTCAAGTTCATCTAGCGTCGGGGCTGAGTGTCCCAGCAAAGAGCCAAAAGCAGAGTGGATTGAAGGTCTGGAAGTGTTTAAACAAGCAGCACTGCAAGCGTTGATGAAGATGGATGGATGGAGGGACTGCCAGATAAAAGCACGGAAGGGAAGTTTTGGGTTAGGATTTTTCCCGGGGGTATAGATGAGTTAACCTTAAAAGGCTTGCAGTCTAATCCACAACTCCAGTGAAAATTTGAAGAGTGGAAGCTGAAAGGGAACACTGCCAACAAAATAAGCCTTTTCAGTGGATGTCACTCCTCCTTTTTCATGTTCTTCAATCATGCTCAATCATCAACCACTACAGATGTCATTTGCACCTCTTAGCGGCCTGCTGAGAAAAGAGGGCAGTTGTACACAGTGTACAGAAACTCTCCCACGATAAACCCTACCTGATAATGGAGCTATCAGTTACCGAATCACTGACAGACTGATGTCAGGCTGTGTTCAGCCCAGCAGCCTGTTGACAGTTTCAGCTGGGAGAGCAAAAAGTGTTAGCGGCACGCGGCTGCCTCTGCGCTTCTTTTGTTTGTTTGTTTTCCGTTTTACAGTTACAAACTGTACTTCTTGTACGTGTATGCGAGAGAAGCACTGATGGTCAGAAGTATTTTATTGAACAGTCTTTCTTTTTTTAAAAAAATAATGTCGTTTAAATGTATAAATCTTTATGTCGAACGAACATTTTCCAGAACCTCTGCCTGTGGGAGATCAGACACACACTTGTTACTCTTAGAACGAGTCAGGACCTCGACTGAAGAGTTAAACAGGTTGGCCCAATCATGTTCAGTAGTGTCATGTGTTCAAGAAGGAATTCACTTCAGCGGTCACCATAATGCCTCGAATTTGTCATGAAAACCAGCCACCATTTTGTCATTTTGTTATGCTTACAGGAAGCTGCACTCCTTGTTGAGTGTTTAAAATGGCCTGTTTTTTATGCTATAGGGTGTTTTATTAATGTTTGTAAAATTGGTCCGAGGTAAAAGTAGTCATGTTTAAATGTAATAATATCGAGCAATCAACGGTCACTATGTCCCTCACTGAAGTGCAACAAAGTCAACAATCACAGCTGCCAAAATGAAAAACATATAGGTTTGGATGTCTAATTAAGGTTGTATTTATAAAGAAAGTCTTCAGTGAAGTTAAATATACTATTAGGATTGTGGTAAAATTTAGGTTTAAAGGAAATAGTTTGACATGTTGGGAAAAATGTGCCCTCTGGTGGAAAATGAAAAGATCGATAAGTTATTCAAATGTCTCTGTTAAATATGAAACTACAGCTAGCTTAAAGTTTGCTTGGCATCAGAACTGTAGACAGAGGAAAAAGCTAGCCTGGCGATGAACAAGCAACATAATCTGCCTACCAACACCTGTGAAGCTCTTTAAATAACACATGACTTCTTGTTTGTTTAATCTGTGAAAACACTTCCCTTTTCAGTTTTTGTGCTCAGCTAAGCTAACTAGCTGCAGGCTGTAATGTTTAGCCTTATATTAAAGGAGCAATTTGTAAAATATGGCCAGAAGACAGTGTGAAGACAACAGTGTTGACGTGTCAAAGACGTCCATGTTACTGTGTTTCGAAGATGTCTACTGCAGTTAGCATGCTAACCAGCTAGCTCCAGCCAGTCATGTGTCTTAATACCACTTTGTACCCATAAGAGGTGATAGTCTCATCGCCTCGTTGTTTCAGCATAATAAATGAGCAAAGTAAACTCAAAATATAAAAGAAATGAAAAACTCTTACGCTTGCTTTCCTTACAAAAGAGAAAAATACAACTGTACACCTTCGGAGTTTTAATTTCTCATACAGATCGACAACGAGCTTCATTCCCTCGTTAAATCACTGTGAAACACACAAATGAAATAAAACTCACCAAAACAGTCTTTATTTGTCTTTCCACAATCACCTCTGGTTTGGTCAAAATAAATCCTCTATTACCAAATAAGATAGTAGAATTCAAAATGTAATTGCTCTACACCGTTTTCACCCACGGCTGATCCCCACCTGCCATGTGTTGTTGTCCCAGAAGTCATAGTCCTGGTCCACGCCACTGTAAATCACCTCCATACTATATCCCCTGCTGTTAAACTGACCTCAGTCGGTATTGGAGGCTGTGTTCAGTCGGTGTCCTGTGCTCCTGCCAAGGAAAGCTAGCAAAGAGCAGCAGTTGTCGGCTACTCTGGTGATATGCTGCCCTCTATGTTTGGAGCTACCTTTGAATTCTGGCCATATTCTACGAATTGCACATTTTTAATGAATAATCACTAGAGGAGTGAATATCGTCTCATCCAAAAACCTTTTTTCCCAACATTTTAAAGTATTCTCTTTAATATATCACCAGTTCTGGCTTTGCAACACAAGTATTAGATGTGTCGGCCATTTTCATGTCCCCCTCCTGTATAGATCGTTCCCCGCTCAGACAGAAACGTCACTTTACAGTGTCGCCATATTGGTTCCACTTTGTTTGTTTGTTGTTTTTTTTTTTTACCATTGCTTGATGAATGTTTTCTTTGCCAAATAGGTACGACATCTGCTGCTTTACAGTCTAATTTTCAGGGTGCACAGTGTGAATGATCGCTAAAGGGATGCAGTCTGGTACACCCATATCCACTCTGCATGGTACTTCACCAGGAGTCAATCCATTGGAGCCCTTCCCATCATGTATTATAAATCCAAAGTCCTTTATTTGACCTTGTCAGACTTAATTCCTGTAATCTGAACAAAAGATTCACCTAAAAAGATCCCTTTAAAAATAAAAAAAAAGATATTTAGAGAAGTTTAGGACTTGTTATAACTGCGAGGATGCTTTTATGAAACAGAAACTCTCATGAGTCCATGGTTCCTGTATATTTATTGAATATATTATTAAAAAAAGATTTTTCTAAACTGATGACACATTCAATAAAATGACAAGACATTGTAGTTTATTATTCTTAATCGCAAAGAGGTCCCAACCCGTTTGAGCCGTCAGCTTATTTTATTGCCGAGGAAAACTAGCTGGTGCCACTGGATGCTGGAAGGGGAACTTGACTGACCTGAGAGCAGCGAGATGTAACAGACTGTCGTAAACTAAGCTTCTGCAACAGCCACTGGACAGGCAGTAAAACGTCTGTGAAGCCAAATCTCTACCTGCTCCAGGTGGCTGCTGCTGCTGCTCTCTGAACCCTCCAGTGAAAAATAAAAATATTAAATTGAGAGACAGATTCCTAATAACATGTAAATTTACAGCTTTAATTCTGCTGCACCAGACTTGAAACAACAGCCTGTCTCCTCACATCTTAACACTTCAACACTTTTATTGGAGCTCCAGGTTGCTCGTAATTACCTGGCTGCCTCTCAACCTGTCCTCAGGCCATGGATGGGGGTCGGCTGGTATTTTAGATCCTCACATTCCTCCAATCCCCCGTAGGATCTGTGGCACAGCTGGTTTTCCGTGGCCCAGAGCAGGGTGAAATTTCCCTGGAAGGCTGCAGTCACTCTGCTGTAGGTGTAAGGAGTTGGGGAAACTATGTGCTCCAGGGTCTGATCCACGCCCGTGGGCGAGGCTCCAGCCACCTGCAACGCTGCTTGAGCTGTACCAGACTGATGACTGATGACAGCGTTAAACAAACCATTGAAGGCCAGATACATGGAAATAAAAACTCTCAACATTGTTAAAACATTACCTGACTTGTGGCCTCATTCTTTTCTCCTAAACACATTCCTGCACTTAAAATAAGAAGAGTGAATAAGAAATTAGTAAGACATTGTTCGACTTTTTGCGTATATACGCTGCGTTTACTTGCTTTCTTAAGAGTACGTTTCTTTGATGAAATGATTGATACCACTCTTATGTCTGTGTGGTAAAAATGAACTTGCACTTAACTGGATAGTAGAGCCTGAGCGATGCTGGATTTGTGGGGCTGATGAGTACAAAATAATGTACTGTATACGTCCGTTTACACATTTTTCACAATGATCCCTCTGGCAGTATTTTTTGCAGTTCTTTGTACAGCATTAACTTTATTGTCTAAAATGACATCGGTGCACTGAAACAATAAACTTCACTGGGAATTTAATGATTATAGGTTATTCCAAGGATCTCCAAGGAAAAGAAAAAAGTTTTACATCAGCATATATCGGCCAACCATGACATCGGTCGGGCTCTACTAGATAACTTGGCGCAAAGATTTGAAACGAGGGAGAAGTGGGAGGTCTGGTTCCGTCCAAAGAAAACAAAACCCGTTATGAGCATCTCTAAAGCTTACTTATTAACATGTTATATCTCGTTTTTATAATTTACACAATAAAGGAGTGTAAAAAGTGACAATTTTCGATTCTACGGAGGTTGTGGGGCGGACTGTTTCCTGGATAGATTTCGAGGCAGAAAGACTCTAAAATACTGTCATCAGCCCCATAGATGTATTGTAAGAGCAGGACACTGGTCCCAACACTGGTACGTGAATGTACTGACGAATTGACAAACTGTTGACAGGACACCTTGAACTGCATCAATGACGATAATTTATGACTATGGAGGTTTTGTATTTGTAAAACTTTCCTCGAGCTGAGAAAAGCAATTTAAAAATCTGCTGTGTCATCACAATGTGAAGTCTGTTGGCAGAGCAGGATGTCTCAGGCTTCATAACCAGGAAGTAAACCTGGAGGCTAGAAAACTTTGGCTTATGCGCCAGGCGAGAAATTCTCCTTGAACCCTTTGTGTTCACTATGTAGTTCTATTTGAAATCAACGGCCCAATGCCAGCGTCCACGCTCAGACTTTTAGGCACATTCCCGGTAAGTCCGCAAGGGTTCAGGGCTCCCTTGCAGACATTTTGAGCCTTTCATTGCCGAGTTCTGAAAGGCTTGTTCAAAATCGACCTTGTTTGCAGTCTGAGGTGTCCTGTCAACAGTTTCTTTATAATGGTGCTCAGGGGAATTTTTTTTGCTGCAATACCACAAATGGCCCCCGGGGCAAAAATTGTAGGCAGAGCTGAGCAGCAGCACTGTGTCCAGTTCTTATTATACATCCATGTCGTAAACAAGAAATATTCTTGAGCGTAACCCTCAAAACACGACGCATTTTTAATCCACGCAACAAACGAGACGTATGTGTCCACTGCTGACCTTTAAACATGTTGGTAGGCTCACGGGATGTTCACAGCTGTTACAGTCTTCATGCTAAGTTAACCGGCTGTCTGTAGCTTCATGTTTATCACGCAGACATGAGAGTGGTATCTGTTTTTACTTAACTCTGCGAAAAAGCAGTGTACTGTAATTCCACTGCTCCTTTACTACTATAAATACTGCGCAAGCACAAACTGTGCCTGGACCAAATTGAAGCCAAACTTGTGATCCATCGGCTGTCATTCCCCTCTCTGCAACCAGAAGCCAATTGTTTATCTGCTAGGAATGCTACACATCTGGTTTTCATTCATCTCATAAGAAATTAGACTTTGTAGAGATTTGTCCCTGCGGAGGAGCTAAAGGGACGACGTGTTGTTCAAGCATCCCAAACCCAGAGGAGAGGCTCAGCTCTGACATCAGCTTGGACAAGGGGAGAGAAACATGCGTCCCACACCCTTTAGCTTCAGCCAGGAGAGAGAGGGGAGAGGGTTTTACACTTTTCCCTGAAACATGGGTGTGGCTGTCTTCAGTCGTCTTTTAGGGGATTTTCCGTCTAATAGATTTTCCCTTCTGATGAGGATTAAAAGATTGGCTTGGTTCCAGATGAGGACGAAGCAGGTACAACCCGATTCATCACAATTCTGGACAGTGTTGTCATTTATTTCTAGCCTTTATTTAATAATACATCATTCGTTCACTTGTAATGAGAAAAATATGATTCGCCATCTTCCTGTAATTTCATTTTTTTCTTGCCACTCCAACTCACTTCACGGCCGACACGCGAGGCTGTCGTCGGCAGCCTCACAGCAACAGCCAGGTTTATTGGACTGCGCAGGCTTTTTGCATATTCCTCCTCAGCGGGAAGCACCGTGTTTCTACATGAATGAACATGGCTGAGTTGTCAGAAGGCTGAATGGTGAAAGAGGCTCAATCTGTGTTACACAGGAAAGGAAACTGCTCTTTGATACCGGTGGCATGCAGAGCTGTGTCCAATTCTGTAAGAGACTCGGCGAGCGCAAGACAGAATTTCATTCCTCTCGTTTAAAGTGGCGTCAGATGCATAGTGTACCGAGTTATGCAAGACCACAAAAAAGAAAAAAAAATCTGGCTTTGTGTAACACATACCCCAGAGAGACATCCATTAAACCGGTAAACCATTTGACTGATAATCCAAAAACATGAAAGAGGAAACCAATGAATGGATCTTGCATAATGCCATGTGCATGTAAACAAACTGTACAAAGCATAGCTTGTAAGCGTAGTTGCAGCATGTTTTAGGCCCTTTGTAACAGTCTTTTTCATCGCCTTCTCCTTTGTCAATGATAGAGAAATGTCTGGTATGCTGGTGGCAGCTGAAGTCCGACACAGGGAGGAGTCTGTCAGTCCCGGACCGAGCTCTTTGGTCCAAGATTCAGAGACAGAGAATGTTTGGAAGGGTCTCAACATTGTCCTGTAAACAGTTAAGTGTGAACATGCAGATCTCAGCGCTGGAAAACCTTCTGTTCTCGGTTAGTTCGGTGATTATAATGTCATTAGTTTTCAGTCTGCCGTCGCCTCTTTGTGTCAGTTAAAAAAGGCTGGAGCTTTCACCTCCACCTCCTCCAATTAAGTCTGTCTGCCTCAGAGAAAAGTGGCAGATTAAAGGGTAATCATGCAGTCTCTGGCAGTGAAGACTGGGGACCCCTGCCTGTCCTCACACCTGTATGCAGCACACACACACATCACACTCTGATTGCGAGTTCAGTCCTCGTAGATCTTCCTCCTATGTGTCGGTGAGTGTGTGCCAGTGGCAGACCTGCTGACCCTCCGCCTCCTTCATCTCAGCCCAGTGGGCCTGCTGCTCCTCGCTGGAGCTGTTGAGGCCCAGGGAGACCCAGCCCAGCCTCTCCCTGGGCCTCATGCTGCTCCGGCGGCAGAACACCGTCAGCACCAGCGACACCTCGGACAGCTGGAAGAGCGCCACCTGGAATACGAACGTCTCCTTGTAGGTGGGGTTGGGCTGGCCGCGGCACACGGCCGTCTTGCACTTGGACATCTCTTTCCCCTTGGAGTCCAGCATTGTCAGCTTCACGTAGGTGTCTGAAAGGAGGTGTGAGGAGAGCGGTGAGAGAGTGCCATCAAGTGGTGGGTTACCAGTACTGCAGCAAACATTACAGACTGAGCAGCAGAGGTTTGAAACAGATGTACATTTCTCTTCTCGTGCTCTGAATAAATAACGATTTAAACTTTGAGACAGTGTAAGTAAACCAGAGCTGTGGGTCTCAGTGAAGACCAGGATTAAAGGATAAATTCACTCAAAAATCAAACTTCAGTCATTATCAAAATCAATTGAAGCTCGTCTTTCCAGAATTAGTGTCCTTGCTATTGTCCTTGGATAATCCACAGACATCAGGACATGTGGACAGTTCTGGATGAAACTTCTTTCTACCACAAAAAAAAAAAATCCAATCTTGCCGAGTTACATCACAAGGACGCCACCACTCTCGCATCTGTTGGTTAAATACGAAGCTAGAGGGCACGGTGACTGTTAGCCTAGCATAGCATACAGACTGGCTAGCCTGGCTCTGTCTGAAGGTTAAAATAAAATCAGTCTATTAGCTTCTCTAAAGCTCACATATGAACTTATATTTTCTTAAATTCCCTGTATTTGTTAAATCCCCCCAAAAAAAGTCAACGTTAGAGGTGGTGCTAAGAATATTTTGAAGAAGACTTCTTCCTGTCTTGACACTAAGCTAAGATAAGCTAAGCTAAGCTAAGAACTGACATGAGAGTCAATCTTCTGAACCACAAATAAGCATAATACTGACAATTTTGACGATTCCTTTAGAGTTAGATGTAAATTTTCAGAGCTGAAAGCACAAACAGGTCCAATAAAACCAAAACATTTTGTGTTGCTATCCCACAAGAGGTAAGTGAGAAAATACCTTGTTTTATTGTTTATTTACACACTGATAGAGCGTGATCCAATGAACTAAACCTAGACCTTCAAATATAGCGCACATATAACTAAAACATTTCAAACAGTAAGAAAATCTTAACTCACTGCTGACTTACCTCTCATGATATAAAGCTGCCCCCCTACAAAATGTTTTATACAACAGAAGAGACCGTCTGTGGCACACAGCACGGCACACAAGGTTGGAAAGAAGAAAGAGAGGAAGCAGTCAGTATTAACAGTTTAAAGATTGCGATACACACCAGAAGGTCAGCTTTCATGGGAATGCTGATAAAAAGCAATTGCTTCGGCATTATGGCTTTAATCACTCTGGTTATTAAAAAGCTGCTGCTGTTGCCAGGAAACATTTAAATCTAATGGTGCGAGGTTTGTTTTTGTTGCACGCTGCTGGGAGTCTTGCCCATCTGCTTTGCCAAAACACTTGCCAAAGTTATCAGCACACTTTGGGGAAGGAATGTTACAAGAGAGAAGGAAAGTTTACATCGACACAACTTACCACCTCACTCCACGCCGGCACAGAGCCCAAGAATTAAAACAATGTAACATGGAGGCGTTTTGTACGTACTGACGGGTTTATCCGACGCTGTGGTTTTGAAGTGGCTTCCCTGGATGACCTCAGCTGATAACTGTCCCGTGGCAGAGTTGTAAATGAGACCCAGGAGGATCTCAGGCAAGGAGGTGTCTTCGGTGGAGCGACAGGACAGAGCTCCTGCACTGCGAGACACGCTCACCAGAGAGCCGCAACCCTGGAAGATTCAACACAGAGAGGCTTCGGCATCAGAGGGGTCGCTTCAGTACGACAGAAATATCACAACTACTTCTGTTGAGATGAGTAAAAGTAAAGATGTATTACTTTGGTAAAAGTGAAAATCACTCATCTGAATATTACTCGAGTAACTTAAGTATCAAAATATATTTTCTAGCAATAAATGAACTTAATTATTTAAAGTGAAAGTAAATTATACATATATTTGGCTCTGATGCAGCATGTAATCTGTAAAGTAACTTGTAACTAAAGCTATAAAATAAATGTGGTGGTAAAGTAAATGTACTTAGTTACTTCCATCAGTGGAAAACTCAACAAACAAGTTCTTTGTGTAATTGAGACAAGTGATAAACACTTCACGTTATCATCATTCATCTGTGTTTTCAACATGAAAAGTAACTAAGTACATTTACTCAAAATGTTTAGTATGCTTAACTTGTGTTTTTCCATTTTATGCAACTTTATACTTCCACTTCACTACATCTCAGAGGTAAATATTGTACTTTTTACTCCACTACATTGTCTGACAGCTTTAGCTACTAGTTACTTTTCAGATTACCTTCCTGTCCAGTGAGAGCCACATCACTCCAGATGTGCTGATGTTGAATGTTTGTGATAAGCTGACAACATTGTAAAAAGTACCCAAAAGTTGACAGTTGGAAGTATAAAGTATCAGAAAATGGAAATGATCAAGTAAAGTACAAGTACCTCAAAATTGTACCTAAGTACAGTACTTGAATAAATGTACTCAAGTAGCCTTTTCTAGGCCGCTGCTGAGGACTCATGCTCTGCTAGGTGAGCAACCAGGGCACCCTGCAATGCAGTACCTTTAATGTAATTAAATATTAAGTAGTGAAAGTTGAATATTTTCAGGACTGTGTCAAAGTGCTGTCATACTCTATTTACTCTTTCATCTACTGGTGGAAATCTTTGACATTTGGTCTCAACGTTTCCTTCTCAAATGTGAGGATTTTTTGCATTTCCTTGTCTTACATTCTGGTAAATTGAATGTTATTGGGATTTGAACTGTTGGTTGAATAAAACAAGACATCTGAAGACGTACTCAGGCTCTGGAAAATTACGATGGTTATCTTCCACTGCTTTATAGCTTCATAAACCAAAACAATGTAAAAATGAATTGAGAAATCAAGTAAGTTGAATGAAACAGCTCTACAGTCGATATGTTCACAGCCCTCTGCCTCAGAGAAAACTATGCACAGTGCAGATATAAATTCACAAAGTGTTCTCACTGTAAGTTCAGAGCCCGGCTCCAGGGTGACAGGTAGAGCGATCTTGCCCTGCAGGTTGAGCTTAGTCAGGTAGAACACCTTCTCCCCCAGGACCTTCTCTTTTTTCATCCGTCTGATGCTGTACAGGCGGAAGCGAACAGCGTAGTCCCCCAGGGCCTCCTGTTCCACTCTGGAAAACTTGAATGTTTCTGTGAAGACGGGACACGGGCCTTTCTGCACACCCGTCTTGGCCCGTTGCTTCTTGGTGGGCAGCAGGACCAGGTGGACCTGCCACGCGATGTTGCCCGTCTGTTTAAGAGCAGGAATGTCTGTAGCCGCCGTGACCGTGACGGCCAAATACTGTTCACTGGAGTCGTACTCAAAGGCGACGTCAAGCGTGCCGTATTTGGCGAGTGGCTCTGGCTCGTAGGCTGTAGGGAGCTGAGGACCAGAGCCGTCCTGAAGGGAAGTGGAGAAAATGTTGTGTGTTTTATAGCTGCACATTTTCACGAAACACTGATTTTTTTCACCATTTACAGTGATCATGTCGTCCAATAACAGCCGTCTAATGAACTGGTAATAATTGTGACTATTTACACGTCGGTTAGGGTGAACTACAGGCCAGATTTAAGCTCAATATAAACTTTATTTACAGTATAAAACGAATAGTGATGCGCTGCCTCAGGACACAGAAGGTGAACCTAGAGTAACTCTGATCTGACCTCTTGTCCCAGCACAGCGGTGCTGTCACTGGGTATGTCCTCCTCACAGCCTTTGTTGAGGTAGCTCTCAGTCTCCTGGTCCACGCTGGCCTCACTGGAGCAGCGGGGGCTGTCGCAGCGCTGCGGGGACGACCCCCTCCTGACCCCGCGCTCCGAGCGGCAACGTGAGGACACGCGCCCCGCAGATCTCTCGTCCTGGTACGGAGGAGGCTGGGACTCGCTGAGGGAGGACTCTTTCTTTATTCTCTGGATGCTGTTGGCTGCTGTCAGGACAGTGATACAGAGAGGGATGCAGGAGGAGTAATGTGATATGAAAGGTGTGTTACTGGAGACTTACTGTGCTCTGCACTCATTATGTATTCAACATACAGTCGACCACAGAGTCACGTTGACCTCTTAAACTGTTCCGCACCCACAGGTGAGACCATCCTTTGAGAAAATAAACAACCTTGAAGAAGATTCATCGATTATCATATATTATTTTATATTGTTATATAACGTGTTATATTATGTATTATGTGCTCTCTAAAGATAGAATATGTAACTCTTCTGACTACGACTACACTTTGCTAGATATTTTTTGTTCGGATATTTTCATTATTCCAAATGTTTCCAACAATGTTCAAACCCAGAAAATAGGACTTTTGTTCAGTGTAACGATTCATTTGGTTGCCAAGAAAACATCACATGACACATCATGACTCAACATAATGTAAATAAAACTTTAAACATTACCTCGTCCATGAACATTTCTGCCTGAGCAGCATCAGATTTTCAGCAGCAATGGTGTTTGTTTAACAACAACTCCTATTGTTTTAATTGGGAAACCAGAATTTACATAGTGTGCATTTAATTATTTTTTATCTAATTCATTGTAAATCTTCTTCTGTGTTTTGTATCCTTTATCTTTTGTCTTCTACAACACATGCTTTGCTGAAATCTCGCCCGTTTCCTCCTGGTTGAATAAAATGATGTATAACACACAGCTGTTTGCTCTCACCTCTCTCACTGGAGGCTTCGCTGCTGTAGCCTCCCTGCTCAGTGGACTGTTTGTTGCTCCACACGGAGGTGGTGTTCTGCTGGGCCACAGCCTCGGGGCCTTTTTCCTCCTCGCTGTCTGATACAACTCCCTCTGGACACAACACATTCAAACAACACGGTGATCTAACCAAACATAATATGTGCAGTGCTTGAAGTAATGCAGGAGACGAGACGAGACAAAGGTGCAGATGCTTAAAACTGGCACTCTGGAAAGATTCAAGTTTCAGGTTATGATTTCAAATATTTGAAGAGTTTGAAAGCAAGAGAAGAAAAAAGAAGACGAGACCCCAAGCCGTGAAACAGAAGCAGCACACCATCTAACCTTGGTTCCCTTTCTTCTTTTTCTTCTTGCTTTTCTTCACTTTCTCCTTCTTTTTCTCCCCGTCTGACTCTTCTTTAGATTTCTTCGAACCCCTCTTCGCTCCTTTCCCCTTCTTCTTGTCTGACTTTTTCTTCTTCACTGTTGAGGGGGATCTCGAAGGCTCAGCCTCTTCTTCGTCATCTCCCTCTCTCTCGGGGCTGTCGTCCACTGCTTCCTCTTCTGCTCCCTCTTCTTTTTGCTTGTTCTGCTTTGACGAGCTGCTTTCAGTCTCAGGTGACTGGGGAGGTTCTTCAGCTCTTTGGTCTCCACTGTCACTCGCCTTTCTGTCTTGTCCACAGTTTTCTGCTTCCTCCTCTTGCTCTCCATCTTGACATTCCTCTTTATCTTTCCGTGACTTGGCTTCTTTCTCCAGCTGCCTCTCTCTCCTTTCTTTTCTCCTCTGTTCTCTCTTCTCCCACAGCTCCTTCTCCTCTTTCTTCCTCTTCTCTTCCTCTGCTAACTCCGCTTCTGTCTTCTTCACCCGCCAGCATCCGTCCCTCCACTCCCACTCCAGCTGGCTCTGAGCGTTCTCTGCCTCTGTTGAATCACTGGCCTGGTTGCTCTTTGAGGCTGCGTTTCCTGCATCTGAGTCTCTCGACATTTGCCACATGCTTTTACTGCTGGCCTTGCCTTCCTGTGCTGTGGAGGTCTGACCCGGCTCCTGGCTGCCGCTGTTCTCCCCGTCTTCCTCATTCTGCACCTTTTGGACGATAGTGGTGACCTGCTCGGTCAGCTGGTCGCTGACGGCGTAAGTGACGTCGCTGACGGCGTTAGCCAGGTCGTCCACGCGACTGGTGACCGAGTCCAAGATGGAGGAAATGTTGACAGATGGGAGGTTGGTTTGGAAGCTCTTGAAGAAGGCCATCTCTCAGCCGGGGATCCCGTCACCACGCTGACCGCTAGATTAGCTCATCAGAGGCTCTGACACGGACATGTGGTTGTTAGCAGGGTGTGGTGACAGCATCTCAGTGTGTGGTGAGACAAACACATGCATGCACACGCAACAATATGGTGAGTGTTAACATTTTAAAGGGGCACTGTGTAGTTTTGGAGAAGAAGTTTAATATTTACAATATGAATGAGAATAAAACAAACTCATAAATATATTTTATTCATAACTAAATAAACCCACTGAGCAACATATCTAAAAGACGGCTATTCAACATCTTCGACATCATCCATGCAGCAAAAGCTACAGGGAGGATTTTAACCCCTGGTCTCGATCTCAGTAGTCTGAATAAGGCATGTACTTCACCATCAAGCTTTTAATCAGCTTTGTTACACACCATCAGATTACACACCATGTTTTGGTCATCCAATCTTGCAATATTAGCCTACTTGATGAAGGTTGGATGACCAAAACAAGGCATGTAATAAAGCTGATAAATAGCTGGGAACAAGCTGTTCAGAGGAACAATGAGGTCCCCAGAAAACAGATTGAAGCTAGAAAGGTGGCAGGGTCCACCACATATAAACAAAGTAAAACAGTATGAAATTGTGTCGTCGTTTAAAGTCAGTTTGTTTATTCAGTCATGAACAGTTTCTTTATTTCATTTGTTTAGGCATATAAATCAGTCACTGAAGATCTTTCTCTTCGGATTTAAATTCCTTCCCCGAACCTACACAGTGCTCCTTTAAACACCTGGACATGACTGCTTATTCTCTATGAAAGGAGGGGAGTAAGCTCTTGTGGTGCTCTCATGAAGGCTTGTGTGCTAAAACACACCAGGATGTGCTATAAAACGAGTCCATTATGAGATACCTGTATTTTTTTTATCCCATTTCACAAACTGTTGTCATTTTAGCAGAACACAGATTAAAACATGGATCATGAAGACTTTAATATCTTTAGATGTGGATTGTTGTTACTTTATAGAGATGTGCTTTAACGTGATGTTTGTATATATCAAGTAAACTTTATCTATTTAAGCTGCAAGCTGTCCTGTTCTTGGATTTGTGTTCATATAGGACACGTGTCTAAGGAGGAAAAACAACATCTTTAAACAAAAGCAGAATTAAGCCAATAATCACCCTGATCTGAGTGTTCTGTGTGTGGTCAATCTATACATGTGTCGAGTACCTGGCTGGTTGTTCTTATAGCCACTGAGCTGTGTCAGATCGTCAGGACTCTCCACTGACAGCTTGTTGCTGAGGTAAAGAAAAAACAGAGCCATCAACGCCATGAAGGCTGCAATGGAAGACAGGACACCCAGAAGCTCAGGAGAGACTGAGGAGAAGAAGAACAGACATAAAGAGAAAACTAAAATTAGACATAGACAAACATAAGGTATACGGTTATGCAGGTATGTAACTTTTAGTTTGAAGAACAAATGTCCCGATGGCTATAAATAAAAAGAAACACAGATGGCTGCAAGCTAAAAAAAAAAAAAAATGCTTTGTTGAGGCTGTAAACAACCCCACTTTGATACCAAAAATAATCCTATTTGATGACGGGCATCTGATTCTGGAATCAAACTCCTCAAATGTTGCCTTGTCAGGGGAGCATCAGCTTTTGTACTTTTTAACACTCAGTGGTTTTTCCACTTCAAAGGCAAACCAGATACAATCTACAGCCGTGTATGTAGGCCAACCATACTTGATGTAACCACGCAGCCCTGTGCTATTTTTATGAGAGCCTCAAAGGGACTGAATCTTACTGAAACGTAGACTCAGTAAACCAGCCAAACCGCGCTGGGCCTGCACTTAATAGGCTACAACACATACACACTGCAGCGTAATAACTGAAGAAAAAGGGGAAGTCGGCGGACAATGAAGCATGAACGGCATTTCTAAAGACCAAATGCCTCGGTGGAAAGGGCAGCTTGAAAAATGAAGCGCACTGCAGGCGAGGCTTTGTGATACCAGATGTCTGAATTTCAAGTTTAAGCACTTGAGGCACATTATACCGTTTTTTGATCCCATAATTATACGGATTTATTTAACACTGAATCCCTAAGGATTTTATTAGAGACACCCCGATCTTACAGGCTTTCAAATGACGTTCTCTAAAACCCTACCTGGGACAGCAATTGTCCAATCGTAGCTTAACAACTGTAGGCAGGCTTGTCAAGCTTTGGATTTCTACACATGTTGAGTATGAAGGAGAGCTGCTTGTGATATTTGTCTTTTCAGCGATATTTATTGCGCTGCGAATGAATAAAGAAATTTTCACTGGAATTCTTGAATTGGTGTATTTTCCCTGATTCAGCAGCATGATCATGAGGCAGAAAAAAGGACCACAACACAAGGCACCAAGGCAGGCAGGCTGAAAAAAAAAGTGAGCTTTATTAAAATAAAGCTGAGATCCACAAAAACTAAAGGCAACAAAACAGGAATACAAGAGAGCAGGTACGATAGGAAGAAGAACATAGAACCGGGGAACAGAAAAGAAACAGACGAACTGAAGAAGAGTGAAGGAAAAACATAATATACACAGGGGCTGATTAGCTATCCAAACACAGGTGTACACAGAAAACAGGCAGGAAAAGTGGAAAGCAAGACATGACACATGAGCATATAACCTAGCAAATGGTACGACCTCATGCCTTGCACTTGTTTTGCTGGGAATGCATTTCTAGCTACATGTGTAGGTGTGATCAGCCTCTTACTCAACATAAGCTTCCTGCTATATGACTATTGCAATGCTGAAACGAATATGAAGCTATATAGCAATACTCTGTATTTAAAGAGTTTGCAGTGTGGTGTCTTTCAAACCAAAAACCCACTGAATAGTAATCTATCATGTCTTCCAAGGCCAAGCGTTGGCATATCATCTACTGTCTACATTCTGGTTACAGGTTAGGTTAGGAAAAGGTCCATCCAGGCCTGGATGTTATTAGAGTTTTAAGTTTACACTACAGCAACCTCAGCCGACTTTAGTCCTCATTCTGAACACCTAAGATTAAAAGCTAAACATACTTTTTAAAGGTACAGTATGTAGTTTTGGGGAAGAAATTTTAATCAGAAGAAAAAGATCTTCACTGACTGATTGTTTTATGTCTAAACAAACCAAATAAACAAACTATCTTAGTTTTCATGACTGAATAAACAAACTGAGCTTCATACCATTTTACTTCTGGCGGACCCTGCCACCTTTCTAGCTTCAAAAACTGTTCTGGGGACCTTATTTTCCTCTGAGAACAGCTTGTTTATTCAGTTATGGTAAATATAAATATTTCTAAGTTTGTGTTATTACCTCAATAATATTTTAAATATTAAAACTACATAGTGCCCCTTTAATTAATAAAGCAAAAATATGACTGTTATTTTTGCGACATTAGCCTTCATTTGGAGTCGTGTTTCTGGCCAACCAGTGAGGGTTATTCTAATATTCATTCTGCTTTCAGGTCTCTTTGAGCCTTCACCATCTCCTGCTGTTCACGAGCTAGTTCCTAACTTTGTCTGCTTCATGGTGCTGCTGAGCAGGTAGTGCACAGAGGATTTATCACGTTTTTTTTTGGTTTTTTTCTGCTAAAACATCTGCTTACTGTGTCTGGAAACGACACAGACAATAAAGTTGAAACTGAAGCACAGCTCTAAAACCAAAACAATGAGCTGAAATATGCTAAATGCTTCTTCAAAAATAAAAGTGCAGCCTTTAGGTGCTGCTTTAGTTTCTTTCCAGAATGTGTGTGAAAATGAATTGTCATCTACTTTGACGTTGTTGTAATAATACCAAACATTACCAAGTCGTAGCTGTGAGTTTTTGTTCTTTTTGTATGTCTTATGTGATAAAAAAGAAATTGATGATTGTGGGGTTTTAACTGTTAATCAGGCAGAACAGGTCACCATTTTCTGTTAAGACTAATAGACGATCAAAATATTTGTTAGTCGCAGCTCCATAAAAAAAAACAGACAAACATAAATAAAATGGTGGCTCATTTCAGGCAGACACAGCCCAAATGTTGCGTCATGTGGTTTGTAGCAGGTGCTCATTTCAGAAACAACCATCATCACCAGTCACTGATTAAAGCGATCGACAGTGTGAAACCTGGTATCTCCCTGAGAGCACAAACCAGAGGGGAAGAGAGAAAAACAGGGGCAGAGTTTCTCAAACCTCCTGGCAACAGGCAGATACCACTGCAGCCTGACAACTAGTGCTGCTGGCTGCTGCAGGCTGCCAAGATGATGAATTCCCCAAGAATGGCGAGAGAAGTAGCAGAGAGATGTGAGAGCGATGTGGCAGACGAGGCTTACCTTCTCTAAAAGAGTATCCTCTTTAAAGCCAGCTGTTCCCAAAAAGCACTATCAGTACTTCTGCTGCTATGCATAGAAAATGATCTCAGAAGAGGGAAAAACAAAGTTGTCCTGCTCTGAAGTAATCCGACATGTAATAAATCCCTTACACTCCAGCACTTGCCAGGCTTACGTATCGACTCTCACTGCCGACAGTCGTGTTGATTGAGCCAGAATGACCTCTGCCTCCACGGTCACACAGCAGCCTGTCCAAATGAACAGCTTATGGCCCTGTGCCCCTGAGTGTGATGACACTTCATACATGGACCTGTTCTGTAAATGTCAACGACAGCTGAATAATTTAAACACCTGAGGTAACCTGAGCCATCCGTCAATGTACACTGGAAAGTGGAGCGGCAGCGGCTGCCCTCTGAAACAGCTCACACCTAGTGTTGTAAAAAGTACCCAAACTCATATTATATATACTTTGAGTAAAAGTATCTGATATTAAATGTACCTAACCTGTTAATAGCTAGCCTCTATTTTGTGTCTCTGCTCGATGATTAACAGAGTGTGTCCCTGCAACTACAAGCTCTATTTGAATAATCAAGGTATCGTAATAAAGGGAACACTTGAAATATTTGCTCAGATGTGTAAGTATAAGTATTCATGTCACTGGGTCTGAGTAAATTAAGTTGGCACAAAGCATAAATGAAAGATCTTTTTTTTAATTACAATTTTGGAATGAACATCCCTGAGGAAGGATGCAGCTGCAGCTCCAGATCTCTAGCAAACCACAGCAAAACATCTGAACATTGCCTCTGCCAACTTTTATGCTAATAAAGTGAGTCAGAACAAAATAAGAGAGGTTTTAGTACAGAGCACTTAGGCAGAATCTCCAAATGTGCCATCTTGACACATTTTGGAACATTTTGGCACTTTTCAGCACCATTTGTACCATTTAACATTTCTCAGGTACCAAACCTTTTATTTTACCCTAGGTGCTCAAAAAATAGCCCAATTGAGCTCCACTTGGGCTTAACAGGTATCGAAAGTAGGCTACCTTTCTTGCAATAAATGTACTTGAAGGAAAATTTCACCCAAGAATGAAAATTCAGTCATTATTTACTCACCACTATGCTGATTGAAAGTCAGGTTTTGTATTTCTGGAGCTTCACAGCAAAACAGTGCTGCAGCATTCTCCTAAACAACTGAAGTAGGTGGCTAATCCAAGTCTTAGAGAACCTGAACTGATTTGAAAGGATGTTATTTACACTCTTTTTAAGCCAAAATCTTCACTGAAGCTGCCGAGCTAAAAGCACAACCCGTCTGGAGTGGGCGCACGAGCTCAACCGCACGTCGAGATCATAAAATACATCTTTTCAGATCAATTTGGAATCTAGGAGCTTGTGGAGACTTGGATTACACCAGTCGAGCTATATGGGGCCTTTTGATTGTTTTGTTTTGGTTGTTTCTTTACATTTTTAAAACATGTCTCCATCTACTCCAGTTGTTAGGTTGTTTTGCTGTGAAGCTCCAGAAATGTTTTGTGGACTACGAAACTTCACCCGACTTTCAGTCAGCCTGGGGCTGAGTAGATAATGACTGAATTTTCATTTTTGGGTGAACTTTTCCTTTTGCGTATCACAAGCACAAGTAAAAGTAGATTCTACATTTATCTACATGAGTATACTAGGGGGCGGCTGATTCTCGGATCAATTTTTTCGGATTATTTTTTATGCGATTACCAATAAAATAAATTAATTTAAAAATTGTCTTTTTTTGCTCTGATGCAGCACGCAATCTGGAAAGTAACTATTAAGTAAAGTTATCAGGTAACTGCAGTGAGTATAAAGTACACTATATACCTCCACAATGTGTTGGAGTGGAAGTATAAAGTAGCAGAAAATGGGGACACTGAAGTACCTCAAAACTGTTCTCAAGTACAGTACTTGTGTATATGTACGGTACTTAGTCACATCCTGTCTCTACTCACACCCCATTATCAGTTATTTTTAAGATTATACCCATCATTCTCAGAAAACTCTGATATTTTTCTTAACAGCAGAGCAGAGTAAAGTTGATTTTTCTCTCTTTTTCTCTCTTTTTCTGCTCTTTTTCACTCCCCTCCTCCACCTTATCCCATCCTCTCTGAGTGACTGCTTGTTCAATTTGTGTGCCTGAGCAGAATAAACAAGAAAATATAACCAAATAAATCTGTTTATTTTTTCTGCGTGTGAACTGAGGCTGAACTCAGGACACCGCAGTGAGCCTCAGGATTCAATCTGTTTTTTTTTCCCAGGTAATGACTCCAGCATGCCGACTAACAAACATGAAAACGCAGTCACTGAAGCGTTCAGCGTGAAAACAGCCACTGAATAATAACCTCGAAGAGACATGAGCTCATTTGGATGAAATGTTTTCCAAATAAATCAAAATGAAACAAATGATGCTGTCATGTTTCTACACTGTTATGACAGGAGACTGAAACAAATTATGTCGAGTTTACCTTCGTTAATTTGTTCACACGATAACTTATTACAATGTAAAGCTTTTAGACTGGTGCATAACTAACCTGGCTGTAGTTTGTAGGGCATGCTTGTTTAAAAAGTGGGTAGGCAATCTGGAAATGTTGCTTACACATGGACCTCTGATACGAAACAAAACCTCCACGCTGAATAAATCATGAACACACAGCTGCCTTCTTTTGCTGAAGTGAGCCAAAACTTGATATGCCATGCATAATTCAAGCTCGGACATTATGCTCTGTGAAGTCTATACAGAGACACTTTTTACGCACCAAACTTCAGTGAGGAATCACAGGAATAAGGGAGGTTGGGATAAACGTTTAGATGTGGCAATGCTTTTGTGCTTTTAAAGTGATGCAGTGGAGTATAGCCAAGAATGAACGCCATTAAACTCAAGCTGAATACAAACAAACACACAAAAATGTCCTCTAATGCTCAGAGTGCAGGGACCTGCTCGGTCGGCCTTACCTCGTCTGGCACAGATGAGCTCATGAACACCACAGTTCCTCCCCCCACCTGGGAGAGAAAGACAGAAAAGTTGGGAGTCTGAGGTCGAAAATATGATTCCACGTACTGAAGAAAGAAACATATGTTCAGGCCTCAGGTTAGCAGGGCTGGCAGATGGATATGCCAAGAAATATTAAACTGATTAGCTGGAACCAACTGAGAGAACTCACAGTCATAAATTAACAAGTTAACACAAATGTGCCAAAAGGAGGAGACATTTAGAGGGGAAAAAGCGAGTTAAGAATATCTGGATACACAAACGGTTCAACATTTTAAGTCCTTGCTGCGATTTCGATGAGAAGATCGATGCCACTCTCATGTTTGTCCATACATTACATCTGAAAGGAGATGTAAACAGCTAGCCTGATGTCTGTGTATCGTGTTGCATGCTAACTAGCTAGCCCTTGGCCAACCAGATCCAAAGCTCCTCTGCTAACAATGTAAACACTAAAACTTCTTTGGTCCCTGAGCTCCCTGCCTGAACTGCTAGCTGCACAGCTAACTGAGCTAACAGCTACAGTTAGCAGCAGTTAGCGGTTAGTCTGGTGATATGCTGCCCCCCTTTTTGTCAGGTGGACAATTCTTACATATTGGAGAAATATGAGAGTGGCGTTAATATTCTCATTCAACTCTTGGCAAGAAAGTAAATAAGCATGGGGCAATGGGCTCGTACGTTCTGCACCTGGGTGAGAAGAAATAATTCCCCACATATTCACACCACTCGCTAATATAGGCGATTTTAATCAAGAACATGCCTGATAAAAAGTTGTGAATGGTGAAGAGGCGGAGATGAAAACTTAGGAGAAGCCATACTGAATGGGTGAAATCATCACAGCGAAAGGCTCAAGGGTTTTTTTCCTTCCTTTTACCGTTTCTCTTCACGTGCACGGACTCACTTGGCTGAACAGTCAGAGTGATTTATCTCACTGACGCTGTCCACCGCCAATTCGACATGCTCAGTCGTCCAAAATGCCGCCTACCGACCTAGGCCAAAGGTGCGGGACACACGGCAAAAACTAGGGCCGCAGACACACACCGACTGCCGTCAGCTTCTTGTCTCAGGGCCATACTTCCAAAAGTGTTGAGCTATTCCTTTAAAATATTGCGTACATTCAGGGGTAAGGTACTCAAAATAACTATGAATAAGTAAAAAGTACAGTGTAAGCCATTTGTAACCAACTCTAAAGCAGGTACCTTTAATATGATCTTTTCATATTTTAGAGAAGTATGTTTAAGATTTCACTATATATTACATATCAGTTACTTAAATCCTCCAGAGGCTTAATTTAATGAATACTGACACTCGTATCTCCCTCGCACACATTCAAACACCCACGGGCTTATATTCTCACATTATCTCTCGGCTTAACACCTCAGTATTTAATGATTCAGGTATCTGCAGAGTGGCAGAAGCAAACCCTCGGCTCAAGAACAGTTTAAATATGAGGAATTTGGGAAGCGTCTTTCTTGATCTCGAGAAACAATTTTGTCCTTCCCTAAACTCTAAATGTAAACAAATCATCTGTGGATTTTTTGCTTAACTTCCCTCACTTCAAGCATTGGACACTGAAAATGGTCCGAGGTGACGACTGGAAGCCAGAGCAAAGAGAAAAAAAGCTCTGAAGCAGACAGCAGACAGCAGACAGACCCTCTCTGGACCAATTCACTTAATGGTAGCAAAACTCTTTGTTGGCTACTCTTGCAGACACAAAACACTTACCAAAATGAAGCGATAACTAATACGCTGGACACTGCTTTTGTTCACATCACTTGTAGTCTTACAAGAGAGCTTTTTCAAGTAGGCTAATAGGAGAAGATGATATTTTGCATGTCTTCAAGCGTGAAAAGTATGGAAAAATAAGTTATGCTGCTCTTAGGACAGTAGATTACCCCAAATGGCAAACCTTTCAATTAGACAAAGGATTTCTGACCTATCAATTAAATCATTTTACAAGTCTGGAGATCAACTTATATTTAAAAAGATAGGAGAGGACCAAAAAATGACAAACGCATTGTTGCAGTTTCAAGCTTTCTGTTTTACTTTATAACCATGATCAATTCAAGTATTTTTGGAGTATTTCTCCTATTAAGTGTTTTGAAAATCAGGGAATCTTCTGGTTTCTAGAACAAGCTGTCTATCAGTGAGCCAGGACCCAAAATGTATACTTGAGTGAAGATATCATGTTTGCGTTGGTTAAAATATTACTTTAGTAGAAGTGAAAGTCACTTGAATATTACTGGAGTAAAAGTCTTAAAGTATCTGATATTGAATGTACTGAAGTATTTACAGTAATCTTCTGGCAATGCATGTACTTCAATATCAAAAGTAGAAGTAAAAGTAAATTATACATGTATTTACATTAATGTATGTATATTTTGTGTTGGGGAATCACCAGAGGCCCCATGATATGGTATTATCACAATACGTAAGTCACAATATAGTATTGTGATTTTGCAATATGCCGAATATTGCGTCATCACATACTGTGATATATTGCATTTTTTTCTTGCCTTTTCAACTGCAAATCATGTCCTGAAGGTAAAACTTTTTCAACATGTTTCCAGTCTATTCATCTCAATCATTTTTATTGCAGCAGTTAATGGGAATTCCAATTATATGTTAGCATCAAGCTAACGGACTAGCTTAGGTATTGTAAGATCAAATCAGGAGTCAAAGAATCAATTCAGAAATTGTGAAAAAAAGAAACGCAATACGTAAGTGAATCAATATTTTTGATTTGATCAAAATTGATCTGAATGATTTGATCTATTGATCTATTGTCACGCCCTTTCTGGTTTGCCCCAAATACCTAACTTAAACATTGGTCAGCTGGTCCTGTATATAAGCAGCTCACAGAACTAACAAACTACCCTTTCACGTAACTGCAGTTGTCAATATGAGCAGATTTATTGTGATTTTCATCTTTTTAGTACTTTTTTTCTGTGCCGAGTTGGCGGCCATGTTGGTGTTGGTGACGTGTGTTGAGCAAGACGATGTAGTTCACTGAGCGGTCGAACACAAAACTAGATTATATTTTACTTATATTTACTGCGACTGTCTTGACTTAAAAAAAAAAACCTTTTAAATTGATAATCATATGTGTGATTCATGGCAGAATTCAAGCGGATCACAAATGATCCGTCTCTCTCCATTCACTACTATATGAAGTTTTTATTAAATAGGGTCCAACATGACTTCGGCTCTCTAAACAATCTTGTAGACGATTCTTTTAAAGTTGTATGATGCTGACTGTGGATTTCTATGTGACAGACTCCAGTGCCTCCTGCTTCTCCTCCACTCTGCTAACAGTGGCTAACATTAGTTTAGATATGTAGCCTGCTAACATAAACACAGAAGTTCCACAGAGCCCCTTTAACGCATCCGATGGAGAGGATGTGAGATGTGTATTCATGTCTGCACTGCTGATGTCTTCATGAAACCCGTACCCCTCCTCTGTCTCTCTCTCTCAGGTGTCAACAAACCCCGCTGCACGCTTGACTGCACGTGACACAATAAGAACTGTGCCCGTTACAGGACAGCGGGCACGGCACGCGCCTGTGCTCCACACCGACTCCATCCTTGTGTCACTTTCACTAAAACCTCGGAGGGACCCGCCGTCGTGCAGACTTTTAATATCCACTGTTCGCGTGAACAGACAACACGTAACAGCACGTGCTTCCACTAAAATAACGGTTTTCGACACGAGCGGAGTCGTCCTAGAACTCAAGATGTTCTTTTCGATCGATAACGTTGCACCGTATTCATCCGCCGAGTGATGTAGATCTTAATCAGCGGCGAAACAAAGTAGTTGTCATGTGATGCTCACGAGAAACCCGCTGTGATTTTTTTTTTTTTTTTAGATTAAGCCAAAAATATATATATTTAAATAAATCATCATATTTAACAACCGTCTTCAAATCAAAGCACGCGGACTATCCGTGTCTCTGACCACTTTAGCATCACTTCACGCGGCTGAGAGGGCACGCGCGCATCCCATGAAGGGATCACAACATTCCTGCATCGGTGCGGGTGTCCGCACTTCAGCATCAGCCCCGCGCTGCTAGCTGTCCCAGCTCCGGAGCACTGCGGTACTCGCGGCGAGATTTTACCAGACAAACTGCGTGGAAAAAAAATAACACACGCGCCGACTGTAAAATATGATTCATTAACATGCTGTTCTCATCCTGTCCCGAGCAAAGTTTCACCGCAGTACACCTGAGACCGAGCACTTACCGTCTATCGCCATGATGCTCCGTCCCGGACTCTACCAACTCTGAGGGGGTGTGATGGAGGAGGGAGGTCATTCATGTGCTAGTGGACGGTGTGCGTGCGTGTGTGTGAGTGTGTGTGTAACACTGAGAGAGATTGTGTAAGCATTTGTTACTATCAGAACATTGGCTCTGTGTGAGATATTACATTTAAACACACTCAAAATGGAAACATAAGATACATAACATAACATGAGCTTGATCTCCAGGGAGGAAGTTCAGTTGCTGTAGCAGCAGAGAACAGAACTAAGCAGGACCAGAGATGATTCTTTTACACAAAACTACAAGAAAAACATTAATCATAACATTTCACATACAACTAAATAATCTCAGATAATCTCTATGTGTATGTGTACAATTTCAAATAAACTGCGCTCTGAATATCATAATACAGAAAAGAAACTTTATCCGGGTTAATTGTTCTCATCTTGCAAGCTTTGCAATGTAATGTTTCATATGTGACTAGCCATCTTGACATATTACAGATAAATTCAAATTACGTCCTTATTTTATAAGAAATATATATAGACAAATTATTGCAGCAGCAGAAGAACATACAGAAACTTTGTACGATAAAAAAAAATATATGCCTGGTTTATGCACCTCTCTGGTGACAAGAATCAGACAAACCAGGCTTAGACCCAAATGCACGACTGTCAAGACAGTTCAGGTTTTCCAAGGCTGGTTCGGTACACAGGACATCAATCAGCATGGCAACCAAAACACAAAGGGCTAGGCAGAGGCAAGGTAAGGTCCAATAAACAGGGTCAAAAACACTAGGGGGCAAATACACGAGGAAGCTCATATCAGGAGTGTTTTTACTTTTAATTCCTTTCATCGTTGGAGAGTGATGTTTCCTAACATCAGTAGGAATGTCTGGACTGAATTTAACAGATTTCTTGTCCCTGAAGTTAAAGAAGTTCATATTAAACTCTTACATAGATACTATCCCTGTAATGAATTCCTTAACAAGTTTAGACCCGATGTGTGCCCTTTATGTTCCTTCTGCAAAGAAGAGGTTGAGTCTTTTTCTCATTTATTTTATGGATGCCCCCATTCTACTAACTTTTGCACTCAAATGTCTTTATTAATTGGAAGTCTCATAGGGTCCTGGTCACTATTACTATTATTTTTGAGTGTTGAATCTAATAATAAGGAAATTAATGATGTGATAAAATTGCTGTGTCTGTTGGGTAAATATCATATTCATAAAGCCAGATTTCTTCAATTTATTCCAAATGAAACTTTTTATGTTGAACTTAAGACTTTTTATGATTCTGTCTGTAAAGTACCTAAAAACATAAATGCTTTTAAGACATCCAGCCTGTTGAAAAATATTGTGGACTGCACTGCCAGGAAAACTATTACTGCCGCTGCTATTTTTTTTTTTTTTCTTTCTTATCTAGTGTTTATATAATTTGTTACATTACATGTGTTTTTTGTTTTTCTTTTATGGATTTTTTAATTTTGTCTTAATACTCCCTGTACATCCCTGTTGTTCCATGTTGTTTCTATTTTGTCTTTAATATGCTAATAAAGTTTGATTTAAAAAAAAAAAATACATGAGGAAGAATGCTGTAGCACTTGCTACAAAGGAATGAACTGGCAGAGAGAAAAGGGAGCACACAGACAGGTCAGAACAGATCAGGAGGGGCAGACAATCACAACAGCAGGAAACACACAAGGGCAGGAAGGGGATCTGAAAAGAGAGGAGAGTTAGACACCAAAAGAAAACAGGAAACAGAACTGAAAAGGTAAAGGAAAACAAAAACATGACCTAAGTTCAGATGAGACATGACATCTGGAAGTCAGGTCGGTACCAGTCTCACAGTAAACAGTGTTGGCTTTACAAACCAAACAAATGTTTACCTTGCCTTAACCTCTACATGACTGACTAAAAGTTCTGATACATATAGTGTACCAGAGCTGTACCAGGAAATCAGTAATACATAGCTTTAGCGGTTTCAGCTCTTCTGGGTAGGCTTTTCACAAGATTTTGGAGCCTGGCTGTACGGATTTGTTCACTAATAGATACTTTATAATAGCATATGTTTGCAGTGTTGCTTTCCTGTGATAACCTCATCTAAAAAGTAAACTTTTCGTGAGCTCAGCCCTAATGTCAGATTTGTGACAACATATTTTCCAAGTAACATAAGGTGGGTTATAAAGGGACAATAATCCCCAAGATTATCAGAAAAATTCAGTTTCAAAATCACAAAATTTGAGATACATGGGCTGCAATCGAAATTGCTTACACCATCTTGCTTACACATCCATCACAGTCCATAGTGTGAAACTTGAAGTAAAAAGGAAAGGTATGTGATGTGGAACACAGCCAATGAGCTGTCACCTGTCTGTGCTCTCTCAGCTGCTCAGTCCATGTGACATATCTTTCACTGTGCAAAGGCTTGTGCTAGAAAAGCCGGAAAAGCATGCTGGCTCACATAGCTACTGCTTAATGGATGAACCGGATGCATCTTGGTATTTTTAGCATATAGCACTTGTCAGACATTTGACCCTAGTTTGCGGCAGTTAATATTATTTTGGGAAAAAATTGTACAGTAGTCAGTGGGGAGAGACAAATAATGTTTTGATCCTGTTGGAACTACACATATGATGTTTTTTTTGTCAATTTAAAAGAATTCTTTCAAGTCAAGGAAGTCACACTTTGTCGTCAATAAAACAAAATACCATCTAGTTTTATATTCAATCGCTCAGTGAACTACATCGTCTCACTCAACACACATCACGAACATGAGAAGGTACTAAAAAAACAGTACAGTCTCTTCTGTGCTGAGTTGGCGGCCATGTTGGTGTTGGTGACGTGTGTTGAGTGAGACTATGTAGTTTGCTGAGCGGTTTAACACAAAACTTGATGATTTTTTACTGTATTTACGAAACTGTAACAAACTGTGACTGTCTTGACCTGAAAAATGATCTTTTAAATTGACAAACATCATACATATGTGTAGTTCAGGGCACAATTCAAACGGGATCGAAACATTTTTAGTCGCTCTCCATTTACTACCATACAAAGTTTTTCCAAAATAAGGTCCACGGAAGGGGCATGACTTAGGCTCTCTATACAGTATCTACATACATGTAAATATATGTATAATTTACTTTCACTACATTTAATATAAGCTACTTTTTACTCAGATTAGAATCAGAATTACTTTCCAGACATTTGTGCATCACAGCAGCCAAAGAACAGTTCAATATAACAATAAACAATAATAATGGTAAAAAATAAACAATATAATAAAAAGGTAAGAAATAGAAATAGATTTGTATATACATGGAGTGTCCACATACTTCTGGCCACATACTTTCAATCTCTCTTTTATTCAACCAACCAGGTTAAAGTGATGTTCACACCTGCCTGCGTCACGGCTGGAGGACACTCCACCTTGATTTCTTTTATTACATTTCCGGAAAGTTTTCTTGCCTGCTGCTGCCTCACCTCTTATCCGGGGATTAAAAAAGGTCTCAGGACTTTAGAAAAGTTGACAAAAGATGAGTGAAATCAAGCCGAACAAAGCTTCAACTGAAGACGGAGGAGAGGAGAAGGACTGGGCCGCTGCCAAACAACCTCCTAACAACCTCAAAACAAACAAGCCGAGAGCTGTGAGTAGTTTTACTCAAGTGTTTATGTTGAGCTGGTCGGTTAGCTTCACCTCCCTGAAGCTAAACACGCCTTGTATCATTAATCTAATGTGTTTAATGCCCCTTTCTATCCTCTAACAGCCTAAAACCAATTTTGCTGTCACCATCGCCGTCTCCTCGCGCACCCTCTTCAACATGGTGGCAGAGAGGAAGATCTATGAGGAAGAAGGTGTGGAGAAGTACGTGGCTCATCAGGTGGAGCATGAAAAGGAGCCCCTGAAGACGGGAGCAGCTTTCCCCTTCGTCAAGGTAAGGCCCGAGCCCCGGTACTGTCAACCTGCTGCAGGGTGTGGTCCCTGAAGTGCAGTCATTAAAGTCCACAGTACAGACAGTGATCTCTGTCAATGGGCTGCATCTAGAGTCAGCAGCAAAGACTGAAATACATGTTGCACAATGAGGCCACACCTCAATTAGTCATGCAAAAGTTTTTTATAGTTGTTTTTTTTGGTTTTATTTTTTTTATCAAAGACACAATTTCTCTCAATTTCATGTGTCTTTTTTTGTCTGTTCATTCATTCTTTAAATAAATACCATGCAGGGTTTTCCTAGAATACAACATACAGGTACAAAAGTCACTTATGACACATTATTAGTGTGTAGGTGTGTCGTATCAAGCTGCAAGCTGCAGGAGTACCAACAACTGCACTTCCTCAAATGGCCACTTGAGGCTGGCTCCAAAAGTGAGTTATGCCCACAAGAGCCCAAATTTTAACAACTTTAAAGCAGAAATAAACATGTTTACAGCCTGGTACAACAAACTGTTTTGGTCTCTATAGCTTATTTCCCCGCTGGTGATAACTGTACTTGTTTGATATAATTTAAACAAGTGAGTTCTCACTTGTTTAAATTATATTAAGGCTTAAAGTTATGTATAATTATTGCTGTGGCTGCTTTGAGTGATAGCTAGCCACAAGCTAGCTAATTCGAGTCACTAAATTTGGCCTCTTGGTCGTGTTTGTGCCTTTTGGAGAATTTTTAATGCAAATATCAGACTTATACACTACTCCAAATGAGTTAAGGATATTGGGATTCGGATGCATACATGCATGTGCATGGATATGCAATAAAAATCAAATGAAATGTGTCGCATTATTTTTGGGTACCAAAAGTATTCCTTCTTAAGCTTGTGCTGAAATCCACTGTAATGGATTTTTGAAAATTATTAATTAATTTTTTAATTTGACGGCTGGATGGAGGGGAAATGTACATCAGTTTATGAACGTACAGAGAGGAGATGGGGAAAATAAAAGACACTGCAGGATAACAGAAAGAAACTGAGTCTCTGGTGAGTGCTGACTTTGGTCAGAGACAACACAAATACACACACATCATGGTGCCTGTTGTTGCTTCCTCTCTTGCAGCCAATATACAAGGTATTGTGTCTGTTTGGGGCAAATAAACCCACAGCTGAACTCATGCTAGTAACGTGAGGTGAATTTAACTTCTCTTTATGTGTGAACACAGATAGCTTGTTAGCCAGCTTCCAGCTAGGTGGGCTTGTTTAACTAACTAGGCTCGCTTCAGCTGCATCCACTCTGCATTTCCTTGGCCATTTTTGAATAGCCAGGAGCAGGTAGAGTGAAGCACTACCAAGATGGCGACAGCTAGTACCACCCATGTTGAACTTCATTCTTGCTCTTCAAAACCCTGTGGGTGGCATCACGAACAGTCAATGGTCTGTATCTGCAGAAACCCTGCCGTTTACTTATAGTTTCTCATTCTCAGTTTTACTGTGTTTGGAACGTTTCTGGATGAACCAATTCTTAAGAAAGGTAGTTGATTGTTGAGTGTCATTTCTAGGTCATCAAATGCCATTGCTTATAGCTTGTGGCTTGCCAAGTTGTCAGATCACACCAGTCTTCAGCGTGAAAATCAAGCTTTTCTTAGAAGCATGCAGGATGTTCAGACTGGTTGATGTTCAGAGCTTCTGATTGTGCAGACGTGGTGTTCATCAGATCGCACTTGAATGTGCTGAGCTACTTGTTCACAGGCGTTATCAGCCTGGAGTGATTGCACACCGTTACTGTAAAATGATCTGGGCTGTTATGCAACTACTCAATGCCAGGGGAATAGATACAGACATGCTGCCACAGCTGGCAACAGACACTGTGGGTGTAAGGCTTCGTTTGGAGTCCTCCTTCCTGCAACTGTAAACCTGCTTGGATGTTGGGTATAAAGTGATCAATGACTCACTGGATGCATGTTAATTATTTCCATTGCACCATCACTCCTTTTCTTCTCTGCAATAAGTTCTTTTTTAATCAGGTTATCAAGGCTCATTTTGTACGCTACACATACAGAGCATGTATATTCTGTCTTGATTTAGAGGCATTAAGAGGCTTACATTTTTAATTTGCATGCAGATTGTTTCAGTGTTGTTTGAACCTGTAGTTCAAATCTTGTAATGTTTGTGTTGTAAATGCTCTGACAAAACACCCTGTCCCTCTGTGTCTATCCTCTCACACAGGCCCTGATGAATGTTAACTCTCGATTGATGGAGCTCTACCCAGACAGCGAGGAGCTGTTTGACATCGTCCTGATGACTAACAACCATGCCCAAGTTGGAGTGCGCCTCATAAACAGCATTAATCACTACGGTAAGCTGCGTCCTGAATGAAACATTGTTGATTGTAATCGCACAGTGGCTGCCGCGGCTCATCCACTGTGGCATCGACAGACATAATCTAGAACAAGAACAACACAATGATTACACAGTATAAATGAAGAAGAGCTGTTACAGTGTCATTACAGTGGGATTTCTGTCTTCACACATCTGAAACTTGCTTTTATACTTTCAGGTTTGAACATAGAGAGATTCTGTATGGTAGGAGTGGAAAGTCCTATAGGCTACCTGAAGGCCTACATGACAAAACTGTACCTCTCCAAGGACGCGGACAAAGTCACAGAGGCCATAAAGAAAGGTAAGTCAGTATCCATGACAACAGCTGTCTCACTTCACTTGTCGCTGGCTGGCTAGCTTAGCTAATGGATAAGGAAAGACAGGTGTTCAGCTGCAGCATCACTGAGTTGGAAGCATTAGTTGTTTAGTTGGAGGTGAGGATATTTAAACATGAATACATGGTGAGGAAAATGTAAAGCTAATAGGCTAACATCAGTGTTAGCCTCCCCAGTAGGCTAACACCACTGTTGGCTTCTCTAACAGGCTAACATTTGTTTTACCTGCTGTTACAGGCTAGCATCAATGTCAGTCTCTCCAAAAGACCAACATCTCGATAGCTTCTCCTACAAGTTAACATGACTTTTAGGTTTTCTAAGATGCTAACATCAGTGTTCTAACAGGCAAGCATCAATGTTAACTTCTTAAAAAGGTTAACATCGGTGTTAGCTTTCCCAACAGGCTTAAATCAGTGTTTGCTTCTCCAAAAGACTAATTTCAGTATAAGCCTCTTCGTTTGGCTAACATCAATATTAGCTTCTCCAACAGTAACGATTGATAAGATTTTTCTTAAATGGAGTTCAAGAACATCTTTCTGTAATACCAACAATCCTAAATGTCATCCTCTACTGAGGGTAACAGCTTGACGTTCCGAAACCCCTCCATTGCGAAACCCCTCCACTCCGACACACCGCTGTTCCGAATCCGACTTTCAACTTCCAATTACCTCCCAATATGGTTAGGGTTAGGGGTTAGGGGTTAGGGTCAGGGGTACCACAATAGCCTTTTCGGAATAGCGGGGTCTTTAGAAATAATGGGAAACCACGCCATTAAGATGAATGGAAGTCTATTTTCGGAACAGCGGGGTTTCGGAAAAGCGGGTTGTAACCTCTACTGAGATAAGACATGATTCAGTCTCAGTTCTGTCATGAGGCACAACCTTTTTAGTTTAGTAAATAAATGTGGCATGTGATTTATGGCTCCCTGTTGTCAAAATAAACACAAAACAAACTGATATGAAACATTCAAATGTAGTGCTGAGATTTACTGACCAGTTTTTTGACAGAAAATTAATTGACAGTTTTGATAATCAATTAGTCTGTTATCAACACTTTTAGGTTCTAGCATCTAAAATGCGATGATTATTTTAGCTTTTATCTGTTTTCTATCACTGTAAAATTGATACCTTTGAGTTCTTCGGCTGTTTGTTGTTAAAAAGAGGGTACTTAAAGATGTAATTTTGGGCTGTTTGTGATTGTTATAGGTAACACTCTATAAACACTCAATGAATTACTGTTCAATTGTGTTGCATGAGCTAAGTATCATGAAGTTCCTTCCATATTTGAATCGCTTCAGGAAAGACAGAATTATCAGACAAAAGTTTCTGCTCTTGTGATTGCATAAACTCAGCATGTGCAGTGACAATTAAAACATTGTTAAGAAAAAGAAAAGTTGAAGATGCCTGCAGCTGAGAGGTGTCTAATTGTAGACTCTATCAAAATGGAGTACAGCAGGTTTTTTAACTAACGCTCTGCTCCTTTCCTTCAGGCATTGCTGCAGCTACAATGTTTATGCCAGAAACGGAGAATGAATTGAGCGACACTCAGCTGAGAGTGGCCTTTGATGGCGACGCCGTCCTCTTCTCAGACGAGTCAGAGATCGTCTACAAGGAAAAAGGCCTGGACAGCTTCTTTGCGCATGAGAAGGAGTTCGAGGACAAACCTCTCCCTCGGGTAACTGATGGTTGTTTTATTGTTCACATTTGGCATCGACACGCACCCTGAGTGATCCAATCACAAGTGGACAGCTCTAAGTGCAGGTGTGAACACTTCGAGAAGCATTTGAGATCTGATCACTCAGACCACATTTGAAGGTGGTTACCTTTGTCTTACCTTGAATTAAACAAATTAATGATAAACATGTCAAATTTTACAAATACAGTAAACAGTAACTAATATAGGCTACTTCTTTGGTGTCTCTGGAGGAAGTCCCCAGACTCCCTTAGAAAAATGCTCAATTTAGAGACTTTGTTGCATGAGGAGAAACTAGAGATGTAGGTGTATTTTTGCATATAGATCAGGGAAGTGAGATCAGATCAGAAATAGGTCACTCAAGACGCATGCCGAGATGCATTTAATGCCAGGTGTGTATTGACGGGCTTAACGCTGTCTATTTGTGATCCGATCACTCAGGACGGATGTTAAAACCAACAGCCTCTATGTTCTTGACCTCATGGCAGTGTGTAGGCATATACTTTATATTTGGTGTTGCTGCATCGATTGTGATACCTTTTATTTTCTAACTGTCCATTGTGAGTCTGACAATGATAAAGGAGTACAATGTTAAATCGGTGGAGTTGGAGGATACTAAACTTAAGGTACATACAAAGAAAATAAATGACTGTGAGAAACACAAACTGAATCACATCTATATAACAGCACCTGTGTGGAGCAAAACAAGGGAAATGTCTGCAGGGTTTAGGAACCTGCTCTGCCAGCTCTAAATACATTTAAATCAGTTCAAGCATCACTGTTGTCCTTGTGTGCCCTCACAGAGATACAAACATACCTAGATTTAAGAGTTATATGTATCAATGTATCAATATGAGTTTAAAAGTTGGAGGAGGAGTTGGATTTGTATAAAAAAAGGGATTGAAGGGGATTTTCTGTTACTGATGTGTCTCTCTGTGTGATCCTTGTGTCAATAGGTTATAAATAACCTTAATTCTTTGTCTCTTTCAGGGCCCATTACTGTGTTTCCTGGAGGCTCTGGGGAAGCTCCAGAGAAAATTCTACGCCAAGAACGAGCGTCTGAACTGCCCCATCCGAACCTTCCTGGTCACGGCCCGCGGTGCTGCAAGCACCGGGGCTCGTGCCCTGAAGACTCTGCGCAGCTGGGACCTGGAGATCGACGAGGCTCTCTTCCTGGCCGGGGCTCCCAAAGGGCCCCTGCTGCAGACAATAAAACCCCACATCTACTTTGATGACCAGATGTTCCACATTGAGGGGGCCAAGAAAATGGGAACCATATCTGCACACGTCCCCTACGGGATCGGACAGAAGTACCACAGGGAGAAACTCATCGAACAGCCTGCAAAAAAGTAGTTAAGTTACTGAAGATGCACTACGTTAATTTCACCCAAAATAAAATACTGTTTTAGGAACAAATAATAACGGATTAAGGTAATGAATTGGTAATACAGTCGACATATTTTTCTACTTTTTGGGGGTTTTATGAAATATTTTGTTTGAGTTCAAATGGGTGCCATACTCTCTTAAAGGGTAAATCCACAAATTTTACACATTAAAGTGTGTTTACAGGTCTTGGGGAGTACTACTGCATATGTGAAAAAAGTAGTAGAAAGCCTTTGGTGGCTCCAGTGGAAGCTGCATGTAATCTGATACATTTTAACCAGTGATGTCACTCAGTGGCTAAGTTGCATTGTGGGTGATGTAGGCGGCAGTTTTTGAAAAAGAAAATTTCTCTGGTTGTGCTGCATCGATTTGATCATTTAAACTATCCAGAATGAGTCCAACAGTGTCACAGGAGTGCAATGCTAGACTAGTGGACTGCTTTTCAAAGACTGGTGTACCAGATTAATTCCACATCTCTGCCTTTAACCTCAATCTGTGTACCACTTTTTCAAATTTATGTTTCTCACTCGTTAATGCAATTTTTCTCTACAGTTTTATACAATAAATACATGTTATTTTATGTAACTTGGTTCTTCACACGTCCAAGGTGGAAGAATGTATCTGCTATGGTAGTTGTTTTTCTCTCTCTTTCATAGACTTAAAAATCACCAGCCATATAAAAAGGCCAATTCCAACAAAAGATTTCTAGCATGTTTGGTGTCTGGCATTACTTTTGCACATTTATTACCACATATTAATACATACCAATATGAGTTTTAAAGGGATATTTAACAGGGTAGAATGTGGTTTACATTCCATTTTAGTTACTGCTGTATGTGTGCACACAATATATGAAAGGTAGACTTTATATTCCTCAAACCTTAATACTCATGATCTGTACTTGATGCTTTTACATGGGGTCTGGATTTCAGGCAGCACACTGTATCTCCACATGCTGTGTTTTATATAGGACTATCTACATATATTGTATATGTTTGCAGACTGCATTTTACATATTATATATATAACTAAACCTGGAAGAGTTACAGTTACACTCACTTGTTTGTATGTGTTCATATCATGCAAGTCATGTTGTGAAATGATTGTACTGAAATGATTTTTGATAGTTTAGTACAATTTTAAGTACTTTTACTTTACTTGATTATTCACAGTTTTAGGCTTCTTTGTACTTCAAATATCATACCTCTACTTTACTATATTAATGTGTCTTTTACTAAATGTTGTGTAAAAGAAAAGAAAAACACACGATGAGCTCATAAAATCCATTTCAGTCATGATAATGTTCCCAAACCTCTTGCAAAAAGTTGTGTCTAGAGCAAATAAAGACTTTTAGTTTACACCTGTGAAGTTTGTGTCGCGAAACTTTGTTTTCTCTTCTTGTCACACGATCTCCCCAGATTAATGTTGTGACCTTTCAAGGGGCCCTGACCTGTATATTAAGTAGTTAAAACTAGCTCCATGTCAAACAGCTACAACAGTAAAACTCTACATGTGTATTTGCTTCTTTTTCATAGAACAAGCACTTTTACTTTTCGTACATTATACATTTTTGCTTAAAATACTTTTAATCAAGTATAATTTTAAATGAAAGACTTGTATCTATAGTGACGTATTTTCACAAGATAGAATTGATAATGAAGTAAATGATCCGAGCACTTTTTCCACCACAGGTCTTTGTACATGTCAGCAGTAGATGGTGGTGTTTAGCTGTAATTGTCCACCTTGATGCTTGTTTGCCCGACAGCCTTGTGTTTGGCAAAGAGTCACTTCCTTGTGAAAGTAACCCAGTTGGGGTGAAACTTTATCTTTATCAGCGTATCTTTGGGCAGATCTGTCCTGTCATTAAGCTCCATGTCCCTCACTCAGTGTCTGTCCAAACTCAGGTGATGAATATCCACTCTCGTCTTACATGTACATGATAACAGAAGCCACAAGAGGGCGCTCCTGTTTAAGTAGAGAAGTGGAACAACTTCAGAGACCCAACTTTCTGTGTTTACATTTTCTAAATATAGAGTACTGAATAATGAAAAGGAGGACAACATCACCAGGAAAGATCATTTATTCTTAAAAGGGCAATCAAAATGAAGTATAAAGAGATTTTTTGTTGTAGTTGAGCTCCCTCTTGGCCCATTTTTCAAGTAACTCAAATATAACTGCAAAGCACAGCAAAACAAAATGCAAATCACTCTGCCCTCAGTGTACTAACATTAGCCCTAATAGATGTTTCTTACTAAAATTCTTACACATTGCTCCTTTAAAGCACCAAAAGTAAAAGTACTTGATGCAGAAAAATGCTATCGTTTTAAAAATATCATTATTGGATTGCTACAAAGTTACTTCTGAGACAATGTGGGATTAGCATTTCATTCTGTAGTTAGTGGAGGTGGCGCTAATCTTAACAATTTTATATATTCGACACATTAATCCTTAGCAATTTATCCTTTTTTTTTTTAAAGCTATTTAGCTGTCATAAATGAATTCATACTCCAAACAAATGGGGCACAGTATATCACCAGAGTAATTGCTGAGTGCTGCTACTTGGCGCTGCCTTTAGCTAGTTAGCTAAGTTAGCCATGCAGCTAAAGTTCCGGAGAGGAAACTCAGTGGTATTATGAAATAGGACAGACCACTGCTAGCTTATTAGCATGCTAACTTTCAGTAGGAGCCCTTCATCACAATACACAGCCTAGATGACATCTAAACTCTGACATTATCGCATTCTGTCGATCATTTTTGTACAATTATTGTACAATTTCATATACTATTTGGTAGCTTATCTTCAGCAGTCTTGATATTACAGCAACATTAGCAGAGCATTCTGTTGACAAGCTTCAACAGCAGAACTATGACATATATTCACTTTTCACACACTTACAATATGCAAGCAACTTAGCAACATTACTGAGGTGACTCGATATTCCAATGGTGTGATAACACACTAAACCACGCCCTCTTTGGATCTGAACGTCCATGGGCTTTCCCCAACACGTTACAATATATTATAAACTAAATGCAGTTGTGTGATAACAAAATACAAAACGTAGCTACCTCTGAAGCGTTTAAAATAATCAAATTCAAATACCCAATTAAAGAGATTTACCTTTGTAAGTGTTCACAGCAGTGTACCAGTTTTTTATGCTAGCTGTCCCAGCTCCGGAGCACTGCGGTACTCGCGGCGAGATTTTACCAGATAAACTGCGTGGGGAAAAAAATAACACACGCCATGACTGTTAATTGTAAACTAGAAAAATTGTATTTCCTGCGAAAATACAGTGTGAATGCTGATTGCTGAAGTGATTTTGCAAAATCTGCTGAATGTGCTAGAAAACACTTGCCTAACGCAAGCTATAGCTGAACATGAAGCTGAATATTTTGATAGTTGAATGGTTTCTATAGCTGAACATGAAGCTGAATGTTTTGATAGTTGAACAGTTTCTCTAGCTGAACATAAAGCTGAATGTTTTGATAGTTGAACGGTTTCTATAGCTGAACATAAAGCTGAATGTTTTGATAGTTGAATGGTTTCTATAGCTGAACATAAAGCTGAATGTTTTGATAGTTGAACGGTTTCTATAGCTGAACATAAATCTGAATATTTTGATAGTTGAACGGTTTCTATAGCTGAACATAAAGCTGAATATTTTGATAGTTGAATGGTTTCTATAGCTGAACATAAAGCTGAATATTTGAAAAAGCTGAAAAGGTTGAAAAGGCTGAAAAGGTTGAAAAGCTGAAAAGGGTGAAAAGCTGAAAGTAATAGTCTGAAAGAGCTTAAAAAGCTGAACAGTCTGACAGCCAAACAGTTTCTGTAGCTGCACATATGCTGGAGCAGTAGCAGAACCAAAGTTGAAAATGTCCCCATAAGAATGAATGGGAAAACACCTCCCGAACAGCTACAGGTTTAGGAAAAAGTGTAATGGTTATGGCCAAAATATGTATACAGTGAGTAACAGGAGACATTTCTGAACCATGTGATGTATTTTTTATTTCTGAAGAGTGAAAAATGAGGGCACAAGAGCGAGAGACAAAACCGGTACCGTCTGCTCCACTCCAGAAATTTAGGCTCAAAGTTAACATTGCGGCTTATGGGGGAGTTGCTGGAGTGCTTGTCGCTCGAGGGCTTCTACAGCCAAAAGTTTAAGTCGCACATCTGAAATAAGATGATCATATGAAAGCCAACAAGATTTCCTACATTTCTATGTATATATTGTCTATGTGAAGTAAAAGCTGTGGGACCCAAATCAAGCTGAAGAGAGTTTTTTCTAAAGTTTTTGCAGCTGCTCTCCACTCTAGCGATGATGTTCCGCACTCTAGCTCACGCAATACACACCCATTATAAACCCAGAAGATGAGCTAAAAATCCTTAAAACTAAAACTGTGATAATTTCAAAACCGTAAAAGATTTTCAAAAACTGAAAATCAAGTTCAATAGTTCAAGGTCTTGTGGATAGTTTAAAGTTGGAATGGTGTCTCTAGCTCAAAGTATGAGGGAGAAGAAGAGGTTGAAAGTGGATGAGTTTTGAGGAGGATTTGAGGATTTTCCCATTTGTTTCCATGTTAAATTTTTTTTTGAAAAAGCTGAATATTTGAAAAAGTTGAAAAGCTAAAAATCTGAAAAGAACAAGGCTGAAAGAGCTTAAAAAGCTGAACATTTTGATAGTTGAACGGTTTCTATAGCTGAACGTATGCTGAAGTAGTAGCAGAATGAAATTTGAAAAAATCCCCATAAGGATGAATGGGAAAAAATTTTGGTTTTAGTTTTGAAAAAGCTGAATATTTGAAAAAGTTGAAAAGCTGAAAAGCTTAAAAGCACAAGGCTGAAAGAGCATAAAGAGCTGAACATTTTGATAGTTGAACGGTTTCTATAGCTGAACGTATGCTGAAGATGTAGCAGAATGAAATTTGAGAAATTCCCCATAAGGATGAATGGGAAAAATTTGGCAGAAAAAGCTGAATATTTCCAAAAGTATGAAAGATAGAAAAATGAAAAATAGAGGCAGTAATGTCCTTAACGAGCTGAACATTTTGATGGTTGAATGGTTTCTGTAGCTCAAAATTTGAAAGAGTAGAAGAGAGCTGAAAAACGTACGGAAGCTGGAATAATAATAATAACTAGAAAAATTGTATTTCCTGCGAAAATACAGTGTGAATGCTGATTGCTGAAGTGATTTTGCAAAATCTGCTGAATGTGCTAGAAAACACTTGCCTAACGCAAGCTATAGCTGAACATGAAGCTGAATGTTTTGATAGTTGAACAGTTTCTCTAGCTGACATGAAGCTGAATGTTTTGATAGTTGAACAGTTTCTCTAGCTGAACATAAAGCTGAATGTTTTGATAGTTGAACGGTTTCTATAGCTGAACATAAAGCTGAATGTTTTGATAGTTGAACGGTTTCTATAGCTGAACATAAAGCTGAATGTTTTGATAGTTGAACGGTTTCTATAGCTGAACATAAAGCTGAATGTTTTGATAGTTGAATGGTTTCTATAGCTGAACATAAATCTGAATATTTTGATAGTTGAATGGTTTCTATAGCTGAACATAAAGCTGAATATTTTGATAGTTGAATGGTTTCTATAGCTGAACATTAAGCTGAATGTTTTGATAGTTGAATGGTTTCTATAGCTGAACATAAAGCTGAATATTTTGATAGTTGAATGGTTTCTATAGCTGAACATAAATCTGAATATTTTGATAGTTGAATGGTTTCTATAGCTGAACATAAAGCTGAATATTTGAAAAAGCTGAAAAGGTTGAAAAGGCTGAAAAGGTTGAAAAGCTGAAAAGGGTGAAAAGCTGAAAGTAATAGTCTGAAAGAGCTTAAAAAGCTGAACAGTCTGACAGCCAAACAGTTTCTGTAGCTGCACATATGCTGGAGCAGTAGCAGAACCAAAGTTGAAAATGTCCCCATAAGAATGAATGGGAAAACACCTCCCGAACAGCTACAGGTTTAGGAAAAAGTGTAATGGTTATGGCCAAAATATGTATACAGTGAGTAACAGGAGACATTTCTGAACCATGTGATGTATTTTTTATTTCTGAAGAGTGAAAAATGAGGGCACAAGAGCGAGAGACAAAACCGGTACCGTCTGCTCCACTCCAGAAATTTAGGCTCAAAGTTAACATTGCGGCTTATGGGGGAGTTGCTGGAGTGCTTGTCGCTCGAGGGCTTCTACAGCCAAAAGTTTAAGTCGCACATCTGAAATAAGATGATCATATGAAAGCCAACAAGATTTCCTACATTTCTATGTATATATTGTCTATGTGAAGTAAAAGCTGTGGGACCCAAATCAAGCTGAAGAGAGTTTTTTCTAAAGTTTTTGCAGCTGCTCTCCACTCTAGCGATGATGTTCCGCACTCTAGCTCACGCAATACACACCCATTATAAACCCAGAAGATGAGCTAAAAATCCTTAAAACTAAAACTGTGATAATTTCAAAACCGTAAAAGATTTTCAAAAACTGAAAATCAAGTTCAATAGTTCAAGGTCTTGTGGATAGTTTAAAGTTGGAATGGTGTCTCTAGCTCAAAGTATGAGGGAGAAGAAGAGGTTGAAAGTGGATGAGTTTTGAGGAGGATTTGAGGATTTTCCCATTTGTTTCCATGTTAAATTTTTTTTTGAAAAAGCTGAATATTTGAAAAAGTTGAAAAGCTAAAAATCTGAAAAGAACAAGGCTGAAAGAGCTTAAAAAGCTGAACATTTTGATAGTTGAACGGTTTCTATAGCTGAACGTATGCTGAAGTAGTAGCAGAATGAAATTTGAAAAAATCCCCATAAGGATGAATGGGAAAAAATTTTGGTTTTAGTTTTGAAAAAGCTGAATATTTGAAAAAGTTGAAAAGCTGAAAAGCTTAAAAGCACAAGGCTGAAAGAGCATAAAGAGCTGAACATTTTGATAGTTGAACGGTTTCTATAGCTGAACGTATGCTGAAGATGTAGCAGAATGAAATTTGAGAAATTCCCCATAAGGATGAATGGGAAAAATTTGGCAGAAAAAGCTGAATATTTCCAAAAGTATGAAAGATAGAAAAATGAAAAATAGAGGCAGTAATGTCCTTAACGAGCTGAACATTTTGATGGTTGAATGGTTTCTGTAGCTCAAAATTTGAAAGAGTAGAAGAGAGCTGAAAAACGTACGGAAGCTGGAATAATAATAATAACTAGAAAAATTGTATTTCCTGCGAAAATACAGTGTGAATGCTGATTGCTGAAGTGATTTTGCAAAATCTGCTGAATGTGCTAGAAAACACTTGCCTAACGCAAGCTATAGCTGAACATGAAGCTGAATGTTTTGATAGTTGAACAGTTTCTCTAGCTGACATGAAGCTGAATGTTTTGATAGTTGAACAGTTTCTCTAGCTGAACATAAAGCTGAATGTTTTGATAGTTGAACGGTTTCTATAGCTGAACATAAAGCTGAATGTTTTGATAGTTGAACGGTTTCTATAGCTGAACATAAAGCTGAATGTTTTGATAGTTGAACGGTTTCTATAGCTGAACATAAAGCTGAATGTTTTGATAGTTGAATGGTTTCTATAGCTGAACATAAATCTGAATATTTTGATAGTTGAATGGTTTCTATAGCTGAACATAAAGCTGAATATTTTGATAGTTGAATGGTTTCTATAGCTGAACATTAAGCTGAATGTTTTGATAGTTGAATGGTTTCTATAGCTGAACATAAAGCTGAATATTTTGATAGTTGAATGGTTTCTATAGCTGAACATAAATCTGAATATTTTGATAGTTGAATGGTTTCTATAGCTGAACATAAAGCTGAATATTTGAAAAAGCTGAAAAGGTTGAAAAGGCTGAAAAGGTTGAAAAGCTGAAAAGGGTGAAAAGCTGAAAGTAATAGTCTGAAAGAGCTTAAAAAGCTGAACAGTCTGACAGCCAAACAGTTTCTGTAGCTGCACATATGCTGGAGCAGTAGCAGAACCAAAGTTGAAAATGTCCCCATAAGAATGAATGGGAAAACACCTCCCGAACAGCTACAGGTTTAGGAAAAAGTGTAATGGTTATGGCCAAAATATGTATACAGTGAGTAACAGGAGACATTTCTGAACCATGTGATGTATTTTTTATTTCTGAAGAGTGAAAAATGAGGGCACAAGAGCGAGAGACAAAACCGGTACCGTCTGCTCCACTCCAGAAATTTAGGCTCAAAGTTAACATTGCGGCTTATGGGGGAGTTGCTGGAGTGCTTGTCGCTCGAGGGCTTCTACAGCCAAAAGTTTAAGTCGCACATCTGAAATAAGATGATCATATGAAAGCCAACAAGATTTCCTACATTTCTATGTATATATTGTCTATGTGAAGTAAAAGCTGTGGGACCCAAATCAAGCTGAAGAGAGTTTTTTCTAAAGTTTTTGCAGCTGCTCTCCACTCTAGCGATGATGTTCCGCACTCTAGCTCACGCAATACACACCCATTATAAACCCAGAAGATGAGCTAAAAATCCTTAAAACTAAAACTGTGATAATTTCAAAACCGTAAAAGATTTTCAAAAACTGAAAATCAAGTTCAATAGTTCAAGGTCTTGTGGATAGTTTAAAGTTGGAATGGTGTCTCTAGCTCAAAGTATGAGGGAGAAGAAGAGGTTGAAAGTGGATGAGTTTTGAGGAGGATTTGAGGATTTTCCCATTTGTTTCCATGTTAAATTTTTTTTTGAAAAAGCTGAATATTTGAAAAAGTTGAAAAGCTAAAAATCTGAAAAGAACAAGGCTGAAAGAGCTTAAAAAGCTGAACATTTTGATAGTTGAACGGTTTCTATAGCTGAACGTATGCTGAAGTAGTAGCAGAATGAAATTTGAAAAAATCCCCATAAGGATGAATGGGAAAAAATTTTGGTTTTAGTTTTGAAAAAGCTGAATATTTGAAAAAGTTGAAAAGCTGAAAAGCTTAAAAGCACAAGGCTGAAAGAGCATAAAGAGCTGAACATTTTGATAGTTGAACGGTTTCTATAGCTGAACGTATGCTGAAGTAGTAGCATAGCGAAATTTGAAAAAATCCCCATAAGGATGAATGGGGAAAATTTTGCAGAAAAAGCTGAATATTTCCAAAAGTATGAAAGATAGAAAAAAGAAAAATGGAAGCAAGAGTGTCCTTAAAAAGCTGAACATTTTGATAGTTGAATGGTTTCTATAGCTCAAAATTTGTAGGAGAAGATAGGTGCTGAAAAACGTACGGAAGAAGAATAATAACTAGAAAAATTTGTATTTCCTACGAAAATACAGTGTGAATGCTGAAAGCTGAAGTGATTTTGGAAATCTGCTGAATGTGCTGGAAAACACTTGCCTAATGCATAAAAAATGCATAAAACTATGAGAATGAATGGTCAAGAATTTGCAGAAAAAGCAGAATTTTTCAAAGCTGAAAAGGCAGAAAAGGTGAAAAGGAATAGGCCGAATGGGTTGGAAAAGCTGAAGATTTTGAAAGTTGAACAGTTTCTAAGGTGAATATTTTGATAGTTGAACAGTTTCTCTAGCTGAACATCAAGCTGAATATTTGAAAAGGTTGAAAAACTGAAAAGGTTGAAAAGTTGAAAAAGGTGAAAAGCTGAAATGGTTGAAGAGCTGAAAAGGTTGAAAAGCTGAAAAGTAATAGGTTGAAAGAGCTTAAAAAGCTGAATATTTTAAAAGCTGAACAGTTTCTCTAGCTGAACATAAAATTGAATATTTTAAAAGTTGAACAGTTTCTCTAGCTGAACATAAAGCTGAATAGTTTGATATTTTAACAGTTTCTCTAGCTGGACATGAAACTGAACATTATGATAGTTGAACGGTTTCTATAGCTGAACATAAAGCTGAATATTTGAAGAAGCTGAAAAGGTTGAAAAGCTGAAAGTAATAGGCTGAAAGAGCTTAAAAAGCTGAACAGTTTGATAGTTGAACGGTTTCTATAGCTGAACATAAAGCTGAATATTTGAAAAAGCTGAAGAGGTTGACAGCCAAACAGTTTCTGTAGCAGCACATATTCTGGAGCAGTAGCAGAATGAAATTTGAAAATGTCCCCATAAGAATGAATGGGAAAACACCTCCCAAACACCTGCAGGTTTAGAAAAAAGTGTAATGGTTATGGCCAAAATATGTATACAGTGAGTAACAGGAGACATTGCTGAACCCTGTGATGTGTTTTTTATTTCTGTAGAGTGAAAAATGAGGGCACAAGAGCGAGAGACAAAACCGGTACCATCTGCTCCACTCCAGAGATTTAGGCTCAAAGTTAACACTGCGGCTTATGGGGGAGTTGCTGGAGTTCTTGTCACTCGAGGGCTTCTACAGTCAAAAGTTTAAGTCCTACATCTGAAATAAGACCATCATCTGAAAGCCAACAAGATTTCCCACATTTCTATGTATATATTGTCTATGTGAAGTAAAAGATGTGGGACCCAAATCAAGCTGAAGAGAGTTTTTTCTAAAGTTTTTGCAGCTGCTCTCCACTCTAGCGATGATGTCACCCACTCTAGCTCACGCAATACACACCCATTATAAACCCAGAAGACGAGCTAAAAGTCCTTCAAACTAAAACTGTAATAATTTCAAAACCGTAAAAGATTTTAAAATTTTGAAAAACAAATTCAATAGTTCAAGGTCTTGTGACTATTTTAAAGTTGGAATGGTGTCTCTAGCTCAAAGTATGAGAGAGCAGAAGAGGTTGAAAGTGGATGAGTTTTGAAGAGGATTTGAAGATTTTCCCATTTGCTTCCATATTAAATTTTTTTTTGAAAAAGCTGAATATTTGAAAAAGTTGAAAAGCTAAAAAGCTGAAAATAAGAAGGCTGAAAGAGCATAAAAAGCTGAACATTTTGATAGTTGAACGGTTTCTATAGCTGAACGTATGCTGAAGCAGTAGCAGAATGAAATTTGAAAAAATCCCCATAAGGATAAATGGGAAAAAATTTTGGTTTTAGTTTTGAAAAAGCTGAATATTTGAAAAAGTTGAAAAGCTAAAAAGCTGAAAAGCACAAGGCTGAAAGAGCATAAATAGCTGAACATTTTGATAGTTGAACGGTTTCTATAGCTGAACGTATGCTGAAGATGTAGCAGAATGAAATTTGAGAAATTCCCCATAAGGATGAATGGGAAAAATTTGGCAGAAAAAGCTGAATATTTCCAAAAGTATGAAAGATAGAAAAATGAAAAATAGAGGCAGTAATGTCCTTAACGAGCTGAACATTTTGATGGTTGAATGGTTTCTGTAGCTCAAAATTTGAAAGAGTAGAAGAGAGCTGAAAAACGTACGGAAGCTGGAATAATAATAATAACTAGAAAAATTGTATTTCCTGCGAAAATACAGTGTGAATGCTGATTGCTGAAGTGATTTCGCAAAATCTGCTGAATGTGCTGGAAAACACTTGCCTAATCCACAAAACATGCATAAAACTATGAGAATGAATAGTCAAGAATTTGCAGGAAAAGCTGATTTTTTTCAGAAGCTGAAAAGGCAGAAAGGCTGAAAAGTACAAGGTTGAAAAAGCTTAAAAAGCTGAACATTTTGATAGTTGAACGGTTTCTATAGCTGAACATGAAGCTGAATATTTGAGAGCTGAAAAAGTTGAAAAGCTGAAAAGTAATAGACTGAAAGAGCTTAAAAAGCTGAACATTTTGATAGTTGAACGGTTTCTCTAGCTGAACATGAAGCTGAACATTTTGATAGTTGAACGGTTTCTATAGCTGAACATAAAGCTGAATATTTGAAAAAGCTGAAAAGGTTGAAAAGCTGAAAGTAATAGGCTGAAAGAGCTTAAAAAGCTGAACAGTTTGACAGCCAAACAGTTTCTGTAGCTGCACAGATGCTGGAGCAGTAGCAGAACCAAAGTTGAAAATGTCCCCATAAGAATGAATGGGAAAACACCTCCCAAACACCTGCAGGTTTAGAAAAAAGTGTAATGGTTATGGCCAAAATATGTATACAGTGAGTAACAGGAGACATTGCTGAACCATGTGATGTGTTTTTTATTTCTGTAGAGTGAAAAATGAGGGCACAAGAGCGAGAGACAAAACCGGTACCGTCTGCTCCACTCCAGAGATTTAGGCTCAAAGTTAACACTGCGGCTTATGGGGGAGTTGCTGGAGTGCTTGTCACTCTAGGGCTTCTACAGCCAAAAGTTTAAGTCGCACATCTGAAATAAGATGATCATATGAAAGCCAACAAGATTTCCTACATTTCTATGTATATATTGTCTATGTGAAGTAAAAGCTGTGGGACCCAAATCAAGCTGAAGACAATTTTTTAACAAATTTTTCCAGCTGCTCTCCACTCTAGCGGTGATGTTCCGCACTCTAGCTCACGCAATACACACCCATTATAAACCCAGAAGAGGAGCTAAAAATCCTTCACACTAAAACTGTGATTATTTCAAAACCGTAAAAGATTTTCAAAAACTAAACACATGCCTAATAGTTCAAGGTCTTGTGAATATTTTAAAGTTGGAACTGTGTATCTAGCTCAAAGTATGAGGGAGCAGAAGAGGTTGAAAGTCCATGAGTTTTGAGGAGGATTTGAAGATTTTCCCATTTGTTTCCATGTTAAATTTTTTTTTGAAAAAGCTGAATATTTGAAAAAGTTGAAAAGCTAAAAAGCTGAAAAGTATAAGGCTGAAAGAGCTTAAAAAGCTGAACATTTTGATAGTTGAACGGTTTCTATAGCTGAATGTATGCTGAAGTAGTAGCAGAATGAAATTTGAAAAAATCCCCATAAGGATGAATGGGAAAAAAATTTGGTTTTAGTTTTGAAAAAGCTGAATATTTGAAAAAGTTGAAAAGCTAAAAAGCTGAAAAGTATAAGGCTGAAAGAGCATAAAAAGCTGAACATTTTGATAGTTGAACGGTTTCTATAGCTGAACGTATGCTGAAGTAGTAGCAGGGCGAAATTTGAGAAATTCCCCATAAGGATGAATGGGGAAAATTTTGCAGAAAAAGCTGAATATTTCCAAAAGTATAAAAGATAGAAATACCAAAAATACAAGCAAGAATGTCCTTAATGAGCTGCACATTTTGATAGTTGAATGGTTTCTGTAGCTCAAAATTTGAAGGAGCTGAAGAGAGCTGAAAAACGTACGGAAGCAGGAATAATAATAATAATAATAAATTCCAGAAGAACAATAGTGTGAATGCTTTGGAGCATTCACACTAATAATAACTTTAATAAATTCCGGAAGAACAATAGTGTGAATGCTTTGGAGCATTCACACTAATAATAACTTTAATAAATTCCGGAAGAACAATAGTGTGAATGCTTTGGAGCATTCACACTAATTAATGACTGTTATGATTCATTAACATGCTGTTCTCATCCTGTCCCGAGCAAAGTTTCACCGCAGTACACCTGAGACCGAGCACTTACCGTCTATCGCCATGATGCTCCGTCCTGGACTCTACCAACTCTGAGGGGGTGTGATGGAGGAGGGAGGTCATTCATGTGCTAGTGGACGGTGTGCGTGCGTGTGTGTGAGTGTGTGTGTAACACTGAGAGAGATTGTGTAAGCATTTGTTACTATAAGAACATTGGCTCTGTGTGAGATATTACATTTAAACACGCTCAAAATGGAAACATAAGATAACATGAGCTTGATCTCCAATTTCAAATAAACTGTGCTCTGAATAGCAAAATAAAAAGAGTCAAGTTTATCCAGATTGATTTTTCCTCATCCAGCCATTTTGACATATTACAGATAAGTTCAAATCATGTCCCAATTTGATAAGAGAGAAATATAGACAAATTGTTGCAGCAGCAGAAGAAGAATACAAAAACTTTGTACAATAAAATCAGACAAACCAGGCGTAGACCCAAATGCACAACTCGCAGACAATTCAGGTTTTCCAAGGCTGGTTCGGTACACAGGACATCAATCCGCAATGGCAACCAAAACACAAAGGGCTGGGCAGAGGCAAGGTAAGGTCCAATAAACAGGGTCAAAAACACTAGGGGGCAAATACACGAGGAAGAATGCTGTAACACTTGAACGAATGAACTGGCAGAGAGAGAAGGGAGCACACAGACATGTACACAAGGGAGGTGGGGATAATTGGACACAGGTGAAACAGATCAGGGGGATATTCCAGAAAGCGGGTTTTGTGAAAACTCTGAGTTTGTTAACCCTGAGATGAGAGAAACTCTGAGTTTTCAGTTCCAGAAAGAGAGGTAACTTAAACTCTGGGTCTGTTACTGCGGTAACTGACTCTGTGAACATAACCTGCTCACTGGCAGGTTTACCTGAAGAAACCCTGAGTCTGACGGAGCTGTCTGACAGCGGCTGTCCTTTCCTTCTCAGTCCGATCATGTTGTAGCAGAAATAATTCACATAGTTTTACACCAGGAGGAGAATTTAGATTCATTTAGATGAGCTCTCACTCCCTGACGAGGACTGAACCGAACAGTAGACCGCTCCTCATCAGTCCGTCATTTATATTCTCCGGCCGCACAGCGAATATCAGTCCTCTCTTCTTCTCTCCTCTTCGTTTTTTGTTTTGTTTTGTTTTTTTAATCACTTCGCAGGTTAATCAATCACCTTCCAGCAGCCAGAAGGAGGAGGAGCCACCGTGAGACTGTTTTTATAGGTAGGCTAGCCTAAAATAAAATAAAATAAAACATTGAACAACATTCAACCACTTCCCCAAAGGCTAATATGAAAGAAACTGTTGTTAAATTCCAAATGAAAAGAAGACCGCATCTAAAACTCTGTCAGTGATTTTTATTACGGCCGCAGCCGTGTTACTTCTTTATTTTTGTCCCCAGAAAATGTCTGCTTCCTGTTTTCTCCCCCGTTGCCATTGTGAATCACAGTATCGGAGCTCCATTGATGATGGCTTTTTACTAGTCGTCAGGCACGAGCACAACTCAGAGTTAACATACTCAGAGTCGACTTACCGAACTCAGATCAGCTGTTCCGGAACTGAAAACTCAGAGTTTCACTTCACAGGGTTAGTCAACTCGGAGTTCAGGGTTAGACTCAGAGTTTGTTGAACCTCCTTTCTGGAATACCCCCCAGGAGGGGCAGACAATCACAACAGCAGGAAACACACAAGGACAGGAAGGGGATCTGAAAAGAGAGGAGAGCTAGACACCAAGGAAACAGAACTGAAAAGGTAAAGGAAAACAAAAACATGACCTAAGTTCAGATGAGACATGACATCTGGAAGTCAGGTCGGTACCAGTCTCACAGTAAACAGTGTTGGCTTTACAGACCAGACAAATGTTTACCTTGCCTTAACCTCTACATGACTGACTAAACGTTCTGATACATGTAATGTACCAGAGCTGTATGAGGAAACCAGTAATACAGTCTCAGCTCTTCTGGGAAAAGCTTTCAACAAGATTTTGGAGCCTGGCTGTATGGATTTGTTCCCTAATAGATACTTTATAGCATCAGATGTTTGCAGTGTTGCTTTCCTGTGATAACCTCATCTAAAAAGTAAACTTTTTGTGAGCTCAGCCCTAATGTCAGATTTGTGACAGCAAATTTTCCAAGTAACCTAAGGTGGGGTTTTGTAAATAGGTTGTCTGAAGAAGTAGGATAATTTTCTCAACATATAAAGGGACAATAATCCCCAAGATTATCAGAAAAATTCAGTTTCAAAATCACAAAATTTGAGATACATGGGCTGCAATCAAAATTGCTTGCACCATCTTGCTTACACATCCATCACAGTCCATAGTGTGAGACTTGAAGTAAAAAGGAAAGGTATGTGATGTGGAACACAGCCAATGAGCTGTCACCTGTCTGTGCTCTCTCAGCTGCTCAGTCCATGTGACATATATATAACTGTGCAAAGGCTTGTGCTAGAAAAGCCTGAAAAGCATGCTGGCTCACATAGCTACTGCTCAATGGATGAACCGGATGCAGCAGGACAACCTGGTATTTGGACAAATGTTTACTTTTAGTACCTGTCCAAAAAGTATGACAATGAACTGAGCTAGAAATCAAGCCAGTTAATATTATTTATATTATTTATTAATTGTACAGTAGTCAGTGGGGAGAGACAAATAATGTTTTGATCCCATTGGAACTACACATATGATGTTTGTCAATTTAAAAAGATCATTTTTCAAATCAAGAAAGTTGCACTTTATTGTCAATAAAACAAAATACCATCTAGTTTTATATTAAATCGCTCAGTGAACTACATCGTCTCATTGAACACATATTAATATATAGATAATATATAGATAATAATATCAAAATAACAATAGATAATAATATTATTATTATTATTATTATTATTATTATTATTATTATTATTATTATTTCTGCATATTCTGAACTTTGAATGGGAGCAGCTATAACACAAACAATTTCCCCTCGGGGATATTAAAGTATTTCTGATTCTGATTCTGTCTCACCAACAAAAAGCTACTTTAAGAGTTTAACTCAAATACTATTTGTATGGGAGACTTTCACTTTTACCAAAGTAGTAGGTTATTATCATGATACCTTTAATCAAGTCTGTACTTCCAACACGGTAGTATCTTAAACTTGTACTTAAGTACAGAACCCTTGTAAATGTACCTACTTAGAAATGGTCAGTGACCTGGTAATTAAGATATGACTGTATGCCGGGGTGTCCACATACTTCTGGCCACATACTTTCTCTCTCCTTCAACCAACCAGGTTGAAGCGATGCTCAGACCTGCCTACGTCACTGGCAGGGGACACGCCCACCTGGATTTGTTTTTACTACATTTCCGGAAAGTTTTCTTGCTGCTGCTGCCTCACCTCTTACCCGGGGTTTGAAAAAGGTCTCCGGACTTTAGAAAAGTTGACAAAAGATGAGTGAAATCAAGCTGAACGAAGCTCCGGCTGAAGACGGAGGAGAGGAGAAGGACTGGGCTGCGGCCAAAGCCTTCTTTGACAACCTCAAAACAAACAAACCGAGACCTGTGAGTAGTTTTACTCAAGTGTTTATGATGAGCTGGTCCGTTAGCTTCACGTCCCTGGAGCTAAGCACGCCTTGTATCATTAATCTAATGTGTTTAATGCCTCTTCCCATCCTCTAACAGCCTAAACCCCGTTTTGCTGTCACCATCGCCGTCTCCTCGCGCACCCTCTTCAACATGGTGGCAGAGAGGAAGATCTATGAGGAAGAAGGTGTGGAGAAGTACGTGGCTCATCAGGTGGAGCATGAAAACGAGCCCCTGAAGACAGGAGCTGCTTTCCCCTTCGTCAAGGTAAGGCCCGAGCCCCGGTACTGCCAGCCTGCTGCAGGGTGTGGTCCCTGAAGTGCAGTCATTGAAGTCCACAGTGCGGACAGTGATCTCTGTCAATGGGCTGCATCTAGAGTCAGCAGCAGAGACTGAAATCCATTGTTGCACAATGAGGCCACACCTCAATAAGTCATGTAAAAGACACAATTTCTCTCAATTTCATGTGTCTTCATTGTCTGTTCGTTCATTCTTTAAAGGAATAATATGCAGGATTTTCCTAGAATACAACATACAGGTACAAAAGTCACTTATGACACATCATTAGTGTGTAGGTGTGTCTGTATCAAGCTGCAAGCTGCAGGAGTACCAACAACTGCACTTCCTCAAATGGCCACTTGGTGCTGGCTCCAGAAGCGAGTAAATGCCCATCAGAATCAGAATCAGAAATTCCTTTATTAGGCCCACTGTGTCACAGCAGCCAAAGAACAGTTCAATGTAACAATAAACAATATAATAAAAAGGTAAGAAGAAGAGCTAGAGCCCATAAGAGCCCATGTTAAAATTTTGACAACTTCAAAGCAGAAATAAACATGTTTTTACAGCCTGGTTCAACAAACTGTTTTGATCTCTGTAAACAAGTGAATAGTTTACTCACTTGTTTAAATTATATTAAGGCTCAAGGTTACGTATAATTAATGCTGTGGCTGCTTTTAGTGACAGCTAGCCACAAGCTAGCTAATTCAAGTCACTTAATTTGACCTCTTGGTCGTGTTTGTGCCTTTTAAATGTACATCAGTTTATGAATGTACCGAGAGGAGATGGGGAAAATAAAAGACACTGCAGGATAACAGAAAGAAACTGATTCTCTGGTGAGTGCTGACTTTGGTCAGAGACAAAACTTAACACAAATACACACACATCATGGTACCTGTTGTTGCTTCCTCTCTTGCAGCTTATATACAAGGCATTGTGTCTGTTTGGGGCAAATAAACCCACAGCTGAACTCATGCTAGTAACGTGAGGTGAATTTCACTTCTCTTTATGTGTGAACACAGATAGCTTGTTAGCCAGCTTCCAGCTAGGTGGGCTTGTTTAACTGACGTAGTGAAGTAGTGAAGTGCTACCAAGATGGCGACTACCCATGTTGAACTTCATTCTTGCTCTTCAAAACCCTGTGGGTGGCATCACGAACAGTCAGTGGTCTGTATCTGCAGAAACCCTGCTGTTTACTTATATTTTCTCATTCTCAGTTTTACTGTGTTTGGAACGTTTCCGGATGAACCAATTCTTAAGAAAGATAGTTGATTGTTGAGTGTCATTTCTAGGTCATCAAATGCCATTGCTTATAGCTTGTGGCTTGCCAAGTCGTCAGATCACACCAGTCTTCAGCGTGAAAATCAAGCTTTTCTTAGAAGCATGCAGGATGTTCAGACTGGTTGATGTTCAGAGCTTCTGACTGTGCAGACGTGGTGTTCATCAGATCGCACTTGAATGTGCTGAGCTACTTGTTCACGGGCGTTATCAGCCTGGAGTGATTGCACACCGTTACTGTAAAATGATCTGGGCTGTTATGCAACTACTCAATGCCAGGGGAATAGATACAGACATGCTGCCACAGCTGGCAACAGACACTGTGGGTGTAAGGCTTCGTTTGGATTCCTCCTTCCTGCAACTGTAAACCTGCTTGGATGTCGGGTATAAAGTGATCAATGACTCACTGGATGCATGTTAATTATTTCCATTGCACCATCACTCCTTTTCTTCTCTGCAATAAGTTTTTTTTTAATCAAGTTATCAAGGCTCATTTTGTATGCTGCACGTACAGAGCATGTATATTCAGTCTTGATGTAGAGGCATTAAGAGGCTTACATTTTTAATTTGTATGCAGATTGTTTCAGTGTTGTTTGAACCTGTAGATCAAATGTTGTAATGTTTGTGTTGTAAACGCTCTGACAAAACACCCTGTCCCTCGGTGTCTGTCCTCTCACACAGGCCCTGATGAATGTTAACTCTCGATTGAGGGAGCTCTACCCGGACAGCGAGGAGCTGTTTGACATCGTCCTGATGACTAACAACCATGCCCAAGTTGGAGTGCGCCTCATAAACAGCATTAATCACTACGGTATGCTGCGTCCTGAATGAAACATTGTTGATTGTAATCGCACAGTGGCTGCCGCGGCTCATCCACTGTGGCATCGACAGACATAATCAAGAACAAGAACAACACATTGATTACACAGTATAAATGAAGAAGAGCTGTTACAGTGTCATTACAGTGGGATTTCTGTCTTCACACATCTGAAACTTGCTTTTATACTTTCAGATTTGACCATAGAGAGATTCTGTATGACAGGAGGGCAAAGTCCTATAGGCTACCTGAAGGCCTACATGACAAACCTGTACCTCTCCAGGGACGCAGAGAAAGTCACAGAGGCCATTGAGGAAGGTAAGTCAGTATCCATGACAACAGCTGTCTCACTTCACTTGTCGCTGGCTGGCTAGCTTAGCTAATGGATAAGGAAAGACAGGCGTTCAGCTGCAGCATCACTGAGTTGGAAGCATTAGTTGTTTAGTTGGAGGTGAGGATATATAAACATGAATACATGGTGAGGAAAATGTAAAGCTAATAGGTTAACATCTGTGTTAGCCTCCCCAGTAGGCTTACATCAGTGTTTGCTTCTCCAACAGGCTAACATTTGTTTTACCTGCTGTAACAGGCCAGTGTCAATGTCAGTCTCTCCAACAGACCAACATCTCGATAGCTTCTCCACTCCATGTTTTTCAACATGCTAACATCAGTGTTCTAACAGACAACATCAGCGTCTTCAACAGGTTAACATCGGTGTTAGCTTTCCCAACAGGCTAATTTCTGTTTAAGCTTTTCCATTTGGCTAACATCAATATTAGCTACTCCAACAGTACCAGCAGCCTGGTGGCATGTTTGCACTACACTCATATTTACACACTTGCATGGTGACTTTGTGTTACTCATTCTCGACCCCATACTGTGCACCAAGAAGGAGCTGGTTGAAGACGCCGGCATGTGATTTATGGCTCCCTGTTGTCAATATAAACACAAAACAAACTGATATGAAACATTCAAATGTAGTGCTGAGATTTACTGACCAGTTTTTTGACAGAAAATTAATTGACAGCAGTTTTGATAATCAATTATCTTATCTCAGTCTGTTATCAGGCAAAAATGTTAAACACTTGTAGGTTCTAACTTAGCATGTGCAGTGACGGTTAAAACATTGTTAAGAAAAAGAAAAGTTGAAGATGCCTGCAGCTGAGAGGTGTCAAATTTTAGACTCCATCAAAATGGAGTACAGCAGGTTTTTTAACTAACGCTCTGCTCCTTTCCTTCAGGCATTGCTGCAGCTACAATGTTTATGCCAGAAACGGAGAATGAATTGAGCGACACTCAGCTGAGAGTGGCGTTTGATGGCGACGCCGTCCTCTTCTCAGACGAGTCAGAGATCATCGTCAAGCAACACGGCCTGGACACCTTCTTTGAGCACGAGAAGGAGTTCGAGAACAAACCTCTCGCTCAGGTAACTGATGGTTGTTCTTATTGTTCACATTTGGCATCGACACGCGCCCTGAGTGATCCAATCACAAGTGGACAGCTCTAAGTGCAGGTGTGAACACCCCCGAGACGCATTTGAGATCTTATCACTCAGACCACATTTGAAGGTGGTCTAGTACACATGTGACTACCTTCTTTTATGTGGTTCACTGTAATGTAAACTACATTATTGGGCTCTCTTAAGTTGGCAGCAGATGTTTGTGAACGCACCCTGCTTCAACTGTAAACGGCAATATCCCAGGCTCCCTTCCAAAAACTGTGATTTTTTTTGTTGTTGTTGCATGATGAGAAAGGCGAAGTGGCCACAGCAAATTCTTAATCATTGGTGCCTTCTTGTAATTTCGACATTAAATGCAAAACATTAAGATGCTTCTTACCTTGTAGAAAGTGTTTGTGAGGTATTGCTGTCAAAGACCTTTGTCTTACCTTGGATTAAACATATTAATGATAAACATGTCAAATTTTACAAATACAGTAAAAAGTAACTAATATAGGCTACTTCTTCAATGACTCTGGAGGAAGTCACCAGACTTCCTTAGAAAAATGCTCAATTTTGAGACTTGTTGCATGAGGAGAAACTTTATAAACTTTGTGAAACACTCTCTACAACAAATTATTAACTCTTTGGGCCTACTTGTTCATTCGGCAAACATTATACATGAAGATATTTCTTTCTCTCAGTTTCTTCCAGAGATGTAGGTGTGTTTTTGCATATAGATCAGGGAAGTGAGATCAGATCAGAAATAGGTCACTCAAGACGCATGCCGAGATGCATTTAATGCTAGGTGTGTATTGACAGGCTTAACGCTGTCTATTTGTGATCTGATCACTCAGGACGGATGTTTAAACCAACAGCCTCTATGTTCTTGACCTCATGGCAGTGTGTAGGCATATACTTTATATTTGGTGTTGCTGCATCGATTGATTCCTTTTTTTATTTTCTAACTGCCCATTGTGAGTCTGACAATGATACAGGAGTGCAATGTTAAATCGGTGGAGTTAGAGAATACTAAACTTAAGGTACTTACAAAGAAAATAAATGACTGTGAGAAACAAACTGAATCACATCTATATAACAGCACCTGTGTGGAGCAAAACAAGGGAAATGTCCGCAGGGTTTAGGAACCTGCTCTGCCAGCTCTAAATACATTTAAATCAGTTCAAGCATCACTGTTGTCCTTGTGTGCCCTCACAGAGATACATACTGCCTAGACTTAAGAGTTAAAGATTTGATTTGTATAAAGAAAGGGATTGAAGGGGATTTTCTGTTACTGATGTGTCTCTCTGTGTGATCCTTGTGTCAAAAGGTTATAAATAACCTTAATTCTTTCTCTTTCAGGGCCCATTAAAGTGTTTCCTGGAGGCTCTGGGGAAGCTCCAGAGAAAATTCTACGCCAAGAACGAGCGTCTGAACTGCCCCATCCGAACCTTCCTGGTCACGGCCCGCAGTGCTGCAAGCTCCGGGGCTCGTGTCCTGAAGACTCTCCGCAGCTGGGGCCTGGAGATCGACGAGGCTCTCTTCCTGGCCGGGGCTCCCAAAGGGCCCCTGCTGCAGAAAATAAAACCCCACATCTTCTTCGACGACCAGATGTTCCACATTGAGGGGGCCAAGGAACTGGGAACCATATCTGCACACGTCCCCTACGGGATCGGACAGAAGTACCACAGGGGGAAACTCATCGAACAGCCTGCAAAAAAGGAGTAACTTAAAAAAAGTTAAGTTACTGAAGATGCACTACGTTAAAATAAAAACACTGTCTTAGGAACAAATAATAACGGCAACTATTAGAGGATTAAGGTAATGAATTGGTTATACAGTCGACACATTTTTCTACTTTTTGGGGGGTTTTATAAAATATTTTCTACTGTATTCTTTTGTATTCTTTGAGTTAAACTGGGTGCCATACTCTCTTAAAGGGTAAATCCCCAAATTTTACAAATTATAGTGTGTTAACAGGTTTTGGGGAGTACTACTGCATATGTGAAAAAAGTAGTAGAAAGCCTTTGGTGGCTCCAGTGGAAGCTGCATGTAGTCTGATAAATTTCCACCAGTGATGTCACTCAGTGGCTAAGTTGCATTGTGGTTGATGTAGGTGGCAGGTTTTGGAAAAAGAAAGAAGATTTCTCTGGTTGTGCTGCATCGATTTGATCATTTAAGCTATGAGTCCAACAGTGTCATAGGAGCGCAAAGCTAGACCAGTGGACTGCTTTTCAGAACCTGGTGCCTACATTACCCACAATGCAATTTAGCCACTGAGTGACATCACTGGAGGAAAGTTGTCAGATTACATGTAGCTTCCTCTGGAGCCACAAAAGGCTTATACTACTTTTTTCACATATGCAGTCGTACTCCCCAAGACCCTGTTAACACACTCCTGTAAAGTGTAAAATTGGTGGAATTGCCCTTTAATGCTGTTTTGTACCAGATTAATTCCCTATATCTGCATTTAACTTCAATCTGTGTTTACCACTTTTTAAAGTTTTTGTTTCTCACTTGCATTAGAGTTGATGCAATTTTCTCTACACTTTTATACAATAAATACATGTTATTTTATGTAACTTGGTTCTTGGCATGTCCAAGGTGGAAGAATGTATCTGCTATGGTAGTTGTTTCTCTCTCTTTTTTTCTCTCTCGTTCATAGACTTAAAGATCACCAGCCATATAAAAATGCCAATTCCAAAGATTTCTAGCATTTTTGGGGTCTGGCATTACTTTTGCACATTTAATAACTCATATTAATACATATCAATATGAGTTTTAAAGGGATATCTAACAGGGTACAATGTGGTTTACATTCCATTTTAGTTACTGCTGTATGTGTGCACACAATATATGAAACGTAGACTTTATATTCCTCAAACCTTAATACTCATGATCTGTACTTGATGCTTTTACATGGGGTCTGGATTTCAGGCAGCACACTGTATCTCCACATGCTGTGTTTTATATAGGACTATCAACATATATTGTATATGTTTGCAGACTGCATTTTACGTATTATATATAAAACTAAACCGGGAGGAGTTACAGTTACACTCACTTGTTTGTATGTGTTCATATCATGCAAGTCATGTTGTGCACTGATTGTACTGAAATGATTTTTGATAGTTAGGTACAATTTGAAGTACTTTTACTTGATTATTTCCATTTTATGCTTCTTTGTACTTCAAATATCATACCTCTACTTCACTATATTAATGTGTCTTACTAAATTTTGTGTAAAAGGAAAGAAAAACACACGATGAGCTCATAAAATCCATTTCCGTCATGATAAAGTTCCCAAACCTCTTGCAAAAAGTTGTGTCTAGAGCAAATAAAGACTTTTCGTTTACACCTGTGAAGTTTGTGTCGCGAAACTTTGTTTTTTCTTCTTGTCACACGACCTCCCAAGATTAATGTTGTATCCTTTCAAGGGGCCCTGACCTGTATATTAAGTAGTTAAAACTAGCTCCATGTCAAACAGCTACAACAGTAAAACTCTACATGTGTATTTGCTTCTTTTTCATAGAACAAGCACTTTTACTTTTCATACTTTATACATTTCTGCTTAAAATACTTTTAATCAAGTATAATTTTAAATGTAAGACTTGTATCTATAGTGACGTATTTTCACATGATAGAATTGATAATGAAGCAAATGATCCGAGCACTTTTCCCACCACAGGTCTTTGTACATCTCAGCAGTAGATGGTGGTGTTTAGCTGTAATTGTCCACCTTGATGCTTGTTTGCCCGACAGCCTTGTGTTTGGCAAAGAGTCACTTCCTTGTGAAAGTAACCCAGTTGAGGTGAAACTTTATCTTCATCAGCGTATCTTTGGGCAGATCTGTCCTGTCATTAAGCTCCATGTCCCTCACTCAGTGTCTGTCCAAACTCAGGTGACGAATAGCCACTCTCGTCTTACATGTACATGATAACAGAAGCCACAAGAGGGCGCTCCTGTTTAAGTAGAGAAGTGGAACAACTTCAGAGACCCAACTTTCTGTGTTTACATTTTCTAAATATAGAGTACTGAATAATGAAAAGGAGGCAAACATCACCAGGAAAGATCATTTATTCTTAAAAGGGAAATCGAAATGAAGTATAAAGAGATTTTTTGTTGTAGCTGAGCTCCCTCTTGGCCCATTTTCAAGTAACTAAAATATAACTGCAAAGCACAGCAAGACCAACAAAATGCAAATCACTCTGCTCTCAGTGTACTAACATTAGCCCTAATTGTGAGTTAATGAGCAATCCTGATCCTGCAGCTCTAGTTATAGCCTCGTAAAAAATATCTGAGGTTTATCCCTCTTGGACTGAAATAACACCTCATAAGGGTTTTTATATTGTAATTATTGGTGTTATTTTTAAAGGAAGAGTTCAGCTCTTTTCAGGTCAGTGGTGGAGGAAGTTTAAAAAGTAAAAGTAAGTTCACCACATGTCTACTCCAGTACATTAAAAGTCTTGCATTGAAGAGTACATACTGTGTGCTTATGTCTACTGTAGTAGTGTGATTAAAAATGTATGTATTTTGAGTCAGGGTTTTCTTGTTTTCTTCCATTATGGGTCATTGTAACTGATAATAATAGTAATGATTGTTTAATACCATTTACCGTGATCTCATACCTTTGCAGCCCTGGTAAGAACAGCGCATGACCAAATGCAAATAGCTGGATTTCATTGCTGCATACCGAGCAAAGAGAAAGAGAGAGATTTTTAGAGACTGTCTTGATTTCTCGAGTCTATTTCTCTTGGTGCGATGTTGCATTTAGCAACAGGAACCTTTACCGATTTGGTCACTATGGTAATGGCAGTGAGTATTGTTTCCTGCCCAGCGACTATGAGGAGGAGAAGCTTGTTGGGCTTGAAGCTCAATACTCGGAGGGGGCAGGACTGATTTTTAATTTTATTGTAGATTTTTCTACAGTTGAGTTATTCATCTCGTCAGTAGAGCATCTTTGCAGCGAGGCACGGTTTTTTGTTAGGCAGCAGAATGTGTGTGTGTGTGTGTGTGTGTGTGTGTGTGTGTGTGTGTGTGTGTGTGTGTGCATCCCCGAGAGCTGGGACCAACCGGCTGTTGCCATGGATACTCAGTGCTGACACCACAAGAACTGTGTAGGCTTGTTGAAGATATAATTAATAACAAAGGATTAGAGGCAAAGGTAGCATGGGGCTCAGTATGAGAAACCTCATCACACAGTTACTATAATTGGCAACCTTTCTGTGTGTGCGTGCGTGTGTGTGTGTGTGTGTGCGTTTGTGAGGATGCCACAAGAAAAGTTACTGAAAAAAACACCCATGGAAACAGTACTCTCACACTCTCCTGCTGCATTTATCTTCTTGACAAGCAATTTGCTCTAAATATGTTTTCTTGGTCGGTGGCCAGAAACTTGTAGGTAGATGTTTTCTGAAAGTAATTTATTTGGATCAACACTACCTCGGAGGGTGCCTTAATGCCTACGTACTGGATATCTTGGGAACATTTATTAAACATAATGAGATAATTGATACTTATTTAATCAATAGTAGCTTTACATTTGGATGTGAGGCTAGAATCGACTTGATTTTAGCCATGTGAGTGACTTTATAGATGGTAATATTTCGCCCAGACTGAAATATCTCAACAACCACTGATACTGACGCTTTGGGTTGGTATTTCAGACCAGCCACCATTTCAAAGGGTCAGTATATGACTATCTACGAGCTACGAGCACAGATTCACTGCAGCTGTGACAGCCAAAGTTTTGGGATTTTATTTGTGTGTTTTTCATTGTTGCATTAACATAATTATGACCTTTGATTCGACTTTTTTTCGCTAGGTCTTTAAAAATGATTAAAAAATAGGACAGGTCATTAAAAATGATCAATAATCATCAGCAGATATGAAACTTCACTATCTTGATAGACTTTTCAGCCGTATAGTCTGGGATAATGATTACTTAAGAGTTATACGTGATAACAAAAATTGACAGAACAAGTATTTTAACTCAATAATTAATATTATTTTATTGTAAAGTAGTTTTTAGGTACACTTGACATTTACAAAAACTAATGCAGTCTAATACAACAGACCTGCAGTAAATCCAACCCTCATAATGTTCAGTTTCTGTTGACACTGTTTTAGAGGTGTTGATTCAACTTTGTGATATTTTCGGAGGATGTAGGTTGTGGTGTTGTTGAACTGTGTTGCGCTATAGAGAGAGATGTTTCTGTTATTTGGCCTAAAAGGAGTGGACAGAACAATAGTTAACTGGTGTCTTCCCTCAGAGCAAACTATCATGATGTCTCCTTCAGTTGGGTTTCTGCGGGAGGTGCTCATTTCCTCACGTAGTCTGTCATCAACACTCGTGGTAACAGCTCCGCTAATTTGCTGCACGACACTACGCTCACCATTTGCTGTGCGACCGAGTTGGGGGAGCACACACAGTGATGTGACAGGCTTTGTTGACACAAAACTGTGGTATGATAATGACATGTATTGAGGTCAGCTGGTCCCCCTCCTCAGCACATCCTTATAGATATATTATACAGGGTGCATCATCTCACGAAGCCTCGAGAATTAAAGCTTGAGATGCTGTAAATCTACTGTATTCATGAGGAGAGCGTGTTGATATTCCTGAAGTCTTTGATCCAGCACGGAGCTGATGCTGGATGCTTTGTAAAGATTAGACTACAAACTGTTTTTTTTTTCTTTGCTAACGCGCTTCCTGTTTGAAGCAGATGCTCGTCACCCTCGTGGTATGCAGTATGTGCTTCTGTGATTGCTGTCTGACTGATGTTATTGCAGACCTCACTGTGTGTTCTGCAGGGATCCCAGGAAACCCATCTCTACACCTCCAGAATGAGCTGGCCCTTATTCAATTTAGCCCATTCTCATTTGATTGCTCAGTGTGGTTCTCTGAAAGCGACCCCACAGGTCCGGAGGCATTGACAAGTGTCTCTGCATGAGATGGATTACTGATGCCACATCTGATGACACGCTGTTTCCTCATCTTGGCTTTTCACAAGCAGCACCTGTTCCTGTTAGCAATTATTGACAGGCTCGGCTCAGATACAAGACACAGTTAGTGCGCTCCACACTCCAACATCCAATATGCAGACCTAAAGTTGAGAACAGGTTAAGTGATTCTCTGAAAATGCTTCTAACAACCTGAAATCAATCGCTGCTTTGCCTGTTGCTTTGAAAGACGAGCAGGAGAGGGAGGCAGTGATCTTGCTGATAGCACGGCACTTTTAGGTTTTAGGTCGGGCTCATACGAGCTATTAATTCACTGACACATTTATCAGTTTAGGAACATTAAATGGTGCACAGTGGAAATAGAGAAATACTTTTCTTCCAGCGTTTTAGATTTATCTGCCCTGCGTGGAGGCCATCGGCCCGCTCTTTGTCACTGCCATCAGTAATATATGTTCAATGCAGTTTTTTACTGTAACTCAGCCACAAGTTAAACCGACTTTTGTCATTTCGAGAAGCATCAAACTGACCTCCTGTCCAGCCAGTGTTTGGCACAAGGCTGTGTGGACATGTGGACGAGCCAGCACTCTGATCTGGCAGAGACAAAACACACTGCCATAGTAACAGCTGAGCAGCACAAGGCCATACTTGCTCATAGCCAGTGCTGATCAGCTGTGGCATTTAGTCTGCCCTGCAGGCTCAGTGAGGGACATTGAATTAGTGCCTTGGCCCTGGGCTTTAGATTTGATATTTTATGTTGAATGTTTATCCTCACGTTATGTTTTACTTTCCATTTCCTGTTTTTGTCTTCTTTCCTGCCCATTTTTTGCAAACACCTGTTTCATTAGTTCATTCCTGTGTCTCTTGTGTTCCTGTGCCTGTTCCCCAGTCATCATGTGTCCTCAGTGTTCCTGCTTTGTTCTCCGTGGCTTGTGGTTTGTCTTCTGTTTTGTATTCTCTCTGGACTTTCCATTGCCCGCCTATTGTTGTTTGCATTTTTGGGATTGATCATCATCAAAGTTGTTCAACCTGCCTGTCCTGTGTCTGCATTTGGGTACTTGGATGAACTATCAGTAACCATGTTTCCATAAAAGTTCGCAAAAAATATCAAAATGCAAATCCGGCGTTTCCATAAACTGCTTTGAGCGAATGAATTAGGCTGTGAGACAAAATGGAGAGAGGTCTTCAGGAATTGCTTTCGATAGGTCAAGCTGTAACTGTTCTCGCATGTCAGCTAGCGTTGGCCATGTTGCACGCTGTCCGAAGACGATGAAGAAATTCAATGATCATAATGCACGCAGCAGACAGCGGAAACAGCTGATCATGTGAGTGAAATGTTCACAGCTTTCAGCTTGAAGCGAACATGATGAAACAGCAGAGAAACTAAACTTCAACGTGCAAAAATTCAGAACGTACAAAGCTTCTCCACAAAGTTGCAAAATTACTTTTAAAAATGCCTTTCTTAAAGTTTTCCTGCACAGACCTGAGTCGACTCTCACATCACAGGCCCAATGAGGGAGTGACAGGGGTTGGCATGGGTCAGCCGCAGTTGCGAGATGTCACCACGATCTGCTTTAAGGCAGGGTGGTCGCACTTTGGCCCTACCTGGAAGAGCATTGTAAAAACTGTTCATTGGAAAGCAGATCGACGTGGCCAGTGCCATTGGAAAAACCCCAAATGTGGCCCCTACAGAGGCTCATCCCAGCCAGCAACAACTACCCAGTAAGGGAAAGCAGACTGCAACCACTGAGCAAGCAAGCATCACCAATTATCTCCACCTCTGCGCTGGTAGCAGGAATCCATTTCAGCACCATTACCTCTGGGCAGCCACGGGCTGACAGTCTCTCCCGTCAGGGCGATAGTTCTAAATTGGCTCCCACCCCTCTCCTCCTCCTGAGATTGAGAAGAGATTATTAAAGACATTCATCATAGACGAGGCCTGAGCCTGTCTGGAAAATGGTGAGAAATGGTGGCACAATAGAGGAGGCCTGAAGAAAGCGGGGAGAAAATGATAGAGAGGTATGTCTGTGAGCTGAAAGCTTGGTTCTTCCTCCCCGGTACCAGACAGGGTGGTCCCTTGGGTGTCCTGTGAGCCGGCTGGTCTGTAGCAGAAGGCAGGGTGTGAGGCTCAAGTCTGGAGGAACGCATGCGCACTGCAGGCCACCCAGTTGTGGCTAAAACCCCTACATATTGGATGCAGCGCTAATGATACCCCTAGAGACCAAAACAGTCTGGCTCCTGCGTGACAGGATGCTCTGCCGTACAGTATATTATCCCTGTCTGATCCGAGCGAAGACTTGGGGAAAGACTGTATAGGTAGGACAAGTTGAAGGTCTCCTCTGAGGTCTTCTGCTCAGACATCCAATTAGATCGTCATGGCGTGGAATATTAAAGACTGATGGTCGAGAAATCTTTTCAGCCAAGAATACAAATTGTGTTTTCTCGTGGTGGGACAGCGAAGAAGACCACGAGTTGAAATGCTGGATGCTGCGCCTGGTGGTTTCTCCTGTTGCAAACTCCGGAGGACTAATGAGCCCTCATTTTTCAGCTTGTATCAATTTTTAACTCGTGCTTGAGATCGGGCTCTTACATTAAGGAGGCTCCACCCAGCCGAGCTTGGTAGGCGGCATGTAATTTCAGTCAGACTGCTGCCACTCACTTGCCAATCCCGATCTCTAACACTCCACCCATGCACAGACTAACAGAGGTGTTATCGATGCAGTTACGTAACCACCTGAATATTGATGAACATTCAAGCTACAGTATGCCCATATGAATGCTCTGTTCAGTATGTGAGAGCTGTCTTCGTGATACAGATCGCATGCGTATCAAGAGATGATTGAATTAAGAATGAGAGATGCAGAAGCATTAAAAATGTGGAGCAGCGTGTTTTACAGCAGCCAGAGCCAATTAGGGTTAAGTCACTGCAGATTTTGTGGTCGCTGATAGACATCTCGGTGATATGGGGTCATTTTATTTTTAACATCTGCTTTCTGTTGTCAAGAATCAAATTTGATTAGGGCTCCTAACATTTGAACAGCAGTCAACAGCTGTGCTGTGATATCGGTTTTTATTGGTGTTTAAAATGAGCGATGACAGAGAAGGTTAGGAGATACAAAACACTGTCATATGTCAAGTTCAGCCACAAAGCATCCGTTACTTGGTCTCAATGTCTATCAATGCTTGTCACACATGCAGAAAAACAACTCAAAACCATATTATTAATGTGGCTGCTGCAGAACAGATGCTTCACTTCTGAAACGTTGATGTCACACAGAGCCTTGACTTCATATCTTGGAGATAATGTCGGTAAATACACGTAAAATACAGACTTGTGTATCCCCTGCAAATGTGCCGCACAAAACACAGACATGGTGGGTGATTTCTAAATGACATGCCATCCCAGGGTAATAATGGTCCTGTGTGAATAAGGCTTTAGCCACTAATCCACAAGAGAACGAGTCTTTCATACATACAGTATGTCTTAGAGACCTCGCTTTTATTAATGAGAGATATTGATGAAATTACCATTATCCATTACTCAATCAACCCGTCCATTAGTCTGTGTGTCAGCTGCGATGTGCTCTGTCGGATCAATGCTCTATACGACCACTGACCTGGAAAAAGCTGAAAAAGCTTTGCCTGCTCCGCTATCAATAGACGGTCTAATTAAGAACAGCACTCTCGGAGTAAGCTCCGCTCAACTAGCAAAGACACTTGCGAGGATTGTGCTCAAACTCCCTTTCATTAAACTCAAACCTGAAGCTTCTGCAGATTAACGGCAGATGAGCCATGATTCTCCCTGTCTCCCACTTTGGCCTCACGGCATAAGAAGACGTTGTGTTGTTTGTGTGCGATATTAAAAACATATGAAAGTTTTGTTTGACCGACCTAAAAGGATGTCTCCCCAATTCTCTGCATTAAAATTTTAAGTCCTGCCTGTCCTTGCCTGACATAGCGGGGGGTTATCCTGGCACTAAAGGAGGCCATCTGTTCAGCCTAGAGTGAAAAGTATTGGATCCCTTCTAGGTCAGGCTTGCACAATAGTGACACAGGATTGGGGTAGAACTCTCTAAAATTGGAGCTGTCCACTGGACCGTGGATTATCTGCCAGTTGCAGATCCAGAGGAAGAACACATCGGTCCTGCCGATGGACGGGACAAGCAGCAAAGCCTGCTTCCTCTCAAAGCAGGGCCAGCCATCGCCGAAATCTTGGGCCTCCTCGAGAGCTCCCGTGTTTAACGACGATCAGGTCTGGTTGGAAGAGCTGATAGGCCCCTTGTCTAACCAGCCATCCAGCAGCCCGGCCGGCAGCAGGAGCAGCAGTGCGGGCAGCGGCAGTCTGTACAGCTGGAGCTCAGGAGTGACCCGTGTCATCAACAGCTCGATCAAGAAGCAAAGCCAGGAGGCGTTTCAAACTCGACTGAGAGAGGAGAGAAGGCGGGGGAGGCTTGCAGGATGGCCTTCCAGACGGCCTCGTTGTGGAGTTCATCCACAGGAGGAGCAGGGGGGGGACCACAACACGCTCCACGCATGGCCAGAGAGAGGTGGGCTGGATCAGGGGAGGGGCTTCGCTCAGACCAGCACCAACAGTGTGAAGCTGCAGTGGCTGCTGGAGGAAAAGGTCGAAGCCAAACTGAAGTTTTCACAGTTCCTGGATGAAGTGACGTCCAATGTGCTCAACCCAAACAGCCTGCAGGCATTTGGGAAACCGGTTTCTCCCTCCAGCTTCACCACAGCTCAGCCCGAGGAGAAGAATCAAGAGGTGAGACGGCAGACCCCGAGGCCGCCCCACTCGATGGCCCAACAGCAGGGCTGTTTATCCAAGGAGACAACCCAAGAAGAGCAGAGTCCCCTCGACCCAGCACAGAAAACATACCTGGAGACAGACATTGACGCCGTGAGGAAGGATGACGAGGTAAAAGCAGAAACACCACCACAGCCGGAGATAGACGACGAAACCGTGATCCCACCCCCACCACAGTTCTGCCAAGGGTTTGAAATGAAGAGTCCCTTTCCGGAGTTTCATTGCGACTTCCCCAGATACCCATCCAGATCTGCCTCTCTGCCCAGGGGCATCAACATGGTGAGTGATGAAAGTCGTCCCAGTCTTTAATCAAAGCCAGGCCTCGGAACATATGTTATGATTGGAGCGGAGATTGTTTCTCTCAGAGTTTGAAGTGATGTCTGAATAAATCAAGTCTTAGGATGATTGGAGTTCGCTGTTCTAGATTTTTCCGGGGCTTTGCTGCTCTATTACTCAAAGTGTTAAGAGGTGCGGGAAGAAATGGCAAATCAAATTGTTACGAGTTCTTTGTATGGGGTTTTCTTTTGTCGAGGATTTTAACAGCATACAGGGAATAATCTGTGCAGTAGTAACACAAACGAAGATGACAAATTATAAAAGCTTTCTTGTCTTTTGTTTTCACAATCTGCTCATGTTCATGTTTTACAAGAAAAACATAAAAATACACGAAACAAAAATGGTAAACATATGGTCATACACACACACATTCATGCCCTTATCCCCACATAAACTTGCAAACACGATGCTCATGTATATTACTACATACTGAAAGAAAACGTGGTATTATACATAACACATGGCCAACATTAGCCTATAGCTTTTCTTTCATTAGCATTTTTAACTACGCCAAAAAGGAAGGTATGTTTTCACCCGTATCCGTTTGTTGGTGGCTTGGTTGGTTCGTCAGCTGGATTACATAAAAACTACTGAATGGATGTTCATGAAACTTGGATGGAGGATGGGTCTCAGCCCAGAGTAGACCCCATAGACTTTTGGTGCAGATCGGGATAAAGGGACACATCCAGGAACTTTTTCACACTTTCTTTAACATTGTGAGATGGGTGTTTTTCAACATTTTGGTTAATTTCTCAGGGAGTAATGCATGGATCTTGATGGAAAAAATAAGGCTTATTTAGGTGGCTTGTATCTATGAGTGAGTACAAAAGGGGGCTGTTAGCCTTAGCAAAACATTGTCACCTTTTGAAGTTGTTATCTCTTAGCCCATAGCTCCCCATACAGATCCAGCAGACATGGAGTAGCATTATCATCCATTTTGAGTCGTGTTTGTGTCCACCTGATGAATGCGTGTTCAATTAAACTGACTTTTAACTTTGTTTTTGGTCTTTACCAACTGTTTGACCAGCTAGTTACTAACTGTCTAAGCAGGTAGCAATGAAAAACCACGCTGGTGAAATTAAAGATGTGGGCCTGAAACCAAAACAAGCTAAAAGTTACTAAAGCGACGCTGCATAGAGCTGAGGGTGAAAATGATATGTTGGATTTTTATACCAGTGACCACTTTCATATACACATTGTAAGCTGATCTGTCGCTTTTCAAAATCTCCATTTGAAAGATGATAAAAACAAACTGAAACTCGGTGTGTGTTATTCCACTGAACCACACAGACACAGCTCACACTCAGCTGGTCCACATGTTCAGCTGGGTGACGACGATGACGCGTGCACGGGAGCGGCGGTGCTTCATGCTGACCAGTGAGCAGGCTTTTTTTTTTTCATGGGTTCGCTCATTAGCATTCTACCCATCAGCAGCTCCTCCACACAATCTCAACTGAACAATGCAGTCATTTACTGAGTCAGCCCACTCACCAGCATTTATTGCGTGACATCCATCATTTACTCAGCTTGAGACATAACCTTGCTAAAATGGCTGTGGATGCAGAGAACCTGTTTGAAAACCGCTGTCTTTTTCTTCAGGAATAGCAACCGGTGGTTTCCCCCAGACTTTCGAGCAGCCGTGTGCGTGTCACAGGAAGACAGGCCTGAAGGCTCAATTAGCAATTACTGCATCAGAAGCGTGTTTGCAGTCTCAGCATGACATCCATCTCAGTGGTGGATCTTCCTCTGATTTCAAAATGTATTATTTCACTTACTAAAACACATAAAATCAGATTCTTCGGCTCAGACATCCGCCGTGTTTTGTATTCTCCGGACAGTGCGATCGCCCCGAGCTCTCATCTGTAGTCTTCCCGTGCGTCTCTCTGAGCACCAAAACATACTTGACAGATCTCCGAAAGCGGCACCGCTGTCATTTAATAACAAAGGAGAAGATCACATTGCCTTAATTTATTGTCTGATTAAAATTCAGCCTTTGCCGTCACCTTAGCAACTGCTTGAAAAAAGGTGGGTGGTGTGGGGGCTGAGAGGCAGGCATGTGAGCCTGTTGGTGTTCATCTCAGTGCAGCATGCAAGTGTCTATGCCTGTGTGTGTGTGTTGCTACCAAAGTTTCATCTCCTCACACGAGTCCTTGTACTTCTGCGAGCGCAAACGTTCTTCACAGGCACACGGCCTTCTGCTGCACACTCGCGTCGTTAAGCGTCCCCCCGGCGTGTTAAAAGCATGTTTTATTGGCATTCTATCCGTTATGTTTCCCGCTGACCCTGGAGATCAGATAATCTCGTGAACGGGCATTAAAGCCTCCCTCTGACTCCTGGTGCCTACTTACAAGCGTTTTTCGCCGAAACACAGCAGCACGGACGCCACACTCCTCGAGGCCTGCCCCCTCAATCTGAATGAAGAACACTGAGGGGAACATTCTCCAGATGATGCATAATTCATCGCCTTCAGGAAAAAGGGGCAGCAGCAGACGCGTATGAAACGCATTCTCCCTTACAGCCAGGGACTGGAGATGTAAGATTCAACAGATTGAACCACCTGTTCCCCCTACACCTCCCCCTTTCTTCCTCTATCTCTCCCCCTCCTCTTTGTCTCCCCCTCTCTGCGATTCAGCACCTCAACAAGGATATTGACTTGCTGCCAGTAGCCCTCATGGGGGGGCTTGCCATGTATCTGCAGTCTGGCTGCAATGGAGGTTTCCGCTCTCCCTCCCTCCCTCCCTTCGCCCTCCCCTCTCTTTCTCCCCTCACACTCTCCTGGCCATGATGCGATTGTTCTCCTCTCACCTCCGGTAAGCACAGATGTAGACGGCCAGGTGCAGCCTGATGAGCTCACGAGCAGGGGATGGAGCGGTGGAGGGGTGTGGGAGGAGAGGAAGAGGAGAGAGGGGGGAGACCAAACATAAACAAAAACAGAGGGAAACAGAGAGCGTGCCTGCTGAATATGTATGTTTCATTTCTTTTTTTTCCTCTTTTTTCCCTCTCGTCCGATGAGTGCTGCAGCGACGCTCCACTTGGCAGCTCCCGGGCCAGTTTGATGGGTCCCCTCCACTAACATGCTGTCATTTCCTTTAGGTGCCCGATGAAGAGATGATCGACATAGACACCATCAGGTGAGCTTCTCCCTCTCTTTCTCCATCTCTCTCTCTCTCTCTCTCTCTCTCTCTGAGGATATCTTTCAGCGCTCCATCATCACGCCCCCGCGTTCTCCCTGTCTTCTTCCTTTAAGCTCCTTCCCTCCCACTCTTCCTCTCTGTCTTTCCACACTTGCACTAGTCTCTCTCCCTCCGTCCTCCCTGCTGCCGTTGCTGCCGGAGTGGCGTGGTGGCTCTCGTTGGAGGCGCCAGTGGATGGTGGTGGCGGTGGTGGTGGGGTGGTGTGCATGTTGTGGGGTTTCTCTGAGCTTTAAGGGAGAGCTGGGTAAGCCAATCCAGATAGCATATAGAGGGGGGGTTTTCTCCGTTCTCCCGGCGAGGCTCAGGCGGCAGGATTTTATCTCTCGGTCTCCAGGATGAAGCTCTGCGTGAGCGGAAGGTACTGCTTCAGCGTTTGCATCTTTGATTTGGATTACAAAGCTTGCTGTCTGTGTGAATCTGTGCGCCTATGTGCTAATCTGTATGTGATGTGGCTGCGCTCATGCTCTATGCGTGCTGAGGGAAGAGCTGCTTTTCTGATAGTTTGTCAAAGATAAAAGGGTGTTTTTTCTCTCTCTTTGGTTGTATGCAGGGAATCTCTTGGCGAGGAAATTCACTGCAGCATATGTGGCGTTACTGTAAAAGCTTTTTCTCCCAGGGATCGATCATTTTAAATCAGTCTTGAATGTGTTGAGTTAGTAGAAATGTCCATCCGTGACTCTTGTGTATCTGCTTCTGCATGATTCAGACAGTCACCTGTCGGAATGCACCTAAAACACTGATTAATTACTCTGCATGGCAGCACCGGTAGCTCTCGCAGATGATTTCTGTGTTTTTAAACGAGCCTGACAGTCTCAAACGTCCACATAAAGCCGAGGCGATAACTGAGCCGATGCCTTCACATGCCTGCATAAACAGATTTTAATGAGCTCATTACAAAATTACAAGCGCTCACCCACTTTTCTGATTAAAGTTGCATTACACGGGAATTAAAAAGCGGCAAAGCAAACACGACGAGATGCAGGAAAGGACCTGCTCTTTTCTCTCCTCTTCCTACCTCACTGTCCTACAGTCGACACGTTTTAATTGACGCTATTACTAATGAACCATTATTAATCCGGCACAGATGGAAATAGATCTGGAGCGTTCCCTTTTGTGTTCGATTACCGATGGTATTATTACGATTTCAGGCAGATTACAGTTTAAAAGCCGTTTAAGCAGCCGATGAAGGGGTAATTAATCTGACTGGGTGTTTCTCCAGTATCAGACATCAATTGTCCTCACCTCTGTGTCACAGCTTTAATTGAATTATAGCAGCTCTGCCGAGATAAGAGGGGGTACTCCTGCGCCTTTTTTCCTCCTCGCTCATTTCGCTGAATAGGAAACAAGGTCACCTGTGGCCTCTGAAGACGCTGTGATGAGGTGAAACAGAAGGCCGGATCTACCTGAGAGCCCTGACCCTGCGTCTGTATCCCACCAGCCCCACACCTCCACCCCCTCACCTCATCTCCAAGACGCCTTCCAGTCTAAGTGATGAAACGTCCTGAAATCTCTTTCCCTCTCTTGCTCTCGCTCTTTCTCTTTTGCAATTTCTGTCCCTCCCTTGGCCGGGCTCCTGCGACGGGGCCCTGTGGCAGAGATAGAGATGTAAATTTTACATGGACACTGAAGCAGGGAGGCTCTAACCTCTTGGTTGGATGGACAGATTTAAAGTTTTTAAGAGTTTTCAAAGTGTTGTAAGAGTATTCTGTAGAAAATCTATTTAAAGTTGTTTTATTTTAAAAGTGAGATTGACACGACGAGTGACAGCTGCTCCTCCGGGATGACTGACAAGCCCCGAGATTGAATGCTGCTTCTGAAAGAGCGATGAGGAAAACGGCGTCCTTGGGTGGCAAGAAAACAAAAGTTTGACACAGTTTAGTGGTTTTTCAGTGACTTCATCAAACGTTCTTTCAGTGGATGTAAATTTAGAGCAATCCAAAATAAGCATTCTTTGTTTAAACTACCGTCATTTAGCTGAAAAATATGAAACATCTACATCTAATGGCGCCTTTGTTCAAATTGTTGAATATCACCGATTACTGCGATTAAAAAAAACAATTCAGTAGCTGTTCTGAAGCTTTCGATCACATCACATAATCTTCCTCAACAGATGGTGCTTGGCCATTCTTCACAGAAATGTAGATCATTGTAGAAGTTTTGCAGATTGTAGATGTCCTGCCAGCTTTTTTTTAAAGCTGTGTAAATACTAAAAAAAAATCTTATCAGTTATTAGTAGTTGTATCGCCGTATAAAGAGCTTTTGAAGCAGTGACTTTGATTAGAAAATAAGATTATTTTTCATGTGAAAAGGTTATATAAAAGGTTGTTTTTTCAAGATTTTTAAGATCCAATTTGTGCTTTTATTTCAAAAAAGTGTCTGTATTTAAATACTAGACCTTTGTCTATATTTTGTTGAGTTGCATACTTTTTATTTTCAAAAATGTTTACAACACATGTTCAAATCCAGAGAAAGTTACAAGTTTACTCATGTTAACGTTGCGCTTCACTTGGTTGCAGTTGTTACTTCCGGGATAGGGAAGTCATTGTACACTTGCCGTAAGCTATCGTTAGCAAGAAAAGGCACACGCAGAGATTGTGTGTAGGTGTTTAAATTCAGGTCAACTCTCACTAAATTCAGCACTCACCAGAGAGTTCTCTCCTCTGTAATCTGTAAAGTGTGTAAAGTGCATTTCCCCTTCTGCTGTCAACATTACAGTCGTTATTACAGTATATACACCACCGACGATGGAGGTCATCTCTGCAGATCTCTGCTGCAGTCAGGTTGATAAACAGGAGGGATGATAAATCCACTTTCTCATGCCAAAAGTTAAAAGGTAATCTCAGAGCTCTCCTCCCGTCAGAGCTGGGTTATTTGTTTAGTATTTGTAATGTCATAATATTATAATATATATCTTTTTCTTTGTGTCCGAGGTACAAAAGGGGAAATCAATAACATCAAAAGTTACAGTGATTTCCTTGAGTTTTGAGATGAAATTGCGAGGCAACCAGCAGAGCTGCTTTATAGGTGCTGGCAGGCAGATTTTGTAACCTTTGTACAGAGCTATGCTAGCTGTTTCCCATTGTTCCCAGCCTTTATGATAAGCTAAACTAACTAGCTTCCAGCACTGCCTGGATGAGCATTTCCCAAAATGTCAAATAATCTTTTAATTTCAACTTAAAGGGAAAATGTGGAACTCCTGTGTTGTGCTGGAAGCCGGTCCTTAGTTTACACTGGCGGACTCCACTTCTAAGCTAACATTAGCTGCTGTTGCTGTCTGTTGGTGAAAAGAGGCACTGAGACGAGGCACTCGAAAACGAGCATGAAGGCACATCCTTTTGGACTGTTGTGGAAAATCCAACCCGAGTCCTTCACAATGAAATCCTTAAAAACCTTTAAAAAAATCATCCACAGGCTTAAAGACGACCGAAACAGATGGTGAAGGTCTCATTTTTCACATCACGCTACAATCCGCTCACATACGGCCAATAAAACATTGATTAATGCATGTAAACTTCCACAAAGAGCTCCTTTAACTTAATTTCTTTTCTTTACCTGTTATAACTATATAATATTAATCAGATCAGCCATCGCCTCACCCCAGATGAATTAGTCCACAACTTCATCCATAATAAAAGTGATTCAGCAGACAAATGACTTTATCATGGATGAAGTTGTGGATTAGAAGAGCAGCAGCAGACATATGTAATAAAGTAGTGTGGGAGAGAGGCTGGTCTGAAGAGGATGGAGGTTAGTTTTGATCAGTTTAAGTGGACAGTGTTGCTCTAACAGACTAATGCTCTCTTCTATCCTCTGTGGTCTGAACAGTCGGCCTCTCTCACCCACTCTGCGTCTGGGTCTCTCTCTCCCGCGGAGCACTGACAGCTCCTCTGAGGGTCATTAAGTGTGTCCTATCATCTCAACCACATTATTCGTCCTCCCCTTTGCCCTCTTTAGCACCAGCGGGCAGATCGTACAGGTCATATTTTTATTCCTTGTGACGATGAAGCAGTCGGCTACGTAAATGGCTGAATGGCATCGCTGCGTGTGAGAGCTGCCATGAATCAATTTTTTGACAATTTGATTTGAACTGAATATTAACATAGTAATTTAAAGTGTAAGTCAGCTCCTTTCTGAAATAAGAGTGCATGAGTCACAACTTTATTGAAATGTAAAGGGGTGAACAGCAGCCACTGTGGCTTTAAGACTATGTTCAGACTTCAGGTAAAACTTTAAGGCAGATTGTCCGCACAAGTGATCAGAAAATCACCAACCTACCTGCATGGGTTACTGGGGTACGTACGCCGGTGACGTGGCTTTCCAATGTAGATCATGAGAAATATTGATCCATGTTGTCTCCATACCACTTTGCTAATAACAGCAGTGGACTCCGCACAGCTGCTCTGATAAACTTTTGTTAACTTATCGTCATTGTTGTGTGTCGTGCTGCAAGTGACAGTAGCTAACATTAGCCACAATAAGCTAATGGTCACACCACACCAGATAAGTCTGTAGCAGCAAAACTCCTGCGTGTAGTCGTGAGACTAAAAAATTGTATTTCCTCTTTCCTCCTTTTGCCATGAAATTGGATCTTGTCATTTTTTAACACTTTGGGTTTGTCTGAAATTACACAAAACAACAAAAATATAAAATGATATAGTTACTGTACTAGAGGAAAAGTTAGACATTTTCTGAGATATGCTTTCTCACTGACAGTTAGATGGAAAGTTGCTAGGTTGGCCTATGCTAACGTTAAGCCCCATAAAACCACAACATGTCGGTTTTCGTACGGGTTAAACAAACAAGATATAACCTGTTAATTAGTCATCTTAAGAGGCGCTGGTAAGGGGAATTCAATTACTTTCAGAAAGAGACAGACCAGCTGCTTCTGGTCTATGCTAAGCTAAGCTAACAAGCGGCTGGCTGTGGCCTTAAATTAAGCAGACAGATATGAGACGTATCCTTCATTTTGCCCGAGCATCAACCACCTGAATGTGAATTTACAGTGTCCTTCCTTACGATGAGTATGAAACTGTGAAAGAGGTTTAAACACAATAAATTAAAGTTTTCTCTCCGATTTCTGCTGCTTGTTTTCGAGCGATGATCCTCGCCGGAGGTCACCGATTATGCACTGCATAATTTTCTTTTTTTTTATATGCCACCACATTAACGGCACTCCGCTGGAAAGCTGTTAGTGCTATATTGCTTTCTATATTTTCTCAGTATAGTGTCTTTTTTGTGTAAAAGCTCCATTCATGCATCCCTGAGTTGAGGCTTTTTAGGTGCCTCTTGAGAGTTATGGATGGACCAGTAAGTACATCTGAGCCGCCCGCTATATGTGTACGAGAGCGTGAGGCAAATGCTTGTGGACACACACACTCGCACACACGGAAACACACAGAGCACAGAGCAGTGCACTGCAGGCTAGCAGATTTGCAGAGGTGGCTCCTTTGTTGTGTCTAATCACTACCTGTCCATTCGAGCTCCACTTGTAAACAATATGTTGTGATGGTGGGCGGTGTGCCGGGTACGTGTGTGCATGTGTGTGTGTGTCGACGTATCTGTGTTTGTGTCTGTTCTATTTTTAATGAGCTGAACCCCTTTGAAAGCTGCTTGCGCTTCTCCGTCCCTTCCCCTTTTTTTGGTCGTGGCTGAGAAGACGGCAAATACTGCTGTTATTTTTATATAAAAACAAAGAGCCAGAAGCCACAATATCTGGAAGCTATTTTAGGCAACTGAAACACAAGGAGACAGAATGAAAGACAGTAGGCAGGATTGTTTTTACTCTTAACGTTATAGAGAGGTTTAAATGCTAAAGCAATTCAGAGTCACTGAGTTTAAACGCGGTAAATCACAGGGAAACTTTCCACTCTCGAGTTTCTAATTGAGTGAGAGGTTTCGGTGTAAGTGTGTGGATTCTGGGTCGGAAGAAACTCGATGTCTCGGTGGTTTTGTTAGGACAGCTCTCAGATGGATTCACTGGCACCGTAACATGATTTTCCTGTCTTGAGGCTGATGCTGTTTTTGTAGGACAGAGTGTTCGTGTGTTTGATGTGCTGTGTCGGTAGGCGTGTGTGAGTGCATGTTGGTGCTCCCATGGCTTTGAGGTTGGCTCGATTGAACTCCAAACTTTATTTACGTATTTATTACCTCCGCCACAGAGGTTATGTGTCCTCCCGTGTCCGTTTGTTGGTTGGTTTGTCAGCAGGATTACACAAAAACTACCAACCAGATTTCCATGAAACTTGGATGTAGGATAGGTCTCAGCCCGGAATAGACCCCATTATCTTTTTGTGTGAGTCCGGATGAAGGGACGGATCCAGGGTTTTTTTCTCACTTTCTTGAATTAACATTGCTTTTGCAAGCATGGATCTTGATGAAAAGAATCAGGTGTAGGTGGGTGTACTGACTGAGTGCTGGATGAGGACCAAATAAAAATCTGGATATAGAAGATTTAAATATGTTTGGTTTGATTTCGGATTATCTTGATTGAATTACTCTCTATCGGCCGCACAATGTGTAAACTATGCGAACGATCCACGTAATTTTACACCCGGGACGTCAATTTTTTCTGGCTTCATGTGCCACAGAGCAGCTTTCAGAGGAATGATAAAACTAGGCTAGCTGTTTGCTCTTGTTTTAGTCTTTATGCTAAGCTAAGCAACCGGCTGGTGCGTGTAGCTTTATATTTGCTGTGCAGACATGAGACTGGTCTCGGCCTTTTCATTCAACTTTTGGTGAAGAATTCTCTAAATGTTAAACTTGTTCATGTTTACCAAAACTCCTCACCTCTGAACAAAAATCCTTTAGATTTTTTTTAAAGCGGTGCCATTTTCATTCAAAGCCCAACACCTCCATTTGGTGCATTCACACCTGAGTGTCTCTTTTCTTGTTAGGACAGAGGGGTAGGGCAAAGTGTTAGGGCTACATGGCCCTCCCAACAGAGGGTTTTCAGAGGCACACATTGTTGGGCGCACCCAAAATTAAATAAATAACTTGGTACCGCTTTTCTAACATCGGTGCAGACTGGCAGCGTAGGAGCACAGGTTACTGATATTTGCCTATAAAGTCACTGCTAGTGGCCAGGTCATGTGGTAGTTTTCTTCTTTATTTGATGACTTGATTGATAGGGTGAAAGTGTGAGCATCCATGCTTCGGCATCGTGATGGCAGTAACACACAAGAAATCACCACAGCTGAAGGAAGCATACTGGAAATGTCCTGTGATATCTGTTTACATAAATGTCACTAATGAAAAATGGGGAATTTGTGATTCTGTAATTCTCCGGGGGAAAGGTGGCACTAGAGAACGAGGCGTAGGTATAAAAAAATCAAAATGGCATTGAGCCAAAATGTCTAAATGTGCCGATTTCCAGCCGAACAGAGCTGTGTATATTTTTGTGTTTGTTTCGCAGCTCAGATAGCCTCCATCACCTCTTCCGCTCATCCTAAAAATCCTCCCGGGATGGTTGTCGTGATTACACACCCCCCCTGCGCCGAGTGCCATCAGCAGCACACGAAATCCGTTCAACGGGTCATTATCCCCTGCTGCTGCTAATGATGTTGGTAGTTGGTGTGTAACTCCTTAGGTGTCTGCTTCCCGAGTTAATCAGTGCCGGACAGAGAAGCAGCGGAGACATAAAGCCCACGTACGCTCACAGAATAGTATTTGAGAGTTGATGTGTTTTTCTCTGAGTCATACTGTACATGTCACTGCCTGAGCTGAGTGACTGTTGCAGGTTGGCTACCTTGTTAATCTGAAAGCATGCAGGACAGAAAGAGCGTCTTCTTCCCCTTCTTTCTCTCCTGCTGCTGCGGCTGCTGCTGGATGAGTCAGCCACTCGGGTTCCCCTTCTCTGATGCCGAGGTCTGGGCCTGTGATGAGGGCTTTTCCTGAGAGCCAATCTATCTGCAAGGTAGATGTGATCAGGAAGGCAGAATGGGCGAAACGGATAGACAGAACAGACGGAGGAGGAGGAGAGGAAGAAACGAGTGAAATTATGATTTTCAGTGGAGACTTCACACCCACTCTCTTTGCTTTTCTTCTCTAATTTAATGATGGCTTCTCCCTCTTTCTTGTCTTTGGCCAAATTGCAACTACTCTGCTTCCTGCTTTTCCCTCTTCTCCATTCCCCAACTTTAATGTCCTCCGCCTCCTCTTCCACCTCCCCTTCCTCTTCTTTTCAATGCTCCGAGTTCCTCTCAAATGTCAGCATGGCACGAGTGGGTGGCAGGCAGCAGCGCCATCTGAACGAGCCCCGTCCATGTTTTTTTTTTTTTTTGCTGCAGTGTGAGGATCGCCTAAAAAGAAAAAGAAAAAGAAAAAAGAAGAAGCGAGCGAGTGAATGAGCGAGGGAGCGAGAGTGGTTGTGCGTCGGCGGCTTCACAGCGGACACCTGATGTGGCGCGAGATGTGTCGCTGACAGCCGTCCATTTTTGACTTTCATGGCGGAGCGTGTTGATTTATTTCAACCCTTGGAGAAAGGGGTTGAATGGGCAGAGCTGATGCCGCAGCACACAAACACACACACACACAAACACACACACACACACACACACACAAACACACACACAACACACAGGTACGCTTTCATGCACAAGTGCACAGATGTACGCACCCTCAACTCACAAACCGACAGCGTCATGCGTCCACAAAGACATCTTCACGCCCACCAAATTTTACACACATACACACACACACACACACACATCCAGAGCCGGTGTGCTATGACTCAGAGGGGAGCAGCTGGAGTGAAGGCTCCAGTGGCGGCAGTGAGCTGTCACCATCTGGAGGAGTACATGTCTCCCTGCCTCCTCAGCCAGCAGCATAAATCACCTCCCAACAACTGGGTGTCAGAGGATCAACATGTTTCTCTGTGACATCTGTTTTTTTTTTTTTATTCACGTGAATGTACCGTATCCATGGATACAGCATCCCAAACGTGATGCTCTCCTCGGCTAAATCCTACTGCAGCCTGTCATTGTTTCCTGTCCGGGCGGACGGTCCGGCACTGGATCAGAGGAGCTTTGATCAAGCTTTGACGGGCCTTCTCATCTAATAACCCGCACCATTTGTCTGCCGTTTGACAGCTGCACCTGTGCTCAGGACGCCGTGGAGACACGTGGGGCGGAGGGGACGGTAGAAATGTTTGGAAAGTGTATCGGCCTTGTCAAACTCTTCTCCTGTGGACTGGGTGGATGTGTCAGATCATGTCCTGCGTGTTTGGACACATAGGCGATGAAGACGTCGGGTCTGTGAGAAAGGCTCAGAGGGATGTTTGTTTTTACTGAGAAGTCTGATGTCAGCTTGTCACAAAGGCCTTTCATCAACAAAGCAGGTTTGTGACCAATGAGAGCACAAATACAGGCACGAAAGCAACAAGGAATATTTTATTTTCTTCTTAAGGGGCCTGAAAATCTATTTTCAGTGGGATTCTACATGAAAACCAACATTTCCTGCTAAATTAAGAAAACCTTTAGTCATTTCACACGAGGGATTTCTGTATTTCTTTGTCTCTGTGCCCTGGACTGGTGGCTCAGATGGAGAAAGCTGATGTCGTGTTTCAATCAGAAACGTGGCGACAGTTGAGGGGTTGTTTGGTTGTTTTGAGACCACTGATCAAACGAGCCTGAAGAAGAATAAATAACACCTACAGATGTTTGTTTGTTATACAGAAATACTTTTCAAGGGCTTTAAAGGGTACGTTCACCCAAAATTATCATTGTCATTATCTACTCCTCATGCTGATTGAAAGTGGGGTGAATTTTTGTAGCCCACAAAAACATTTATCTTAATACTTGAGCTATGATATTTTAACTAATCATCATCTAACAACATTTTTTTTGTGAGAAATGAACATTAGATATGGTGATGTGTGATTCTCTGGTTTAAGTTGTGAGGAAGTCAGATGAGAGTCAGCTGGATGGTCACCCTCTGATGTAACAAAGGGCCATTGTGCTGAGGAAGACATGATCAATACTTGAATCTTCTCACGAGGTCTGAAACTACTCGGTTATTTCCTGATGGTATATGAGTCGAGATGTTCTGAGAGCTTGCTTACACTTTTAGCTTAGCAACTAAAGTCGAGATTTTGGCTCCAAAAAGGTTGTAAATTATGGGTTTATTTAAAAAAAAATCAATTTTGCATCTCAACGCTTTTGGAGACTTGGCTGAACAAGCTGTTTGGAGCCATTTTATGTTTTATTTTATTTTTTTTTCAGTTATTATTACATTTTAAAACAAGTCCCCATCAGTTGATTAGAAAAATGCTGCAGCGTTGTTTTGCTGTGAATCTCCAAAAAGGTTTTGTGGACGACAAAACACTTTTCCTTTCCATCAGCTTGGAAGTGACTAGATAATGGCTACATTTTAATTTTTGGGTGAACCTATCCTTTAATAGGCGTTTATCCCAATTTCCCTAAATGTTTAATACATGAAAACCCTGATATAAGGAAAAATAACAAATAAGCTGTTTGTAAGGGTGTAATATTATCTTTAACCAAAACAAATTCAACAAAGGTGGAAGCTTTGAAACACATCCCGCCTCTCTTTCTATAGATTCGTCCTCGTATGACTGTTGAACTTTGCTGTAAAACAGAAAGACGCCTCTTGCTCTTTAAGTCTGAAGCACTGAGACCAAAACTTGACATTTACCACAGATGTCTCAGATACTTTCATTTTCCGCTTCCAGTGTATCTTCACAGGAAACAACACAGTGTGACGTTGTGAGGAAAATGTGCACGAAGAAAACTAAAATTAGCCTCAAAGCTACATCGCCAAGGGGGCTTTTTAACCTTTTAAGAGCTGCTAACCTTCAAAATGATCTGTTACTGTGAATTTAGTGCAGCGTTTAATGCTGTTTCAGCTCTTCTTTTCCTGCCAAGTCCAAAACTGTGGGGAATTATGCCGTTATAATGACTATCATTGCAGAATATATTTCGACTTTGTCCTTCAGACAGGATCCCTGGTTGAACCGTAGTTACTAACAGTTGCCAACTTGTGTGTTTGCTTTGTTTGGCAGGGTCAACACAGGTAGAGCACTCGGTAACTCTTCAGGCCAGACTTAGCTGGTCTCCTTTGGGAAACTAACACACATGAAGGCTCCCTGTGGTCAACCCCTATAAACACATGAGAGGGAAGGAACACAGACAAACCATGAAAAAGATATACATTGGCAAAACCGCCTTAAAAGTCCCCCGAAATGGCGGCAAACATCCGAAAAAGAGGTAAGAGTTAAACCCTCAGACGCCATCTCTCCATCCGTCCTCGTTTTTACCTGTTTGTCCGCTCATCCGCCCACGAGGTGTCTCCTCTCGTCCACCCAGCGGTGCTACGGCAACCTCATCCCGCCTCTACGAGCCCAGAAGTCATGCTGCCTCGTCATCTCATCTCACCGGAATGAAAGCACTCATTATGTCTGACTCAGCTCCCGTTCACACAGGAGGTCACTAATGGGGGATTTTTTTCATCCCTGGAGCTACTTCACGTAAACTCATCCTATATCAAACAGCAAACACCTGTATTCCCCTGTGAATGCCCGCCACTAAAAGAGAAGCGGTAGGTGGGGGCTGCTGGGTAATGCAGCACTGAAATGCCAGCCAGTCAGTTGAGACATTCATTGAATCACTGTGGGCAGGTATTGTTTTACTCGCTGACCTGGTTGTACAGTAGATGCTGCAGCTTTCCACGTAAGTCGTCGCAGTCACCTGAAAAACAGACTCCAGATCTGGGATGAAAATATCATTTCTAGTTTAACCTTTACAGAGAAAAGTACTTCCTTATTTAACATTTATCCAATTCCAGGACTGTCGTTAGTGGTGTTTTATTTATTTGTATAAACATTTCATTAAAACACTTCCTTTTATAGGTCCCGAAATTTCATGGCAACAGCATATTTGAAATTACGCTGAAATTACCACAATAAATACCTCAATATTGATTGAAAATTTTCCAACAAGCCGTTAATAAATATCTGATCATTTCTTTAATGCATTTCCAGGAAACTTCTGTCTAACTTCCCCTCAGCAGGCCACTAAATAGTTTCTGTACATACTTTCTGTACTTAAGCGGGCATGATCAGCAGATGTTAGCCATAAATTAGTTGAAAATTAAGCTTCAACAACACACTTCAATTCTTTGGCCTGCTGAGAGGAAGTTCGATAGAAACGATTGGAAATTAAAATGATATGGTCAGCAGTAGTTAGACAGAAACCAGTTGGATGTTTCCTGGTACTATATCAAGAATATTTTCCTTCCCTTCAGTGTTTTATATAGGCTCTTGTGCATGTAAAAGAGACTAAAACAGAGCATTAAAACATGTAAACCTCTTCTAGCAGCAACCCAAAATAAAATTATGAACCTGAAAATGAGAATAATATGTCTCCTTTAAGAGCCCTTCATCATTTTTGCACTTCCTGTTCCTTGTCTCAAAGTCAGTGGATTTTTCGAATGGGTTTTTGTTTAAATGCCTTCGCTCAAGAGATTTTCATAAAATACATCAGTGACCCTACTCCTCAATGTTGGAGCGTTCATGTGTTTGCAATGAATAATCCAGCTAAAGTGAAAATGTAGACATAATTACACAAATGGCTAGACTTGTGATATTTAATAGTCTTACCATCTGTAGAAGGTGCCGACTGACCCGCTCTACCTTTCATCCCACTGATGACGCATTTTAATGAGCAGGAAACTGGATGATACCTGGAAGCATTCAAAGAAACCTGTTTTTATTTCTGTCTCTCTCAGCCCCCACCCTTCTGCATCTATGATCTTGTTAAAAGAGACAAAGAGAGGAAGCGAAAAGAGCGACGTGGTCACATCTCCATTCTCTCTCCACTATCTGTTATCCGGCTGCAGATAGAGTCATTACCCTTCTTCCTCCATCTGTCCGTCAATACAGGGTCCATTAAGCCCAGCCGTGCACGCTCAGATCCATCACGGCAACAGACATTTCCTCTTTTCCCACTCACACTTGCCCTTTTATTAGATTGAAGCCCAGGTAATGCACATACTCTGAAAATAGTCATCATTGTGCTGTCTGGCTGAATTACATGTGGGGGGTATCGCTGTTCTGTAAATCTGAGCCTTCACAGTCTATTCATATGATGTATTAGAGTTCATTGGCTCATATTTCATCACAGATTACACCCTCTCTCTTATTTTCTATTCGGTGGGACCAATCTCACTGATGATTGGGTTTCTGGGATGTGCTGCAGCGCTTTAATGCTGAAAAAGAGATCTCATGCTCAGAGATCAAATGACGTAAAACTTATTAAAAGAAAAAAAAGCTCTGTGTCCTCACTTACCCCTGCCTGGATTTCTTAATTAGAGATCTGTGTTTTGGTCTCATGTTTTCTTCATACAAAGCACTTCTCTCACACAACTTCTCCGCTTTTATCACTCTCTCATGACGTTCTTATCACCACTGCATGGGCATTCAGGGGTGCATTACAAAGATATGTAGTCCATTTAGACACACATATACACCCGAGTTACAAGCTCGTTTGCTCCCCCACATGCCCCGAACACAATCATCTGCTGTACTGTGTGTGTTTGTGTGTGTGTGTGTGTGCAGCTCACTGCTGGAGCAGAAGGAGGACTTAAGGAAGAGGCTTTCCTACACGACACATAAGCTGGAGCTGCTGCAGAGCGAGTTCGACTCCACGCGGCAGTACCTGGAGACGGAGCTACGCCGGGCACAGGAGGAGCTGGACAAGTTCACTGATAAACTGCGCAGGTACGACAACACACTGTAACACAGAAGTGGAAGAAGTGCTCAGATCTTGTAATAGTAGAAGTACTTACGCCGCAGTACTCCATTCCAAGTAAAAGTCTTGAGTTTAAAGTTCACAGGCTGATAAAGAACCAAGAGCGAGCTTTATTAAATAAAGATGAAAAAAACAGAGTCTGTGAAATCCAAGAAGAGGCAACAACACAAGGCAGACGAAGGCAAAGAACAAAACCGGAGAAATACAGGAAATAAAAGCAAGACAAAGTACAAACCAAAATAAAGTACAAATCAAAAGCAAAGTACAAAGCAGGTAAAACGCGAGGAAGAAAAGCCAGAAAGACATGATGGGGAGATGAAACCGGGAGACACAGGGACAGAGAGGAACAGGACGGGAAACTGAACAGACGAACTGACAAAGACACTGCAAAGCACACAGACTATATACACAAGGGCTGATTAACTAATAGGACACAGGTGAACACAGAAAAAAAGGGCAGGAAGCCTCACTAAGGGAGGAAATGGAAAGTAACTTCAAAATAAAACGTTTGAAAGTTAACAAAAAACGTTCAGAAAAATGTACTGATTTGAAAAAAAAAATATGGATTTGTATTTAGCTTAGCAAGTACTGAACTTTGAAACCTGTTAAAAGTCAGCGGCCTGTCCGGCTTGTTCGTCAAGCTGTTTGACGGACAGCTGATTTGAGCAGATATGAGCTTATGCCCGCCCTAGAGCCCACAACAGCCAATGGGTGATTGTGCAGACAAGTGACCCACTCTCTCTTCTTTTAGAGTGATATTGTTATCTAATTTAAACCTGGACCATGAAACACTGTATGATGTGGACAAATAAGTACATAATTCAGTGTGTTTGAACTCCAGTAGATAAATGCCATAGCACTTACAGTGCTTCTGACAGCTTGGTGAAAAATTGGCTTATAACCTTTCAAAGGAGCCCAAAACCATGCCTGTACTCCAAGTGGTTCAACAACAGCTTTAAATGTACTTTGGGCCGGACTGGGATAGGCATTTAAGGATAATTTCACATACATTTCCAGGACTAAAGACTGTAAAGGAAACTATAAATTCCCACTGTGGACATTAATGGGTTAAAGAATAATTTCACTCCTAATACATGGTCAGATTCATGATGGACCGCAAAGTGAATCTGACGAGCTGTTGAACCAAAAATATAGTCTTTTTTTTCAATACATTCTTCTTCCTGATCAAAACCTGGTATCTACATTACCCACAATGCAACCCTTGACCTCATAGTACCTAGTTTTAATTAGTATAAGAAACCTGAGCACAGCAGGAAAAACATCTACAGACAGGGGACATATTAACAAATAGTTCGGTCACGCATGTGAGTTTACAGTTTGAAATTAAAATTAATCCAGTGGGATGAGATATTGAAGTTATTAATGCTTCGTTTTTCACTCTATTCACGTGATACGAAGCGCTGCACTGCACTTTCAGTGTTTACCCACGAGTACCTAAGTTAGCCGGTCTTGTGTTCTGGTCCAGTGAGCAGCAGCTTTAATGTGAGGAGAGATATAATAGACAACATGTAACTATTCACTTGCTGCTAATAAGGACCAGCTGACTTTTTCTCATAGAATGAGATTGTATGAAACGTGCGGCTCGTGATAAACATCATCTCATTCATCAAGCACAGGATGGTTTCCCTGTCAAACTAAAATAAACATTTAATTAGTACTAAATGTATGAAGCTCTCTGCAGGAAAGCCTCCATGTAGATTTTACGGGTTAGGGTTAGTAACTGTTGTCCGAGCCAAATTCCCTGGAATTTAACTTCAGTACCATGACTGTAAGTCAAAGAAAAAGTTTGGGGAAAAAGTTTGGGGTCCCCTGCCTTATACAGTATCTCTGTGCCTTCTGGATCACAAATCATAGACTAAAACATTCCCTAAATCATCATATCAGTGCGGTGAAATGTGAAAACAGCTCACAAGTGCGCTTCAGCTCTGACTTGTAAACTGCTGAGCTTGCCGATATGCTTATTTCCAGTTTGGAGAGGTCTCTGGCTGCTACTACTACTGTACTACTGTATTATCTGCAAGTGAGCAATGCTGTTTATTGTGTTGTTTAGAATACAAAGCAGCTACTCAGCACTGCAGAGGATCAACCAAGATCTGGAGGAAAAGATCCACAGAGATGTAAGTGTTTAAGCCTCTGCGTGTGTGCGTGTGTGCGTGTGTGTGTGTGTGTGTGTACATGAATTCCCATGCTTGTGGTTAAGTACCTGCAGACAACGAAGAAAGAGAAGCACATAAGCAAGTCATGAGGTTTAGACGTGCTACAGAACACTCAGAGAGCCAATTTGAATATGAATATGCCCCGCTGTTGGTACCACTGACGTTAATTATGGCCTATTACAATTGGTTGTCCTCCCTCCAATGGCGGAGTGATAGCAAACCCATTGTTCCTCAGTGCACCGCACCTCACTTCATTTGTCAGACGTTGCTTGTGCCGGTGGAAAGATACAATTAACTAGCCTGCCCGAGAACACTGTATGACAATCAGGTGTCTCTGCTGCTGAATAGACAGCTGGAAACGCTCAGCGAATGGGTTTGTTACAGCACAAGATGATAATCATCACGGCCGTCATCGTCGTCGTGATTATAATGCTCCTGCAGTGAGATACTTGGTTAATAAGGAGCTGAGGGTCAACCGTCTTTTTGTGGGAATAAAGACTGTGTTAAAATATTTTTTACAATAACGACCAGCAGCTTTTCTCCCCCCCTTCATCAGCTGTAACTGATTCATCTCACGTCTCTCCTCCTCAAGGGTGAGAGAGGTGCTGAGTAAGTCTCTATGTAATCGTAAAGCTTGTTTACTCCGGAGGTGCCACAAACCCATCTGATCCCGTGGCCCTCCACAACTATAGGGAATGTAATTACAAGACAGGTAAACACAGTGATAGACTTTGAGTGCGGTTCCGCTCAGGAAAAGTCGGGAAAGAGAGAAGACAGAACCTTTTTACTCGTGTGTGTTATTGTTGCGTGTTATGTTACATCCTGTTTCATTTGGACGTAAAACAAAAGTATTCAAGCGAAACATCACAGATCAATGTGATCATTGAAGTGTTTATAAGTGTAGTCTTCTCCCCGTGCTGTTCATTTCTAAAACTGCTCTCTTGGCGTCAGTCTCAGCACCATGACGACGAGAAGAGAGCGTTGAGCAGAGAGATCATCGTTCTCAACAACCACCTGATGGAGGCGAAGCTCACCATCGAGAAACTGCAAGAAGACAATGTAAGAGCTTCTTTATAGTTTCATCTCTAGAGGATGAAGTCTCGCTCATTAGCTTCACTTTGTTTAGTGTCTGTGGCAGTACATTCCTGCCTTGAACCAAAACAATCGGCTTAATTTGTAACTAAGTAGACATTTTCCTCTTTATAAGTTTTTGTTTCCTCCACCTGGACGTACCTGTCTGTCCTACATGTAGATAATCGAGAGAAAATAGGAATCAATCTAATTACCTCAGGAACTTGTTTTGCCAGGCTTGACTAAGGTTGTCATAATAAAACTCATCAAATAGAAGCTTTTAAAAACACTTTAGCTCTTATTAATTTAGTAAGTGAAGTAAGTTTTATGGGGTTGGAGTTAAGTCAGACCTAACCTGTGGAGATGTTAAAAAAACTCACAAATGTTATGTCTCGTCTTCCATTTGTGGTGATGTTGTGGCTCCATAGGACCTGTACAGGAAGGACTGTAACCTGGCTGCTCAGCTCCTGCACTGCAACAAGTCTCTGTACATGGCTCAGCTCTCTGAGGTGAGCGCCACACTCACTTTCACATACTCGCAATCAAGCTCAAATTTATATTTGAAAATTCAGCTTTTCTAAATACTTTTGATCCAGTTTCAGCAATTTTATTAAGATTTCAATCAAATCTATCCATCTGAGCTCAACGCACTGCAGCTTCAGAAAACACATGCAAGTAGAAGCAAACTTGAATGGCACTCAGTAGAGTGTATACCTCCACCAAGACCCAACAGTCCCCTTTAATTCAATCAAGCCAAATCCGATATCAGATAAAACAGATTCAAATCTGCTAGATCCAAATTTTTATTAGGATCCACATCAAATTGTACTCACTTATCGATACCGGCCTCCTATATTCACCAGATTTTTTCTTCAATATCCGCACACTATACCTGAGAAATGAATGAAAATGTCAAAAACACACTGCCTTGTTATTTAAAAAAAGTGAGGAAAAAATCCTGGCTCCAGACCCATCCTCCCTCCAAGTTTTGTCGAAATCTGTTCAGCAGTTTTTGTGTAATCCTGCTGACAAACCAGCCAACAAACAAACAAACAAACAGACATGAGTGAAAACATAACCTCCTTGGCGGAGGTAATTAAGGAAAACGTCTTAGAAAACACGGCCAAATACAGAAAATGCTGCGAGATGACAAACAACAACAGAAACTATTTCCAGGGGGACACTTAAAAGTGATAAACACAGCTGGGACATGCTTGTTGCTGCCACGTTAGTGACTCACAAATTTATCAAAGATATCAGATATCGGTAATTGGTGTTGGAAAATGAAATGAAATTGTACATTTTTTTGGTTGAAGAAGATTAGGCTGGTTATACAAGCACCACAGCGGTGCAAGGCTATCAGGAAATTGTGTGAATGAAAAGAGGGTACTCCTGCACAATTGCTCCACACAGAAGTTTAATAAAGACAAAGTTTCAATCTCACTTGGATCTTTATCTGGTCACGCTGACCTGGAAGTGTGCAGGCTGTATCTTCTTTTCATTCACGAGTCAGTTCCCCTCTAGTGCAGTAGCAGAGAGGACAGGAAAAGTCAAAGTCAGGGTTTTTCTGGGTGGTTATACACAAGACTGTCCCTTTGGAAACTGGGGTTCCTGTCCCACATGTGACTTAGAGTCAAGATTGATTTGTTTGCAAGTTGTGTTATGTAAGTATGTAAAAGTCGTGACCATTTTCAATCATAATATTTCATAATTCTTGAGCTGTTTGTCAGCAAGCTTTATTTTGGAAGTGTAACTGTACGTAACATGGGTATTATTGCCCCTCATATGATGAAAACTGATGCTAGAGGGGTAGGTAGAGCGTCATTGTTTGAAGCTTGAGGCCACTGAGCAAGCTGCTGTATTTGACAAGTTGGGGGTTCCTAAAAGGTTTACTATGCAAGGTTGGATGGTTGCTGTTTTTAACAAACCTGGGAATGCAACTCAACTATCGAATACCTTTCTCCAGAATTGCTGATGCCCATAAAGATCTGCTAATAATTAGAAAATAAGATAAAACAGGAGGCGGTGAGTAATATACACATTTTTCTTCAGGAAAATCCGGCATAGTATACCTTTAACATACAGTGTGTTGAGCTCTCAGTGTCTCAGTACAAATCCATAGAAGTTTAAGTGTAACAGAAGAACACAATGACATTTTTACTTTATAAAAGGTCACAGGCAACCAAAGGGAGCCTTTTTGCCCTAAACTTTAATGTGAATCCAGAATTATCATTTATGAGATACTTTTTTCAATACAGCGGGCGCCAAGTGAAGGGAAAGAAATAGCTGTGATTTGTAAGGAAGAGGAGATGTGATGTGAGGGAGATGAATTTTCAGCTCACGACATAAGATGGGCATAAAAATGTTGCTCGCAACTGAAGGTCATCTTGCCCTTTTTGAGGCAGGAGAGATAAGAGACAAGACACGGTGGAGCGGTGACTGCTGTAGGTCACCGCAGGGAGGGCAGAGTTTCCAGAATTAAAGCTGCCTTTTTTTTGGGCAAAATAACCTTCAACTGAGAGAAGTGCGAGCGGCAAGGTTTTAGAAAGTTTGTAGCTGACGTACCACAGCTGAACTCCTTCGGAAAGATACAGTCCAGACATAAAGTCGTTTACTTTACGAACTGTAGATCTGCTCTGAGGGACATAATGAGGGAAACATCACACATCAGAGATTAATTCAACAGTCACTCTAACTTTTTTAGGTTTTAATGTGCGATATCCAAGAATTTAAGTTTAAAAGATTCGTGAAATTAACGAAAATGATCAACAAATTGTGAAGTAATACGAGTTTTGGCGAAATTTCATAGACATCTGGAGATTATGTTGAAGAGATATCTTCTGAGGTTAGCATGCCGACCAGCTAGCCCCTGCTCGTCCTTTCTTCTTAATCCCACCACGAGCTTCCGGTCCGGACCACTAGCTGCACGGCTAACCGAGCTAACTAGCAAATGGCAGCTACAGGTAGCAGCAGTTAGCAGTCGCTGTGTTGAAAAAACTGCGCACCATTTGTTTGGAGAGTGAATTCAAGTGGTGGCCAAATATTACATAGTACACCTTTAAAAGATAACATTTGTGCTTTTTTTTTTTAACATTTGTGCTTTGTTTAATGCTGCAATAAATTCCCCAATAACATTATAGGACAACTGTGGCAGCGACGTTAAACCTTGAGTTTTGGAGACTGTAATGGTCGACACATGAAACATCTGCACGTTCGACTATTGCTGATAGATCGCTAACAGTTACATTGTGGCTGGAGCGGTCAGTTTTGGTTTAGAGACTCTGGAGGGTTTATAAGCTTCCCTAGACGGCTCTTTTCTGACTGTAGTTATTTGTTCTGTTAGTTAGTTAGTTAGTTATTTCTTGATGCATAGCTCCTTAAAAGGCCTTGTTTTAACATCTTTTGCGTAATGATCTGTCACTGATCGCCAACTGAATCACATGTGTGCCTCTGCCACTTCACACTCATTTGAACTTTCACTTCAGACTTCAGATTTAGATGGCACAGGCACGTCCAGCACACCTGTGGCTACACAGCTGACTTAAAAACTTAAGCTTAAACTGCCAGTAGACAAGTTTTCTGCTTTGACGTTTGATTATGAAGCAATTGTGGATTGCACATGGCGTTAGATATGGAATAGATATGGATAGAAAAGGCAGGTTTACTGGGATCAATTTCCATTTCAGACTGAATGACGTTGTTGTTGTTATTTGCGATTTTGATAAAACAGAAATGACCCAGCTGACTTTGCAACTGGAACGACTTTTTAACCCACTTAAGTTCAAACAAATTATATTTACGATGCCTTTTCCACACATTTTGATTGAATTATAAATATTATTTCTTATATATCATATAAGTGCGATAACAGTTATGTAAAAATGGATTGAAATATAATTGAAGTAGAAAAAAAGGTACATTTTTTGAAAGTACAGCATTAGTCCAAAACAATGTTCTTAATTATATTAAAGTGCATCTTAATGGTGTCTAAAAATAGAACAGTCAAGAACTCTTCCAGTACATTAATCACGCTCATGAGGTACTACTTAAATTAATTGTACTTTGGAGTACTTTTTTTTTTCACATGGGTCGTGCTTTCATTCTCATTTCATTCTCTTGGCACTGAGCTGAAATTACATGTGAGCTCGGACATGAGAAGTATCACAACAGCAGCACAAATCTTGTGTTTGCGCCCATCAGCGAGGCAGGAGCCTGAAGTAAAGTCTCTGCTCCTGTCACTTAATATGCAGCTAAGTCGGAGTGAAATTACGCTGCTCCAGGTTTAGTAATCATGTAATTGTTTGACAATGATTAAACGGGAAGCGCCGCGTAAACTACTTCAAGGCAGATTGTGCTCGAATGTGACGGACAGCTGACTGTTCAAGGAGCTAAAACTACAGCATGTGGCAAAATGTAAATGGGAGAGCAGAGCGCTGCCTCATCACGCTCTCCTGCTTGTGAGAAGAGACGCATGTGGGTATTGATGAGTGTTTTAACACCAGGCCAGCTTGGCGCCACTTTTCGCTGCATCAGCCCTGGGCCGTGTGCCGCGCCCATGTGACAAGGGTGAATTTAAAAGCCACAAGGTTAAAAGTCTGCCTCTCTACGTTTTGCCCATATGGCTGAATGGAAATATCAATGCAAACTGCGACTGGTTGCGTAAGGCTCATAAAATATCCCCCACAAACACATGCACACCCCTCGCTTTGCACGGTATACGATCCGCTAAAGGGTGAAAAACTGTTCTGCTGGCATACCGCCAAACATAATGGGGGTCAGAGGCTATACATGCACTCACTGTATGTCCACCAGTCTGCTGCTCCTGTGGGCGGGAGCTAATCGAAAGCATATTGATGAATGGCGCTGCAGCATTTTGAGATGTGCAGTGGCTCTTCAGCGCCTACTGAAGTGCTTCAGTCGTTTGTTTTGCTGCAAAACAAGCACGGAGAGCGTTTCAAATGCTTTCTAAAAAGCTAATTGTGATCTTGTTCAAAACAGACCCAAATAAATAAAAAAATAAAAAAATGCGTGGACAGTAATTAAGCGGTGTTTAGTTTGGTCCAAGTTGTAATAAAACTGTTATGATAAAATGTCTTCTCATGTCCTGTGTGGTATTTGTCTTTTCTCTATCTACAAAGTTATAATTAGCCTTCCTCTCATTGCCAATTAGGAACAACTGACTAGATTCCTGTTGATGATGTGCTGCTTAATGCTTGTTGCTATGGAGAGGCACAGATAGTGGATGGAGGCTTCTTTTATTGCTTGGAATAGAGCGTCTTTCTTTTCTTTTCCTCAGTTCATCTTTCATTTTTTCTCTTTTGTTCAGGCGCTTGTCAGTGGGACTGAACACTTTCATTTTTTCTTATTACAGTCACACATACCAGTTTATCTAACTATGCCGGTCTGATCCACTTTTTGCACAGGTGTGTGTTGTTCAGACGTCACCTTCTATACTATGTGACATACTGACACACATACTGCAGTACATTACATTTAAAAAGTACAATGTAGTATGAGCTAGAGATATTTCTATCAATTGATTGAGTGTAAATGCAACATAGACTTCTCATGTTAAAGGATAAGTCCACCCCAAAAATGAAAATTGAGTCATTACATACTCGCCCTCATGGTGATGCAAAGTTAGGTGAAGTTTTCCAGCTCCACAAAACATTTCTGGAGTTTCACATCAACTGAGGTACTGAAGTAGATGGGGACTTGTTTAAAACCTTTGAAAACAGCCTCCATGGCTCCATACAGCTCATCTAGTGTAATCCAAGTCTCTGGAAGCCCCGATATCCCAAAGTTGTTATTGACACCCTGTTAAATGTTGTACTACGCAAAACCTTCAGCAAAAATTCATAATAAGAGAAAGTTGTGACCTCATGCTACAGTCAGGCTCCATCTGCTCCATCAGCAACACTTACATCATGTGTTTCCCTGCCCTTCTCTTCTCTCTGACACCTCCAGCTGCCTGCTGAGTTGCAGGAGCGTCTGGCCATGCACTTGGAGGAGTCTCCTCTCTGTCACACGTACCCTGACACCGTCCCGGCCTCTCTCATCGCCAAAGTGCTCGAGAAGCCCGACGAGGCATGCAGCAGCAGCCAGGCCTCCCGCTCCCCCAGCCCCCAAACCCAGGACCACGCTTTTATCTTGGAGCGTGTGGGCCCAGGAGAGCGGCTGGGGCTCCGTGCAGCCTACAAATCTGACCTGTACAGCAGCGACACGGCCCTGTACTGCCCCGATGACCGGCACCGCGAGAGGAGGCCCAGCATGGACCTCCACGGTCAGAGGAAGCTGCTATACGGGCCCCAAAACTCCACCGACAGCAACCCAGAGGAGGGCTCGGTGGGGTTGAGGGCTGGCTTCTCCCAGGAGCACTTTGCTAAGTTTCCTGCCACGCTGGGAGCAGGCTCAAGCTCCTACTCCAGCTTCAGTGGAGGGGGGTCTGAAGACAAAGGCAACGGCCCGCCCAGCAGTGCTGCTTCCTCCCCGCGCCACCATTCCCTCTACATGGACTGGAGAGATGCAGGGGACTTTGAGAGAAAGAGTGACTCATCCTGGGAGAGGGACAGTCCAAGAGGTTTTGCCAACGCTCATCCCTTCCAGCAGACGGAGCTCAGCCACCACCAGAACGGCAGCTCGCCTGTCTACAGCCGCACCATGTCCTCCTGTTTCAGTGAGCCCTACGAGCCGCTCCCTCCCTCTTCGTCCCCAAGTGTTGCCTACGGAGACAGTCGTCGAGGCAGCACATTAGCCCCCGAGGAGGAGGAGCTAATCGGCCGATGGAGACAACTTAGCGTGGAGGACTTAAGTGCCCACAGCTACCGCAGCCCAGGCCGGGCCTCACCTTACAGCTTCTCAGAGCAGCACTTCTCCGTCCGGCCTGCCAAGATCCGACTCGGGCCGCTCTACAGCAGCTTCCAGGAGGGGGCTGACTATTACCATCAGGCAGCGGGTGTCATGGACCCAGTGTGGGTAGCCGGCAGCCCAAGCCCTGAATGCAGCCCAGGACCGCATCAGGCTCACAGCCAAGCCCACATGTACCGAGCCGAGGACAGCCAGGGGTCGGAGCACAGCCTCTACCACTCAGGGAGCTCCAAAGAAAGGGAGGGTAACGTGGCAGCTGGCGGCCAGAGCACGGATTATGTAGACCCGAGCCCCAACAGCTCCACCGAGTCTCTGAACCAGAGGACCCTGGAGATGGCTGCAGAGCTGCAGCACTACCAAGTGGAAATGCACAGCCTGCCTGCACAGGTGAGCACATCGCCACCGCCGGCTCCACCCCCTCCTCCTCCGTACAACCAAAAATTTGGCTCCCTGGGACTTTCCAGGAAGGACAGTCTGACCAAGGCTCAGCTTTATGGGACACTTCTGAACTGAAGGACTTTACATTCAGGTTTAATCTTTGACAGGATGCTCGGACCTGCTGTGTCCGGCTACACCTTCTGTTAGCGTGATCATTTTGATAGAAAATGGTTTGAATAGGAGCCAGGAGCCAAATAAATACAGTATCATGAACGTGTAACTATTGCTGATCATTTAAAAAGCTTTGATTGTATGACAGTGGGTGGAAACAGTTTACTCTACAGTTGTCTTGAGCAAGTAAGTCATGTTGAAAGAGTTGGATGTGGGACGAGGAGCTCAAGCGGCTCATAAAATTTGTACAAAAAAATGTATGTATTGAAATTACAAATGTATAAATATATACTTATAACTAAAATTTGAGTGATATATTTTGTATGTAGCTGTTGGCAAGAATACATCCGAAACAATCGAACAAAATGCAAATCTTGATAAACCTGGAACTTGTACATAAGTTAAAAACTGCCAAACCTATATTTGAAACAACTCTGAGAGGTATTTTAATTGAGAACTAATGCCCATATAAACTGCACATAGATTTGTTTCAGTTGTTATTTTTTCTATGATTGAAACAACGCTGGCCTGAGGATTTAAATATGAATGTTGAACACAGGAAGACAACAAAAACAACTTAATCACTTTAAATGAACTATGAGAAACTTACAATTTGTTTTCCTTCTGTTGATTGAATTTGACAGTATCGGTGGGTGTGTTATATTGTTATTGATGGAACGTTTTGAGATCTGTCTTAGCATTCAGTATTATTTTATTTTCTGCTCTTCTATATCCCAACAGAGGTTTGTTTTCCTGCCCCCCATTCTACCTCAGATTTGGATGCCCACAACCCATCGCACCACTGTAACCCTGTTTCTTTGACAACAATGCATGTTTATATATTTTGGTTGTTTTGTTCGCCTAATAAAGCACAAATTATACATATAAGCTCCAGGCTTCCCTTTAATGTTCAAGTGTGGGGATCTAAAATGTGGATGTGTGGTAACACTTATGTGGGAGTAGTTACTAAGGAGTGAGTGAGGACTGAGTCAGGAACTACTTCATAATTAATGAATCATTAATGAGTCTTTCCTGAATAACTGATTAGAGGACTGGAGACTAGAGTAGATGAGTTGCAAGAGAAAAGACTGGGAGATACTATATTAATGAATCATTAGGTAATGATGAATTCATAAATATCTGTGAATCAACATCACTAGTTGTTCCTAATTAACAACAAACCAATCGTGAGTGGCAAAAAACTAGTCACTACTCATTAGTTACTAATTACTTAATCAATAGTTACTCTTTTTATAATAATACATTTTATTTCATAGGTGCCTTTCTGTCACTCAAGGACACCTTACAGTAAATAAAAGACAATGCACAGTACACGATAGAATAAAATAAGTTAAAAATAAAATAAAGAAAGAAAAAAGAAAAAAAAAGTAAAAATGATGAACAGTACTGAGTAGTAGGTAGTCCCTCATCACTTCACGATTGTGAAACTAATGGGTCTACTTCATAACTACTCAGTATTATGTATTACTTTTCTTGAGGGGCACAAAAAGAGTAACTAATGATTAAGTAATTAGTAATTAATGAGTAGTCACTGACTCATTATCTAATGATTCATTAATATAGTATCTTCCTGTCAGTTCTCTAGAAAACTCATCATTATCTACTTTATGGGGTTCTCGAATCACAGTTGCTCATTAACGATTCATTAATCATCAAGTTGTTCTTGATTCATTTCTCACTTGCTCCTTAGTAACTACTTACGTGTTTACATTAAGTGTTACCAGATATATGTGAACGGGACATCATGTTTTAAATGTTGCTCTACTTTGCGAGTACTGTAGCATGATCGATTGTTGTTTCAGGATAATTACATGCCAGCTGATCCACAGTTGAGGGATTGAACTGGGAGACCATTCATCAGTCAGACTCGCATGGCTGCAGTCATATGGTGTGCGCCTGCTGAGTCACTATGAAGCCCTGCTTTATCACTGAATTTAAAAATAGGTCAGTACAGAGGGATTTTTACCAAGACCAGTAAACTCAAGACAGTAAGGAAGTTAATTTCTGTTTTCCAAGGAGTTATACTTTACTGAAGTACTGATACCAAAATGTCAGAATACTTTGAAATAGCTTGAATCCATCCACAGGAGGGAGCCACACTGCAGCAGCATCTCACTTGATCTGCATTGTCAACCTTATTGTCAGCCGTCTCCTCCAGACACAGCAGAAAGCATTTACACTTCAAACATCAATAGAGGGGAAGTAGATTAACAGCTACCGTCCACTTTTTCTTCTTTTACCACACAGCAAAATACATGCTAAAGTATGCACAAATTAAGCATTCGGGTACAATAGCTGAGCTAGAAAAATGGATATGCTTTTCAAACGGCTTTTCTGAGGATTTGCAAAGCACAAGCAATAATGTGACCTCACAGTGGGGGAAAAGGTGGCAACTCAGCTTGACTTTGATGGATGCAATGAGGAGATGAGTTCTTTATCTCGATGCGAGGGTGAGTCTTGGTCAGCTCACAGGCATTTAAAGACACTGGAGTGGTGTGTATGGACCGCGTAAGCTGCAAATAAATTGCCCTTCTTTGGATCAATAAACTGACTCTGAATATAAACAGAAAACAATGCGCTGTCTAGGTTTGGTATTCATAAACCCAGACTGACCAGGATGGCTACATAAAGCAAATAAGTTAGTTTTAGAAATAGTTTGAAAGTCTTTTTGGTAACACTGATATAAGCCTACCATAGAGGCTAGAACTAATATTAGCCTGTTAGCTCTAAATTTAGCTGACCCTGTATTGACTGGTATAACCCATAACTCTTGGAGACGTTAACCCTGATGTTAGCCTCTTGGAAAAGCTTAAAGTAATGTTAGCCTGTTGGAGAAACTAACACCAATGTTAGCCTGTTGGTAAGGCTAAAAGTCACGTTAACCTGCTGGAGAAGCTAAAAGTCACGTTAACCCGTTGGAGAAACTAAAATAGAAGTTAGCCTGTTAGAGAAGCTAAGACCATTAATTGTCTGTTGAAGAAACTAACACCGATGTTGGACTGTCTGAGAGGCTAACACCGATGATAGCCTTAAGGAGAAGTTAACACCGATGTTAGCCTGATGGAGAAGTTAACACTGATGTTAGCCTATTAGCTTTAAAATTTCCTGACCATGCATTATTGGGTATATATATCTTCTCCTCCAGCAACAGAATTAATTCCATCGACTCAATGAAGCTAAAATTGAACTCCTGTCCTTTCCTATCAATCAGGAAGATGAAATAAAAGTCAATTCATGGTGCACTTTCGTTTGAAGAATCGCTTTCACCTTTTTTAATTTAAAGCTTTATACATTCTCTGATCAACCCACAGCAATGCATTATTAATTTACATTTTTCATTGGCAAAATATGTCATTTAGTTCATATTTATATCCCCAAGGTAGCAATCATTCTTTTCACATGCAGTCTCTTGCAGGACACAGTCTCTGGGGCTACTGAAGATTAAGTACTTTATCCAAGTCCTCTGAGTGCTGTCTACAGAACAGGTCTCTGCTCAGTTAGCGAGCCCAACCATCCTCCTGCTTATGTCCCACAGTTTCTTGGCTGCCTGCTCATCTGTAGCCTTGGCCATCAGCTCCTCCTCCTCACAGTTAGCGAAGCACTTCCCCGACACTCCCTCCACCTCAGGGGAGCAGGCCAGATAGAGGGGAGTCTGGGCCCCTTCCAGCGGACTCTTGAAAAAGACTAGCGAGGCGAGGTAGAATAGCGGCTTTGCCAGGAAGGGGATTTGAACATGCCTGCCTAGTCTGGTCCTGACGATGCCTGGGGTGAGAGCGTTGACTGTGACCCCCGTGCCCTCAAGCTGGCGAGCCAGTTCCAGCGTGAACAGCAGGTTGGCCAACTTGCTCTGACTGTAGCAGAAAGACTTGTTGTAGTTACTTTCACTGTTCAGGTCATCGAAGTTGATGTGGCCGTACTTGTAAAGCTTGGAGGAAACTACGACGATGCGGCTCGGAGCAGAAGACTTCAGGACGTCTAGCAGGAGGTGAGTGAGGAGGAAGTGACCCAGGTGATTCACACCGAGCTGCATCTCAAAACCCTCCTCAGTCTTTGTGTAGGGACACTGGTAGAGGCCTGCGTTGTTGATGAGCACGTCGATCCTGGATTCCTCCTAAAGGGTCAAAGAGATTTAAAGCATTTAAGACTTAATATGTCATCAAATACGAATCTAAAGCTATTTTAAGTTATTTAGAATGTAGAAATATTAGTAATACTTGAGGTTTAAGTCAATATCAAATTAGCTCCCCTGTTGTTGTACATTTGTTTTGTTTTTTTGAACATATTCAGACCTTTATATCACACCTGCCTTTATTAAAGCCCTAATTCATTCCTTTAGGGCATCCAGAACTTTGGTTTTAAAGAGGATGTCCAGAGACACCCAGTGGTTATGAGAGGTAACTGCCTGCTTCTGACATTTACCTCCACTTACTGCTTCCACTAATAAAGAGTTGAGTGTATCACTGGTTTCCTGGTTCCAAGTATTTACAGAGTTTATACAGAGTAAACCAAAACTACTGTAATAAAGGTTGCACAAAACACTTGGCAGTATATGTTCGTTAGAGCTGTTTGTCATAAATCAGACGATGAAGAAATGAGTGGGACTGAGTCTCAGTTTTCCTCACAGCGGGCCGTCCCTGTCAGACTCAGAAATGTTTTGTTATTTTGTTTAAAGTGAGAATAAATCAGAATAAAGGCAGCAGAATCATTACATGCGGTGTTGTGATTTGGACTGTTTAACGTGTGAGTCAAGAAGACTTTGTAAGAACGAGCCACGACAATGTATGTGACATAAACTAGATGCCAGAAGGTAAAGTGTGGAATAAATGAAAAAAATAAGATGATAATCGATTTATCTTTTGAGACAGGCATTTTTTGCAGTTTTTATGACCAAATTAATAAATTAAGTAATATTTGTCAGAATAATAATGATGAAAATAATCTGACTTGTACTGAATCAGCCTCCAAAGGATGGTTGGCTCAGCTGAAGTGACTGAGAGGAAAACAAACACACAATATGCTGACAGTAGAACAGACTTTCTTGCTCGACCTGTGGCAGGATTTGCAGGTGGATGCTGTCTCTCTCGTCCTGGATGTGTGAGCGTTAACAGTTGGTTGAGGGGCCACACTGAGTTCAGCACCACGGACAGTCCCATGCGGCTACAGTACCTGCAGTGCTCTCCTTTGTTCTGGACAAAAGCTGGAATGACCTAGACACTGTTTCTAAAGACCAACTGTCCACTAACTGGTAAATAAACAGCCTATTCAGTCAGAGACAGTGTGCTAACTCTCAACTCACCTCATGAATTTCCTCACAAAACTTCCGGACTGATCCCAGAGAAGCGAGGTCCAGGTGTTTGATGACCACCTCCCCCTGCTCTGGTCCCGCTTGCTTCTTGATGTCCCTGGCTGCCTCCTCGGCGCTCCCCACGTCCCGACAGGCCATGACGACCCGGGCACGGAGCTTCAACAGCTCCCCGGCCAGGGCCTTCCCTATCCCGCAGTTAGCCCCGGTCACGATGACCGTCTTCCCTCGCATGGTGTCGGCGGGATACTGGAGCAGCTTCGCAGCTTTCTGCCGGGGGAACAGACGGCGCATCAGGAGCAGAACCCCTCCGCCGACTACAGCGGCGACTAGCACCGCAGTGGACATGAACGCGGTGACAGGCGAGCAAGGGCAAGATATCCCGGTGTTGCGGCGTGTTGTGTGCCCGTTACAAAAGTGCCCCGGAAGTGCTTCGTCACAGATGTGTCGACTTAGCAGGCAGCCGCTACACAATATATATTGTGGAAATTACTTATATTAAATGTGTATTTTTGCATAACGAACACATCTGATCTGATTAAAAAATCTGATTAAACGAGTGAACCGAAGGCAAACAGCTCATACAGGACACAGTTTAACGGTCGCAAAGTCGCAATATAGCTTACCGGTATGTAATGCTAGCAGGCTAACTAACTTAGCAACGGTAGCCACAGCTCATAAAACTGCTTCCGGGGTATTTTTTTGCATTTTTTAAATTTTTTGTGTCTAAAAAAATAAATAAACAAACTCTCTTTGCTTTCATGCGTAAATAAACAAACTGACCTTAAAGGACAACACAATTTCATACTGTTTTAATGTGTTTATATTTGGCGGACCCTGCCACCTTTCTAGCTTCTAGAACAGTTACTCACTTGTATTAACTATTACCTCATTCATATTGTACCTAAATATTAAAATTCTGAGTTTGAATTGCTTCTCCAAAACTACATAGTGCCTCCTTAATAACTAATATTTTTTATATAGCCTAATTTATGCACCGAAACACGAATTTCAAGTATTTGAAGTATTTAAGCAAAGTTGGGGTTTTCTGTTGTTTAGTTTTTTGTTGTCTTTGTTTGTTTGTATCTTTGTTTTCTCACAAAATTCCAATATACAAACTGTAAGGCAGTTACAGTTACAATATTTCCAAAGTGCACGACACTTCATGACATTTTGCAAAATAAGACATAAAACATTAACACAGCGACCATAGAATATGGTTAAAAAAAGGGTAAAAAAAGGGAAAGAAAAGAAGTAAAACAAAATTATCATTAAAAGAATAGATCAAGGCATTACATTAGTGATATCATTTTCATACTACATAAAGACATTTGGCATGTTTGATCTTTCAGGGACTTAATATAAAGTGGGATTTAACTATAATTACACGTGAATTATAATAACACGTGAATTATTTTAACACGTGAAGATGTTTTATTGATTTTTTTTTAAACAAAATTCAAATTTACCAATGGTAAGGCAACAATTACAGTTACAAAATGTCCAAGGTCAACAGACACTTCTTAACACGTGAAATAAGACATACAACATTAACACAGCCTCAATAAAATACGGCAAAGTAAAGGAGGAAAACAGGAGGAAAATAAATAAAACAGAGTTATCATTAAGAAAATGTAAAATAAAAATAAACTTATTTCAGGGACTTAATATGAAGTGTGATTAAATTATGACAACACGTGAAGATGGGTGGGTTTTCATACATTTAGCCTCATGATTGTTTAAAAAAAATTTCCACTGGTTGGAGCCATAATTATAAATGTTTCTAGTTTAAAATTTGTTTTTTAAGCTATTTTATTTTAATGGCGTTTGAGGTCCAAAATATGATTATATTTTCTCCCCAGAAATATTGTCTGTTCATAGCCAGCCCAGTTTGGCCCTTACTAACCACTAGGTGGAGCTATATGAACACAAAAGTAGGGCAGCAAGCAAAGCATTTAAAGATAAAAATAGAAATTGTGAGTCAGTTATCTATCTATCTATCTATCTATCTATCTGTCTGTCTGTCGATCTCTCTCTCTCTCTCTCTCTTTATATATATATATATATATATATATATATATATATATATATATATATATATCTTTCTCTATCTATCTATCTATCTATCTATCTATCTATCTATCTATCTATTTAAATACCTCTTTTCGTTATACTTAAATAAATATGCTTAAGTAGCCTAAAATGTTCTAAACTTAAAGAGTATTTTTACAATATGGTAGCCTATTAGTACTCTACTATAATACTATAGTACTTAAGTACTTAAGTAAAGTATCTGATTACTTCCTCCAGCACTTCTCTTTTGTGAACCCATTTCTCCATTTCCTTACTTAACCCCTCGATATTGTTGTGCAACCAACTACTCCCCAGGCGCTGAATTGTTTAATAGTCTGGTAGTGCTGTGTGATTCATAGCGTCGTTATCAGGAGCGGGAAGGTGAAGTGGCTGAACCTCACGGTGCTCTCTGGAAATACGCGCAGAGACACATTATCAGTTTGGCAGACAGTCGACGAGTTCGGTCAGTTCCTCTCGGCTCGCCGCGGTTCCAGTTGAGTAATTCCTGCATTTTTATTTCAGGGTTTGCTTCAGTTCCTGTTGCATGGTTCCTGAGACACGGCGCTAGCAGGGGGAAATGCGGTGCAGTGAAGTGTACACTGTGCCCTAACACACACAGTAAAGTGGATTTTAAGCGTTTTTCTCTCGAGCAGATGAGAATCCTGCAGCTCTAAGAGAAGATTTCTTTCAGCTCTGGTAATGGGATAAAAAGACATGTATCCCCTTTTGTTCCTGTTAGTCCTGGGTGTAACACCCTCCGTCTGTGAAGGTAAGTTAACCTCTTATAATTTATTTTTATTGTGTAACATGGTGTGAAAATGCTGAGCTGCCTACTGGTAGCCTATTTCTGGGATTTCTGGGAAACGCTTGTTTTGTTTTGGTTTCAGATCATGATGGTCACTGTAGTTAATGCGGGTCAACACATACTCGAAACTTGCTAGAATCCTATTATAATATTGCTTATATTCTATGATGACACCTCAAATTAAAATAACATTATCATTATAATTATTATTATTATTATTATTATTATTTCGTTACAGACAGTGTTATAGGCTATAAAGTACCCAAAAGTCATACTTTAGAAAAAGTAAAGATATCATGTTAAAATATTACTGGAAGTTACACATATAAATAGCACCTGAGTAAAAGTATATGATATTAAATGTACTTAGGTTAATTTTTTGCTTGAAAGTTACTGTTGATACCTAAGTGTCAAAAGAACATGTAAAAGTTAATTATACATATATTTACATGTATGCATATGTAAATATTTTCTGCCACATTGTTTTTTGTTTTTTTTAATGCTAGCAATCAAATTTATTTTATTTTATTTATTTATTAGTAATTTATTTGATTTATTTATTTGTTTCTTGTGTGCTTTGTCTCTTTTTTGGCAGATAAATTATAGAGAGTATAAATGTTGTTTTAAAGAGGCTCTATTATAGCAATTTACATGTAATAATCACTTTTTTTATTGGGCATATGAAAAATGAGACCTTCCCCTTCTCTCTCGACTGCCTATACACGCCCGTGGATGATTTGTTTTAGTTGTTTAACGCTGCTGGACTGTGAATTTCTTTGTGAAGGACCTGGGTTGGATTTTCAGCGACAGTCCAAAGGATGTGACGTGTACGTGATCTGGAGGGCCTTGTCATAGCGCCTCTCACCTTCTAACTAACAGAGCAACAGTGGCTAGTATTTGTTTAGAAATGAGTCACAGATGTTCCACAGAGACCCTTTAACTTTCAACAACGCACGTAGGTTCAATTACATTTTTGAAACAAAGTCAAAACAGCCTTGCGACATGTCTGAGCCTCAGGTGACCCCTGAGGTACTGAAAAGCAGCACAACAACCCTGATGAATGCTGGATGCCAATTTAAGCTACAGAGGTTCTCACACGTAATGGAAAGAATGATCTCACTGACGTGAAGTGACCACAGACACACATACTGTACCAGTGTATGGAGCTTAAAGCCTAGCAGATCATCTGCACAGTCAAGTGAAGAAATAGACTACAGTAAGTTTCAGTTAAAAGACAATTTGGGGGGGGGCTACGATAGTCTACTGGTGGTTGTCACCTAAATATATTCCATGGGAGCTGTTCGACAAAGAAAAAAACATCACTATTGAAAACAGATCAAATTGTTTTTTTTATAATTGTTGGAAGGTTTCACCTATTTTACGACTTGGTTTTGAGGGAGCAATTACTCATGGATTGGAAAAAAAAGGTACATACTGTAACTCTAGTTTCATGACCACAGCTGGTGCCCTCAAATGGAAAATGTTTACCGGTAGCAAAAAATGAGCTTTGGTTTGATGATTTTCACCGGTATTGATTTTTAATTGCAAATGAAGAACCAGTGAGTGTCTATTGAAGACTTGACGATGCTGACATAAAACAGTGTTGGAAAGACGTGCCCGTCGCTCTTTCCTGAAAAGATGCCGCTTCACTGTGTGATAAACTCGTTAAATCGTGGGCTTTATGGGTTATGGCAGAAGAACAATGTGGGGAAAACCACTGTCCCGTAATTTTGCCAAATAAAACCTGCACAGTGAGCAGTTTGCATTACATTGGGTTGACTCAGACAGTTCACACTCCAGGAAGAGAAAGGACTCAAAACCCTGGTGTGTGATGCGATTATAAAACAATCTCAAAAATGTGATTTCTACACAAAACTTATCTTTTCTCATTGTTTGACTCCTTGTTACTTTTTAAAACAGATTTGTATTGATCCACACTGAAAACATACAGATGAATTTATTTATCATCGCTCACGCTCAGCATCCTCACCAAAACTTAAGAAGCATCATCTTAGAACGTAAACACAACCGAGTGATTTGTTACGTTTCACCATCCAGTTGGTGCAGACGTAAAGTAGACTTCTTTTGATCAAAACCAAGTAAATTTACGTCCGTGAACCGTAAAATTACAGGCAATCAGTTTGTGGTGGAGTAAAATCTAAAAGTAAAATCTAACCATGGTGCGGACTAAACTACCAGAGCAAGGGAGCTTGAAAAAGGGGGATTTCGATCTGTTTCTAAGAGGATGATGCAGGGTTAGTTTGCCAGACCAAACACAACAAGATTTCAAAAGCTGGACTATGAATAAATCCATCTGTTGTTTATAAACAGTTCACTAAGTCAATTACAAAATAATTCCACTGTAATTAACCCCTGGAATACTTTTTTGGTCCTGTATACTATACTATACTATACTATACATAATACTAACGATGCTTATGATATGTTTAATATCTTTATAACATAAACATACAGATAAAAAGCATTAAAGCGAAGAATGACCTGCTGTCATTTTCGTCAGTACTGATGATGCGCTTCCTTCGTTTGTCTGAACCGGACCAGAATCAAAAGCAACAATGTCGACTGTAGCCCGTGTTTATTGTCATTTTAACCATATGCAGCTATTACACAGCACACAAGCAGCTATTGTCCTGGTGCTGCATAACAACACGCAACGCAATATTTATAGTTCTGCAAAAAAGATTCGTCAGTGTTACACTTATAATTAAATTGTTAAAATACAATATATTAACATGTTCGTTAATCATAATATATATAATAGTAGATAGTAAAATATACTAGTTATTTATCATTTCTTCCCCTGACATTTCTTCCCCCTTACAAATTAAAAATCTTTGTGCTAAACTTAGCTAACCAGGTGCACAATTGCCCTCGGCACACAGCAGTCTTACTCTGTCCAGGAGAGAAAAGAAGCGCATTTCCTAATTGAATAGTAATTGAATTTAACCTCATCATTTCCAGGAGGCAGGCATGAGAACACCTGCGACGTTGTCCCTAAAGATCTGTACATTGAAGTGGGATCCAGTATCGAGGTAGTGTGCCAGACTTCATGTGTCCGTGGCAAAATCTACTGGACGCTGGACAACAAATCCGTAGATGAGAGCCTGTATAACACGACCAACTCGACACACGCAGTCCTGTCACTGAGGAACTTCACTCTCCCCAGAGCTACATTGCAATGCCACAGTAATGAAACCCGTCATGTCCTTGGAGGCACCACCATCACAACATACTGTAAGAAGTGTTTTTCCAAATTGTATTTTATCTCATTTGGGACAGCGCATATTAAGGAACTAGTTTTCATCTGTAGTTCCATCAAGTTACACCTGCTGTAACTTTATATATATGACAATGCTTTTTTTGCAGTAAAACCCAGCAACCTGTTATGCTTCCTCCATCATGAAAAACAGACTGAAAGTACACCAGATCGGTTCACATGCAGCTGGGAGCATCAGGTTGATCCTTCATTGACGATCGACTACACTGTACTGTGGTAGGTTTCATATTTTCTGCCTTTTGTGTAAGCACTAATGCAGGAGCAATTCTTTCTCATGTTGATGTTTGTTGATAATATAAAACATTTATGTCTTTCAGTACTAATTCGTCCTGCTCCCACCAGGGTGTAATCTGCAGCTCAAAGAATAAATCAAAGCGATGCAAAGTCGATTATATAAATATAGCGTCCAAAATACCTTTAACAGGGCGTCATAGTGTTACTGTGAAAGCTCAATCTTCTGCTTGGGAAGCGACCTCTGACCCTTTTGAATTTACACCTTTAAATATTAGTAAGTACCATAAAGTCAATTTTGTGGATTTCTCAATGATGTCTTTGTGGTTTTAACATTGCACGTTTCTGCATTTTGATGTGCTGTCATGTTCATCTTCCCCCAGCAAAACTCATCCGTCCAGAGTTGAGTAATGTGACTCTCAGCTCTGATAGTCTGCTGGTTTGGTGGGAAATCCCGGGACATCGCGGCAGCTCACTGGATATGTATCGCTGTCAGGTCCACTACAGCAAGGTATGTCCCTCTTTGATCTTTTTAAATCTAATCTAATCTTGAAGTATTTACTGGAAGCAACCGCGAGACAGTATTGAATCTCAGGCAACAATTCAATTCAATTCAATTCAATTCAATTCAATTCAATGATAGGAGTCACAAATCAGAAAAAGACAACCAGATTATGTTAAAATGAATACAAATAACGTTACTTTAGGTATCTCCAGAGGTTATGTTTTCACCCGTGCCCATTTGTTTGTTTGGTGGTTGGTTGGTTTGTCAGCTGGATTACACAAAAACTACTGAATGGATTTCCATGGATGGAGGTTTTGTTTTTTGTAATAAAATAATAATAATAAAATACAATAACATAATATATGCCAAGGAGTCCAGTCCAATTGATTACATATATTATAAATTTATAAATAATGTATAATGGTTATCTTAGCTTGCCTAGCACAAGCAGAACAGATACAACTAATATCTGAAATTACAAACAACAATCACAACAAGACAGCTGTTGAGTCCTGCAACTGTACTTTTCCCATCTCTATAATGTTGTGCATTGTGGCATTGATAGCAGACAGAGTACATGCCATGGACACTACTTTTTTGTTCCATTCTTGAATTTTGGAGTCTAGTTAGTGGAAATTCGAATCAGTTAACCCACAACAGCAACACCAATTTCATAATCTTTATTGCTCCTAATAAAAAAAGGTGTAAAAACTAGAGAATAGCTGTTTTTGATGAAGCCCGTTTCTGTTGCCTTTTCTGTTCCAGGTGGTCAATGAAGGAACTCCAGAGGTAAGAGACCCATTTTTCCTAGCAAGACACCGTATTTCAAAAAAAAAAAAAGCTGTGAAAGATTTCCAAAGCACAAAACATCTGTTTTATTTCATTAATTAGATGACTTTGGATTGTGGTGAAGGATGATTCATTCAGCATTACACGCTCTTTTAGTTCCCTGGAATTTGAATGGAAATCTGTGTGTTTTTTTCCTAGTGGGTGCTCGGTGATATAGAAACGTGCAGTCAGAAAATTGCAAGCTGGAACATTGCCATTGAAAAATTGGACTCCTGCAGTAACTACACAGTTGCGGTCCGCTGTCGTTTGAACGAGGGCCCCTGGAGTGACTGGAGCCTGGAGAAGACGGTTCTGACCAAACTGAAAAGTAAGAACGATGTCAAAACTGCTTCCACCTGCATGACCACAAATTATGTTTCATCTGCTTTTAAAATAGCTTACATTACTTTCGACTTTTTGAATTGTGTTTCTAATCGTTGTAATAGAATGTAGATGACATGAATATACCTTGGCTACAAAAAGACAATAACTTGGCACCACTTTGGTCCTGGTGTCATGAAGATCAACGATTAGACATTGATAACAACTTTAAGGTTCACATACTGTGTTAGTTTACTTAGAAATGCACCCATGCTTCTAGTGGCATGTTGGGCATGTTGGTCTTAAAATGGGGTATGCTATCTCAAAGCAGCAGAGGGCAACTGTACCAATGACCAACATAACCCGATATAAGGTCAATGGTGCAGTATTTTTCCACACTTTATTCAAATAGTAAGATATGACTACATAGGCGACATTTTCATATGCGCAATAATTACTCTGCAGGGAATATCGTGGCACATTTGAACAGGAAGACTAAAAACTTTTGTCTTTTAGTCTAGTCTTCTGTTGATGTTTAAATAAACACAGAACATTAATTAACATCAGATCCTCGGATACAAAACACAGCTGGAGATGCTGTGACTTCACACTTGGTTTATTCATAGGTTTCACACTCACAAATGTTGAAATGTAGTTTCAAAACTGCGGTCACTGACAAGGCAGCTTTCTCTGCCATGCATGTTTTGGCGGTGTGACGGTGTCAGTGGTTAGCAGAAACATTAACTGCTAACATTTTATCCTGGCGGCTGGGCTGTTACCATAGGCACTTTTATTGATCTACTCAATCACATTTTGGCTGATACTCCTCTCCCACAGCCTGATGAGTTGGGAGACGTTTGTTTCATAGGAGGGGTTGTGAGGGAAGGGATGTTGGTGACACAGGTGGTCGCATTAGCCAGGTTTCAACTTTATAGAGGGCAGTCACATATTTATAACACAACATGTAGAATTCAAATATTTTGCACTTAATGTCAACAAATGGACCAGAATCATTCAACAACCCTACTAAACACCCATATACACTGTTTCCCAGCTGGTTTCTGGGGTTTAATACAACCCCTTTGCGCTTTGCACTGTACTCTCCTTCCAGATTATGCGCTGTTTAACTAGTGAAAGGGAGATGGACATGCCCCAAAGGCACTTGCACCATGAACTTAAACTATGCACCCCAGTTTGTTTAAATCGAGCCCTTTATGTTCACCTAGTTCACCTGTTTACAAAGTGACGCTGGTTTTGCTTCAAATAAACAATTCAGAAGAGAATTGAAAGGGACTAAACATCAGCTCGCCCCACTGTTATCTGACACACATTTGAGTTGCAGGTTGGTACATGAATGTGAATATTTTAAGGCTTGCCTGCAAAACACAACAGTTAAAATGTATCAAGGCAACTGACAACAGACAATTCCAGGACAGGTAATACATAATGAGTCATCAGGTTTCTCAGAGTTGAGAAACAGTAGGAATCCTGGAAAACCAAAAAGAAACAATGACTAATAGTACCATCACCTCAACATTGATTTCCAGATGTTACCCTGAACTCAAAGCTGTTTTGCTTTCAGTTCCAGGTGAGAGCAGTGGTCCTGTTATATTAAACGTACTTTAACCCTTTACAGAGAGCGATTACAAGCCGCTCCTGTGGAGAAAGGTAGCTGAAGCAGATAAAAATGGAGAAAGAGAAGTTCAAGCCGTTTGGACGGTAAGGAAGCCTCTGAATGCCTGCCTTTATGTTTGAAATTCACTTCGCTTCATTTCCAAACTCATAACTCAACTTTTCACCTTTTTGTATTTCTCAATGTCTGAAGTGCTTCTAACTGTCTTTGCAGGAGATTCCTTCAACATGCCCAGACACATTTTACTACGCTATCAAACAAACTCCCTACAAAGAACACACGACTGGAGTAAATTATACGTCTGCTTTATGTGACAATTCAATTTGTGACGTGAACCAGGATGCACACACAATAACTCTTGAAGTCCATAACCATATTGACTCCCTGTTTGCGAAGGACTCCGTTTATGTTCCAGCGATTGGAGAGAGTGAGTTTTAATGCTGTTGATGTTGGTTTCTTAATGGGTTACCGCAATTTATGGGTCATGTTGCTTCATTTTTAATGGATTAATGCTCTGCCCTGATGCATGTTAGTGGCTTGGTATCGAGCAATTAGCTTCTTTTCATTTGATCTCACTTAGCGGGCCTCCCTGAAGTTACCGACATCCAGACGAACTCAACCCCTGAGGGTGTTATTCTGCTCAGCTGGAGGGCTCCTGCTCAGCCTGTCAGTGGCTACATGATTGACTACACCCACAATGGAAATCAATACTATTGGAAGGAGACCAAGGACACTTACACTAGGCTGCTTGGTATGTTAGACAACAGACGTGAAGTGGTTGATGATGAGATTTGATACTGGAATCTGCGTCATCATCAAACCCATGATAATTTATGGGCAATGACTTTTTTGACCGTCATATCAATTATACCCATCATCTGGGCGTGGCATGTAATGGATACACTGGTGGAAATAGACATTTGAAGGCTGCTCTTACATCCATTAGCCAGAGAGATCTTATAATTTGATAAATACGGAGTTCTCAATATCTGTGACTCATCTCTCACAGCTACAGAGCCACTTTGACATTTTTGTACCTCACCTACAGTGATGGAAGTACTCAGATCTTTTGCCTAAGTAAAAGTAACAAATCTACAATGTACAAATATTCTGTGAATCAGTAAAATGGTGTGAATTGGCGAGCTTAAAGCTGTCCACTTGTGATCGGATCACTCAGGCCGGGCCTGGTCTGAACAGGGCCATAAAGCTCCTATTACAGATTTTCAGAAAAGTCTTCCCTTTCTTCCAGACCTCCTGGATAAGACGCAATACAACATCACAGTAACTCCCCTCTTTGATGGCAAGTCAGGTCATGGCACACAGGTGCCTCAAATCTGCTCCAGAGAAGGAGGTACATCTTTCAGATTTTTTAAGGATTCTGAAAACGTATGTCTGTGTGTTACCACACTGATTTTGAGGTCATGACCCCTGCAGATCCAGGGAAAGTGGAAGTCAACGTTACGGCTGGACACCGAAGCGCTGATGTGAGCTGGAGTGTGGAGCCACAGGAGGCGTGCAGTGGTGAGGCTCTCAGCTTCATCATCTCCTACGGAACAAGCCCAGAAACAGAGCTCAGTAAGTCCACCACAGGCTTGATTGAATCTTGCTAATCAATTGAAGATACTTATTCCTCCTTCCTGTTGCATTTTACGGCATTTCTGTCATGGGTTTGTTCCAGATTTTACTGCCTATAACAAAAACCATCACACTTTGCAAGATCTGACACCAAGCACTCAATACAGCGTCCGTGTCGAGGCCATAGCTCGTACTGGAACTACCAAAAGCACACCACAAGTCTTTGAAACCACAAGATATGGTGAGTAGTCTGTAACACACATTTAAACACATTTTAGCCGCAGTTCTATGAACACAGCTGAAGCTCTCTACCAGAAACTTAAAGGAGTGTCAGAAATAGCGACAGGGTGAAGATCAGAAGCCCTGTCCTCGCACAGCCAGGATACAGTGACAGTGTTTAAATGTGCCTGACTTTAGGAGCTGACTGTTGTGGCATGTTTAATCCTGGGGGGTTAGTTGGGATTTACCTTGGCTTCCTAAGAGCTGATAGCACATTTTGATAATGAGTCAGAGGACTTAACTTTTCCAAATTGACAATTTTGGCTGCGGATGTCTTACCAAAACAGATGCATCACTTGTGTTGCATGCGTGTTTCGGCAGGTCAGGTTGAATGTGCGGCTCGCTGAGATACCTGGGCGAAAACACTACAGCTCCCATTCACTTTGAGCGTGGTTGGTGCGTCGAGGCTGTGTCTGTTCAGACTTCAGGGTTGGCCGAGAAAAGGCAGCGAGGCCTGCTGCGCAAAAAAATTTAAAACTTGGGTAAAAAAACGCAACCTGACGTCACGCTGTGGCAGCCATTCCCGTAAGCCGGAGATCAGATTTCAAATGAAAAAAAATGGACAGACATGAAATAGATGCTGCGTGTACAGACCAGAGCAACTAAAAGACTATACAGATTTCATTCACAGAAGATCTGATACAAGTAAATGATGATGACTGAGAAGGCCGAGGCATTGCCAAGTGGTTACCATGGTGACCTGGAAGAGGACAGCGCACGCAAGATACATATGATAAAAGCTTTTCTGATTGACTGTTTTTTATTAGAGCCGATTATTTTCACAATTAATTGATCAAACGATTTAAAGATGTTCTCAAGAAGCTTGAAACAGCACATCTTTGCTTAGAAACCGTCTGAAACGATCAAATCATCCTAACAGTTGGCTATCAAAATGAGTCGGTTGATCGAGTAATCATTCAAACGACATGACACGTTTGGTGTCAGGGTGAAACAGGTACTGTCATACGAGATGTTAAGTCTCATAAGTTTGTTAATTCATCGATATACATCTCCCTCTCTGCTCACCCAGGAGGTGAAGTCACGCTGAGGTCGAATTCTTGTTCCTCCAGTATCTAACCTTCATTATATCTCGTACGAGAGATGCACTGGCTCCACGATAGACCAAACTCCGTATTCTCCCATCAACAACAACGTGACTCATGTTCATGGATCAAAAAGCTGTGCTGCACAACATAACGCTAATTGCTACAATGCCTGATTTGGACTGAAGACAGCCGTTTTCAAACAAAAACGCTCTTTCATAAGCAAGTCAAAGAGAGCATTGCTCAGTTTGAAACACTCGCGGGTATTAAATACTCACGTCACTCACTTAACCATATCTCATCATCTCTTTACACTGTTATGTAGCTACTGGTTGCTCAAAACATCATAAATCATCATGCCTCACCCATTCATCAGAAGAATGTGTTTTGTTAAAGCGTGTCATTCGTTCATTGTTGTTTTTTCCTTTGACAGGTCCGCATCTCAGCAAAGCTCTCTTCCTCTGCGGAGCCCTCCTTATAATTCTCGTGTTATCTGTGGGATTAGGCTGTGCTGTTCAGTAAGTGTCAATAGTTTATTGTCAGCGATCACGTGGTATGGACAGAATAAAAAGCATATTGTACTACATTTTGTGTACAGTTCAAAATCGCCTTAATGAAGCCTTTAATCTGATTTTCTAGGTGGAAGAAATTCGAGGAGAGGCTGGTGCCTGATCCTGGCCGCAGTTCTGTGGTGTTGTTGGCGCCAAGTCAGAATACGGTGAGGAGGGAATTATATCCGTTTTTAAAGAGGCTAAGGGGAGTGACACTACTCAGGTAATTGTCAGTCATTTGTGATCAGGGAGGGAGACGTGCTTGATCATATTGTCTGGAAATTAGGGCAGAAATATCACAACGCAGACGGGCGCATGCATCTACTGATGGATGAGAGGCTAGATAACTAAGCTAACTAAGCTAGCTGACGCTACAGCTCAGCGGAGGAGGGCGCCATTAACGTTAACATCCAGCACCCGCTTCCTTTGTGATACAGATGAAATAAAATAGTTCCTACATGAAACTGCTCACAACAAGAAGGTCTGTGGATTATCTCGAGTAACCAGGTCAGGATTTCTGGAAAGAAACATTGCTGTTAAGTTTTTTCAAATGTACTTTTTGGCGCTTTGAGCGTCACAAGCCGAGCGCCGTCTAGCTCCATTATATTTGAGATATCTCCAAAACTCAGCAACTCAAACCAAAACAATCTGGATGAATAAATAGCGCTACAGGTAAGAGCAAAACATGTATTTATGATTTTGGAATTAACTTTCCCTTTAATTGTAGCACGCCTGCTAAACCCCACCAAAAACAAAACAAAAACAAAAAAAAACAGAAATGTAATCGTAATAATTAATAAAATGTTTTTTTTACATTTTGTACTCTTTCTTCTGGTTATTTGTTTCCTTTGTGTTTACTCTGTAACCTGTTTTCTTTTTGTTAATTAAAAGAACCTGCCTGTTCATGCCTTTTTTGTTAACCCTTTCTTTGTCTGTGTGTCAACCTGTTGATATGTCCATAGGGAACGTGCTCCTTTGAGCCATCCGAAAGCACCTGTGACAGGGTTTACATTGAGGAAGATCAGCTCGGACCATCAGCCTCTCCGCTTGACACAGGCTGTAATGAAAACCCAGCCAGCGACCAGACAAAGGGATACGCTGACCCTGCTATAGACCCGGCAACAGACATACAAACTGAAGACCCAGTTGAACCTGTAGAGACACAGCCTCTATCTTCTCCTGGAGAATTAACACAACTGCTTTCTTCAGAGAGCGGCCTGTCCAGCCCATATCGAAGCCAGAGTCCCCAGGAAACTCCTGCGCTGAAGATTAGTAAGCAATGTAAGCGTGTTCCAGTGAAACAGCAAGAAAAGGTGCCACCACTGAGTGTTTACGTCAGTCTGGACATGTTTGAACAAGGTCAGGGCAGGTAGGGGAGGTGACAAGAAAACTTGAATGACTTTCCAAGAATCAAGTCAGACTGTGACTTGAACACCTTGTTGTGTAAAATACTGCAAGTTTACATTTCGCCAATGTCTATCTGTTATTGATACAAACATGTAAATATTTATTAAAAAAAACGTGCGTAGTTGCTGCTTTATTGAGTCAACTTGATGTCATTTGCAGAGATAATGATATGGACTTAACTGTATGTCCCTCGAGCAAGAGTTTTGTGATAATACATTATGTGGTGGAGGTCGAAATGATGAAACAAATACGAACACATTCAGACTGAATCATATTATATCATAAAGCCCAGGTTTGTCCATGGTAGATATGTGTAAATAGTGAGAATTACATTCTGTTTTAAAAGTCAGAATGCTGTGTACTATATTAACGTTCTCATATGTTTCCTGTTTCTGCACAACTTGGCATCAGTTATAACATTAACATGTACTTTACATAAGCTGTTTGATAGTATAGCATTTATTGTTTTCCAGCCATTTTTAGATATCCCTTTCATAACAGTCGTTTTTGTATAAAATGAGGTAAAAAGGGCTCCAGAACTACACTCAACATGCTGTTTACAGATATAATGTAATGCCTTATCACACATTTTATTTTGTTCACTGTATATTGTATATACTGTATATTAAAATTGTTAAAGTGGCACTATGTAGTTTTGGTGAAGAAATTCAAACTCAGAATTTTAATATTTACAACACTGATGAGGTACTCAACTCAGAAATATTTATTTTTTCCATAACTGAATAAACAAGCTGTTCCCAGAGGAAAATAAGGTCCCCAGAACACTGTTTGAAGCTAGAAAGGTGGCAGGGTCCGCCACATATAAACTGAAATTGTGTTGTCCTTTAAGGTCAGATTGTTTATTCAGTTTATTCAGTCATGAAAACCATGAGAGTTTGATTATTAAGTTTGTTTAGACATAAAAAATCATCAAAGATCTTTCTCTTCTGGTTAAAATTTCTTCCCCAAAATTACATAGTGCACCTTTAAACGGTTCAAAGTTTATTAATTACCAAATGCATTGAAACATGTAATAAATATTCACGCATATTCACGTTTCTATAACATGTACACAGTTAAATGTGTTTGAAAACTGGTGTGAGTTTGTACTTTATTGAACATGACCAGGACTTCTGTAGCAGAACATCACAAGAATATTAAACAAACATGTAAAACAAAGAAAGGAAAATCAGTATTTTATCTTCTCTCTTGTTGTTTGAGTACGTATTGTTTTCAATGTGCTGCTTTTAATCCATTTCAAAGACAAAGGATGATATGGTCTGTGATAAGAGTATACTTTTATAAGCATGTGTGCATGTGCATTTCTGCAGAAGAGTAAAAGTACACTACATGGTCATAAGATAATGTACTGATGAAATGCTAAAACTTAGAGAAAACATATATCAATGTTATTTTTATTTATTTTGCAGGAAACACTTTCTAAATCATGAATTTTGCAGTTGTGTGTCCTCCCTCGTGTGTACAGCAGGTGGCAGTAGCACGAAGGTTGTCGTCTGAGCTACAAACATTAGCAACCAGAGTAGAAGACAAAGCTAGTTTAGCCCTAGCTAGCTAGCGCGTTTGTTGACTGTAGCGAGGCTGTGCTAGCTAATTGCTAACAATCTGGATTTAAGAGAAAACGGAATAAAAACATAACACCATTTTTGGGATGCTTATCGACCGTGAGTCGTAACAACATATGTTTTGTGTAAATATCTGCCGGCCCGTCAGGATGTTGACCGGGCTCAAACTTGTTGGATGATTCTCCTGAATTAGAAGCTAAAGGGCCTTGAGTCCGCGGTGCTTGGGTGAACGACAACCGGGAATCGGCGTGATCTGAGAGAGGGAGCATCAAGCTACAGGCTAGCTAGTTAGATTCACTGCACCAAAACCTCTCCTGAAAATGTCACATAACGGACCCCCTCCTCGATGGCGGAATTGTCCCAGAAGAGGACAGCCAGTGGCAGGTGAGACAGAAACAGCTAATCCGACGCTTCATTAATCATACTAAATTAACGGTACGTTTTGCAGTTGCTATTATAATTAGCTGTTAGCTGTGGGATTTATTGCAACTTGTGTTCTTCACCCTGGATGCTGATAGAACATAACTGGGTACCTTTTCTGGTATGTTGTGATCCGCTTTTTAATTTTCTGAATGTCCTGATGTACCAGGCAGCAACTTGGTTCAGTTTCAGTCACGTATAAATGGCATGTCTAGCATCACAACACAGTGACGTTAGTGAGCAGTGCAGTCCGAAGTCATGTCATTTTGTTTTTAAATGAAGCGATGTTTGATGTGAGATAAGATGCCGATGACACCAACGAACTCAATAAGCTCAGACATTTATTAGTGCGCATGTTTGTTTGCCGCTTACAGCGAGGCCACCTTAATTTGTCATATTTTTAAATGGAGTTTGGTGTGACACCATTCGAGCGCGCGTTGTTTAGCTAAACTGGCACCTGTGGCTTACTGGCTATCAAAGCTCAACTCTTTGCAGACACGCGTGCTTTTTTACTAGCCAACAACTCAGATTTAATCCTGAAGTAAAGCTGACTTTGTGGGCTATGTGTCTTTCATTTATTTCCCAGAAGAAAAAGTGCAGTAGAAAAGTGCTAACAGTTACAGAGCTGGCTAGCATCGCTGTCGGAGCGTCACGTGTCAAAACAAACCGGGGCAGTAGCATGGTTGTACACGATCCTGTGTAGTGGTCGCTGTACAGTAAATCATGTCAATATAACTACTTGATTACTCGGATCTGGCATGGAAAGACCCATCTCTACCCCTCGTATGCTTTTTATCAGTGCAGGAGTCGAGACAGAGGCTCAAATTAAAGGAGAAGTTGGTAATGGTGGCACTTTAAGATCCAGACGTATTGCTTTAACTGCAGCAACAGGAAGGCCATATGAGCCATAGATCTGAGATAGAAGGTCGAAATTCTTAGACATAAAGTCACAATTTTGAGATTAAAACACGTCATAGTATGAGATAAACAGTCAAAATGATACTCCTGTTGTGTGACTCAAATCTTCTCTGTAGCACGACCTCTTAACTTCCTCTGAGTGATTCTGATTCATAACAGTTGATGACTTTTCAGGGCCCATTTTACTAAGGCTCGATTGATACACCCATTAGACTCAGCCACAAACGCTACAATGGGAAAGTCTAAAGCGCTCAGCATTGATCTGGAAGAGCCCGCTATTGATTTGAACTAGTCAGGAAAGTCAATTGGAGCCATTTCAATGCAGTTACAGGTCCCAAGATCAACTGTACAAACAACTATTTGAAAGCATAAATTGCATGGCACAGTAGTGTCGCTGCCCCGATCAGGGAGAAAACGTAAACTATCATCTGCTGCTGAGAGAAAACTGGTCAGGATGGTCAGGAGTCAACCAAAAACCACCAAAAAGCAAGTCTGTAATGAGTTAGAAGCTGCTGGGAGACGGGTGTCAGTGTCCACAGTCATGTGTGTTTTGCATCTACATGGGCTGAGAGGCTGCCGTACAAGAAGGAAGCGTCTTGCTCCAGACATGGCACCTTAAAGCCAGACTGCAGTTTGCTGCTGATCACATGGACGAACATAAAACCTTCTGGAGGAAAAGTCTGGTCAGATGAAACAAAAATGTAGTTGTTTGGCCACAATCACCAGCAATATGTTTGTGGACGAGGAGGTGAGGCCTTTAACCCCAGGAACACCGTGGTGGCAGTGTTATGCTGTGGGGCTGTTTTTGCTGCCAGTGGATCTGCTGCTCTAATGAAAGTAAATGGAATATTGAAGAAGGAAGATTATCTCCAAATTCTTCAGGAAAAGCAAAAAGCATCAGTCAGAAGATTGGGTCTTGGGTGCAGTTGGGTGGACACTGATCCCAAAAACACATCAGAAGTGGTGAAGGAGAAGACCCAAAATAAATTCGTCACTGAACCAAACTTCATGAATGTTTCTTTTTGTGACAAAGTAGTTCCTCTCATTCCATCACAGAAAAAGTAGAGCTGTATTGGAACTGAAGAGTGCCATGATTTACTTGTTCTTTACAAGTGTATGTAAACGTTTGACCACGACTGTATGCATGTGCATGGATATGCAATAAAAGTCAAATTAAATGTGTTGCATTATTTTTTGGTGACCAAAAATATCCACAAAACACAAAATTCACATATATCACAGACTCGGATCAATTGAAACACTAAAATATCCCAATATCCATCACTAATTTGAAGTACTTTATAATAGAAAGTCACAATTATCAGATAAAAGTCAAAATAATGAGATGAAAAGTCAAATGTGATGTAGAAAGTTGAAATTATGAGCTAAAAAGTCAGACTTATGATAGAAATAAATCAAAACATGAGAAAGTCATAATTATGAGGAGAATGGGATACATTACATGAGATTCAGGGCATAAATATGAGATAAAACATCAGATATTATGAGATTAATAAATAAAATTTCTGAGAAATCAAAGCTAAGTTTCCATCAATTCTTTTTCTTTAACTTCTGTATATTTGTGTGCTGTTTAATGATGATAAAATGTGATTCATACATTTTCTTGATACATAAACTGCTAATTCCCAGTTTTTAAAACCTGTGAAAACACCAGATTGTGAAGTGATTTATCCAAAATTTTGATTTGGTCTGAAGTGTTACTTACATTTTCCCACATAGGTAAATTCCTGCCAATGAAAACAATGTTGGGTCCAAGATATGATGACCAGGTAGCAGAGGAGAACAGGTTTCACCCGAGCATGCTGTCCAACTACTTAAAAAGTCTAAAAGTAAGTAACTGTGTGAAGACTGAAGGTCTGAGTAACATTCTGAATAAAGCACCAAACATCTCAACATGTCATTTTTGTCTTCTTTCAGGTGAAAATGGGTTTGCTTGTTGACTTGACGAACACTACTCGCTTCTATGACCGCAACGACATCGAAAAAGACGGCGTCAAATACGTGAAGCTTCAGTGTAAAGGGTACGAGCACATTCACTGTCTTGAATCAAACACTTAACGGTAATACAGACCATGAGAGCAATGTCATTCTGTTTGTTTTAGCCACGGAGAATGCCCTTCGAAAGAGACGACTACAATGTTCATCAGGCTCTGTGAACACTTTATCGAGAAGAATCCCACAGAACTGATAGGTAAGGAAAGCATCGCTCAACAGATGGATCAGATCAATGACCGATCATGTGCTTCTAGCGCTTATCTTTTTCTGTTTGCACTCGCATCACAATTTCTTTTTATGCCGAAACAAACCAATAAACAAAAGTCTGTTTTGTTTATTAGTTGTGTTTATAACACTGTTATATTTTTGGCGGACTCTGCCACCTTTTCTAGCTTCAAACTTTATTTTCCTCTGAGAACAGCTTGTTTATTCACTAACGGAAAAGATAGAGAAGAATTTCTTCTTCAAAACTACGTAGTGCCCCTTTTAAACATTTGGTACAAGGGCGTCCTCGCTTCTTGTCTTCTGTTTAACTCATAAAGATTATACAAGTGTAACTAAAATCCGTGAAGTGCTCTGTGGTTCACCTCAGCTTACAGTACAATATGAGCAATATACAAAGCAGAACGTTGAGGAGCTGCTGCTGTAAATGACTGAGCAGGGTGTTTTGTTTACTTAGACTGCAGGAACAGCTTTGTCTCAGCAGTAACTCGTTTAAATCTTGTTTTAATGGTTTGGCACCTCACTGCTCCTTTAGACATCCAAGCTCCCTATCATCCCACTCAATGTCAATTTTAATGCCTGAGCGGCATCTCGAAACCTTAAATCTTGGGTTTGAACATCTGGAGCACCTCATTACACGAAAACATTACATTGGCTCTTTTATCTCGCAGTAAAAAGGCGTATCCTCAAGGACTTACAGTTTTGTGACCATAACATTCCTCTAAATTACCTAAAGTGTGCTGGCATACACCGCACTTCTCTGTGAGTACTTTATAATAAAGTTTCTTCACAATAGTTTTGTCGGGCTACTAGAATTTCTAGCATCTATATTTCTTTTTAATATAATAGTAATAATAGTTTATTTATAGAGCACCTTTCAAATTGTAAAAAGCAGCTGCAAGTGCTTTACAGAAGAAGTAACAGAAATCGATAACAGTGATTAGAAACAGGAGAAAGAAGAAGTCAAACGTTTGAGCTGTTCCTTAAAAGTATTGCTGGAGGTTGTTTGTCATATTTGTGATGGGAGTTCACAGCTAACAGGAAGCAGCTGTGATACTTTTTCTGATTTATTTCTGATACATTGAGCAAGCCAGCAGAAAATGACCCAGAGGAACAGTTTGGAACAAAAACAGAAAAGCAATCAGAGAGGTATGAAGGAAAAGAAGATTATTTCGAGCTGTATAAACGAGTAGATTAATTTAAAAATCAGTCTTCAGTGTCACTTGTAGCCAGTGTTATGATGCTAGAACTGGTGTGTTATGTTCTCTTTTCTTGTTTGCTGCATTTTGTACAAGCAGCCCATCAGTTGTTTTATAAATGTAATTCAGTATTTTAAGAAGCCTATTGATCAGCCTGATCTCACAACAAAGTGAATTACTGAACGCTTAATAACTTAAAACTGACACAAGAGTACACAGGGAATAGAAGAAGCAGTGGCTTTCCAAGAATCTGTTGGGGCCTGAGGCAAAAATTTCCACGGGGGCCCAGCATCCATCACGATCATTTAAAATAACCTGACACCAATACAGTTTTGCCAACATCAGTGGCCATTGGCAACCCCTTTTTCCCCCAAATTTCCCCAAACATGATGCTATTTTATGTTAATTTATAAAATGGAAGTAGCTCAAGTTCACTGAAACAGGCCTTAAGATTAGGAAAAAGTGCTTGTTGGCATTTTTATCCAATAGCCAGTAATTGTTAACAGAGCTGACTTGTTCCACATGTTGCAGCCTGTTTTTGTTAATTCTTGATCGAGTTTATTTGTGTCAACATTGAATTTTATAAACATAGATGTCAGACTTCATGTATTTTGTGTGTGAAAACGCATATTTGGATAATTATGTTATTATCATGTTAAACCACAGAGTGTGGGACTACACTGGCCCATTAGTAGTATTACTTTATCTCTCCAGCAGAGAGCAGCCCTACTCTAAAGTTAGACCAGTGCAAATGGAAGTAAGACTACATGTTTTATTCACAGTGTTCACACTGTTTTTTTCCCCAGTAAGCATGTTTTACATTCATACAGTTAAACTCTTGGAAGTGGAACTATGTTTAAAACCAGACTGAAGACTTGGCTAAAATCAGCACAAAAGGGTCATCACCAATGATTGCCTTGCATCCACCGTCTATCATACTGATTCGACTTTTTATACTGATGGACCTTTTATATATTGCATTGTTTTATGTAATGCAGTGCTCATATTCATGGACTTTTATGTATTGTGTTGTTTTTATGTAGTCTAGTTGCTGTTATGTGTTTTTATTTGTTTACCTGCCCAGGGTTAACACATGCAAATTAGCTGCTAGCTAACACTGATGCAATTACTTTTTAATTGCTGTCCCGGTAAAAATAAAATATCCATTGCAACCACTCCTCTGCTGAGGGTCACAAAGTAGCTCTGTGTAGCAGCTGGAGGCTTAATGGTTTGCTCACGTGTCACTGTCAATGACTAAAAATGTGCAAATGCACTTTCATAATGTGCATGGCTCTTAATTAACCATCCTTTAAAAAAAAAAAACAATAAGAATTAAAGTGTCGTGCAAGTGACTCTGTGGTTGGTTTTCTAAGTGTGGGAGTTTCACATGAGAAACAACACTCCTCTCCCACTGAAAACTGTGTAGGTGATTTCTAGGTGAAAGGACATCGGTAGACACCAAGCTTAAACTCTGACTAAATAAATATGGTTTAAAAGGCTGGTTTTGAATAGTGTTGATGTCTGTATGTGGGCAGTTTTGCTTTTGGAGTTTTAACCTCGTGGAAATACTGTAGTTAGGTTACAGCTTACTGTTATTCATCAGAATGTACTTTTTTTGGTTTCTGTTCAATCAAGTTAATAGATCATATTTTTCATATGGCTCATTGTTAACAATCCTGATGCACGTGTAAATAGTTTCGAACGCAGCTGAGCAACGCGTTGAAATCTGATACATAGGCAGATTTTAGCTTGTAGATGTAGGGGTATGGTTGTGTAACTGGGCCGATATGTCACATGAACTTATTGTGAAATATGAAGCAGCAAGTGGTTTTCCGATAATTTAGAAAACAGTGTCACAGTTTGTCGGCCGAAAAACAAATCTTCAGGATCTCGATCAAGGTAGCTTGTTTATTTCATGGGCCATTACAGTGTAAAATACTACACTGGGCATGATGGACTAAAGAGACGTTGTCAGAGAGGCAGCCCAGACATAGATCCAGCATGTAACCATAGTAAAATGATCCCAACTTCATATCTGCTGCATACATTTTGCCGGCATGGAACTGTTCCAATCCATTAGACGTCGTTGAAGAGGTCCTTGGATTGACTACAGACCCCGGCACTATTATAGCTCAGTTATATCCTCTTATGTCTGCTCTTTGGACCAGTTCCAGCTTGACTTCCTGGCATTCTGTACTGTGTTTGTTTGTTGCTTAATCTTCCCAAATATAAAGATGCATTTTCTCCATCTTGTAGGCAGTGGATCAGGGATATGTTATATGAGGTTTCAAAAAATTAACGGTACTCTGCGAGGAACGCTTAATTAGCGTCAGGGTTGCATGAGATCCCTTAGTGTAAATGTGATTATAGGAACTGAATTGGTGTCTCTTGTATTTAATCCTTTATTATTCCTTCCTTCCTTTCTTCCTCAAAAATACAACATATGGTGCTTTCATTTTCTTTAAACTATTCAGCATTACATTAGAATTAAAGTTTCACCTTGAACTGGGGCCCACACTTCAGTAATCTGCCTCTGAACAACACACCCAAGAAAGCTACAAAGCATCCAAAGTGACCATCTGGTCATGAACATTCTGTTTTACAGCTAAACAATAAATATACTAAAATATGATTCATATTTTAAGCAAAGATGCAGTATAGCGAGGTTATGCTGTAACAAATGTAGATTCGTATTTGACCAGCACTGCCTAATTTTACAGTGTGATCTGAGTTTGGCATTCAGATGCTGCTTTCTTCGGGCTAGTGGCAGTGAATGTTATATTTGTAACCGGCAGCAAACACCTATTTAACATTGTTAAAGTTTATGGTGCTGCCAAAACATTCTAGCCGTTGAGGCTAACTTTAGCTAGCATACTATTGTTGACAGAAACTCAAAATCGCACCTTCAGTTCTCGCTGAAGAACAGAAAACCTGTGTTCACCACGTCTTGTCATAACCCGGCTCCTAGGCCATGACATATATAGGAAGGGACGCAATGGATGGCAGGAAAGTAAAGATATTTATTAGAACAAAATAGACAACTAAACAATAATTTACAAATAGGGAGTGTGTCAGTCAGTAATATCAGTCATGTAAGTGTGGGTGTGTGAATAATGAAGTGTAGAGTGTTGTGGAGTGAAAACAGAACCAGAATCAAACAAACAAAAAGGCCTGCGGCTGCTGGCCGGTGGAAGCGTCAAAGCCAGAGAGGGCCAACAACACTGGGGGAGGGCCTTTTATCCTCTGTGGCAGCCAGGCACAGGTGCTCCAAATTCAGCTGGCTGCCACACCCACACTCTCCCAGGTACCCATAGATCTGGAGGGAAAATACTGACGCAACTCCCACCAGCATTAACACCTGGCTTGAGGCTTGGCTAGGTAGGGGCCGTCACAGTCTTGCAACTCATCCAGACTCGTTTAATCTTCTGCTTTTGTTTTTTTTCTCACTTCAACGCGTTACCACAGCAAATTGTTGCACTGTGCTAATCTCCATTTTGTTTACGTCTACTTCCCCATGAGATCATGGGATCAAGTATGAGCCCACCCTCAGTCTGTAGAGCCATGAAGCCAGAGCACTAAAGCCGTGCCCCTGCTGCTGCACAGTGGTGTTCGCTTTTTATTCAAGATTTATTGATATTGAACGGGTCATGTGTCCAAATTGCACCAAATTCGACACTACACTTCCTCGGGTCCCAGGCAAACAAACCTGCAAAGTGTGAAGTAGATTGGATGAACAGTTCTCGAGATATATGAATAACATACAGACAAACGGACAGAGATTCCTTACTTTAAGTAAGATAGTTAGATTGGTGACTGTAATGTTTTTGCTAGTACAATGTTATTGCTAGTACAGTGAAATTGGGTATGTAAAGCCATATAATTTGAGTTGTTCCTTCTTATATATATATATTTTATTATATTTATCCATTTATCTCGGAACAAGTTATCTCTTGAAGGTGCACTTTCACACTGGTGACAGCAGGGTGCTCTCTTGTACCTCACACTCCAGCATCTTTTAACCCTGTCCAATTCTGTTCTTGCTTCCTAAATCAAATTGCTCCAACATCAGAGCAGAATGTGTGAATGTCATCTCATCAATGTCCCGTCTTTATCCAGCTGGTGATTAGGTTTTGTTGTCTCTGCGGTACACATGTCCAAATTAGACAGTTGGGCTGGTAAATGTGATCCCCATCCTCTGACGTTGCTTCATTTCATCTTCATTATCCTCGGCGTTGCCAGGCAAACGTCCGCTGCTGGGGAGATATGAGAGTCAGATGGTTGCATTTTGTGTTGTGCGAGCCCTACTCTGCACCTGCCGAAGGATGCTTGATGATGATGTTTGTTACAAAATTATGGGATTATTTTCTTAGCTGAACATTCTCTTGAAATGGTGACTCTATTGGGCTTTTAGTGCGCTTAGGGAGTCTTTCTTCTCAAGAGACTTCAAAAATAAAGAGTGTAATTTCTCTTTGTTGTTTTTGTTCATCCTGTGCCCTTTTCATCCACCTCCTTGAATGTTACCTAAATTCTTGGATCCGTCTGTGCAACAGCTGACTTTTAATGCGAGTATGAAGGCAGGCCCCCCGCTGAGCAGAGAGAGGAAATCTGCCTGTGATGCCCTCGCTCCTAACATGGACTCTGCCTTAGTTCATCTCAAAGAGGACTGATGTTATTGATGTGAGACGGGAGCACATTGGATAAGATTGTGCTTAAACCACAGGGCTATTGAAACAATGACGCCACACTTGCATTATGCAACATTAAATTGTGTGAAGGCGGTTGAGCATAGATGAGGGGGAAAAGAGAGATTGGTGATATGACTCGCAGCGTATTTTGTTACTATTACACATCCAAGAGTGTTAGCTAAGTGCCTAAGATTTAATATAAATGTAAATTCTCAGTTTTTGACCACTGTTCTGCTTTTTCTCCTGAAGGTGTTCACTGCACGCATGGCTTCAACAGGACAGGCTTTCTGATATGTGCATACCTGGTGGAGAAGATGGACTGGAGGTAAGGGCCGACCCCCCCCTTCAATCACTCATACTGCAGGGAGTTTCACAATCCTCACAGTCGTCTTGCATGACAACACAAACCATACAACCCAGGTGGCCTGCATCATGAATCTGATTCAAAAATCTCCCACCCCTGTCAGTGATTTTTTTAATTTTTTTTTATAAAAGAAGTCTGCTGGTTGGCAGTGACTGAGCTCATCACCCCACGACAGAGGTGTTAAATAATTTAGCACAGCGGAGCAGAAGAGGGGGTGTGTTTAGTGAGAGGTGGAGCAGCTGTCTGAGAGAGCAGAATCCCTGGAAGCTGTGGACATGCTGATTAAAACCCTCCCTCCGCCCACTACTTCCTGTGTAATGAATATTCTGGGAGCATTTACAGTTCAAATAATCAATGATGGTGTATTTTTGTTTTTTGGCCCTTGAAAAATGCTCTTAACATTAAGTGAATTATGATAAAATGTTGCTGTTAAATAGCTTGGTCTTTAAAGGGGTTTTGTTTAGCATATGGCCAAATTTAAGTTTAAAAAAGTAATGTCCACTATACTGTATGCACTGTGTTGCAGAGAGTTAGCATGCTAACCGGGTAGCCCCGGTCCGTCCTAACTCCTAATACCATTTTGTACCTCAAGAGGTGATGGTCTGATGGTCTTTCAGCTGCAACTTCACTACTTAGTCCAATAAATAAACAAAATAAACTCACAAAATGTCGAGAAAGGAAATATTTTAAAACCAATTTTCCTTATCAAACAGAAACATGTAAACCTCCGTTACCGAACTAAGAAGAGCTTAATTGCCTCGTTTACTAACTGTGAAACACACGTCATTCAAACTTGACAGAAATGCAATAAAACTCCCTAAAACAGTCTTGGTTCGTCTTTCTACAATCAGCTATTGCTTGCTCAAAATAAATCGTGTGATTTAATAAATGGGAAAGTATTCTGGCTTTACATGCTCGCTGCTGATGCCTGACTCTCTCTCCTCAACATGCCTCTCCTATCCCTGGAGTCATAGTCCTGAACAGAGCCGCTGTAAATCGCCTCCATACTGTATTCCCTGTCTTCAAACTGGCATCTGTCGGACTCAGGAGTTTCAGTTTCCTTGTATTTCTTAGACTTGCCAGTTTTAAGATGTCCAAAAATTGTAAAAAAAAATTGAATCACGATTTCCTAGAGCTCAAGGTGATGGCTGTAAGCTGCCTGTTTTCTGATCCAAACCCTGAGAAATTCACATTAGAGCTGAGACATTTAGTTGATTAATCAGTTGACAAGGTAATCTCACTTTTTTCACTTTTTATAGAGAATGCAGTAAAACAACTGTCTGATTAAAATGGAATGAAATGTATCCTTAGCTACGGCTCTAATTCAGTCGACTATAGTAGAAGATTTGCAAAAGCATCCAGTTCTCACATTTGAGACCCTGAAATCCTCAAATGTTTTATGTTTTTGCTTGAACAAATCTTTATCATCAAAATGATTGCTGACAATTGTTTTTGTTGTTTAATCAATCAACAAATGGTTGCAGTGCTAGTGATGATAACCAGATCAAATGTGAAATACAGTAAGACGGAACATAGAAATAATGTAACAACAATACATAAAGCTCTTTAAGATTCCCCATCTGTGTTTGTGTCTTATCAGCGTCGAGGCAGCTGTGGCAGCTTTCAGCCAGGCCCGAGCCCCCGGGATCTACAAGGGAGACTACCTCAAAGAGCTTTTCCGTCGCTATGGAGACGAGGAGGACACGCCCGCAGCCCCCGCGCTCCCCGAGTGGTGCTTCGACGACGAGGACGAAGGGGAAGTGGACGATGACGGTAACGCTGTGGGCCAGGAGTCGGGCCCCAGCTCCTCTGGGTCAGGGCCCGGGAAACGAAAGAAGGAGAAGCTGAAACTGGTGAGACTTCCGGGGAAGCTCCGCGAAATGGACTGTTAAGTGGAAAATCCTTCGGTCCCTCTCCACATGACATCAAGCTTTTGCAGGATGATGTAGGGTCTATAGGGAGGCTTCTCTTCTAAGTGAGAGAGATGAGACTCTTGTGTTCAATTACGTATAATAATCCAGTAAATTTGACGTTTGGATTCACCAACACTTTCCATCTCAGCTGCTGGCAGAGGTATAATTTTGATTAGATGAAAGCCGCCTCCCCATCTTTATGTAAAGCTCTCATCAGGGCCGTTCGGTGAAATTAGAAGTGTTGAATCATCTCCAGTTGCATATAATTAGCTTTTCTTCCGTTTACATTGAGCTGATGCTCTCAGCCAGACTAATTTTGAAGCTTAAATTTGAACAGCATCACCAACGTTTCCTCAGTCAAAGGCGAGGCAATGGAAAGACAACAGTAACAGTGTTTGATCAGTAGAAAGTCAATGAAAACATGGGTTTGTTTTGTACAAATCACAGTTGTATCCAAATACAAACAGTGAATAGTTATTTGCCACTGTTATTGCAAAGAGTTTACTGAAAACCTGAATCAAGTCTAATCCAATTGTTGTGTTATGCAGCAGCTCCTCCAGGCTGCATTATTTCACTTTCATTAAGGAATACTGTCTCTTGGTTGAGTGGCCTGTCTCAGAGTCTAGACTGGCTTTGGCTGCCATGAAAAGAAACATAATGTCTGTTCAAAAGTAGGAAAAAAGTAGCTATTATGGCTGTCACTTGCATAAGCTAAAAAAAAAAAGGTTGCAGCAAGTCCAAATAATATTCATGAAATTTTAAGATTCTAGGGTTCAACAAAAAATACCACCCTTCAGTGATTTAACAATAAACAGCAAAATAAAAGAAATTTTGTTTGTTCCAAAGTTTGGTTTAGCAAACCTGTTCTTAGTAAACTATCCTCCCAAGCATCTCTGATGCAGACAGTTACCTTTGAACCAGTCACTTGTTTGTCTTTGTGCATATAAGGACAAATGTCTTGAAGTTCAGCTGCAGGCTACCGATAAGCTAGCTGTGTCGTTCTCAATATTGCCTTTGAATTAGATGATCAAAACTGAAAACTCATTTAGTTTAAATTACGATTTAGAAATTGTGACACCCCTAAAGATCTGTGATAAATCTGCTTCTGTAAAGGGGAGGTCATGTTGCTGCAGTGTGTGTTGGGGAAGTTTCCATGTCTTGCAGGACATTACTCTCAGAATCTCTTTCATATCCAAGCATAACTGGTATTTTAACTGAAATATCCCTAACCGAATGAGTCGACTCTGATCGGAAAGCGAATCAAATCAGGACCTTGTGAATGGAAATCAGATCGATTCAGGAAGTCAGTGTCGGTACACAGCTCTATTACTCGGTGAAGTTCAAATGGCATTGTCCTCACCTGGCTGGGACAAACAAGGTTTAATTTGCTGTTAATTTGTCCTGATTTACAGGTAGATAAATGAGATTAGGCAGCTGTTTAATTCACATTAACTCCCTCGAAATGGAAAAGTGGAGGATGAGATTAATCTGAACCATGACAGGACTTTCTCTTCTGAATGCAGCCATTCATACACAAAACATATGCACTGATGGCACTTGGGTGACATATATTACCGTTCCACATCTGTTTCTCTTCTAATTGGCACATATTATAATATTATACCGGTTAGCAAGACTCATCTGGGAAGGAATGAGGGTTGAAAAGGTCATGCTAAAAGGGAAATGAATGAGATTAGGAAGTGGGGTGAATGAGCAAGAATCCTTTTTAGTTGAAAAAGGAGTGCTACAGATGTCACCAGCGTAAGATGATAACTGCATAAACAAGGGTGAAGGCAGCGAGGGGTTGAGGAGAGAGGCTTCAGTAGGAGTCGAGTCTCCTGTGAGTTGAAGCGGAAGAACGGCCTTTATCGATGTGGATTCATAAAGTAATTAAAGTGAGAGAGAGGTCAAAAGGAAAAGCTGGATTTATAATTTTTCTACCTGTTTTTTCTGCACAGTGATTCATAAAGCAAAGAAGCAGCTGTTTGGAAGCCATCACCGGCATTTTAAAATGTTTTTTTTCTTGTATGTGTGGGAGAGTGTCTCTTTAAATTCAATCCAATTCAACCTTCTGTTTTCCTTCGTTTCCCCTCCCAGGGTGCAGTGTTCCTTGAAGGCATCTCGGTGAAAGGCGTCACGCAGGTCACCACACAACCTAAACTGGGAGACATCCAAAGAAAGTGTCAGGAGATGGCCGAGTGGGACAAGTAAGAAGAACCTCTCTTTACCCTCCTCACAGCCCTCTGGGATACTGTGTGTGTTTGTATACACATATGTGGGTGTACTGTACTGTACTGTGTTGGGAGTGACTCATTTTTCTTTTTTTTTTTTTTTTTTAGATCTTGACACTTTCAGACAGGCGGCAGAGTCAGGAATAGATTTTTCTTTTCTATAGAGATGTGCAGCTGCAGCTCTACTGCTGCATCTTGTAACACCCCACACTGCTATTTCCACAGTTGTTGGTAGTTAATTTTTTGTTACTGCGTGAGTGCTTTAATACAGATAAGTTGACGCTATTCAATTAAGCCATTGAGGGTTTTCACTGAGTAAAAGAATGATTCAGTAACCAAGAAGAGAACCTAATAAAATGTTAATAAGGTAAAAAGATAAATATTTGATTGTTGGATAACAGAAAACACAGGACTCGAGAAAGTTTCCATAGAAGTTAACATATTTAATTTATCTGTCATGATACTACATTTTGTTGTATATTGTCTGTTGTATTTATGCATCTGATCTCATAATGCACTCTTTCAAGGAATGTGAAAAAATATATTGAAATATCTTTAATAAATAAAAAACAAATTAAATTAAACCACACAACCAAAACATTGAATAAAATGTGAAAAAAACACAGCGTAGGTAACATCGTAACCTACACAACTGGCCTATTTTTCCGCAAGCCGGCTTTGCCACCGGGCTGCATATGGAGGGGCAGCCAGCCCTTCCAGCCTGTCTGCTCTCTCTAGCCCAGAGACACTCCGGCAGCGAGAAGCGGCTCTGGAGGAAAGTATAATGCAAGTAGAGCAGCAGCCGACCAGTCAGGAGGCACTGCAACAGGAGATGAGTGCGGTGTGTTTACTGGGGAAACTACATGTCTCAGTCCCCGGTATCCATTCAGGAGTGGTAGACAACCACAGGTAGATAAAATGGAAAATTAAAAATTAATAATCTCGATAACAGAACAAAACAAACACACAAATAAGCACAAGTCCTAGGGCAAGTCCTAGGGCAAAAGTACCCAGTTTGAACAATATGAGTGCTACAACCATTTGCAGCACTAGAACCAAAAATAAGGCAAACAGGGATGGACATGGAACAAATGCCAAAAACTGCAACCCTGCCACCTCTGCTGCAAAACAATGAGGAAAGCCAAAATCTTACTGAAAGAGGCTCTGGTCATGTTTGTACACTATGTTTTAACTGAAGTACATGTACTGGTGAGGGTTTACATGAAATGGATTCGTTCTAGAGGTCAGAATGCTGAGATTCGGGTGATCACATAAATGACTGTCATTCAGAAGGATCAATATAAGCTGTGTGTGTTCATTGTTGTTGCAGGTCTGGTTTTCCTGGTGCGCAGCCTGTGTCCATGGACAGGCAAAACCTTCGTTTCCTGGAACAGAATCCATACAAAGTCAGCTGGAAAGCCGACGGCACACGGTGGGTCCATTGTTCATGGGTTTCTTTACAATAAATGTCTTCTCGCCTACATATGTCGATACGGGCATCGCTCTTTGTGTCTCTGACTGGACTGATTGGCTTCTCTTCCTATTCATTAGGCTCCTTTTGAGATTCAATAGGTGTACAGTGAGTTTGTGTCCGTCAGAGTTGTGTGTAGCTGAGGTGTTAATTTTACCTTTCCGGGTTGTTAGAGAAGACTGAGAGAGAATACTAATGTGGATCCTGTCGCTTATTAGGTTTTAATCGCAGCACCTTCATCTAGCTAATCAACCTGGGCGCTCTTTAAATAGCAGTGGAGCTGTGAAATGGCTTCTCTGATGGACCCACAGGAGGATCAATGTACAGCACTTTTTCTTTCCTGTCACATTTCTGGGAGAATTTCTTATTTGCTCTCGGCTCTTTCGCCAAAAGCTAATGTTCAGGGGGAAAAAATGATTTTAGTATTCCAGTAGTGTGTGGCGTTCTCTCGCTGGTGCAAATGTGCTCGTGAATATTTAATGACTGCAGTCAATTTCAGAATTTTACATACCCGTGCTTTAATTTCCTATAAGAGCCAGACTAACAGGTTACACATTTGGCCTCTGACCAACATGCTGCAGATGTGTGCGATCGACTGCTGTCATCTGCGAATGCTTGAAAGTGTTGTGAGAAAGTTTTTCTCCCAAATGTATATATAGAGGGATTTTGAGCTCTTCCTCTCCTGCCTCGAGCTCTTGTCCTTCACCCTGTTTTTTCCTTTAGCTACTCGAGGAGGCTTTCTTCAGTCATGAGAAATGGAGAGAGAGAGAGATATAGTATGCAAGGTATGAGTCATCATCACTACTGCAGTGTAGGTGCTATGTTGAGAATATGATCTACTGCTTTCACGTAAATTTGAACACTGTAGCAGTGAAATACAAAGGTGAATTTATCAAAAAACAGGAGACATACCTCACTAACATACAATATGAAGTTTTATTTCTAATGATCAAAACAAGATCAACAAAGGAAGGGAAGTGTGCGAGGTGAAGGGCACCTTCTCTGCTGTATACTACTAATCACATGCATAAGAAATACGTTCCATAATTAAGCAAAGCTGGCAATTTCAAAACAAGAAACGCATGAAAGTAAAATTTTCGTAGTAAAAGTTTTTGTAAAGGAGGATCTGCTGATGCACAGACTGACAGCTGAAGCTGTCTGATCAGATTGTGCCTCAAGGGTACAGCTAGCTGCGTTTCATATTTTTTTTACTGTAATAAACGAACAGTATAATGAATTTATCCAACTACCAGCTATCCAGAGTGTTGTATGTTGTGCAGATTGAAAGCCCTCTGAGATAAGTCTGTGATTTTAAGCTCTATACAGTTGATGCACATTCCCTCAACTTGAATTCTGGGAATGTAGCCAGAACTTAATCAGAACCACCTATTTCATGTCTGCCATCGGGGAGTGTCGTTGCCATGAGGGTGTGTACTTTGTCCACAGCAGTGTTTGGGTGTGGGTGGTTTGTGTCAAGTGGCATCCACATGAATGCCACGATCCGAGGTTTCCCAGCAGGACGTTGCATTTTAAAGAGGTGATCAATGTTATTCACTTCACCTGTCAGTGGTTTTAATATTGTGACTGATCGGTGTATCCTTTTGTGCCATATACTTCTTTTGTTTCCAAAAACAATTAAAAACACATCACAACACTGTTGGCAGGGTGCTGCTTTATTATGACAAACGAGAGGTAAGGTAGTTAATTGGAGTCAATTCAATACTCTCTTGGATGCTGAATGTTTCTTATTCCATGGCGGAAAATAGTCCCCAACAATTGCAATACTTCCTCCAGTTTGATAAAGCTACAGCGCCCAGCCTTTTATGAATAACTAAGCTTCTTTGTGCCCCTGAAGCGGCGATGGCCATGTCCGGAGGCATTATGTTTTAGGGTTGTAAACACATTATTTCAAGAATGCCTTGAGGTAATTTCTTTAACTTTGGTCCTAATGTTGACTTGGACTCAAACTAATAATATAAACTCATATTAGTTAAACATAAGTGTTTGGAGTTAAGCTGAATGACGATGGCTTTTGTCTCTTCAGAGCTTGTATGAGCGATGGCTCTGTTCTAGGCCCGCCCACCAGAATAACTCGGAGTTTAGTCTCACCAGCACATATTGCGCTTGATTCTAATTGAGAGCCTAATACATTTATCCTTAATGTAATTCAATCAGTGCCGTGTGTGTGTTACGGTGGAGATGAGAGGCTCTTGAAAACATGATACTCTATATTTGTCATTATCATACATAATGTTAATGCTGCCCTAATACATGCAACCCTTGTTTTTATGACCACTCAACTTGGTTTCCAGACATCTGGGGCTCCATGTATAAGGGGAAACTGGGAGATGCACTGTGCAGTAAAACTTTCTCAAACCAAGCAACAGTATAACAGCATAGGAAGTGTTGGCACATCAGTGGTTTTTGGACTATCAAAACGTATGCATCTCCTAACTCCTGAGTTTTGAACTTTGTTGACAGTCTTCGGCAGAAACTTGAAGTTGCTTTCCACTCCTCACTATGTGTAGATAACCGCAGAACTTCAGCATATTTACATGGAAAAAAAGTTGTATTTGTTAGACAGTAAACTTTGATGACTCTGTCTGTGTTTTGCCAGCATGGTGCCAGTCTCCTGTCGGTGTTTGTTTCGCTCATTTCCGCTCTTAGCCGACAGCAGCATTGTGTCTTTATCATAATTTTTTCCAGAAAATCGAGACACAGCATGCTATACGGTACGTCTGACAATCTTTATAGGAACTCGCTGAAAGGATGTGGTGTCGTTAGGCAGTGATTCTCACAATTGTTGCCCTGCTGTTATCTGCACGCATGCAGTAAGGCGAGGCTGTGCTCTTACTTGGGGGAAACTTACCATTATGGATGCATGTTGAGAGTGAAGAGTCTTTATTCTGTCTGCGAGGGACAGTCTGTTCTTTCCTGCTGTCGATCTGATATTACTTTATTCGACTGAACTGAGAAACGGATCACCACTTTTTTTAAAGCCTGCCTCGCCTGAGTTTTAATTTATCCAGCGAAATAGCCACATCTTTCATACAAGATTGGCTTTTGTGTAAAACTCACACAAAAGAAGTGATAATGAGAGACAGTTTTGTTAAAAAAGAAAAAAAAAATTTCCATCAGGGTTTATTTATTTATTTATTTTAGATTAAAATTCTTCAGATGTGGTTAGTCATTACGTCGGGACAATGTATCAGATTGAAGGACAACAAACACAAAATGAGCTCTTTTGTGGTGTCAGTGCAAATAAGGAAACAAGGGATGCACAAATATAATGGAAGAAAACATTGGTTTTGACCTTTTCACCAGTGTCGCGAGCGTTACTTTTGAAAGTAACTTGTTGCATTACAAAATCACTGCCATTAAAAAGTAGCTGGTTACGTGAGAGCGTTACCTACTAAGAAAAGTAACTTGTTAGAGTCGCTGCTTGTATTGTCCAGAGGATCAACTCCACTCTGCAAGCTTTAAATAACAGGAATTACAGACGCTATATCCCCTTCACAGCTCTATAATAATCTTTTATACTTGATTAGAAAACGTGGAGTACAGCTTTTGCGCACCTGTGGATCGACAGGTGCGTAAGAGAAGACCAAAGGCCGACGAAATTAGGAAAAAACACTTGCAAGGAATTTTAATGACAACGTTTCGGTACAGAGACCTTCATCAGGTTATCTCAAATACTAGATAACCTGATGAAGGTCTCTGTACCGAAACTTTGTTATTAAAATTCGATGTTGGCCCATCAACAAATTGATTCCACTTTAAACACCATTTCCTCTGCTCTGTTTATCCTAAAATCTCTCTGATGATGAAAAAGTATGAATTCTGACAAACAAGCTGTAATCTTTGGAGGACTTGCAAAGCATCAAATAAAATTCATGAGTTTTGATGTTTTTGTTCATTTTCAGTGAGATTAACTGATTGCAGCGGTGCAGCGTGAGCTCAATTTGTCATACTCGCCAGGCATTGCAAACAGTGAGCAGAGAATTTCTTATTAAATGCCCCACTTTCTATCCAGTGGCATTTTTAGGACCTGAAATGGATTTTTAATAGGAAATTTGTCTCTTCAAGGTGGCCCAGAAAGATTTCCCCTCTCTGCCTGTTGCCCGAGGGTCTCATTTAGGTATTACATATTCTAAATCCCTCCAGCTTTCCTTTGTTACTTGGGCAAAGATAAGAATGTTTGCCATTCTTGTGCAAGTCATTTTGCTTTTAAAATGAGTAATTTCCTACAAAATTATTGTTTTCTGCAGGAAAAGGTGAACAACAACGGACTTCCTCTCAGGCCCACGTGAATGGTTCAGCCTCATTTTTTGGCTGCCGAGCAATGCATCAACATTTGTGACAATCAGAGTGCCTTGCTCAGTAACACACAATACCGTGACAAAGTACTCAGCCAACCCATTTTACCTCAAAATATTATTCAGCCCTCCCTGACGCACAGACCCTGTCACCGCCTGCTATCTGCCAAGAAGGTGGCTTCTAATGGGCTCTGGAAAGGACAGCAACATCAGTGGATTTGCAAAGAGGGGAAAGAAAGTCAGTGTTGGGTTTTTTAATCATCTTGTTGTAGAGCCTTCTGTCAGTGGTTGATTGGTTTGTGCCCCAGAGAGGGAGAGGAGGAGGGGAAAAGGCCAATTACGTCCTCGAGACTTTAAACAAACAATGCTGCTACTTGGACTTTATTAGAGAAACTGGACTTCCTACTCAGAGTCCGCTGCTATCCCCAGCCATTACTTCAGTCACTCTGAAGGATCAATAATCAGATGTTTTCCTTTGATTTGCCAGATTAGATCCTCACTCAGCTATAATAGCTGTTTTCTCTTAATTGGCTGGTTATTTTCAGAGCATTATTACTTGTGTTGTACCGTCTCTGCTGGTTATTGAGTTAATGTATAACATCTATAACCCTGCTTAGTGGAGAGCATGTACGCTGGACTGAATCAATATCTGCTCTCCTCTTGGGTTGACATTGTTACTGAAACTTTGGGCTGCTTATTTTGTGCATCGGTGGCAAGAAGAATGAACACGGATTCAGCTCACAAAAGCAGAAACTGTGTAACAAGGAATTTGTCAACGGCATTACTGCTCATTTTTGTTTACCACTACACCTGCTCCGTAATGCTTTATGAAAGAAACCACTGGGGCATGAGTTGCTACATCGCTTTTGTCACATCGGATGTTATTTTGTCATGACATCTGGAGTAACATCTTTCTGTTGTAAAACGTTGGGAAGCAGTTCCTTATCAGAGGCGTGGAAGTTTACCTGTGAGTGCATTTGCCTCAACAACATTACAATCTTGAGGTTTATCAAGATTTATAATTAATGAAAACTGACTGGTTGCTTTGGCAATGTGAAGCATTTAGGGCTGTCTCCCTTGTAGTGGATGGGACAGTTCCCAACAGGGCTGACACCAAAGTTAAATTGGGTGGGACCTCCCATTGTGTTTTGTCTGAAAAAGAACACGTAGGTTCATGATGTTGTGAAGCCGCAGACGAGGTAATGTATTCAAACGTTTTCACGTTGTGTTCAGCTAAGTTTGCTGACTTCCTCCCTCACTCTCTGATGTTTCCCCTGGAAGTTGTTATGAAAGGTGACTGAATTAAATTTAGTCAACTTTTGGATTTCTCTTGAATGAGCATTGTTGGAAACACTGTCACTGCCTGTCATTCACTCTATGGAGAGCGCCAGTGTTGTGTAAAAGTCTGTTCCCTCCCTGATATGTGATTCACCTCCCCCCTGGGACTTGGGACGGTTCAAAACTGGCATTTTTTTGCTTTACTAGATCAGAAACAACCAGGTGTCCTTTTGAAGCACTGAGCTCAGGCTTTCTTATGGTTGTTTTTTACTTTGGGCTGTAGCCAGGCTGCTACCGGCAGCCCTGTTGCTATGTGATAGTGGCGCCAACAGTAATACCACAGTGAAATGCCACGAGGGTGGGGAGTTAAAAAGTTGTCCATCTCTGCTTTATCCAAAAGAAAAAGAATCTGGCTGGCGTAATTTCACAAGTCTATCAAATGTGATAATTTTGCCAGAAGATCACCACATCAAACAGAGAAGTAAACAATGTGCCATGTGCAGTATGTAGTCCACATCATTGGAAGATGGAGCTTTCTGTCATGACTCTTAACTCTGTCTGAAAAAAAAAGAGAAATCAACACGTTCTTGCATCTGGTCTGGGTATAAGTCCTGCCTGTTGATGCACCACTAATGATGTGCAAAGCTGCTGGATCTGATCTAAGACCTCCCCTGGAGCTCAGCTGCTCTCAGTCATGCCACGGGACTTGGCTGGCAAAGCCCACACAATGGCCGCCTGTGCCTCATTAGGGCTAAAGTGCTCAGGGGACGGGGCGAAAATCCGAGGCTCACTGCGTCCATCAGAGGACAAGAGCGGAAAGGGATGGAGTGAGAAGACAGGGAGGGACGCACACTCGTGTGAATAAAGGAGCACTTCGAGTTGAATATTTTCCTACTGGTCATAAATGGAGAATACAGCGTCTGCTGTTACCATAACTTCAGAGAGGAAATGGGGAAGATGAATACGGTGAAACTGATGAAGGAGAGGACCACTGGGTGTAACGCAGCACTAATGGTCTCCCTCTGCTCAGTTCTCAACATACTTGACACAGTAGCCATGGCTTACTGGCCAATTAGACAGCAGGAGAAGCACTTCTGCTGAGTGTGGACCTGTTGTGTCCTCTCTGTTTGACAGATCTGCTCTGATGCGACACTTTGCCTATCTGTCTGATCTTGTCAGACACTGGTCCCTTTCTCAGATAAAAGATATCATCCCTTTGCACAAGAGGATTTTCCTAACCGTGGGAATCATCATTTGCCGAAACGAGGCATCCAGACATTTCCTGTTAAGTCTTTTTCATGCTCCCATTGCGTCCAATCCCGCCCTGAAAATGTAGGTGCAGCTATATCTGGCCCACTCGCCAATCTTTCCTTCTCCTCCCACCTTTTTGTTTTTTCCTCATAGTTTCCACAAGACTTTTGGATGACAAGACTTTTGGATGACCCTGATTTATATCTTAAGGGAAACTTTTTGTCTCCCTCTCCTTTCAAGACTGAAGGGGGAGGGCGGTCAATCTCAAAGCTTGGAGCTCTCTATTGGTCTCTCTTAAAACTGAAGAGTGTGCGGAGGGGTTATGATAACCTCTTTTCTTGGCCATTCTGCTGGAAGAGTTTTTGAGTACGTCTAGAATCTCTTCTCCCGCCCGCCTCCCCCCAAAACAAAAAACCTTCATTGAAATGCTCACTGACTGTACAGGGAGTGCCACCCACCCACGCTGTTATTCCTGGAGGTACATAAAAGCAGAGCATTTATCAAAGACAGCAGCTTTTTGTGAAGCTGATGGTTTCCCACCCAACTTTACTCCCATCACAACAATAACTAGGCATTCTGTCCCACTTTGAAAGATCGTTCTGTCCAGTTAGCCGCTGAGTAGTAATTCCTTCAGAGCTCAATAGTAATTTCACACACCATGCTGCGCCTCAGAATTGACGGACATTTTGAAAAAGACCTGGCCTCTCAAGAAAACAGACTTTGGCTTCATACTGCATGGATAAGTGTGTTTTTGTACTAAAGCTTGAAAGGAAAATAACAAGGGGAATAAAAATGATCCCATTCATTTATATTATCTATGATTTCTTAGGTGTGTGGTTTTCTGTTGTTTATAGGTTGTAATTTTGTACAGCATCAGCCTGATTTTGAAATGTCACTTTTTCCAAATATGTTTATTGCTTCTCAATCATGATTTGGCTCAACCTGTTATTACGCCCCTCTTCTCACCCTACTCAGTGTTCTTCAATCCTCAGGGACCCATGTCCTTCGTGTTTTAAATGTTCCACTGCCTCGAAAACACCTGGTTATAATGATCAGCTCGTCATAAAGCTCTGCTGAAGCCTGAAAACAACCCATTCATTTTAATCTGGTGTGTCGGGGCACAGAAACATTTAAAACTTGAAGTACAGTGATTGTCGAGGGCCAGAAATACAGAATACTGCTGTAGCTCATTTACTTAGCATGCTGCTTTTTGGCTTCATAGAGGTAAATAATCATTGTTGTGATATCATACTAGAGCTGAAATGATCAGTGGACCATCGGATTGCAACCATTCTGATACGATAGGATATGAGATACTTTATTATTCCCCTGTGGGAACCTGAGTGCCAACGTATAGGACAAAAGAAAAAGGTGTACATATCTCAAGGCATTACAAAATAAGTGGAAACACCAGAATAAATAAGTCTAAACATCAATATGACTGTACTATGTATGTTAGTGATTGTTTGACATCAACATATTCATGGATACCAACATTACCACAATCCTTAAAATGATCACAGTCCTCGTCATCAACATAATATCATCATCAACATTATTAGTGTTGACAGTCGGTGACAAAGAGAGATGGATTGTTTAGATTGTTTTAAGAGCAACGTCCTCTGATCTCAGCTTCTCGCGTATGTACATTTGTATGATATTATTGAAAATTAAATAATTGAGATCGGCTGTTAGCTGGACAAAACGACCAAAATTGAAGGATTTGACTTAGCTTTCCAAGGTATTTTTCACAATTTCCTTGCACCTCTTAGACAAAGAGTTGATCTTAAGGACGCACAATATAGTTTTTTGTTTAAGCAAATCCCAATAACCGATTATTTCTTCTCCTATCTTCTTCTTCTTCTTGTTCGTCTTCTCCTATCTCCTCCTCCTATCTTCTCCTTCTTCTCTTTCTCCTCAAACCTTCTGCTTCTTTGTCTTCTTCTACACTATTATTCTACACGCACCCTTTCCTGGCAGCTTGTCAAGTTTCCCACTTTGAACCAGCTGGTATCGATGGTATATTTATTATGCCTAATCCCTTTGTGATAATGGTGCGAGAGTCACAGCAGGTATGAGGAATGCATGGCTTTGTCAGTGGGGAAGTCATTAATCTCAGTTCCACCCTTCAGTCTGTGTTGCCTCTGAGTTTGTACACCTTCAAAGCTTCCTTCCTGTTTTCATGGCATAACTTATCCAATATGTTAAAGTTACAAGATAATACGTTTCTATTTTCTGCGGCAATGATGAGAATACTTGACCTTTGGAAATGTAGCCGGCCTGCAGTTGCTCATTAAGACATTAGTTCATCCTGCTTTATTCCCCTCTTGGTATTTTGTGTTAAAGAGCAGCAGGCAGCTCACAAAGTGTAATTAGGTTCATAAGAGGTGTGTAATGAAGCCGCCAGATTGCGAAAAATGTACATTTGTCAGTTGAGTTTTTATTTTTTTTAATCGGTCAATTCTTAGAAACAGTCATTATCGAGCTCTCCTTGAGAACAGAGAACAGAACAACAACATGCCTCGAAGGAGATGACAAAGATAAGCCCTCTCCAGAAAACTCACTAATCAACCAAAAGACACAAATAGGCAATTATACATGGTGCAGAAATAATCAGTAATTAATCAAATTGGTGATGAACAGAAAAATTACAGTCATTTCTTAAGCATAAATGGCAAATGTTTACTGTTTGTGCTTTTCTCTGTTTTTTATATTATTGGAAAATAAATTTTGTTGTTTTTTTTTTTACAGACAAAGAAGATATTTCAAGTCAACATTTGACATTTTATCAAAAAAATTGCAGCTGATTTAAATGTGCAGCTCTTATTTACATGGAAAAACCACGTTTAGACAATTGATATGAGCTTGTAAGTAACAGAAATGCATGCATCCCGCTAAATTACAGTGTTAACAAAGCAGTTGGATGAAGATCTTTCAGCAGTGAACGCTCACTGTTGTAACAGTTGACGACTATTCTGGAGGAGAGCACAAAGGCATCTCTGGTGCCTGTGATTCTGGGCGTGGCCCGTCTTTTCTCTTTTCTTTTCTCGTCTTTTGGAACTAACAGAAGGGAGGATTAAGGATTTTGTCTGTTTGCTGTCCCTCATTTGAATTTGTATATAATGTTTGCCGGCTCAGTGATCAGCCGACTCTGTTGATCAAACAATAAACATTTGGTACGAACGCTTTGCTTACAATCGTGCCTGTCTGGATGTTATTCAGATGTGTTTTATTGCATTTTGTTGCCACACCTGCATATTTTGCTCTATAGATTACAAGATGATTGATCGTATGGAGGTTCTATTTTATTTTATCCAGATTGGCCCCTTTTTTATGTAATGATGACTTTTCTTTTAGGAAGTTGGTGACCTCCGTACAAATAACTCATCTTAAATGGTTTAATTCAGCCCCAATCAGACTGAAATATTGCATCATATGCTACATATTAGGGTAATCATTTTAAATTGAGCTGCTGAAATTGTAATTTGGTTTCAAATGATCTGGATGACTACTGTCCAGATGGGGTGTTTTTTAAGAATATTCCCTTTCCATCGTCGTACTTCTTAGAGTGCAGATGGAGGTATATGGCTGCATGCATGTCTGCGCTTCATGCTTCAGCAGCCTGCCACACCTGTGAGCACAATGTAGAGGAAGAGTGGAGGCAAATTAATACCAGACAATTGCTAATATCGTGACCCACGCTGGTAAGCTGGCCTATTTTGACAGCTTTTTCAACAGTCTAACAGTCACTGCGCTCAAGTTTTTGAATCTCCCAGTCGAATGCACTCGTGGATAAAAAAGTAATCTTTTCGGATTCCTCCATTGGTTGAGCTTAATTTGGCTTTTACTGAAGCCAAAACAGAATAACATGGACAAAATAACAGTGAAACCCCTAGTGTAATCCGATAATACCAGCAGGAATAGACGTCTTAACAGAAACGTATCATTTAAATATTAAAAATGATAGTATATGTTTGTGAAATACTTCAGTGGATTACATATGTTTAGTGAAAGTGATTTGAAAGTTGCTACAGAGTCGTTTCAGCACATTTTTCTATGTTATATCCCTGCAGAAGTTCAATTTATGGGACACTGGAAACAATTTTTATATTTTCATGCTGGTGTTAATCTCACCTGCAAAGGCTGGCCATGGATTAGTTGAGCTCTGTGCTCATGCAAACAAGTCACCTAACCACTGGTGATGTATGCAATACGAAGATAGAGTAATCTCCTGCAAGCTTTATTTGTGTCGGTGTGAGGCAAACGGGGACAATTGTAATAGAAAAGCGAACATTTTATTCACATGGCTGTGAATAGTCCAGTCGGTGTTTGTGGACTGAAAACTGCTCTTTTATCAACCTAAAGTAGTTATGAGAGGTAAAAGTTTGAGGTTTCTGCCCAACACTGAGCAAAAAGACTCTCCGTTTGATAGTTCAGCTAGATAAAAGGAAAGGTGACGGCTTTGGTATTTCGTTGTAATTATCAGGTATCTGCTCACTGATCCTTCCTTTCTCAGTCATGATAAAAGCGCTTTCGCCTTCACCTTTTGTTTTATTTGAACTGAACACAACCAATTTGCACATTAGAGACATGCACAGTCTTTGTTGCTTTGTGTTGCTGAGTGGAACCCAAATCTCAAGTGTTGTTTGTCTCTGCTCACAGCGATTCTATAGTGAGATTACCATATTAAGTCCTCCAAAAAGAAACTGATTAAAGAAAATTATAGGCGCCATTGTTTGTCTGGAGGAATGAAATTTAAGCAGAGCAATGTTTAATTATTTGAGTGTCACGGGGGTCATAATAGTTGATGATGAGCCAAAGAAACAATCTGACGCGCTGCGCCTGAAATGGAGAACTCTGCATGTCTAATCAGTTACATAAATGTTTTTTTCTTTTAATTTCATGCTTTTATATCTTGTGTAACCATGTTTGCAGAGGGCTGGACACTATATCAGTTTTACTTCATTATTGGTTATTAATCTCTAGATGGTGGACATTGTTATATTGTGATTTTGCATAAGCGTTGTCTTTTCTGAATTTACCGACGCCTCTACTTGTTCTGATACCTACCTTTACCCACTTAGTCCCCATATGCACATTACTGATGATTATATTCAGCAAAAATCTCAAATATTTTATGAAAGTATTAATATTCACACCTACAATATCATCACAACATCGATATGAAGGTATTTGGCCAAAATAATGTGATGTTTTATTTTTTCACCCAGTCCAGGCACTTGCACAAGTGCTTTTGAGGAGATTTCAAACTGTCAACGTATTCGTATATTGCAATATGGCCCAACAATATTGCAATATAATTTTAAGGCTCGTAGCGGCTCTTTGAGAATCTGTCTTACACAATGACCAGCACAAGTACATCTTGCTAGCTTCTTATTACATCGTTTTTTTCATTCTCTTCTTTTGCAGGTACATGATGTTGATCAATGGGAAAAATGAAGTATTCATGATCGACAGAGACAACTCAATCTTCCACATAGCGAACCTAGAGTTTCCTTTCCGGAAGGATCCACGTATCCACTTAGCAAATACTCTATTGGACGGGGTGAGTTATTGTTCTCCCATACTTGTATTTCTAGTGTGCACAGGTCCTTAAAATGTCTAAAATTAGATTTGTAAATCTTGTTGTAAATTTGAATGTGTTTTTTGCCACCCATATTTTTATCTGACTCGATTTATTCATCTTTTATTTTCCTTTTGTCAAAATGGGTCAGGCTCCTCTGAGGGAGTCTACATGTCTGATGTTTTCACCTACCGCCTTCTTTTTACTTTATACTTGCTCTTACCTGTTGGCAAGTCAAGTTACTTTTTTAACTTACCTTCAGAAGATAATTTGTCCAATAATCGGTCTTAAATTTGGTGAAAAATAATCTTGAAAAGCATTTAAAAAAAGCAAGAAATTTAAAGGTGCAATATGTAAGTATTGAACACCTCTCGAATTCATACTCCAAACATGTTAGCATTCATACTCCAAACATGTTAGCATGCTAACTTCAGTAGGTATCTCTGCAAGACAATACATAGGTGTTTCTTCACCTTCTGTTGGTAAGTGTCCGACACCTGTAGACACCCTGATTTCTTTCGGACTGTACATGTATTGTGCCATGCCAGCTTCTGTTGTTGCTACCTGAAAATCCCATAGTCCCCCTCCATCTCCAACCTTGCAGCATGCCCAATCTGCCCCTGCTGTGCAGTCTTGCAGATAATTGACATCAGTTGCCAAACCTTAGGTGAAAGAACAGCAGGTTTCAGTCGGTCGGCGGAGCCTGTCAAAGAGTTCTGACAGGAAAAGGATCATCCCCGTTCTGGAGAAAAAGCTAATGAAATGTTTTACACTTTTTCTGTTACTGTTGTCTCTTTGTTCCACGCTGTGTTGTGTTGTAGCGCGCAGCAGTGAGCTCCCCGGGGAGGCGGCGGGGGTCGTGACTTATCCTCATCCTGTAATACCAGACTCAGACTTTTATTGGCATGTTAGGTCACACAGGTGCCAGCTTTCCGCCAGCAGCAGGTGCACATGCGTGAGTCATTATCACGCTCCCTAAGTGAAAACATGGGAAAGGAAATTGCTGCATGTTCATGTTATCAGCTTAGATTTGATTATGAATGCCTGGCTGTGTGTTCCAGTACTGGAGATAACAGATAAGTTGCCTGTGATTGTTTTTGTTTAGCTCCCGGCCTGTTTTTTTTTATTTTTTTTTATCAGAATTTTATGTAAAATAGGTTTGAGCTTCCTCTTGGCTTAATGGCTGCTGATTGATGCGGTGAATTTAGTTTCCTCACCCAGACAGGACATCTAATTGCAGCATATTAGCGTTCCTTTGAAGGAGCGTTGTGGATGTGTGTTTAAATTGCTACAAGGTTTGTTTTGACGCGAGTATTCATCTGTTGATGCTTCTGGCTCTCAGTTCAGTGAGGCTGTTTACGGCGAGCCCTGTAGAAGCCCAGCTGTGTTGTCTGATATGTTTCATCTTCAGCCCAAAGGCACCGGTCTTTGTCTTTACATGCTGTTACAGTTTTTAATGAGCTTTACATCGACTTGAGTTTCCAAAATTGGATGAATGTGCGCTGTAGATTGAATTCCTGGTGGTTTCCTTTGGTCATATTAATGTATTCACCCGCTGCTGTCTGTGTGTGCAACGGTTCAGTGCACTCGATGCATAATGATGGCAGCCTCCTGGAATGACATCATTTTTTCTCTCCAGCTCCGCCTGAAGTGCTGTGCCTGCCTCCCATCCACTCCTCTTTGTCCTCTTTGCCAGGCTGGCGATGGCAAGTGAACGTTGATGTTTGGGCCTTTTGTCCTATGAATTGAAATCACATCGGCCAGTAGGGATAGACATTATAAGTCGTTATTTTGATTGATGATGGTTATTTGAAACACAACACAAAATGGCTTTGACCGCTGGTGAAGCCAAGTCCCCGAGCTGCAGTTCTTCACATCTGATACATGTTGGGACCAAGGCCCAGTCCAAATACAGCCCTGGCCCCTACCCCTCACCTTTATCCCAATTCTTGTTGGGATAAAGGAGTAGTGCGAAGTGTTGGGACTAGGGTGGGGCCGATGAAAGCTGTAGCCATCCATTGCTGATGGTTGACAGCCACCGACTATTGAGCTGTGGCTACCGTAACATCATGATTTATAATGCGCCCCACCAGAGAATGCAATATAATGTTGGGTCCCCTCAGAGTTGCCATAAGGCAAAAGTTTGTGTTTGGGGAATCTGGGGGAAAGAAAATTTAAAGAAGTTTCCTCAGTGCACCCACCTTATGTCTCCATTCAAGGTGTCAAGATTTCGATTTTAAAATGGAGAATTCAATTTTGACAATCGAATTCAAATATGGTATCAAAGCAGATCCATTTATTTGTCTCATTTTTCTCTGGTACACACTTTCTACAACTACTCTAAATGCAGCTGAGTGCGTCTGAGTCCAGCAAGCGACTCTCAGCCTCACTGACAGTTTGTACTGAAAGTAATTTAATGCAGAACTCTTCTGCTGAGTGTCTCTGTTTTATTATGGCGTCTCGTTTATCTCAGATGTATAGCTGCTTCTCTCCTCTGCTGTCTGTCTGTGCCGGAGTTTGACACACTCAGAGGGACTTCATGGTGCATTCAGGTGCACGTCTTAAACTCTGAAATCTACATCGCTTCGTATGGTTAAGGATATATGTGCTGACGGAGAAGTCATGGTGCGTTAAAGTGCACCTCATAAAAAATGTAAATGACGGTCGTCAGGGCATCTAAAGCACACTGCCTTTTCAAGGCGGGAATCTTGCACCGATATCCGCCTCGCCGTTTGAGTGTTAAGTTACGGAGGCTTTCCCCCAGAAAACAGCATCCCTCCTCGCAAGTGAGAGCCAGACAGGGTCGCTCTTTACTGATGGTGATTATGTAATTATGTAATTTAGAGCACAAAACATAACTTTGTCACTTTCCACAATACATGGTGGGTCAGGACCTCAATCACAACACATTATAACAGCATCCATGATTATAGACAGTCGCGGATAAATGCTTAGATTAACAGGTGGAAACGGAGGGAAACACGTTAAAAAAACATGCAGATCTCAGGGTTATGTGTACCTTTGCGCCTCTTTTCTTTCTGCAACAGGGGATGCGTGTTGGTGGCAACTTACAGCGACAATGAGAGGAAACACCACCAACACTGCAAATTCAGAAGCACATATTACTCTGAGTTCTGTGTTCCTCACATCCTGCACCGTATGTCTGACTGCGGCCTGAAGACATCTTTTATCAAAACTGGGTGACATAACAGTCATTACATTAACATTTTTCTACAGGCTGTGTTTCTCTGTAAATCAAAAACACACATGATAGATAAAAGACATGACAGCACAGAACAATATCTGTGTTGACAAGAAGGAACTATAAGCCACGTCTTTTCTTCGGGTTTGTATCCTTGGTGCAGCTTTTAAAAATTCAGTAGTGTGTGTGTATACACTACATAGACATAGTCCAGTTGCTATAGGGTGCTCTGTGTATGTGTAATGAAAAATTAAAGATCCCAGGGAAAACTCAACAGGGATGAAGCTTACGAACATTCTGCACAGATAGAACAGCAGTGGCTTAACTATAAAGTCCACACGGGCCCAGCAGAGAGAAAATCCTGTCACAGACCTGAAAATGGTTCGTTAATCAGTTGTGCCAGGAATGTTGACAACTGTGTTGTAATATTAATGATAACCACGACAGCTGAGTGTCTGGATTTTAGATGGAGCCAGTTTCTGAGTTGCACCAACAAGGATTTATTTTTAAACAGGATTAAATCACTGTTAAACTTTAAAATATTACATTAACTTAATAAATGAAAAAATTCAATTATGTTGCACCAAAACTTTAAACCGCATTTTAAACTGTGATTCCTGTCACCCAGCCATATCTCCACCATGTTTGTTCATTTGGTCAACGCTGGTGCATTATGGATGTAGAAGGATTTTAGTTCCCAAAATACTGTTTTCGCCTTACACCATCTCACCTGCTCCCCTTTTACCTGTCTGTTACAGCGGTAGAGCCCAGTCGCCTGCATATTTAATGAGGGGAAAGGGCACAAATATAGTTTCGTAAATGTAGTGCTTCACCTTCAAATTCGTACCGAGTATCAGAGCTGCGACTCAACTTCTCCGCATACTACTTCACGGTGACGTCTGCACACTCATCTCTGCTGTCACTACTTCACATGGTTGTGTAACAGTTCTTTGAAAACTAATCATGTGTCTGCTGGCCGTCCTGCACCACCGCTGCACCTGACTCTCGACTTGAGAGTCTTGCATAATGGATGCGCAGTGCTATTTCTGCTTCATGTCCTTCTCCAACAGACCCTACCACACACACACACACACACACCACACACCACACCCACCTCCCCAATTCCCTGTTATCCTTCCCATTGCCGCAAGCGTCCCCCTTTCTGAACATGGATCCCCTTGAGAGCGCTCACCCCCTTGTGCCACACTTCTTCCCTTCCCACTTAACTACTTTCAAAGAGGAACCATTCTCTACACGCTATGATGTTAAGACTGCCCAGACTAAGGACTCTTCATTTATGTTTTTTGAACATCTTCACTCAATTGTATATTTTTATCTCAATAACTGTGTGGTTTTTTTCCTTTTCACTCTCTTGACCCACCCTTTGTCTTTATCTCTGCAGGAGATGATCATCGACAAGGTGAACGGTCAGCCAGTCCCCCGCTATTTGATATACGACATCATCAAATTCAACGTGAGTAGCCCAGCCTTTTGAGATTGTGTTGTCTCTCCTTTGACCCATCACTCCTGAAAACCGTCCAGATCAAGATGTCAGACAGAATAAACAAGCAGCACATTGAAAGCGTGCCATTTACTCTCTGCTCTATCAGCAGCTCCTTCTCCTCCCTACCAAAGGTTTGCTCCAGCAGAGGAAATTGTCATTTCTGTGGTCGCAGTCTATCAGCAGTGTGTAGCATTTATAATCAGAGCAAGGTGTGTGTGGGGGGGAGCATTGACGTGGAACAGGATTTGCTCATTTTGAAACCTGAAGAATCTGATTCCCGGTTGGGTTCCTCCGAGGCTACACTCTAGCAGGCAGCAGAGAGGGGAGAATATGCACAAGGATGATGCTGCTTGACAGTCTGCATGCTGGAGGAAAGAGCGTGGCTCTGCTTGACCCTGCACCCTGTCACGCACTGAGCTTTAATAAAGCCTGACCTTAACCACAACACTGGGGCTGAACTATCTGACCCATACTGAATATTTATTAGCTCAGTTTTTATTCTTTTACCACTGGAATTTACTTTGATGAGCTCCATTGACCTATTTTTTTTGATAACCACATAATTACAAAAAAAATGTAATTAAATATTCATCCAAACCTTTAACACTGACACAGTCATTGTGAACCTGATGATCAGTCCATTACTCAAATTGTAGTTTGTCAGCTAATTGCTCCAGTACCTCTGCACATATGAAATCAGTTTTCATGTATTTTTGACAGCATGTTCCTCCTGTTACATTATTTTGACTGGCCCTTTTTTCATGAGAACAGCCTGAGGACAACATTACAAGGCTGTTAATTGCCAACGCTCTTCCGAACTGTATATTAATTGCGATATGCGTGCCGCTAATGTCAAGCAGGCAGGCACAGAAACAAATGAGCATATAGTTTGCCCTCAGCGAGCCTTCACCGTCTTCCTAATAAAACTTTGATGAATACCTCAGGACAAAGGGGAGGGGTTACTTCGGCCATTATGTTTGTCTGTCGCCTCCTTTTCTCCATCGATCAGAGGATCAGCACAAGCAAGCGGCTCAATAAAGGCTCCATCGGTAATGGGCGGGGGGACGTCTTTGTAAGCTGGTGCAGAGGTTGGCAGCTCCACATGACTCCCCCCTGAGCCATCAGTAAAGCGCGGTCTTATCGATCTTAGCTGGCCATTATTAGACTTCTCCATTATCTGTGGTGGGCTGCACCTTGGCACCGAGGCTCCATCCGGAGACCGAGGATGGAAATGCAGCAGGAGGGAGAACACACCACCCGCCAGGCCCATGGCCTGACATGGCGCCTTACTTGTTTGGAAAGTCAGATGGAGGACATTACTGGGATTCTTCTGATTAGAAGTGATGAGAAGTGCGTGTTCGCTCGTCATGATGGGTAACTTAGCTGTGAGTAAGGGGTCAGAGTTGACTTCTGTGGATTTTGATGGAGATATGAGTTAGAGCAGTTTATATTCTTAGTCATCCCACAGAGCATTATTATTCTGAAGGCTTAATTCTCCAACTACGCAAGTGATTGACCCAGACTACCAACCTGAGTCATGGCATTAAGTTTTTATTTCTGATGTCGCTGCAAATTATAAAAAGCCTTTTTTTTGTCTTCCTGAAAAGTTTTTGCTGATTGTCAGTCACTGTCAGCTCCCCCACTGTGGGGGAACTGACAAGACAACAACAATTGCATATATGTCCTTAATTTTGAAGGTTGCTGTAGAAAGGCTATTATTTTGAGAGAAAAAACTTGATTGACCTCGTTATCTGACAGCATGCCAAAAATAATGCCTTCTTAGGGCAGAATTAGACAAGATAAATGGCTCAATCAGATTAACAGCTGAGCAGAAAGGAGTGCTTTCAACACACGCCGCAGAAACCTTATCTGTCAAGTTAGGACATTTTGGCTCCATTTACTTCTGTTTAAAAAGGTTTGTCTGTAGGTTCAGTCTGTAGCTCTGCTTCCCCCCAAGAATAGTCCCTGGGCTGCATCGCTCTTTCCAACCAACTGTATGTATACATATATATATATATATCTATATATATATATATCTATATATATATATATCTATATATATATATATATATATATATATAATATATATATATATATATCTATATATATATATATATATATATATATATATATATATAATATATATATATATATATATATATATATATATATATAAATATATATATATATCTATATATATATAATATATATATATATAGATATATATATATATATATAATATATATATATATCTATATATATATAATATATATATATATAGATATATATATATTATATATATATACACACTATATGGTAGAGAGATTATCTTTGAAATTTGTCCTCCTGCAATTTACATCTTCTGTACAGTATATGTATTACATATATAAACAGGCTTTAGTGGTATCTAGCTAGTATTGATAGCGACTGTCAGTAACATTGACAGTTGCTGAAATTTGCTCATAAATCACACTGCATCCACGCCAGTCTGCTGGGACTTTCATCTGCATTTTGCATGTGATTATGACATCTGTTTGCACCTTCATTTCCATGTTGAACATATGGTTGACCATGTGGACACTGATGGAGGAAATAAGGTGCTTATTACAGGGATAATTGTACTAAAATGTAGCAGGGGAGGCAGCAACACTATGCTCTGGATTTTCTATAGACTATGTATTCAGTCATCCATCAGGAACCATTACCACTAGATGCATATGCCTTTATTAAGTACAGTTCACAGAAATAATGCTCCCTTTTCATGTTGTTTTCTTGGATTAATTATAGACAGACATTTTTAAATCAAAGCAGTCATGTGCCTTAATATGTGTGGTAGAAAATGTTTTTTCTCTCTCCTTAAATTATCCTCCAACCACCTTAAACCCTGCTGAAACATACTGATCTGTCTGCTCTTTGCTACATGCAAGATGCATCATTTGATGTTTTTTTCTACCTCTGCATCTGACACGTAACCCAGCTCTGCATTAAAGTGACTCATAAAGGAGCAGGAATAGCAGGGTTTGGGAGCCCTTAAAGTAAAACTGCATAGACTACCGTCATAATTTGTGCCCTTCAACTTGCTGGTCTACTTGTGTACACACAAATTAAGTCTCTTCAAGCGACTTAAGACCCCCCCTCATGATCTCGGGAATATGGTGAAATAGATGGTGGTAAAAAAAATGGAGGCTCCCCTGTGGGTAAAGTCTGATTTGGATCTGCTTGTTAGTGGGGAGTCAGATCTAAAACTTGAGTATTTTCAGCTAAAACCTGCATTCTGTCTCTGAAAACAGCAGCTTTCCTCTAAAGCTACAGGATGTTGTCACAACATATATTTAGCGTCGCTCCAGACTGCTTGACACCAAAAGAAACAGAGGAATTCATAGTTTTGAGTGACATGTTCCTTGAAAAATTATAATATAACACCAGCAGACAGCTGACAACTGGAGCATCACCTTCTGGGAATAAATTATACCTTTTTCAATCTGCTTCAGTACTGCCTCAAAATACTGCTTGTGCATTAGGCTCCGTGCAAACAGATAACAGGACACACTGTGGTTATAAACAGTCTAAAAGCCATCTTTTTGTTAGAAACATCCCAATGGAAGCAGCGCATTAAGCTTCTGTCAACTGGTCCCAGCGCTGATTTTGTCACCTGCGTGTAATGTAATTTATTCCAAATGATCCCAGACAGTCAAACTGCTTTTAACTGTATTCCCAGCACTGTCACTTTTATGTAAGATACTTATGTTTCTGCTGTGTTCTTGAGTTTATCCCTCAGCCCTTCCAGCCTCACGCTGAGGAAAGCTTTATTTTTGATTCTGCAGCTCTCAGGTGTTTAACATTTAATGCGTGTATGTATATATATATATATATATATATATATATATAGAGAGAGAGAGAGAGAGAGAGAGAGAGAGAGAGAGAGAGATTTTTAGAAATTCATCTCACCCATAAAGGTGGTTATGTAATGCACTGAACTATACCCTTTATGGACTTGATACAGCCTGTGACTTTGTCCGTTTGGAATGAATGCATCTGTACATTTATGTGCCATAATGTAATGTTTAATTTGGTAATATTTTAAGAGTTTTCAGAATAAGAAATAATATAGATGGACTGCACAATATGGTTAAAAAAAAATCATGTAGTGATTATTTTGATAGATATTGCTATATGATTCATATCATAAATCATAGTTTTATTTTCACTGAAAAAAAACTATAAACATTTGTTGGGGTATATATTTTTTATTTACCTTTACCAGCCCTACTGTCTCTACACTGTGTGTTGAGGAAAACCAATGTCACGCATTTGTTAGGGACCACAGATCTAAATCCGCAAGCGACTAATGTTGGATTATTGTTGTGAATCACTTGATTGAAGAATATTTTTCTCTCATATTTAGATTGCAATCACTGAAAACTATGAAACCAATAAATATTTACACACCAGTTGGTGGAACCATTGACTTTTTGCCATTTTTCCTTAAAAAGTGGGTTTGCAAAGAAGGATTATTTTCAACTATGGATGAGTTACTGCACCGGCCTCAGAATTGGCCTGGTTTGAACCTGAAGTGTGCAGGATCGACTGGAAGTTGTTAATCTGAGCCTGAAGCCAATATGGGTTGACCAGAAGTTGCTATTTTTGAAAACTTTACAGAGCAGCCTCAGAATTGAGCTTCCGATCAGTTTTCTTGATTACAAGAGCAAGAGAACTATTTCTAGAACAAGATTTTTACGAACTGGAATGAATAAACCAGCTATCCAACGAGGGTTTTGCTTCATTGAGATTACTGACATTAACACATTGTACTCTGCAACCAACTAAACAACACCTGCCTCACCCTCCCCCCAACAGTGGCCACTAAAAATGCAAGTAAAAACGCTAGTATTTGGTTTGTTCCTTATGGGCAACTGTAAAAACATGACATATCTGTGGAAAAGGACCAATATAATGAAAACACAACAACATTATACACTGTTGAAATCATAACTGTGAATATCAAAGTCCATTTCTGCCAATAGATCCTCCTAAATCCTACACAGTCGACCTAACCCTAAACGATTATTTGATCATCAAAATAGTTACGGATAAAGATTTATATAAGTGGACTGACATGATAATTTGAACTTTACAGTCCATCTGTAGTATTTGAAAGCAATATATGCAGAGATATCCTGAGGCAATCTGCACATCAGTATCAAAGCAGGATCAAGGAATTTCTTTATAGATTGGTAGCTGTTGTATCAAGTCTGATCCATTGCTGTTGCTTGCCAAAAATCATGCACTGAGCTTTGTTGAAATGCTGGCTCTGGGCTTGTCAGAACCCCCAGTGATAACAGTAAGTCAAAGTGGAGCAGCACAAACATATAAAGCGGCAGCCACAAGTTAGATTTTATGGGAATGACAGGGTTATTCCACTGATATAATTGATCTTTATTCCCGGTAAAATTGGATCAACAAGATTCTTATCTGCTGTGCTTTTCCTGTCGATCAGGCGTGGACGGCACATGCCTTGAATCATCCACACTTACATCTTGTTCTTTCCCGATGACACAGCTGACAGATGGTGCAGAATGTGTGGGACATGATACCAGCTGTTGCTCCAGGAGACTGTTGTGCGTGTGTTTTTTGTAGTCACCCTAAAAGAAAAACAAGGCCTCAATAATAGTTTCTCAAACTTATGTTTGCCATTTGACGTTATTTGAAGTTCCCAAATTGTCCTTATAAAATTGTGACGGCTGCATTAAGCAAGTAAGACAGACTCTGAAACAAAGTCACAGGCATACTGCCCGGATGTCAAGTTGTTGTAGCTAATGTGTTGGCAAACAATTGCTTATTCATGCATTCCGCAGACACAGGGCAACATGGGCATCCCAATGGAGTTGTATCAGGCCACCTGACAGCGAGACAGTCCAGTGTCTCATCTTCCTTTTACCCATTTTGGACTAGCAACTGTTCATGGTGATTTAATAATTAATTTTATGGGGAATGCAACTGATTATTTTGATTAATCTGCTGATTGTTTCCTTTAATAATTAAAGCAGTTGTTTGGTCTAGAAAATGTCGGAAAATAGTGAAAACTGCCCATCGTTAGTTTTCATAGCCGGTTGTTTTGTCCAACCAAAAACCAACCAAAACCAATTTTACACAAATATCTAATATGATGAAGATATGACATTTTATATCCAAAAGGTCAGAGGTTCAATGCACTGTGATATCATAATATTCTTCTTAAAATGTTTCCCATTACTCAATGCCATAGTTCAGGAACAGCAACTTGACTGGTGCGCGGAGGCGTACAACAGAAGATACTGGAACCAGAGAATATTTTGCTTATCTGCTTGAAAAAAGATCTTAATGGTTAATTGATTATGGAAATACTTTGAGATCTATTTTCTTACCATATCAGCTCTTTTAAGTGCGTTTTATAACTAGAGTGAATCGTCTTATTTTACAATCTCGAGTTTTGTACCATTCTTTACCGCTCAGATTTAATCCGTTGACGTAAGCAGTTTATTTCAAAACTGAGTAAAATTAATAAGTAAAATCTCATCCTTCACACCATTTTAAGAACAGCAGCGGCTGTTGCATTATATGCATTATATAGGAAAAGTGATTGGTTGAAGATATTTGTGCTGTCATTTATAAGGTATCGCAGTGAGAGGGCAGTGCTCTTCTTTCTTGTTGTGATACATATCTATTTCATGTATGACACACAGTACAGTCTAGCAATCTACTATCCATTTCGAAAAAAAAATCAATCTTTTTCTTCCCCCCATGGCCCAATAATGTAATGTATGTAAAACTCATGAGGGATGTGGCCTTTACCAAACAGTAACAGAGCAGAATACAAATGCCCTCAAGTCACACCTTCCTGCTCAGTGTGTCTCAAAATATAGATCAGGGAATATTGATCCATAAACCACTTGTGTAGCAACAACAAAGGTGTTAATAGATCGCTATATCATTTTTATTTTTATTTCACATGAACATGTTTTTTAAAGGGTAAAAACAACACACAATGTTGGAAATTGCAAGAGAAGCCAAAGGTTGGCTGAAGGTTTGTCTGGTGCCGCCTCCAGTGTTGGACACACAGCTTGAAGTAAGAGCAACAGTAGAATTTATAGCTCCTCAAATATGAGTATAAGATGCCTCTCCCAGTCTTCTCAATAACTTGGATGCATTTTCGTTATCTTCACTTAATAGTTTAAAGACAAAACAATGAATTGAGAAAATAATTGACAGATGGTTTGATAATGTTTATAATAGCATTACATGTAAAAGTATCAATTACAAAAAATTACATTCAAACATTAAAACATGCAGGGAAAAATTAAATCTAAAATGATGAAATTGTTGCTAATCATTGCCTGAACGAAGCAAACAGCATGCAAAATATATATGCTTCATTAAGTCAAGATCATTTACATCAATAAGGAAAACGAAGGGCCCTAAAATTGATCCCTGAGGACCTCCTTAAGGAAAGCCTCCTATGGCCTGAGGAAACGATTTTCCATAAATCCAATTAAGTTCATCTTGGAAAACCACGAAAGGCTAGAGATGGGTGTGGAGATTAGAGTTGTTCACAGGCGGCGATAGCGGCTAAGATTTGCTGATTTAAACTGATCAGGAAAATATCCAGATTATGAGCGCGACTGGAAATAAGAAGAGTTATTTGAGATGTATGGAAGACTCACCATGCCCAGGTGACGTGGATAATGTTTGCCTCTCATCCTTTGGCATAAACAACGAAGACAACTTGTTTGCCAACTTTCTTTTTCGTACTCTGATAACTTGTGAGAAATATGAAATGTCAAATCGTTGTCATGCTTTCGGTCCATGTCCATCTGGCAGCTTTTCAATTCTCACTTCTCACTTTCCTTTATTTCGTGCAGATAAAAGTGAGTCATTATTTTTAATCACTTTTGTCAACTGAGCAACAGAGAGTCGGTTGTCAATGAAGCACAAGGATGGTTTCTTCACGATTCTTCTGACTCCTCCATTAAACACTTTAAAGTCCTCATATTGTCATGTTTGTTAAATTTGTCACTTGGCTGTTGTAATTTTCCACCCAGGCTTCTCTATTAATAAATAATAAGGTCATGAACTGGAGTGTTGTATTTTTTCCACCACAGTCACTGTGGTCCGCCAGATGGGTTTGGTTGCACCTTTGCTCTGCCTTAGTGGCCCTGTCTGTTTGAGAGGCAGTCATAGATCAGGTTGCTGTGCTTATCTGCTCAGAACGACCGTGTGTGGCTGGCCAGTGATGAGAGAAAGCTGTTGTCATAGTGACAAAAGAAACTGATTCCACTGTACTGTGTGCTATGTTCTTCTGGTGCTGATGTCCCCCATGAGCTCAGCTAATGTCAAGGTCTTGTTGTCCAGGACTTACTGTACACACCTGCATACTGCTCACCTATGGTGTAGCAATAAATAAGAGCTGTATGAAGAGACTTATAGTATGTTTTGTGTGCCACGGTTTTAGTGTTCCTGTGAGAGCTTCAACAAGCACTCATTCTCATTATGGATTCATGTGCTGTTTATTTGATCAACTAATTGATTGAATTGTACATAAGATGTCCCAAAAAGCTAAATTCCCTTAATTTCCCAAAGCCTATCTTGATATAGTTACATATGAAACCATATCACATCAGAGCCCAAAGATATTCAGTTTGATATGATAGACGACGAAGAAAGCCAGCAATAGTTGCCAATTTTTAAATTTTCTGTTGATCTATAAGTAGGGCTGGGCAATATATTGATATTATATCACTGGCGTGATATGAGACTGTCTTCTTAGATTGTGGATATCATTATATTGTGATATAGCGTACGTGTTGTCTTTTCTGGATTTTTAAGGCTCTCTTACAAACAGCTCTACTTGTTCTAAAACTTGCCATTACCCACTTAGTCATGATATCCACATTACTGATTAGTTATGAAAATCTCATTGTGTTAATATTTTGTGAAAGTCATCTCTACAACACTGGCGCAATATTATTATCATGGTTATTTGGTGCAAAATATTGTAATTTTTGATTTTGTTGCCCAGATTAGCTTTATTAGCAAGTGATTTTGAAATATTGAAATATTTACTGTGTATCTTGATGTAGTCTCAAAACATTAAAATATTATTCTAAAGCAACACAAGTTAGAAATGGGTACTTTGTAAGATTTGGCACCCCCACTATCTCAACAAATCCTAGGTTTCTGAGACAAAATGAAGTGATGTAAGGTCAGATGAGCTAACATCATTTAGCAGTTACTTTAACAACAGGTAATCTGTCCATCAGAACACTCTGTAAATCACAGAGAGTTGAGCCAGAGCAGCCTCAGATCAGAGATAAAACCAGAAAACAAGAGATTGTGGCCAGGGGACTGACAGAGGCCATTTATACTATTACAAGTCAGTGTACGCGTCTCATTAATCTTGGAATATCTGTAAATAATTCTTTCATATGGGATTCATTTCGGCATGTATGTTAGATGTATGCTATTATTGTATGTTAGTATATCACATAAAGACTATTCTATTTTGTTTTTATTGTATTTATATAAGATAATAGTTATTTTATCTGTACAGCCAATTGTGCTAATAATTTTCATCCATGCATGTATAAATGAGGTTATTCCCAGAGTACATTACGAGATGACGGAATTGATTTTTTTTGTGTGTTTTTCAGGGACAGCCTGTTGGCCAGTGTGATTTCAATATCCGGCTGTTATGCATCGAAAAGGAGATAATTTCTCCTCGGATGGAAAAGATGAAGACTGGACAGATTGACAAAACCAAGGAGCCCTTCAGTGTCAGAAATAAACCCTTCTTTGACATTCATGCATCACGCAAGGTAAGGCGATCAAAGGCATCCTTTTCACTTTCCGACCCATTTTTCTCCCAATTTCTTTTGCAGATGAGTGCCACTTACAGTCCATTCTTGATGTGCACACAAAGATATACAAATTGAAATGGCCCCAAATTCTGAGTCTACAAGAGAAATGTGTCCCAGTTACCTTTCCAGAAAGTTGTTTCCAGGGCGAAATTTCTTTGGAGGGTCTTTGAAGGCAAATTGCCCCTGGCTGGAGAGTAAGAGAAATCAAAAGATCTATGCACCGCCGTGTAACAGAAGGAACAATCTCTCTCAGAGTAAGGAAACAGGCCCCCTCTGGGAGTCAGGCCAGTGGGACTGAATTGGCAGGCACGTGCCTGGTGACTGGGCTGGTACTCATTGGGACTGATTAGTCTTAGCCATGTGCTCGCTGCCATGTGCTACTGTGGTTGCAGAAAAAGGCAGGGGCTTAGACATGCTGGACTTTGCCTGTGAAAACTATCTCTTGGGGTTTCACGTTATGACGTGGTCCTTAAAGCTGCTATTTGTTAAACCTCTGATTCAGTAAGGGGAATAAGGAGCACATATTGTTGCGGAGGAGTGGACCAGTTCTGTACTCTTGAGAGGATACTGGAGGGGCCGTTAGATGTTTTCCATACATTTGCTAAGTATTCTCTTTGGTAAAGTTAGGGAATGCCTTCTGGGGATGTAGATAATACTTTTTGGGCTGTTGTCATCTGGTTCTGCTGTGTCCAAAATATAGACCAAAAAATTGACTATGGACAATGGCAGGAACCTCTCCAGAAACCCAGAAACCCCTTGAGGAACTAAAGAACTTTACTTGTGTTTTGACTGGATAGATTGTGGCCTTATTGTCAATCCTGGGCCATCGTCTTTGCCCCCCAAAATTCACTGCTTTGTGGATAATTCATCTGGTAGCCCTGAAACAATCTTGGTGTAGTTTGCTGTACAGGCTATCATTGAGCCTTCTGCAACTGGCGCCTCCATGTGTATTCAGCTTCAGTTGACCATGATTGCGTCCTCCTATGTCTTCGTCTCATCATGTATGAATACACGATGAGGTACTGTATAAGTAGGATCATGTAGAAAGATGCCATGAAGTAAAGGAAAAGGACATGACTTTATTGATTTTGTCGGATGTTTCCTGGCACCTGGCACCTGGTATCCCTGGAATTTTGCTAAATAATACCAAGAATAAAATGCATGATGTTAATTGAGTCTCTTTTTCTGGACTATTTGTTTTCAGATTATTGTATTTTGTCCATTTTCCTTGTAGTTGTTATATAGTAAATAAATAATCATGCCTCAGGTTCTAGTACTATGCTGTTCACAGGCTGAGGACAGCAAAGCTTTCATTCTCTGAATTGCTGTTAAGCCTCCCTCAAAGGCCTGCACTTGTGCCCAATATCAAATCTGTAGGAGGTCAAAGCGCAATTAATTTGATGCTTTGCTCAGGCCAAGATCAGTCGGAAATCTTGGCACAGCTCATTCTCAGATGATCAAAGTATACGGAGGAGTTGAAGTTGTAGACATTTCTTGTGTTGTGGTCGCATGTCTTCCCCTGCCAACGCTGATATCTTGGTGTTTTTGTCCTTTTTAAGAATCTCAGTATGAATAGTTGGGTTACCTCTGGTCTAACCCTGTGCTGTGTACTCCACTAAGAACCTTTATGAAAGACCCCCCCACCCACCCTTTGGGGGCATGTTGATGAAGATACTCTAGAAATGAAGTCACTCTAACTATGTCTGGTTTCTGACTGCTCTATTGTGCTGTGCAGGGGCCATCTGCTCCACATACAGTCATATCTCTGTTGTATGCGACATTAAAAGAGGGAAACTGGAATCTGGCTCATTAATTCATAGCTGCACAACCCTCCACTTCATGGCATATCGACCAGAAATTCCTTTTAGGGATATTTCAGACCCAAGCTGGATTTGTATGATGGCTTTTGTCTGTTGCTAGGCTGCTGTTTTTCATCTCAGGCACTTACACATTCATGCCGCCATTTCCCACCAACTGGGAACATTTATTCTCTGTGCTTCCTCCACTTGTTCAATTATGTTACAAAGCCCCCTTTTTGTATAACCCAAATTGTACATTGGGACAACTAGATTATATATTTTGGGAAATTCCCTTTTGTGTAGGTTGAATGGACTCGGCTGACAAAATATATCTTGAGTAGAAAATAATTCAGAATTTAATGCCCCTCCATTACACAGTAGGTGGTGCCTGTTCAACAGCTGATGCATGTTCATGTGCAGTTCTGTACAATATTACATGCTTTAACATAAAGAGGTTCTTTGTTTTCATTGGTGGATTTGTTGTCCTGCATCTATTGTGAACCAGGCCCCTTCACAGTACTTGCAGAAAAGTATGAAAGATGTAAAGGTTAAACAACAAGGGGTCTGCGGTCCGAAGGGGGTCCTCAGAGTTACTTCATGTCATTTGAATATGTCTGAAATTACACATTAACATGAATAGATTTCATTATTAGCGAAAGTTAATTTGTAAAAAAAACAAAAAATAACCCCAGGATTATACCTATGTGATTCGACAAGCAAGCTATTATTTTGTGTGACCCCTCTCACCCCGTGGGTTACCGTTTACATCCACTTCTAAAATTAATTTGCATTATCAAGCAGTGCTAATTCATTCATGGTCAGCTTTAATAAATCCTGTCTAAATAATCATTAATATCTTTGAGGGGATCTGTTGATCATCTTTGATTGACAGTGGTTGCGTCATGGTGTCCCTCACACACAGTAAATTCCACTCATCCCCTGAGTGGGATCATGTTGAATTCATACTGTCTTAATATCAACATGGATCAACCAAATGTTGTTTATTTCACAGATTAGTGTTTACTCGCATTTTCCCAACAAATCACTCAATGTTACTGTGCGATGCTGGCGTGAGGCATCATTATTCTGCGGGAATGATCCTGACCCCGTGTTCAGCATTGCTTGCTTCAAGTGTTGACATTTACCCGATGTTGTTGGACTGATATAATCAGGTACGCGTTAAGTTCAAACAGTCTCTTGAGGGCTAGCTGGCTGGAGGGACAAATAATTGAAAATGCACACATTAAAAAGAAATAGATGGATAGCGAGAGATATAGAGAGAGAGATAGATAGAGAGATAGAGATAGATAGACAGAGATGTAGAGATAGAGAGATATATATAGAGATGTAGAGATAGAGATATATATAAAGAGATATAGAGATAGAGAGATATATATATAGAGATGTAGAGATAGAGATATATATAAAGAGATATAGAGATAGCGATATATATAGATAGAGATGTAGAAATATGGAGATAGAGATATAGAGAGATTTAGATATAGATAGATAACGTTAGATTGAGAGAGAGAGAGAGAAAGAGAGATGTAGAGATAGAGATATAGAGAGATTTAGATATAGATAGAGATAGAAATATAGAGAGATTTCGATATAGATAGATAACGAGAGATAGATAGAGATGTAGAGATATAGAGATGAAGAGATATAGAGATAGAGATGTAGAGATAGATAGAGATATATAGAGATAGATATGTAGACATACATATATATAGAGAGGGAGATTTAGATATAGATAGATAACAATGTGCACTGTATTTCACTTAATTTTTGTGTATGGATTGTTTTAATTTAGGTACATAAAATCTTCCATAGGAACTATTCAAAGTATCCATTCTATCAGGATCCATTCAGCCTGATGCCTTGGTTCATCAGCCCATTCTCAGCTCTATATATCACAGTAATAATTGTGTGGCTGTACGAACTATTCACTCTATTCAATGTTCATCAAATCCTTTTCACCATTTTCTTCATGGCATATTAAAAAATTGTCTAGGATTTGAATTATAACATGTAGAAATAATAGAAAGATTTGATTGATTTCTGAAGACACTACCGCCCGTACAGTGTACTGTAGCTCTTCATCCCTAATTCTAATGCTGCACACGTTTCCCTCTTTGTTATGAACAAGGCTTTACCCAGGTAAAACTGACTGTCAAATAAGCTTCTGTATCAACTTACCAATGCCAACAAGGGAATTAGTTTGTTTTCTCAATGTAGTGCACTTGTCAAATACTTTTAATATGATTTGGGGCTTGCTGACACTGCACATTAAATATACACCGCGTTAACGGCTGGCATCCACAGGACATAGACTGTAGATGAAAATCCTGTCCTCTGATAATCGACTTTTTTAAATTAAACAAACATTGTGTTTGGCAGAGATCTGCGTATTTCTTTCAAGGAATTCAAAATCAAGTCAAGACTGGGATTTCTTGCAATTTTCTTGTTCGCTGAAGGCAACGAAGTTGGCAATTTCCGTTGGAAATCTGTTTATGAGGTAGAAATTCATATTCCTCCTGGGATTATAGAAATGAGTGTTACAGTTTGGGGAGATGATACTTGCAATTTCCATAGAGAGTGAGCTTAACAAGCCCACAAACTCATCCAACTCCAACTTGTTTTTAATGTGTTTGATGATTTCAGTCCAGGATATGCAAAGCTCATCTATTTGTAGCGTAGGCTAGGTGAGTGACCTCGAGGATGAATGCCAAAAGTTATACAGTAACCCCACAGGGCTGAAACAGTTCTGGATGTAATGCGTTTTATTGTCAATTAAATTATCAATTTATAATAGCAATAATAATTTTATTGTCAATTAAACTTAAGTTAATAGTAACTTCACTGTAAACACACCATGAAAGGCTTTATACCATTTATTAATCAATTGTTTATTGTAAAGTTGCAACTGATGTTTATAATACTTTGTAATGGTTAATAAATGGTTCCCTACTGTCTGCCCTATCTGTTTTTAAATGGAGTTTGCCTTTGGTAGTGATCAGTTAATATGATAACATGATTTTCGTGAGAAAGCAGGAGGAGGAAAATAGATAAAACGATACCAAAAGCAACATCTTTCACCATTTTCTGACATTCTATAGACCAAATGATTAAATTAGACACAATAATCTCATTTTCAGGTTCATATTTTTATTGTAGGTTACGTCTAGAATATGTTTACATGCTTCAATCCTCAAAGAACACATCAGTTTTCTCGCACTGTCCGGTGCTGCAGCTTTGTATTCCCTCTCTGTCTGAAACGCCTTTTATTTAGATTCCACATGTTTTTCTTCTTGATAAAGCTCATGATGATCTATCCACACAGTACGGTTGAACTAAATGTGTCGTTCTCCAAAACAGGCGACATTTAATTGGAGTAATTATCTTCTCAGTTGTTATAAATGAAACACTAAACAATAAAACATTTGGTGAGGTACACCCTCTTGGAATAAGCCTGACATTTTGCAAAACACCCAGTAATGAAATGTGACTCATGGTGTGTCCAGATTTAATAAAGTCACAATTAGATGTTGTTAAAATCACAAAAGGAAATTAGATAGTGTTAATTCGTCTTTGCCCTTTGCAGAATATATAATCTCTCTCGGCCATTTATCATATCTCTAAAGAAATTAGACCTAAACTGAATAGTTTCCCCTAATGAGACTCGTCTCTCCAATTGACCCGAGCCCATCACCCAGCTCCTCCCAGGAGTCCAGACACTGGTGAAGAGAGGAGAGAAAGACTTGAGGTGGAAGAATGACTTTCTTACCTGAGATTAGATGTTATGTTGAATGTCTTTTTTCTTTAGATTGACTTTAGATAGAGAGCTGAAAGGTAGTTATCAAGATATTTTGTAAGACTGAGGTCTCTTCACGGAGCTCTAACCTATTCACAGCAGATAAGATTAAGGTTTAGCGTATGTACTGAATACAAAATAGGCAAAAGAACTGACTTCCTTGAAAAGTAAATGGTGAAGTGAGATAGTTTTAGAATTTTCCATCACTGATGTGATAAGTTGCCTATTTAGTATGATGGGCTGTGGTTTATGTTGCACAGAGAACTGCTTTGCTGCTGCAGTTTCCTCACAAGAATATTACCTTTCTTTCTTCTTCTTTTTTTTTCTTTTGTTGTCGTTATTTATTCTCCATTTTGTATGAAGGAAACAAATAAAATCCTCTTTATTAAAGAATAACTGAACTGTTCTAAAGTCATTCAGCAATTCATTACACTTTCTGTGAATAAGCAAAAATTCTGTCCTACAAATTTATAAAACAGCCTTTAATATAATATAACCTTTGTTCCGATGAAAAAGACTGGATAAGAAATGAATGCGGAGCCGCAAAGTCGCTGATCTTTCTCCGACACACTGTACTATTCCCATGCGGCCGACATTTTCTTAAACTTTTATTTGAAAACAAACCACACGTGCACACGGCTCATTGCCAGAGTCATGTAGAAAGTAATGAATGGCTTTGGTCTGCAGGAGGGCCGGTTGGACAGCACACAATTGATGAGACACAATAGATAAACATTGGTAGGACTACAATTGGTAAATGCCTTCTTATTTGCCAATAGGCCAGTGCCTGATCAACAAGGCCAATATTGGCTGATACTGATGTTCAGCCAATATATATTGTTGTTGTGCAGTTTGTTGTGACCTGTCTGACTTGTCTCCTTTTATTCGTCACTGCATGGGCGACCAAATTAGTTTCCCTTCTGTCAGTTAATGTAATTGAGCCGTCTTGTAGTTTCTTTGATTATCTTTTCCGAACTATACAGACTCTTCTTGATTTCAATTTTCTCTTTGTGTGTTTCCTGATCGCCATATCTGACTCCAAGCCAGGCTTGGTGTTAGGATGATGCTCATTAACAGGCTTATATTTGATATTAGTGGTGTGTTAATTGTGCCTGTTGTGTACACATGATTAACGGTCCAGTGGGTGGAGAATTATTGCAGATCATAACCAACTTTATTACATCCTCTCATGCCTCATCTGCTGTGTGTACTGAATTTTTTTAATTCATGCCAACAACAAACTGGTGGGTTTTTTTTTTTTTTTAATTAAACCAGCACCACTTATCTACAAAACCAGGTAGCTCTTATCATGTTAACCTTTCTAGATAAGGTGTAACTGGCTGCACCTTGAAAGGTCACCACAAATGGAATCCAGGTTCAAATATTTAACATTTTGAGGACAGAGACGAGGTGAAATCTCAGAACGTGTGCTGCATCTCAGACTGTAGGAAGCCTCTCTATCATCACTCTTATCAGAGGAAAACATTGGTTTGTGCAGAAGACCGAAGTGTTTATCCCAATGACACGACCAAGACAATACAAGACTCTTTATCCACTCCTGAGTCACCTTCCTCTTGAGACACCATCAACAGCCCTCGTCTCTATGTAAATGACCTCCTCTTGTTGTTAGACCCGGATCCATGAGTCAGAGTCTTGCTCTTCCTGTCCGAGCAGATAAAAGAGTAACTGCTCCCTAACAGCATGTCTCATTAGTTGAGTGCTGTCAGTCTGCAGGTTCCATGTTGCTCACTGACCTCACACCTCCGTCAGCTGTCGAGTCTCCAGCTGTTGGAGATGGAAGAGCTCAAATATAAATTCAGATGTAACAGGTGCTTAAAATTTGTCATCTGTGTTTCCGCTTGCCAGTGAAGTAAAATCTGGCATAATGACCTGTAAACCTACAGTTTTTATTCTGATTAATACCAGAAACATTTTAGGATTCCTTAGGTGAGCTGGAAAGACAGCCGGTTGATATCTCACAGCTCAACTGTGTGTCCTCATGAAATGTTTATGAGATACACTGCAATAAAGCATTCATCAGCCTGCACCTCTGGCCTTGGTAAAACAGCCATCCTCCGTGGTTGGGTTCAAAAACAAGCTGCACTTTATCACCTGCATCCTCTCTTTCTGCTGCTGCTGCTGCTGAGCTGCTGCACCCACTCGCAGAGGGGAGCATGTTGACTGTTGTATAAAGGCTTATGCCGCTTGGAAGAACACACGACATGGACTCGATGACTAATGTTTGTTTACCTCAGTTGCTTTGAAAGTTTTTAGTTTTCCTTCAAAGCCTCCAAGACATTATGCAACATCGAATGATGCACGGCACATCTATACTGTAAAGGTCTGATTCACTAGAGAGAGGGAGATAGAGAGAGAGAAGTGGATATAGTGTAACGGCTCGATTTATTTGTTCTGCTTGCCAGCTCTCGTCGTGCCTTCCAGGCTCAGAGTTGATCTACTCGAGGAGAGGAACATGCATCCTCTGGGTCAAGTCAGCAGGTGTCTTTCTTCAGATGTTTTTATGACTTTTGTGTTTATTCTGTGTTTCACCACCTACTCTGCCTTTAGTCTGTTGTCTGCCTGTCCTTTTTTTGTTTGACCCATGGCGATGTTGTGACATTATTGCCCTCCATTCCTCTCAAACAATAAGTCCTTCGGAGATATCCAGCACAGCTGCTGCCATCATTTATAATATTTCTTTTATTTTTATCATTTCTTGTTTCCCTCTCTTTGTGCAAGGACGTGATACTGTAGTTCAATTTCAACAAAGAGGATACAAGTGTTTACGACATATCTGTGGCAGTGGAATCTGACCTTAAAGCTGTAGATGTTACACGATTTGGACCAACCTCTTTTTGGTGTTGAGTACATTCACATACCAGGAAGTGTCCATGTGAATTTGGAGCTGCATGAATTAAACATTAGTTACAGTAGCAGTATTTCTGCACCAGTTGGTACAAACAGGTGGATGTTGTCAGTATACAGAACCCACTCACTCCACTCACTCCACTCCTCCACCCAGGCAAACATACTGTAGAATTTCTTTATCAAAAATGAATTTTCGAATGACTCAAATGAACTGAAATCTGTTTTGATGGAATAATATATTGATTAATTAAGTATATATGTATGGATTATAAATGCCTAACAAGCCAGTGTTCTTGCATCTCAGTTGTATGGATTTGCTTCTTTTCTCAGTCTTATGTGATAAAACTGAACTCTTTTTTAGTATTTTGTGCCTCAAGCAAATGATTAATTAGTCAGTTGCAGTCCTCCGCTCGTGCAGCCTTTTTAATATATGTGTTTGTTACAATTTCTTGACACGTTATATCATTCAGAAAAATACATTTAATACATATTTAACCACATCTAAATCTCGATCAGTTGGCCTACACCTTCAAAACCAAAGTCAAACAGTCTTTTCTGTCTGACATCCAGCTAACCCCAGCTCTCTCCATCTCAGCACAAAGAGTCTCTTCTCCTGCTGTAGCCTGGACATCATAGATACAGCAGCATGCTGTTGCAGCCGAGTGAAGGGCTGCCTCCCGGTTGATGCCTCTTCACACTGACTCTATGTCTGTCTGCTGTCTGTATCAATGTGTCTGAGTGTGTGGGCTGTGCTCGGCACTGCTGTGCGTTTGTGGTTGTCGGTTTATCTTTCCTCTCCGGGAGTTGATGTGTCTAACTGGCAGTACTGTAGCTTCAGCACAAACTTGCTCGGGCCAAATTCCCATCTCTGCAACATTACTTAATCCTGTAAGGTTTATTTGTTGTGCATTGCTTATATTAGTGTCCATTTTACTATTCTGTCCCACCAACCTTTGTAGCCTCAACTGTCCCAATGGGGACTGGTGCAGTTGTTTTTGCTTTATCTACATAGGATGCATTTCATATACATTTAATGAATGGAGCTGAAGAGTCTTTTTATGCTGTGTTTATCTTTTACTGCCGATCTGCTTAAACACATGATTTAAAACCAATTACCTAATGTATATGAATCAAATACTATTGATGCAGTCATTGTCTCTGTATCCTCAAACACAATCTTATTTTCCGTTAGCTCAAATGTTTTGTCAATTAATCGATTCTCAGAACATTAACAACATTAGCAACTGTTTTGAAAATTGATTAATCACTGCAGTCTTAACGCAAATGTGTCTACTAAGTGTATCTCCGGCCTTAAAAGGTAAAGCATATATCTGCACAGAGCCTATGCCAACATCCTCTCATGACGAACTTTGTGTATTGCAGACACAGAGTATCATTTCAGCTTCACCCTTTGACCACCAATGGTCTAACCCAAAGACTGGTGTTTTAAAGTGTATTTTGTCCTCAAGTACTTGCTAACTTATAGTACTTACAAACTTTAATCACTGACAATAGTTTTTATTTCTTGATGGCTATTCGTGATGATGTTCTCAAATACTGAAAACCCATCGTAGCGCTCATCTAGAGAGCCCAACCTTCGTAGATACCAACAGAAAGGTCACACACAATTCGCATGAGTTCCTACCTGCTGCTTAAGGGTCTCATATTGATGGTGCTCTATAAGCTAGTTATAGCTTGTTTTGTTCTGTGATTGATTTTTGTATAGGAATATCCGTACGTTAATAGAATAGTAAAATCTAGGTAGACTCTGTGCTAAGATGCCTGTGTGTGACAGGGAGATAAGGAAATGAATAATTGAAATTGAATTAGAAATGGCTCAATTAAAAGAAGACGTGAGCGCCAGTGTCCCTTGGCCTCAGCTCATATTATGAATTCCAGTGCAATGATTTCTTGATTCTTCGGGTCTTTACCATCTTGGATTGACTTGCTAATTTCACAGTAGGGAGTTCTAGTTAATTCTAGCTACTCATCAAGACACCTGTCCAGTTCACCACAGGCTCTGTTCATTCCACATTTCAATTTCATGCTGTGCCCTGATATTCCTCATCATCCTAGTCTGTTCTCATTGCATGCCTTCCCTTATTACTTTAATCCTCAAAGTTTTAATGTCTCGGTTCATCTTTTCCCCGTCATCACTATTGAATGTGTAAAATTCAATCTTGATCACGTTTTTTTAATGAAACGAGCAGTATCCATCAAAAGATGAGACATTCAGAGACATTTAACTTCTCCAGACTGCATAACCTAGTTTGACTCCAGGCCAGTGGTTTAGCCTGCACACTCTAATGTGGGCTTTTCGTTTAATAGGGATCTGCACACTGGCTTCAGACGACCATTCACATTAGGCTTGAAAGGAGCCTCCAGCAACAGCCCTGTGGTATGACTGGAATATCAATCCATCCTCTTCGCCTTTGATTCAGCCCCCGCACCTCAACCTCCTCAGAGCAATGAGGATGAGCACACAGCAGGAAAACACAAAGGCTCCAGGAATGGAAAGTGCAAACTATCAGTGCAGGTGTGCAGAGGAAGTACTGGTGACATGGTCCACAGCATTGCTTTGTTAATGACGGCATGCTGCATTTTCCTGCTTGCATATACACATTAATAGATCATGAGGAGTAGAAATAGTTTACGTGTGAGAAACAGTTGACACTGCTTTAAGAACATCCACTTTTTAAAGTTTCACTGCAGGTGTTGCTAATAGATGAGAGCAGACCTACGTCTGAACGACCACGCCCGCCTTAGGGTGAAAACGAGCGCTGTGAAAATAGCAAATAGTGGAACCACCCATAAAAGCTGCTGCGTCACATTTTGAAAGTTACGATTTTCTTATTTTGGCATCTTTTAACTGTGATAAAATATGACCCTACTGTAAATCACCTGTTTTTAGAATGGAGTTTGGTTTAACAGTTTGCCTGCTCAAAAGACTGCCGGAGCAGAGGGGATTTTAACTTTAATAATTCACAAAAATTGAGCTTATCTAATTAGGCTTCTAATAATAAAGCTTATAAACGGCATTAAGTAACTTTGGAAGTGTGGCTAAAACCGACCCGTTTCCTACTCCTCTGGCTGGTGATAAATGGTTGCTTTGTAAACACAAACAGAAAGGACACGCATCAACCCCTAAATAGTTAATTCTCTAATTTGATGTAGATTGACAACAACAATGCTTCACTATTTGACAAATTGGGAGTGAGACTCAACTATCTAGATATTGGACCTTTGATTTGGCCTCTGAACTCGCATTAACCGCCAGTCAAATTAGATGGACTGCTTTCACCCTAAAGGGACGGGGCATGATGCAAGGTCACAGTCTCTCTCATCTGTTGCTTCTAGAAACACAAAGTTTAAAACATTGGCTAAAAATCTGACTGCAGTCAATCTGAAAACCCAATCAATCTGTGAGCTCTTAGCTTACAGAAATAGATTCTTCACTCACAGCGGGATACTTTTTGCACATTGCTGTGTTTTCGTCACTTACACCTGTCGTGGTGGTGGCAGCATTCAGTCATTTGATTTTGTTAATTGCACATAGTTAAATCAAGAGACATACAATTCTACCATAAACCTTTACTGCATCCTGGTTTGGTTTCACCTGGTGGATGACACCTTGAGTTGAAATGAGTAAAACCGATTCTTCATTCCACTCATTTCTGCTTATTTTGTATTCCAGTTAAGCTGCTGTAGTCCTCGCCATTCAATTTGTTATTCCAAACCGCACCAGAAAGCGGTCATTCAAGGTCAAGGTCAAAGTATAATTTCCCCCACTAGGGACACTTTGTTGCAACAAAGCATGAAAACACAGCCTGGAAATTTCTATTAATCACTGGAAACAGGAATCCAGTAAAAGGTAAAGACAAAGACAAACTGACTTTAGAAAACGTGCTTCACAAAAAGCCCTCCAAGCAAATGCCTGTAGGCCTTAATACATTTACGATGCGCATACATATGTCGGTGCTTCACTCCAGATTACTCCTCTGCAGTTGAGTTTGACTGTTTTTTGCCACTGGTGTAGTGATGTCTATATTCAGTCTGTATAAAGAATTACCTAAATTTAACATGGGCTGCACAAAATAATTGGATCAGACTAAAATCAGCATAGAATCTGAATGTGTTGGATTGATTGGTTTTCGTTTCTCAGCTGACAGGTTGTTGCTCATTTGTTACTATGGGATGCATTCACAGTCGGGGATTTTTCTACCGATGCATCAAGGCGTCACATCTGCATGGGGATTTGACGAGAGCTGAAACAATCATTAATCTATAAAAGTTTTAAAAACACTTAAGTTTATAATCCACAAATCATTATTATCTTATTTGATATGTTACAGACAAAACAAATAAAAAGGAAATAGTCGTCCAATTAATTGGTAAAACAAAGAAAACATCGTTAAAGCAACAAAATATAACTTCTTGGAGTCAGTTTTTTGTTGATTCACATCGCCAGATCGTCAAATACTGACGCTTTGGGTTGACAGTTGGGTCGGACACGGATGCCAACCTAGAGCGTCAGTATCTTTCTCCAGGAAGTTACGTTTTGTTGCTTTAGTTCAAGCCCTGAAGCTGACTAATTTTGCAAAAAAATCACTGTCACTGTTACCACTTCTGCTTTGTCGCTGGAGTGACAAGAGGTTGATGCCAATGAAGTGTCATTGCGCAACTACTGTGAATGCTGTGTGAGTCCTTGGAGTGTGTCTGTGGTATTTCTTTTATGTCATTTAACTTTCATATCTTCAATTTACTGTTTCTTATCTATTATCCATTGAGGTAAGACTACAGGGCAACTTGAATGATGGCAAATCTTTCCGTCTGATTGGCTGATAAAAATACGCCGATGCTATGCAGAAGATGGAGCGCATATAAGTGAAGGTGATTGGCATGCTTCATGTCATTCCGATGCCATCCAGGGTACGCCGAGCCAGATATCATGACACACTGGAGAGGAAAATGGTCTGACTTCCATCACTCTGACATTCACTGTCTCGAGGGGAAAGACATTTCTAAGCATGTTAGCGGTTGATTCGTCTCCCTGTGCACTTCCATTGTCCCCTCTCTGCCCTGGAGTCTCCAATGAAAGCTCGATCTCTTAATGGGTCTTTGTTGCTCACCTCCACCCACACAACCCTACTGTACCAGGCACAACTTTGAGTTTCCTTCCTAAAAAAGGTTTACCATGAAAGCAGGGTCGCTGCCCCTTCTCTGCATTAACGCTCCAAGGAACTTCCTTACTGTAGGAGGATGTGTGAGTGGAAGTCTTCTCTCTGCTCATCTCTCTCCTTCCAGGGTTCACTGTGCTCGACGGAGGTGGTGGGTGGGTGTGCTAAGATGGCAAGAGAACTGAAATGGAACTCCCAGATCTTGCCGCCTACATGCCGTTCCCTCATAAAGACACCGTTTCTTTTTAGTCTGGCTATCTGCCTTCTCCATGTCAGCATGATTGTCAAGCTTTGTGTGATCTGCTGTGACTCATTCATCATTCTGGAGAGCACTGATGTTGCTCTACTTTTTTTTTTGCAGATAGAGCAGAGCCCGACCACTTTTTAGTTGCGCAACATGAATGTATGTAGCGCTCCTGTGAGGCCTGATGACTTCTCTTACTTTCCTGAAAGACATCTTTTGAGAAAAAATCTTTTGCCTCAAAGCATTTTGTGGAAATGTGAAATCATCAGCGGTATGAATATGATAGACAGAGTATTTTTCTCTATTAAATGCAGTTCTGTGCAGCTGGAGAGGTACCTGCGATAGCTCTTATTTACTTCAGAGAGCTGAAGTGGCACCAGAAGATCTGGGTTATATTCAAGAAGTAAGAAAACTGTTCACAATAACATTGAGTGCTTTTTCAGCCACCTTTTTTTTATGTCCTATTTTTCATTTCACGCATCGAAAAACCTAAATGGAAACTCGGGAAATACAAAAAAAAGTGCATCAGACATAAACTTATCGAATGGATCATGGCGCATGAAAAACTGCACACATTTTTATTTTATTTTTATTTATTTGTTTACCTCTGCACTGATTCATCTAGAAAAAGAAAAAAAAGGTTGACATTTCGGTCACCAAGACCTTTTTCTAGGCACAACACTCACAGAGTGACTTAGTGCTTAAATACAGCTCACCAAATCGAGATCACCATGAGCTAGTAAAGTCATACAATATATATTATACCTGACACCAAGAAAGAACATTTTTCACTTTCATTTGTATATATACAAAAAGGATCCAGTCCATAGCATATAGCATCCATACACACACACAAACAAACTCATGTAAAGTATGGCCTTTGCTTGTTCCTCAAGCTTCATGACACTGAAAAGACAGAAGATTGTGACACTGCTGTAACAATCCTCAGATTAATTCATGAAACAAACCCATCACTTTAGCATTGCCCAAATGCTCCAGTCACATTCACACATGATGCAAATGATTAATTTAATGCAAATAAACTACTAGTTTTATAGGTAATAATGATTGTTAATATAAATCATTCAGTCCTCTCCGTCCTCTGGATATTACTGTCATGTCTGAATCACAGATATACTGCCTGAGGACTGTCAGCAAGCTGTGACATTTAAGTGGCGATAGTCAAGGCCTTATGGGAAATGGTGTTCATCTGTTTAAATTACTCTCTGTGTAGACATATGGTGTGAACCACTTGACTTCCTGTTGAGTAAGTTTGTGTTCAAAGGCTGATTTTTATAGGTAAACTGTGCCATTACAAATGACAATATTGAGGTTCCCAGCCAGATGTCATACAACATTTAAAAGAATTTCCAGAAAAATCTGCAAAACAAAATTTGAATCATTGCAAATTGCATCCACATTATGTAATTCTTCAGTCAGGTGCAGAGGATGAGGCTACAATATGATGTCGTGATTTAAGGAGCACAAGTCAGACCTCAATAAATGGAAAGCCATGATGCATAGGAAACATAGATGTAAACACTGCACAATTTATTTATTTTTTATTTAAGTCTGCTTTGCAAATGTGATATGAGAAAGTAAATGATTTCTACATGTTGTTGAAACTGAACTTGTCAGCCATTTTACAACCTAATTTTGGCCCTTTTGATAATTCTTAGTCGTCTAATTGGCCCATTCGTTAATTGTGTCTGTTGCCAAGCACAGCAATGCTCTTATTAATTAAAACGCTTCAACCCAGGCTGTTGAAGCAGGGGGAATTAGGACATTAGGACGTCAATCTATTGTGTTGTAGAGATATCTACTGAAGTCTGAATACAGTTAGCACCAGTAAGCTACTTTGGTGCTATGTTGGCCCTATTTGTCTGGAGTTCGAGTTCATATTGCATCTTTAATGAGAGATTGCATCAAAGCTAACACAAGGAACTTTAATTTTTTGTTGATTCTGTATTGTAGACATGACGTCCGGCGTTTCTCTCTAGATATATTTCAACTAATAACTCGGACATATGCGGGTTGACACCAGCATCTTTGTACCTTCACTCAGTTCAAAATCTGAATAAGTATCCTCCTTTGCAGCAAATATTATCTGATGTATTACACAGAAATATTGCTTCACTTCAAAAAGATTTTTTGAGAGAGAATGTGTCATCATAGACGGCTATCCACCAAGCAGCTGAGACGGATCAATTTGGTCTTATGCTCGACCAAATGCACGAGTCAATGGCATCTTTCACAGGAGAGTCCATCTCTTACAAGCCTACAGTGCTGCTGTGGAGGAAACTGTTTACCCACCGTGCATTAAGTAAGAAATGTAGTTTTGTGATATTACACGCCTTCTTGTATTTGTGATTGAGGTTATAATTTGGTTAGTATCCAAACAGCACGAGGACAGACAATGACAATCTGTCGTCCCCCTGCATTGTGATTGTGTCTTGGCACCGATGATTGTTGACAGTCTCCATATCTGCCGAGCATCTCTATCTTCTAGTCAGCAGGCACTCACATGGCCTCACATGCCTGCTGATTGAAATATTAGAGGTGGACAGTCAGTGAAGAGATGCAGGCATTGTTAATTTGAAGTTTAATCATTTCATTTTATTGTCTCATTCAGACAGGAGACATCTTACTACATGTTTTAAAAGGCCACTCTAAGAACAATAACATAATTCCACCTTTCAATACCTTCCTGTATGGCTGAAATGCATCACTATCTGCTGTGGTTCATCTTGATGGCTTGGATATGATACCTGATATCCACTGCAGTGCACTAATGCATTCGCTTTCTATTTTATTGACCAAGGCCATTTCCTGCCTGCCTAAAATATATTTAGCCTCTGCATGAACATACAGAATAGCAAAGATTGCTTGAAAAGTTTTACTCAAAAGATTGGAAACACGAAAAATTAACTCCTCTGGACCTGAACAGGTTATGAGTACACCGAAATCGAACTACAGTTTCTTTGTAGTCATTTTGTTTGTCTTTGATAAAGTTTTCTGTGCCATTGTAGTACTTGTGTGTCCCCTCATAGTCCTTTTTTGTCTCACTGTGGTAGTTTTATGCCTCTTTGTAGTACTTTTGTGTCTCTTTGTGGTAGTCTCCTGTGTTGTGATTTAAGAAAGTCATTTCAAATAGATGCTATGACCCAGGGGGGCTCCCTCACACCTTTGGTCCCTGGGCCTATGCCTAGCAGGCCCGTTGAGTAATCCATCCTCTCCTCCTCTGACGCTTGTTACTGCCAGGGACTCATCCTCATTTTCTGCAAATTATTCCACAACATGTAAAAAGTATCCTATTCATTCATCATTTTTACCCATTTCTATATAAGGTGTTTCTGAAAATATGTCCTCAAACTATAGTAACTGATTCACATGCCGTTAAAAGGTTGACATAAAGTTGCCAAAAAACAGAAACCAAAACAATTAGCTGGAAGACTCTAAAACGCTTCCGAGGAATTGAGAGCAGGTACTTAATTCTCTGTGGCCAACTGATAATCGATGGTTATTCTGCTGTCTCCGTTAATGCCTACCCTTTAAAAAGTTTACACATTCTGCTCTGCATGGTTATGTGCAGTCATATATTAGATTTGGCATTTGGCATTACATTACAGCTGAACCATTTCCAAAGCATATGATACGTTTTCAGGATTGATTTCCCAGCTTCCAAGCAGCAGCAGTAGATTTTTCTCTTCATGTCAGTGCAGGAGAGAAACAAACTCTGTTTAGATTGGCAATCCATCACAAAGTACATAACGTCACATTAAACTTTATGCAAACTTTTATTTTGGTGGAAGAGACACGGTTGAATAACCATGCAGTTGCGGTTTGATCTCATATCTCGTGTTCAATTTCAAAACGTTGATTCAAAGGTCTTGGATTTCAGTTTCTTGCTTTTTCAAATAACACTGAAGATGGAGCACTCAGCTAACCTCAGCTGGCATCATCACATCGTCTCCTCCTTGTCTAAGCACACAGAAGCCTCTTCATGCTTGACTGCACACAATTCGCTGCATTGTACAACTCTGCCTCTCTGCTTTGTGTTTGGAATTAAATCCCAGAATTTATGTGAGTTAATCTGTTTCTAATATTGAAGGTCTGTTAATGTCCACACAGTTGGTGGAGCTGGTCCATTTCCACGATGAAAGAAATAACAGTACAAGAGAACATAGAATATGGACACTTGAAAAATAATTATATTTCTTCTCAGGGATACATATTGTGATTAAAACAAAAACATAAAATTATAAAATATTCTAAGGTAGACATAACAAGTAACAAAACACCAGCAGATTCATAATGATCTTAAATAAACCGCACTACAAGGAGGCACTACGTGACACAAAACCCCTTAAATCAGAGTTTGTTTATGTACAACAGACTTCTCTTCTGGATTATTAATGGAAAATGAGAATCGTGCAAGTTTTCCGTTTTGTTTTTATCAGCAAAAAAAGATGTAGCAGGGTGTGTTTGGGATTATTTGCTTTACCTGACATCACACGTCCTGCGAAGTGCATCAATATTTACTCTCCTTCTTGGATCCATAACTCAGTCAGACATGATTCACTTATACTCCCTGAGGGTATCACCGTCTCCAATGACATTAGCAAGTAAAAGTCTATAAATCTGATTAGAAATCACAGAAAAAAAAAACTAATGCTCCTCATAACTTGATAGAGCTAACCCGAGAATCATCGTTTTTGTTCAGTATCTGTCGATGGGCACACTGCAAACAGGAATTGTGAATAGCTACTTCAGCATTCCTTGGTATAGTCAAAAATATTGATATATCAGTACATACTGATTTTGAATATTTGAAACGCTTTCAGTACTCATGTTCTGAAGTATTGACACATTTGTATCAGCTCCTACCATTTTTCTTATTATGGTCAGAAGTACATTAAATTAGATGCTGTTGTGCTTAACACAGTCCACAAGCATTGTTATGTCATCTTCGAATAAAAATCTAAAATTGTATGCCCTCAATGTTGTGTCATTTTTTCCCTGTAGTACCGAATGTCAATAGAGATATAGTATCAGTGTCAAAAAGAAACAAATATAGGCCAAAAAACATCAATCAGGACCATCTTTTCCAGAATTAAAAACTGCTGACAAAATTGGTGCAAGATCTCTTACTTGAAGGTATCTGGAGAAAAATGGGTTTAGTTGAAGTGTATTATTCATGTAGTGGCTGGAAACTTTTTAAGAAGTCACATATCCTCGACTGACTTCAGTACTCTTCATTTTTCATTGTAAGAACGCGTTGTCGACGGGGGATTATTGAAGAGAGGTCAAAAAGGAAAGCACTCTCTTAAATAAAGTGGCTCTCATGTTCCCGCTGTAGTTGCAGAGGCTGCTGATGTGCTTCATGATGTAGAAAATGTGTCTTTATTGTACAGTAGCCCTGCCGCGTCTCCTGGGTATACCTTGTCTAATATGGTGCCGGAGGTTCCTTTTCTCTGCAGCAGCCGTGGTGTTTGGTGGTCGGTGGTCGGTGTTAATGGAAGAGATGAAATCATTCCTTCCCAGCCATCAGGACCTTAATGATTTGCTTCTATTCTCGTCCTCAACCCGGGCTGTCAAGTTACAGATATTGATCTCCGAGTCATGCATTATCAATCAAAGGGATTATTGCTCGGTTTTAGGGCTGGCTGGATGAAAACAAGATATCTGACTTTGTGCTTGTAACTCTGTAACTCCGATTTTTCGAGAGTGAGCCCTCCGGTTATTTTGAGACTCAATACTTTGTTCACTTTTCGGGGGGTTCGGTAATGTTGGCAGACTCAAAAGCTGTAGTTGACTCTATAAATCAATATCATTTTGTGTGTCCCAGCTGAAGCTTTCAGCCACCCGTTTTCATTTCTGTTTCGCTTGACTGAATGTCTGTCCTCTTTTTTATGTTTTTCAGCTACTGGAAGGCAGCTTCACGTCCCAGGTCAGCCACGAAGTCGACGGGCTTATCTTCCAGCCATGCGGGGTAAGCCTCCATCTATGTATGACAATGTGTCATTTTTCAAAGCTGCAGCCGTGTCGCCACAGGTTGATTGCCAGGTGCAGCTTTTTCTCCCATCGAGTTCTTACATAAGAGTCGGACAGCTTGTCACTACCACCCGCCATTTGTCACTCTCTGTATCAGTCTCGCCCTCTGTTATTGTAAAGGAAGCCACACTCCTACATGACTTCACATAAACACAGGCCTCCCTGTAAGAGGCTGCACAGCGAAACTGGCAGTTTGTGTTACAACGGAAACGGCCTTGGTTGGAGTGCTGATTTAGTTGGTGGTAGAACAGCAGAAAATCACTTTTATCTGTGACAGTGATGTTATTCCTCTTTTCATCTCCTGTGATGGACTAAGCAGTCTTTATTCCACATTTGCGCAGATATAGGACGGGCAGGTATTTGAGAAAAGGATTAAAAGCTCCATACAGCCATCGTACCTATTGACTGTAATGCTGCTTGAGAAAAATGTCAGTGTCCTGAATAATGTTTTTGCATATTATTCTCAGCTTTTGCACATTCTGTGTATGATAACGACCCCTCCACACATGTATTAAGGCATTAAAAGTTCATTTATCTGTGTCTGACATGATTTGTGCAGGAAAAAAGATAATATAATAATAATAACCACATAATTAATATATTATAATTACCACATTATAGTCCTTAAAATAGCACCTTTTCCTTCTCCCTCATTACAAATCATGAATATGCAAATATCTTTCATTTCACAAGTTTAACTGCAGGACACAGGATGTCTCCTACTTCAAAGTGAAGTCCACTTGTCCACTGAAGGCTTTCGGTTTACATCACACTTGTTTATGCTGATTATGTATATTGGACCAGGATTAGCTTCCAAACATAAGCCTAGTTTCCACCAAGCAGTCCGGTTCATTTCAGTCCTTTACACTCTAGAAAGGTTATTTTTTCATTTACATTAGAGCCTAATAACACTTGTGTCAAAGATATGTAACGGAGGCAGGAGATTTTACAATTAAACATTAATTGAATTGTCTAAAATGACATCCGTTGACAGTCCGTGGTGGAAACGCAAAACAGATCTTGCGTTGAGGTACAGGTGCCACGGATTAAATACGGTTCAATAAGTACGACACGGAAAGTGCTTTTAGGCCTGGCTCTAAAAAGTAGATTTGAAATGTGTACAGAGGATATTTATACTTTCAGTATCAAATGTGAAAACAGCCTTCAAGTGTCAAACATCAGTCTCCACAGAGAAGCTCCAACATTCAACTGTAGGAACAGGAAGAAAAGGGGATTTTAAGTACCTCGTATCTGTATTCTGTCTCTATTTTGTGAAGCATCTGCCTTTTATGACTACTACTTACTTTTCATCATTAAAAATCTGAGATAAATATGTTTACTGGTGAGGTACAACACAGTATGCTAATTGAGGCCATTGGGAGGTCATGTTTTTAATAGAACCCTCAAGCAATTTAAAAAATGATAATGACATTAGAGTCTTTTTCAAAACCAGAGACTATAAGTGACATCCAAGAGAATAGGATACCCTGAAAAAAGGGCAATCAAGAGCAATCAATTACACTTGCATCCCAAATTATAAACCTGCCTTAATCGTACATTACTGCACACTAAATAAATGTAAATGATAAGGTTTTAAGCTCTTTATTAGTTGATCATTTCTCCCAATTTCCACGGAGGGAAATAAGCAGGTGGAATTTTAGTCATGAGATAGATTTCCTAAGAAAATCTCGCTTTAATGAGAACCATATGGATGCTATGTTTTGCATAGTTTGCATAATTCGTTTAATTAACATTGATTTTGTTGATTTACATCAGAATAACATAAAGAAGCACAGCAGGAAAAAACCTAGGACGCCTGACCTGCTCAATCAACACATAAATCTGAAGAGATGCGGCTATTTGGATCAATATAGTGAGATTAAAATTTATGGGGCTCAAATAGCGATCACACATGACGTCAACCAAACACAAGTTGCATAATATGCCCCTGGCGGTATGAGACTTAATGCCAATTAAATCGTACACCTTCCCCTAAGTAGTTGTGAAGTCCTCCGCAAAATATAGGTTTGCATGACACATCATTTTGAAAGATACATAAACTTGGAGGAAGAGGACAAACAGATGTTACCGCCTGTATTGCGTCTAAATATGACATTAGACACTAACATTATAGTGTTGAAAAGCAAATATATAGGGTTAGATAACTTTCTAATCAACAACTAGCTACTAATTTGTAAAGGTTTTTGTTGTTGATTAATTTTCGGCCATTTCACTGATTGGCCACAGGAAGAGAAAACCTCCTTTTCTGAGACAATATTGTGTTTAGTTTGGATATGGCACCAGAGTAGCTAGGATGTACCTTACGTATCTGCGGTCCAGCCAAACAACAAGATAGTTTTAGTATCAAACTAACTAGTTTCAGCAAATCTTTTAATGTCGACTTTATAGTCTAAGAAGACAGACCTTGCACATTGCAAGTGCAACGGGCAGCAGGTGAATAGTTAATGATGAAGTCAGTGACAGTTTTAGAGAGAAACTAGAGACCATCTGATTGGATGATGGGATCAAGTTGCCAAGGTCGTATTGAATATAATTTCCTTTTTACAGTCACTGTGTTGAGTTAATGAATAAATTGAACTCGACACAATCCCCACGCAACAGAAATGATATTATAAAGTAAAGTAGCCTATGTTCTCAGATACTGTGATTTCCTTCTCACAACATCACGGAATTTACCATTAACTCTTACCTGAACATTTAATGATGTTGTATATATTCTCAGTGTAGTCCATGACCATCAAAACATAGAGACATGCGTCACCTGTTCTGTGTCATTATGTTTGGTCCAGGAGATATGATGTAAAATACATAATTCAGTGATGCAGAAATAAAATGGACGCCACGAGGTGTTTTTGTGATGGCTCCATTTTCTGAAAGTGTTCAGGGCCCCAAACTGTACCAAATTTCATGCTTTTATGAACAAGTTAATGCTTCACCTCAATTTGACGCATTTCACCAGGACTCTTTAATGGATTAGATACAAAGTGAACAGATGTCACATTAGCATGCAGGATGTGTTGTTTTAGAGCAAAATAACACTTTAAATCTTTGTTATTCTGGTTCATCCAAATGTCACAGTCCTGGTGTTTCTCCCCCTGGCTGTTGAGCATTTTCCATTTTTACTCTTTTGTGTGATTTGTGAAGTAATTATCATTCACTGTGTTACTGTGGCTGTAGCCATCAAGTAGCATTAGCGGTCTGGAGAGCCGGCAATGAAATTTGGAGGAGGCAGCAGGTTTACACAGCTGCACTCTCTCTGTCTCCCTCTCTACCCCAACATTATCGGAGGTGATCTGCATCCAGACGTCTCTCCGGGGCGTCACTGTCTTGATCAATAACCCAACATAGACATCTCAGATTCGCAGGTGCTTGCAACTCCTGCCGCTCTGTTTTGTTTCTTGTTCAATGTAATCTTTCCCCGTGATGCTTGTCTTATAGTTGTTTTTTGTTTTTTGCTTGTTTGCAGAAAAATGCTTGTGTACTGTCATTCTCTCTGGGGGATGTTAATTAGATTTCATTTTCTTATTTTCACAGTTCTAATTTAGCAAACCGTAGGGGGAATAATATTGTACAGTATGTTTGTAGGAAGAGAAATTAATTATGTAAAAAATAGGGTATGATCAGTGGTTTATTTTTTAGCTGCAAATTATGCAAGAGTTTTCTATTGAATGCTTTTGGATTTACAGCACTGGGGTTGCTGCTTTTGATGCAGGCAGCCATTGATTTCTGGTCGTCTTTCTCTTTGTAGCCTCAGTGAATCTGATGGATCATGAGCAACAGAGAAAGGTGTTGAAAGCACTGTGGCCCTCTGGATGTGGCATTTATCGAACCGGCAGAGGAAATTGCAGCAGCATCATCCGCATCCAAGTCATGGATTAGGAATACAGTGTTAACCAGTGTTTGTGATTTGTTTTGGCAGATGCTTTTTACAGTTTTGAAATGAACGCTGGTCAACAAGCAGGAATGGAATCAGTGTGCAAATGATCTGTCAATAAGAAAGCTGATTATGTGTCTCTGTTTTGTTGGCTGGTACCTTTTTCACCTCCCTTTTTATTTTTCTGGTGATTGAACTGAAAGTCCTTTCACAACCCTGCAAGGCTGTGAATGATCTGCAGCTCATATTAGAATTGACCACCATAGACAGATTTTCAACGTGTCCCTTTAAAGCCAGGGTTGATAAGTTATTACCTCCACCAAGGAGGTTATGCTTTCACCTGTGTCCCTTTTTTTGGTTGGTTGGTTTATCAGCAGGATTACACAAAAAAGGACTGAACGGATTTCCAAATAGTTGGATGGAGGATGGGTCTCAGCCCAGAATACTACTTATTCACTTCTGTGTGAACCTGGATAAAGGGACAGATCTAGGATTTTTTTTCTCACTTTCTTTAACATTGCGAGATGTGGCATTTTTTTTTTTACATTTTCGTTAATTTCTCAGGGAGTAACACATGGATCTTGATGTAAAAAAAATCAGGCTACAGTTTTATTTGGCATTGGATCAGGCTTGATTGAATTAATAGGGACTGTTTGGCCTTGGAGGAGGTATGCGCTCTACTGAGTGCTGTTCTAGATTCTATTTTCCTGTTTTGTTTGTAGAAAATCTCTTACCATTCAATAAATCAAATGCTCTGCAAATAAAAAAAAGAAATCCAGCAACTGTAGCTGTTGCAGGTGTCTAATAAGCCCATCCATTCGTCTCATCTGCTCATATGAAAAGATTGGACAGGCTATCTGTCAGTCTACCTACCCAGAGCTTTGCACTCATTGCCAATAACCAGAGTCTTCCACAAGGCTAGACAGATACGTTGCCAAAGGTATTAGCGAGCTAGTCGCTAATGGAAGAGAAAGTGCAGCCTAAATTGCCCAATACTAACATGCTAGTAAAATTATCCCTGTTCAGTCTGAATTGTGAATCTGTGATCAAATTACATGAATCTGAGAGGAGGAAATCTCTCCAAACTCTTGAAGTTCAGCAGCTGGTTCCTGTCTGCACAGGCGCTCAAACAAATGGACCAGGTCGTAAAAGCTGACACGTCTAATGCGACTAAATAATGATGTAAACAGTCGGCCATCTGATGTGAAAGTACAAAAGAAAATATTATGCAACACTGTCTGGCTTAAATTTCCTATTGCAGCATTTTCATTACACAATTAAACAGCTTGCTTATGAGGGTTTTGGTTCTGTGAATCTGCCATGAACGGAGAGAAAGTCCAAAGCATTACAGACACATTATAACACAAACCAGCACGAGGTTTGTAATAAACCAACACTCATTACTTAAATTAGATTATATCACATGCATCTAACCTTACCCGGCTAATGAGAACAACGGTGTGACAGTGACCTCGAATTTCATCACGACAAGCTCTGCATGAGCTTAAATGCAGCAGCAGAGACGAGTTTAAAGTGTAACAGCAACCCTTAACAACCACAGGCCTGGTGATGGCAAGGTGACGGACACAATACAAACGCAGTAATAACTTAATGCAAATAGCAATGACTAACCCCTGCTGTCAGTAGGTCTCTTTGAAAATGTCTGTTACTGCTTCGTCCTCCTCCATAGCCCTCAGCATCGCCATTTTATGAGACTCTTAAGAAATGATGGCAAGAGACTTAAGTCGTCCTTGACGAGTTCTCTTCCAACTCTGTGTGTATCTGTAGAGGATATTAAATATTTACAAGGGAGAATTAAGGACATTGACTCGAGGCAGAAAAGGGGACAATGAGCTTTGCTGCTACTTGACACTCATTCAATTAAACTTGTTCTCTTTTATTTGAGAAATGATTTACTTGAAATACAATATTTGAAAAGCCAAATATCAAGTTTAATGTCATTCGGCTCATCTTGAATATAAAAAACAGTTTGACAGTGTATAGTCAACTGAACTAATGCACCTTTTTAAATTCATTCACTTTTTTTGACCTTAAGCTTGTCAATGGTTTATTGACTGACACCGTGGCTCCTGTTTGAAATGTCCCTCACAGGCCAGCCGATGTAAATAAGCTATTATTTGTGGAGGATGCCGAGCAGCAAGAGCTATGTCGAGTTGTGGGAGAGCTCTTACCGCCACCTCCCAGAATGAAGACTTGATGTTCTCCATGTGGAATTGTGTATTTTCCCTCCGTTAGCAAGAAATGTTTAATTAGTTTAATTTTCCTAAATTGGAATGGAGGCATTAGCCAATATATACTGACATTATTAACTGACTGAGTGTTCTCCTGAGCTGCTGAGTGACAACACTACCACCAAATTAGCTCTGGTTCTTGAACAGGTTGTGTTAAATATTAACCTTGGAGCTTTCTAGCGAGCCAGCATTTCCACCAGTTTTGAGCGGAACCATTGCAATCGAAGTTGTGTCATCAATGGAGGACATGGCACCATTTTTTGGTTCCAGACCAGTTCTTTTGTTGGTTGTAATGCTCAGATCAGGACCTGGTGCCATGTTGGTGGAAAACTGGACAACAGTATGGGAGGTTGTACCAGCGTGTAGTTCAAAAGTAACCGACTTCATTGAGAGACCCTCTACTTCCAATTGTCTTTATGTTTGATCGTTTTGAGACGAGATATTTTAAGTTTACATATTGTCGTTCTTCATTGTTCATGAGTTGCTCTGTGTACAATGATTCCAGTCAACGCAGGTCTTCTCAATTAATGACTGAGGGGCAGCCCTAGTTGAGTTACTGCTGATGCTCATCTCTTTTTTCATCCGCCTCACAATAGATGCATTGTAAGTCTTGGGCCTTAACTTTTAAAACCTGAGTGATGACAGTGTTGTTTGCGGTAGGCTGACGTTAGCAAAAACTCACTTTATATATTACTTACAGGACAGTTTTTGTACTTGTCATTTTAAACATTGCATGGTTTTGGGAGCAGTGTGACTCGAAGGACGATAACGGCAGACAGTCGGTCCACCTTTTTGGTCCAGACTGAAATTGGCAAATATTGGATCGATTGACTTGTGATTTTGTACAAACATTCATGGTCCCTAGAGGAAAGATCGTAGTGACTCCCTGACCTTTCTTACAGCAACACGATGAGGTTCTCACAGTGTTTCCCACAGAATAGCTGTGTACCTGTGCTATAATGTACTTAGGTGGCCGTTAATATACCTGAGCCCGGCCAAGTAAAGTCTATGTGTGGGAAACACTGGTTCACAATAGAGTTTTGTAGTTATTGGAAGGAATGCCGTTAAATTTGATGCAGACGTTGATGTCCTGTTCAAAGATGTAATCACTTTAAGGATCTCTTCACTTTTCATAAGGCATCACGATCAGGTCCAAACTTTTTGGACGGATTTCTTTCATTATATCTGCTAAACTTTAGCATGCTAGCATCGTCATTGTTAGCATGCTGATGTTAGCATTTAGATCAAAGCTCTGTTGTTCCTGAATACAGCTGCTGGCATGACTGTTGGACTCTTAGGTTTGTCTTTACACGTTTAATATAGTTTGATTAAAAGAGTAGTTCAGAAAACTCAGATTGCTTTTGCATTTTTATAACGATAAACTTTTGGTAAATGAAATGCACTTTGGAGTTATGAAACATTTCAAACAGCTCAGCTTTGGTTTGTGAGGAAAATAGACACATTCCGCAACAAAGAGACCTCTTTTGTTAGATGTGCACTCAGTTTGTACAGATACTGAGTGTACATTTGGTATCAAAACAAGAAGAGAAAACATGGCATCATTGCTGGGGTTGGAAATTCTTTGGTTAATGTCCGCGTCAAACTAAGCTAAATATTTGATAAGCTTTAACTTTAACAGCACATAGCTCCCCTACTGAAGGCTCGTTCACAGCAGTTTACAGCAGATGCAACAGCTTGAGGTTGAATTCCTGTATCACAAACACAACTACCAACTTTTAATGTTTGAAGGGGGCCAATAACACTGCCTCACACTGCAATTGTTTTCCAAAGTCATTGATTTTGTCAATCGCTACACCAAACAGTGCCGTGTTAATCTCTCCTTGTGTGAATGGGATTAGGGTGGTCTCGGGGTTAATCTCCGCAGGGGTCTTGCTGCCCTGAGTGTCCATTATTATTAGCACAAAGGTTGAAGCTGCAGCAGCTCGCAGTCACTGGGCGTGTTATCACACCCAACACATGGTGTCCTTGGAATATTTTTCTTTGTTTCGGAAACATGAGAAAGATTTTTCACTTTTAACAGAACTATTGCCACAGATGGCTGAATTGCTTATGGGAGAGCACTCCAGATGGTTATCAAAGAACACAAAGAAGAATTTTTGTTCCCTCCACGCCATTTTTTTTTTGTTTTGTTTTACCTCAAATCATTTCAGCTGCACTCAAAAATCCAAGAAGGCGTGATTCATATTGATGTTGACCCAATGAAGTTCTGAATCATATTGTGAAAGATGATCTGAGAGGTCACATCATTGGTTATTGTGCATTTTATCCAGTTCATGAATCAGTATAATCATTTTACGTGGGCTTTGCTATTCTTATGAGAATGTGGTAACTGATGATCATTTATCTCAAGATTTACCATTTAACTCCCCCCGTCCCTTCATCCCTCAACCTTGTTTATTCTCAGACAAAAGACACCATTTTACACTTTCACGCTGAAGCCCTAGCCTCAAAGAGATGGACCAGTGTGTCTGAGCTGTAAGAGGAAGCTTTTCTCTGTGGAACAGACTTATTGGATTTTTCCAGCCATTAGTCTATAATCGGCAGCACATCTTAACAATAAATCTGCCTCGGAGCAAGAAAACTATTGAAAAGAGAGATTGAGAAAAACACTTTAATCAAAGAATTCATCCCGATGCATACCTTCAAGCAAACTAATAAAACTACACTTATTTTTATTTTGTTACTATGTATGGCTTCTGATATTATGCCACATTCACCACATCTGTGTTGGTACGTGTACAATAATAGACAATCAGCCTTTTGATATGAACCTCACTGGGTTGGGTTTGTTGTATATCATATCATTGCTCTTAGACTGCTCTTAAAATGTTTGTGTGTAATAGCTCTGATTTATTTATTACTCATTTCCCAGAAAAGTCAAAACACTTCTGACAGTACTTAGAGATACATAGAGGGAGGCTGAGCTTAGAAACTCCAGAGTAAATTGCAATTTCTAGCTACGCTAGACTGCATTTTGCAAGTGTTAGAAAATTAGGAGCAAAGATTAAGCACGAGGGTGATATGGCCTTAAAAATTGCATTATGGAGTTTCTAACTTCAATACAATCCTTTTAAAATTATCAATATTCGATACCATTTTCAATACTGGATGGGGAAAAACTGACACAACATTGAGGCCATAAATTTTGGGCAGAAGTGTATCTGTTGAAATGTAGCAACTTATCTTTTCATCTCTAATGCTATTAGGGGTGTTAATGATTAATGATCAATCGATCACTGTTAAGAATTTAACCGATTAATAATGAATGAACAGACAATCAGAGAGAGGCACAAATGCATCAAAAAGTATCTTGTCACAAATAACAATACTTGTTTATCAAATATAAAAATCCAATGAACGACCAACACAGCGGTGTGAGAAATTGTATTTGATAAACACACAAGTAGTGCTTCATTTAAAAAATCCAAGAAGACCTTCGATACACTTATCTCAGTGTAGGTGAGATTTTGATGGGCCAGTTGTTTAATAGCGACAGACGGGAGCTCCGCTATTAGCTCCGCTATTAGTCATTATTTTGTTATTTTGGTTATTATTCAAGTAGCTTGGTGTTTACTTGATCAGTTGTTTTAATTCCTAATGTTTCCATCAAACAGTTTTCTACTGGAAAACTTCCAACATATTTAAAACATTATTAAAGGTGCACCATCTTGGGGAAGACATTTTAATCAAAAGAGAAAGATCTTCACTGACTGATTTTTGAATGCCTAAACAAACTAGATAAATACATTATCTTTGCTTTCATGACTGAATAAACTGAATAAACAAACTGACCTTTAAAGGACAACACAATGTCATACTGTTTTACTTTGTTTATATGTGGTGGACCCTGCCACGTTTCTAGCTTCAAACAGTGTAGGACTTTATTTTCCTCTGAGAATAGCTTGTTTATTCAATTTTGAAAAATAAATATTTTTGAGTTTGTATTATTACCTCATTAACATTTGAAATATTAAAATTGAGTTTAAATTTCTTCTCCAAAACTACATAGTGCCTGTGCCATGATTAGCTGATAATCAATTGTCAAGGCAGCAAACTATTAATTAAAGAAACTGCTTAAAATTTGCATCCCTAAATGCCATTATGTCAATGATTTATGGTTGAAAAGATGCAAAACTAATTACATTCTCGCCTCAGTTGCACTGTGTGCCTTTTGCAATGCTAAGTTGCTAAACCTGCATGGCAACATGTTCATCTTTATACCTGCATGGCAACAGTTAGAGAGCAGTTAGCGTGGCTGTAGACTGTTGTGACACTTTCTGCCCCAAACACATGTGCTGTATTAATCAAGCAGACATACCAGCTCGTGTGTCATTCTGTGTGAGTGTCTCTCCCTGTTACATATGCATCTAAGCGAGGATCAGGCAAATAATGGGGGGAGACATGTTAACAGAGCTTGATTATGTATTCAGAAGGATTTGCTGAGGTCACGCTCTGTGCGGCTGTCAGTTTTGTGTGGACAAGTCCTTGCCTCTGAAAAGGTGTAAACACAGTGCAGAAGGGATTTACAAGGAAGACTGTAGCGAGAAAAGAAATATGTAGCCGTGTATATGACTAAAATCTAGGGCACAATAACAGATAGTGTGAACAAATAGTGGACGGATGCTGTGATCTGTGTCCATCAGTCTACAGCTGTAGAAGCACTGAAGGGCTAAAAAGCTATAGTTTGTTCCTACCAGCGACAATAAACTTATCGTGTTTAACTGAATAATGGTGTCATTAATATAATATCCCTAAAGTTCCCAGGTTTCTAGAGGAACTTAATGTCTCATTCAGGCTTGTGTGAACGTTGTTGGTGTGTTTTCTGTGTCCAATTTGAGCTATTTTGAAAATGTACTCACCCGTGGAAGTTATAAAGTCTTAGCTGGCAGTTTTGTGGACTACTTCGAGTTTTTTATCTTTGTCACCAAAAAGGTTTAGCCGAAGTGGGAAGAGAAAACTTGCAGAGTCAGCGGAGCTGTGCTTGCACAGCTGAACTGCTGGTGATGCCTGTAGTTATGTCACGTCAGTTTTTTCTAAAGCTGACACAATTTATAAGAGTTCGTTATAGTCAGAACTCTTAAACAAGAGATAAGAAGATGGAGTTCAAGAAAAAAATGTTTTAGAAGTAAGGAGAAAGCAAATGTAATTTGCTGAGAGAGTTAGACAAAAGTTACCAGTTAAAGTAATGGAGAGCAGGATGGAGAAGAGTTCACCCAGAATACAGAAATACACTTTGTTTTCTCACTTACTCAACAGCTTTCACTTCTTATAGAAGAAATAGCCTGCATGGAAACATCCCCTGACTGTGAGGTGTGTGTATTATCCTGAGTGACAGGGACAATATTTCTAAATAAACACAGCTTGTTTTTTAAAAAATATAATTTTTAATGGTTAAGCGGCACAACAACAACAACAACATTCTGTTCACATGCGTTGAGGATAACTTCACCCAAAAAATGCAAATTCAGTCATTATCTACTTGGCCTCATACCTTTGGAAACTCAGGTGATGATTCAAAGTCCACAAAACATTTTTGGAGCTTCACAGCAAAACAACTGTGTAGATGGGGACTGTTTTTAAAACGTGAAACCTAAAATGACTCCATACAGTTCGTCCAGCATAATCCAAGTCTCTGAAGACCTCAAGATCCCAAATTGATTCCAAAAGATTTTATTAACACCTTTTTTAAGACGAATGTTTCACTGTAGCTACTCAACTAAAAGCGTTAGCTCGCAGCCTGTCTGAAGTAGCTGTACGAGCTCGAGCTGGCATCAAGGATGTTAATAATGTCTTTTCACATCGAATTCAACTCGGACCTTGCTGAGACTTTGATTGCCTTGGACAAGGTCATTTTATTTATTTATTGCTGTTGTTTTTTAACGTTTTAAAACAAGTCCCCATCTACTTCAGTTGTTTAGGAGAATAACGCTGTTTTGCTGTGAGCCTCCAGAAATGTTTTGTGGACTACAAAACTTCAGCTGACTTTCCATCGGCATGGGGGTGAGTAGGTAATGACTGAATTTAAATTTTTTGGTGAACTTATCCTTTATTACAGAGCAGCAATAGAAGTTTTAATAAGTGGCTTACTGTTCATTAAAACTCCAGATGCAGCTTTAAGACGCTCTTTAAATAAAGAGTGTGAAAAGTCTTTAATTAGTAAGAAGAGAAGAGGAGCTGTTTGAAGTTGGTTTTCTTTATTCACTTGTGTTTAAATGACTTCAGTAGCCAGTGAAATAAAGTGTGTGTGTGCAAGCAAGTATACATTCATAGCAGAGGCAGAATAATTATTTTAAATTAACTCCTTCAGAGGTCTAGAATTGGAAATTAGGGTTAGGTTTTTATTGGGTGAGTTATAGATTATTTTTTGGCTGAAGAGTTTTATCAGACCTTGCACCCCAGTGTGCGGTGGTTGTAGCGTTATCTTTTACCCAAGCGTTGTTCTTGCATATTTACGAAGACCGTTTATATAATTGATTTGTTAAAAAGTAATTAAAGTCACTTGTTCTGGCATCTATGCTCTGCTTTTAAAAAAATTGAGGAAGCCAGCACAGCCGCACTTTTGCTTTCACACTGTGCATCTCCCTCCGTTTTTCTTCCCCTCAGCCTCTGAATTTCTAACTTGAAACAGCAGGCAATTTATAAGCAATGCAACATCATTACATGAAAATGAATTTGATAGATGAGAGATGTGTTCCCGACTGCAAGGTCGGGTTTGGAGGTCTGTTTTGCACCTCAATAATGAAGCTCTTGTTTTGTTTGTGAAGTCACTTTATTGGCAAGGCTAACAATAGTAATGAGAGTGAGAGTGCAACTGGCGGCACTTTTCATTTAGGAATGAATTTGAAGGTCGCTCATTTATATAATCTGCAGTCTGATTGGGCTTTCATGGTGCTGTTGCTATGGTTCTGCTGGCTTGGATTCATTTAAAACAAATTTCGGTCGGGTTGAGCATGCAAGTTAGAAACGAGCCTCAACATATCCTCAGGGTCGCGGATATTCTGGGGTGGACTGCTTTTTTATTGAGTAGTAAAGTAGTGCTGTTAATGTTATCCAATAGTGAAGATATACATCAACCAAACTGTTTTGCCTGTGGTGGAAGAAACGTTCAGAAGTAGGAGAATTTTTTCAACTCTCAAAAGAACACTTAGGGAGGGGTTTCCACACACGTGAAGGCTCGGTTTGACTCGACACGTCAGCCTAGCGTGGCAGGCATTTGCATTTCCCTAACAACAGGTCTACCTGCTTAACGTTGTGCCTTTAAATGAGGCACGCTTTTTAGTTTTTTTTCCTTTCCTTCAGTGTGTTATATAGGTCCATCCTCCTGCATGTAAAAAGTCTTGAAAGTTAAAAAGCCCAAAGAACGCACCAACGGGAGCTCCTCTTTCCCACAGAAAACACTGCTCCTGAAACGCCTCGTCAGTAGTCCACCTTTAATTCTGTGACTTTGTGACATTGCGCTGTGTCACCATGTCACACATTTGCATAATTTATGTCCAGCGGCTAGTTTGGCAGCCTGCTTGGGCTCCGGAGAGTGTCCATACCAGGCATGGCAAGGGACAAGTTGACGTGATAATAGAAATGTAAATAAGCATGGCTCGGTTTGACTCCAAATTTGGAGATAAAGCAACTAAACTCTTACTCATAATGCTGTAGGAGCTAATCACTAGACGCATGTGTATGTTTCATTTTCTCATTAGAGCTGCATAAGTGGAATAAATCATTTCACAAGAGGTTATTTTGATGTCTGTGCAGCATAGCATAGCTAACTGCATTGAAGAATGTTCCTTTCCTCACCCACGTTTTCAGAAGAAAAGATGTACTCAGTCGAGCTCTTTCAAAAGAGACATGCCCTCCTTTCCTGCTCTCCAGCTAACGGCGGTGAATAGCCTTTGTGGAGTGTGCTGGTTTCAAAGGCACACGAAGGCCGCCTCCTACACGGAGAGCTCCGCTGCGGACAAAGCAGAAGGACACCCCACACTCCCGTTCCATCCGCTTTACACCAGAGACGACAAAGTCAGGTTATTATTACCCAACTTAATCAGTACATTTAATTCCAAGTAAAATCACATTGGGCATCGCCTTGTCTTGGTCAAAAATAATGTTTCTTATGCCTCCGTGATGGCCATTATGTCTTCGGCTTGTCCATCCGTACCAGCAGATGGGCGCCATAATTCAGGAACAGAAGGAGAAATTCTGACTGTATTTCATTTTTGGTTGAATACTGAATTGGTGGGCAGTTGTCGCTCAGAGGGAAGGGCTGTCTGCGTGTGGATACTAAACCCGAAATTGCTTCCAAAGGCATCGCCATAGGTTTGTGAGTGTGTGTGAATGGTTGCTGCTCCTTATGACCAGGTGGCACTTTGCATGGTAGCCTCTGCCACCGATGTTTGAATGTGTATGTGAAGTGTGTGTATGTGAAGTGTGTGTGTGTGTGTGTGTGTGTGTGTGTGTGAGTGTGTGTGAGTGTGAGTGTGTGTGAAGCTTCTTTGCAGCAGCATTCATATTAGGAGCATTGTAGTCCACCACCAGCTCTTGGTTTTGCTGATATCAAGCTTCAGATGATTTTATTTTAACCATGTGACAAAGCTATTTAATGGGTCCACTGTAAAAATAGTCCCTCAACAAAGACAGAAATAATTCTTTGGAATCATAAACGTCAATATATTGATAACCTTTTTGGAAAAAAATTCACTTGATAGCAAAATGACCAAAATGCGCCCTATGTTAACCTGCCGGCCCTCTCCACAAAACCCCATCCCACCACCCCACCCTCAAGCCCCCAGAGATGCTGCAGCTGCCAACATGACAGTGTGTTTACCGGGGCAACCGCAGCTCACAGTCCTCTGCATCAGCTCAGACGTTGGCTATTTGTCTATTCAAACCAACCACGAGGAAAACACAAGCACAATCCATTAACACCAGACAGCGCCTCAACATCCGGTTAGGAAATAATTAAGTGCCAGTTATGCTGACAGAGATTTTCATAGTCCTGGTAGTATGCTTTACAGCAAGAGGAAGGGAGATCAGTGGTATCAGAGTCAAAGAACCAACACCACAACTCAAAGATGAAGCATCGTTTTTGTTCCACTGTTCAAACTCCAAGAGTCTTGTTACAATCCCAAGTTCCAGCTGATCCCTTTCAGTCCATCCATTAATAGCCATGTTGTTGTGTCGTTTTTTAATTGGCCAGCAGATGTATCAATCTTCCACATATTTTCTACCATAACCTGAACTCTAAGCTTTCGATTGTCACCTTTGACTTGATTCAAGCTTCCATATCCTTAAAAATCAACACCAACAACAAGCAAACACAGAAGTCCACCAACTCACCAAAAATGTCCCATGGCAATCAAAGAAGTAAAAATCCAACAAAAACTGTGCACTCCCAAATCTCCAGTCAATCCAGGAAAATATTTAGTCCAAAACATAGTCTTGCATTCATCAATGGTCATCGTGTATTTTCCTCATAACTCAAGTTTGTGTTTGAATACATGTATCATTGGGATCTGGATACCAAGATGGCGGTTGCGGCCTTAGCTTTTAATTGACGCCCTATTTCAGCCCACATAGCCAATGACTCTTCACGTTGAAAGAAGGACCCAGCCTCTTTTTTTTCCTCTATAGATGGAGCCAATTGCAGCTCATGAGTGGCGCTCTGTATAGCCAATCAAATTTTGAAAAAGCTCATATATGACTTTAAGTTTTAAGTGTTTCCTTTAAAATAGGCAGTTTTTCAACCAAAGAACTTGCCTTTGACTATTTTATCGATATAAACACAGGTGCCTTTAGACAGGGTCAGACAACACAGTATACAACTCCTATGGTTTCAAGCATACAAAGCCCATTGCATTCTGCAGTGGCACTGAACTTTGACATGTAAGTCAATGTAGGCGGCAGAATCGTACAACATGAGAATATATTCTTGGTACTGGGCTTGACCCTGAAATGACTAAAAAACATTTTGAAATTTTGTCATGCTGCAAAATTTTCATGCAATTCAGCAGGTCCAACAGCTTGCCAAACTCAGACACCAGGCCTTGTGTGGAGGAGTAGAGTAGATTTTCTGACAAGTAGCGGTATGTTTCTCTCTGCAGATGATGATTTAAAGTTATTTTTTTAAAGTCCTGCCATGGGGCCACACGTGGGTGGGGCCAGGAACCCCTTATTTGGTCCTGAGCTATGACAGTGCAGGTTCTCCTGAGGAATCCTGTCTCCTTTTCAACACATTCCCTTGGAGTAGTCTTCTGTTACCGGGCAACCTGACAGTGACGGAGTCTGATCATCTGTTCCCGCCTCCACCCATCATGCCTTTACATTTCTCATGTTCCTGTGGACCCGTTTCATGTCCTCTGAAATGTCAGGCATGCATAAATAATGAAAGTGTGTTGTGTGGTTATGTCATATGTTGCTGCACATTCAAACGCAGTAGTGATGTGAAAACTGCAATCATGTTGAATCATAATTTGTCATCCTGTAATCTGTTTACAAATCTATTATTGTGCTCCTTCCGTTAAATCGTCTATTTATAATCATTTCATTTCAAATGTGGAGCTGTTGAGCTAATTCTTTAATTAGCTCCTTTTTTGTTTGCATTTCATGATGTTGTGGATACCCAGAGACCAATTTTTAAATTAAGATCAATTAATTTTCATGTCTTGCTGCTCTAGATAGTTAGATACCAACAGTGTATCATAATGGAGCCTGATTTGTATGAGGATCATTATCTGTGACTGTTGCTTAAAAATTCTACTCAGCTCGCAAATTACTCAGCCATCTGCAGAGTTATGGGTTGACAAAAATGAACAACTGCTCCCTTGTTCCGTGAAAGCAGCTTTGATATGTATTCATCCCCGGCAAATCTTCCGCATTACTCATTTCTCGGGATTGGGTGTCCCCGCAGAGATACAAGGCCGGGAGGTGTGATGACATCCTCAAGTGGAAGCCCCCCAACCTGAACTCTGTGGACTTTCGCCTCAAGATCACCAAAGTCGGAGGAGAAGGGTAAGTCATTGTTGCCAGGGAAACGTTCTGCCTGATGAATCTAATAGCACCTATGATTTTGTGACACACTGGAGCACTCAGACACAAACACGTCGAGTTGCTGTGTTTGTCGGCGTCAAAAGCATGCTCTGAATCAAAGAAATCCAACAAATTGCTTTGACGTTAATCTTTTCTTTACTGTCCCCTCTTTCCTCTCTGCCTCTGGGTTCAATTACTCCTACAGTAACGTCGTCATAGTGTGCAAAAGTTCATTCCTTTCACCGTAATTGCTTTCGAGCTCTTCTGTCTCCAATCCCTGAAGTGTTATGTTTGGTTTGTATGACTTATACAAAAAAAACCAAAAACACTACTGCCCTTCCCTGTTTCTTAGACTCTATGCTTATTATCCTCTGCAACATAAATTATTCAGACCCACTGGTGCTGATCCTCGCCCTCACCCTGGTAAACATTAGAACACTGCAGAAAACCAATCCTATTCTTGAAAAGACAATTGACTCCTGCAGGTTATTACAGCCCTTGGATGTGTATGTGTCTCAGATATGAATTAGAAACCAGTTGTGCTAAAGTCCGATGCAGTACATTTTAAAACTGATTAATAAAAAGAAAACCACTTTGTGTCCAATGTGAAATATTCCAACTTTTAGCCATGCTTGTGTTGTGGCTCTTGGGATTGCAGTGAACATCTCTCAGTTGGTCATTTTAGACCAGATCTCCACAGTGCTGGATCGCTGCACCTATTGTCATTCTGCTAAATGCTCTGGCTTGTTTTTATTTCTTAAGGCCACCATCACAATTTTCTAAGCAGCGCTAAGCCCAGGATGAAGCGACGGTGACCTTGCAAAATATGGGGCTTTTGACATTTGACATTTTGGGCTGCGTCAAGTCAAACTGTGCCATGCCAATTTGCTTTCCCTCAGACAAGCGCGTGCTGCGATACTCTACTGATGTCTGTGCAGAAAACTGTAACTAATTTAGTTTCTCTCACGAGTACCTTCAGACAAACACTTTATTTTAGTGTTTCCTCATGTTTGCTTTCAGCTTTCTCAGTATTCGTCTCAACTAACTGCTGGTGAAAACCCAAATTTCCTGATTTTGCTGTTTCATAATAAGAGCTTTTAAATAACTAAGTAAGGGGGGACTTTTATTGTGAAGAATCTGTAAGGAAACGTGATTAATGCCAAATTGGCAGAGCTTTAAATGGGAGATGTCCCCGCAAAAGAAATATGATATTTTTTGCGCAGACATTTGTCGTCCACCGAGGATGATTCCTGTTATTGTTAGTATTTTCTATAGCGCCACCAGCTGGTAACAACTTTTAAATTGCCATGAAATTTGGAACAGTTAATTGTCTCCGTAGCCTGAATCATAGTAACTCTTTCCCTCTAGAACAGCCAGCAGCTTAAAGCAAATTTTTCACTTATTTTGTGAAATATAGCAGCAAATATTGAATGGATTTTCAGCCATTTTTTCCCAGAGCAAGAATCCTAAAAATGTTGATGATCCTTTGATATTTTCCATCTCACAATGCACCTGGCAGGACTGAAGACCCGTATTCTTGCTTTTTTTCTATGTGGACAGCACAATGCACATCTCTTTGCTTTGTGTGCTTTTTTCTCCAGCTCAGTGTGTGAGTATTGTCCGAGTGAAGGCAAACAGACCAAAAGCAGTGAGAATTCTGGTCATGCTGCCTTTTCCTCTGAGAGCCAGGTGACCTTAGTGACTGTCCCAGCTTTGTAGCCATGAGCCTGCAACCAATCACCAACAACAGACTGAGAGGAGCACAGCAGGGCACAGCCACTCATTCTACTCCAAAGCCGGCCAGCAGGCCAGCTAGTCAGCATCTTGACTCCTCCCTGTGTGTGGGAGGACACAGACGAATACTGTTGCCGTTTGAAAATGTTCAGATAATTCCCCAAAAGATGAATTTTGCTGGCAGAGGAGCACTCAACAGACCTCTCTGTCTTGGTGTAGGTATTCAGATCTCTCTTTGGTTGCTGTCTGAGAGGGAGAGAGTGTGTGAGAGAGAGATGGACAGACATCTAAGAAGGTAACAACTGTTTATTCATCAGCCCACACAGTCAATCCTTGAGCACATCTTTGTGTGCCACTGAGGCATAAAGCCTTGCAAGTTTTATTACCTTCACCGAGAGCGAGCACAGAGGCAGACGGTGCTTATTGTACAGCAGGAAGGCTGGAGAAAATGGAGAGCTGAAGCATCCCTGAGCCACTCCCAGTTGTGGAATTGAACAGTCTTGAGTGTATCATATAGATAGCTTGAATTACGGATAATTTGAGCCGGCATTCTTTCTGAAGAGGTCATGACTAATGGTAATGTCATCATTCATTAGCTGTGTCGTGAGTTTGAAGAGCCAGAAAATGAAAATGGTACTATCTGACTGGTTTGGATTGGCTCTCTAGAGGCCAGCTTCCAGGCATCTTGTTACTGGTTTCTCTCCTCTGTTGACTCAAATGTCATTACGCCATCCCAATCCATATTTTGTGCAAAGGATCCCCGGGCAAGTTGAGTAAACAACATGTGATAGACGCTCTTCAGTTTTTACTTCTTGACTGCATCGGCATGGGTGACATTGACATTCAAACCGTCACGGACACTTCGTGTTGTCATAAGTTTGATTTTAGCTAAACTACTTCTTCAGAGTCGATCGTAAGATGCACAGTTGACGTTTTTTAGAAGCTGCAGAAGAGGATTTGTGTAAGAAACTTGCAGTGTAATTCAGAGAAAGAGGATGTGAAATGTCAGGAAGAGCCTCTGCTCGCAGCGTTTCAGCTGTCAGCACAAACATTAAAGATCCGGCAGAACACACACAGTGCCTGTCTTTAGACTCTGAACCCCGTGAATGGATTTCTCTGTGCGGACACAAAGATTTCTGGAATTGGTGCCCGGATGACCCGGCTGTCTACAGTTGGCACGTTATCACAGGGAGAGTGTAGCCTGAACTCCAGCGTGCACATATCGTGGAATTTAATGTCTAACTGCTCCAATGTTAAATTCACACTTGGCCTGTGTTCACAGTATAAATTATTATTCATGATATCCATATTAATTTGCAGCATGTCCTAATCGCTACTCCCAGTCAGCATATTTTGAGAATGGTGTTGGCAATATTTTGTATTTCTGTTATTGTCAACAAATCCATTGAAAGATGACACCCAGCAATGTATTTGTTGAAAAACACAAACAGTATACAGTAAAAATTCCCTAAAACTCAATGACAAGCACCACATCAGTCAGGAGTATGAGACTGATCCCTCTCTAAGGGAGATCTATTATGCTTTTTCGCCTTTTTTCCTTTCCTTCAACGTTTTATATGTTCTTGTGCCTGTAAAAGATCCACACCGATGGAAGCTCCTCTCTCTCACAGAAAACACTGCTCCTTAAACGCCTCTTCAGTCACCTCGCCTTTAATCTGTGACTTTGTGACATCATACTGGAATAAATTAAGCACAGCTGCTCTGTTGTTGTTAGCGGTGCTGGCTCAGACGTGTGTGAGCTGACAAATCAGAGCAGACTGGGTATTCAGAAAGGGGGGGGGGGGCGGTAAAAAAGACAGGAGCGTTTCAGACAGAGGGGGGAAGACAGTGCTGCAGTATGAGAAATCCAATGTGTTTTTTGAACATTAAAGCATGTGAACCTATTCTAGCAGTCGCCCAAAATACAACTATGAACCTGAAATTGAGCATAATATGTCTCCTTTGATGCTTCAAATTGAGTTTGAAATGATCCCATTTCTGTAGCTCAGTGGGTAGAGCAGGTGACTAGCCACCAGAAGGTTGCTGGTTCGAACCCCGGCTCCCCTGGGCGGAACTGAGCTACATGCCGAAGCATCCTTGAGCAAGATGCTGAACCCCTACACTGCTCCTGATGCGCAGTTGGCACCTTGCGAGATGCAAGGCAGCCTCTGCCATCAGAGGGCCCTGGATGAACTGGCGTCTCATTCAGGGGTGTGCCCTGGCCTTCGCCCTGTGAGCTGGATTTGGCCCCAGTAGCCCCGCAACCCCCAGAAAGGGGGGATAAAAGCGGCAACACCCCGCGACCCCAATAGGGAAAAAGCGGAAAGAAAATGAGATGAGATGAGATGGTCCCATTGATGATCCATTTTGATCTGCGTGTAGGAAGTAAATCATTTTGATTTGAAGTTTTCTTCAGACACATCCAGTGTCACTGAGCCAGAAACCCTGAGAGGTACCACCATACTTTACAACTTGTTTACATCTTGTTAACCTAAACCCATTTGTCCACCTTATTTTTTATTTTTTATAAAAGAAGTGAAGTGATGTCCTAAAACAGCACGGCACTGTAGATTTTAGCAAACAATACACATGAATATGGTGCTGGAAATCCTTAAAGCGCTTGAATTTACATTTTGGGCGAACTATTCCTTTAACATCATCAAGACAGTACATATGGCATCTCTAAAAAAAAAAAAAAAAACACATTTGCCATGTTGATGGTAATAATACATAAGCAGTATCAGGCTTGGCTACACAGGCAATAACCGTTAGATACAAATAATTGATAGTATTTCTTTTCATGGCATTTGTTTGATAACAGAAATATAGAATACAGATGACAGAAAAGAAAAGTACAGCCTTGGCTCTGATAATACCTCAAGTGTATTATATTGAGGCAGTGAGTCGATATATAACACACATTTGTCATATTTTATTTTCTTCCTCCAGCCCAGGTCATAAAGGATTTTTATGTTTGAGACGAAGCACCTTGGCCAACTCTTTGTTTCTTGCACCATACAAGGTTGTTTTTCCAAGGTTTTTTGCTTCTATGGATTTATAAATAATTTGACGTATTGTTCCAGCTGTTAGGTAATACAGGTCTGATTTCATGCTGTTCGAAGGCTGCAGTGACATTTAACAGCATCTCGATTGCTTTAACAAAAACCTTGTGTTGGAGTCTATTTTTATCGGTGTTGTTATGGTATCTCTCTCTTTTTTTTTAACTCATCAGAAATTAAATAATAAAAGAAGTGAAGTTGGAGTGACACAGCAGGAGTCTCAACACAAGTCTATTTTTCTGAGTTACTTACATATACTCTCATCTGTTTTCTCACCTATTCCATTCCCTTTGGTAAAGTCTCATTTATCTTAGTGATGTTTCAGATAACATGTCTCATGATCGGTACATTTTCCTTGTTGTCGCATTCGACACACAACACACTAGACTATTAATAGAACCAATGCTAGAGTGGACATGTCCATCACTACATGGCTATTTGGCTCTCCTAATGTCTACTGCTGCTTCCTTCCTGCTCGTGCTAGCTATCATTACACAGGAGGGGGCTCGGGTGGATGGAAACATGGTCTCTTGAAATCTCTGAATGGGGTGCATCAGACTACATAAATGCACTGTTGTTTAGCCGTCACTTTCGCCCCGTAGCCCCCTTTATTTCCGTTCTAAAAATGTTTAACTAATATGAAACCAGTACCAGTGGTCGTGTGTGCATGGTACACATAGCGGCAGACATAGTGTCTGGAAATAACAAAGGGCACATGGGGGTGTTTTTGGTGGAGGGAGGTAAAGAGCAGTGTGTGATTAAGACATCTGTTGGGCGTGATCTCCGGGATGAGACACAAATACTGCACGGGCACATGCTCAGGGTACTGAGAGACATACACGAGACTGTGGTACCACAAGGATTGTACAAAGTCTTAAAAGTTTGGAAATCTTATGGGGATATGTAAAAACGTTATGTTTTCAAGGTAAGTAATAATGATTTGATAATACAACTTAAAAAATGCCTGATTTTTAACATCTCAGTCAATTCAATCTAGTGTTTCATCCACACAATCACTCATGTAAACCAAAAATATTTAAATATCTGAAATAAACAACCATATGATCATATACAGTATATAATCATGTTAAAAACATACAATAAACTAAGTGACAGTACACATTGATTGCTGTGGTTATGAAGGAATACTGTAAAAAAGAGACATTTTCAAATAACAAATACAATTTTGAAGTTGTACTTCCATTATTAATAGTGTGGTATTTCCATTTTCTGCTAATTTATACTTCCGTTCCAGTACATTGTGAAAGCAAATATTATATATTTTTCTGTCTACATTTTTTGATAACTTTTATTACCAGTTAGTTCAGAGAAGTTACTGCAGATGGCATGCAGCATCAGAGCCAAAGCAACACATTTTTTAATTAAAGTGTTGATTGGATTTTTAAAAAAAAACACTGATAATTGTACTTTTGATACTTAAGTACATTACATATCAGACACTTAAGGACTTTTACTCGATTATTATTTCCATGGGTGACTTTAACTTTTGCCAAATTAATTTTTTAGCACGATATCACTGATTATATGACGGGTGCTACTGTCTTGTCTTGTCTCTTAATAAAGACTGAATAGTTCAGGTGTAAGACTTAAGTGTCGATGTGGTGGAAATGTGCCCTGACTTAGGACTTGACTTGCTTTAACTAAGAACTCGACTGAACCCGAGTTGACCTGACGCATTCTGTGGCTTGACTTGACACCAAGGAAAAATGACTCGGGACTTGCTTGAGAATTGAACTAAATAACTTGAGTCTGCTTGAAAGTTCTTGAAAAGTGCTTGAATTTACTCTTAAAAAGCTGTATGAACCCTCGGTACATATAAACACTAATATAGTCTAAATTAACTGTGCTCACAGTGCTGTGAAATGCCTGTGACTGTGTTCAATCTCTATATATATGCTCCACATGATTATTATTGACTCTGAATGTGCTCATACTGTTTAGGTTTAGGAGTTTAGAAACATCAAGCTTCACGGAGAGACAGAAGGGCTCAGAGAGGTGTAATCTCACATGTCTGCTGTTCTGTTACTAGCTGGAAAATGAATGCTGCGTAGTGATTTCTTTGCACCGTTGTCACCACTCAAATACTCTCTGAGGCTGAGGGTGTTGTGGGTGTTAACCATGATCTTTTTGTCTTTCTAGGCTGCTTCCACAGACTGTCGGCTTGCTCTACGTCGGCAACTATGACAGGCCCTTTGCAAATATGAAGGTGAGAAAATAAATGTGTTGTCTTGTTGAATTCCTCCCCTCTTGCCAGCAAGTCAAAGGCCCCCTGTGCTCTTTCAGCTTCCCTTTAGCATAACACAAGATTTAGCTTTGTTGCAAGGATAAGGCTGCGTGTGTAGCTGCCAAGAATAAACTGTTTTTTTATCTTCATCTGTTGCAGTGTGACATGAAGAACTCATTGCTGTTCAGTTTAGTTGTTTCGCTCACCATAACCCAAAAAGTGGCTAACTAAGCTATTATAAGAAACAGATTGTCCCTGTTTTAACCTTTTTTTGGCCTCCTTGTTTTCTAATCTGCTCCTGTTTAATTTAATGTTAATGCAAACCTAACACACACATAGTTACAGCACACGCAGCCTTACTTTTGCTATTATCTGACCATGTTTAGTTGTGGTATGTTTGGTCTGTGATCATGCTCTACTGTGAGAGAGATATTTGACAGCTGCACTTAACTTCATGAGATTGATTTCCTGTTGTCTGTTTGAACAAAGCGTTGTTCTGTTTGGCATCACACTCGGCATCATCAGACCTTTGACCCACAGTAACACAGACTCAAGTCAAGTGCACTCCACAATAACAAGCATCCCACCTCTGTGAATCTGTTATAGGAATTCACTCGTCTGAAGTGGAGCACAGGTTGAGGAGCAACGTAACAGAATTATTACATTTGTTCTCCTGTTTCTATTTTGACGTAGATTTCTATAATGCTGTTACACCATGTGTAAATTTGCCACTTTGACTAAATTCGACAAAATTGTCTGAAACTCTCGGTATGTGTAGGCCTCCCATTAGTCACAGTCATGGTTCAGAAACCCAGTAAATGAGTGGTTCCTTTCCCTCTGGTATTGTGGTAGTTCCCATGTATCAGCCCTGGGCTCTGTAACTGAACAAGATAAGAGTCTGTGTTTCCTACTCGGTCTCTAAGCTCCTCTGTGGGAGACTGAACAAAAGCAGCAGCCCTGGGGTCATCTTCTGTCAGCACTCGTTTTGCTATTTCTGTTAGGAAATGCGTTTTACAGTCAGTCCAAGTGTGAATATGGTAAAAAAAATGGTAATTACATGCCAACTCAGAACATGTGTGACTTGTGGTTTTGGCCGTCTGAATAATGTTCCTGGTAGATTTTTCATGTAGTGCCACGCCTGCAGTCCGTGTATGCTTGCCCTGCAGTCCACTACAGAACAGTAGCTCTGATATTCATTGCCTTGCTCATGGGCGTGGTAGTGACGTCACTGTGTCGATTACATGTGATTTGATGAACATCCAGTTGCCAGCTCATTTTAAAGCATCAGGCTCGTGATATAAAAAAAAAAGAAATCAAACCAAAACTGTTTCTTTAACTCGAAAAAATGTCGTCACCCTCATGAAAACATGTTTTATTGGCTCAATTCGTCCAATTTAGCTCCTTATTGTTGTAATTCCTTACTCTCTTGGTACCTACAGGGAATTACTAAAATGAATTTTGGAAGAGAGCTTTCATGATGATCTATCAGCTCAGCCTTTCCTAAAGAGCAAATGTTGGGAAAGAGCAGAGCAACTGAAAACCTTTTGTCTAGCCGTTATGCGTTTAGGTGTGTTTAATAATAAAAACATGGCAGCACCTGTTTATGAGTGAATATTAATATATATACCGTCGTGAGACGTGCGTTCATGCAAGGTAATATCTTCGTTTTCATTTTAGATCTCTTCTTCATAAAAAAACAAAAACAGATCCAAGAATGTAATCACAGGAATGATCAGTCAGGCAAATGCTGTATAACTCGTGCAATGAGGCTGAATGTGAGCTAACCAAGCTATAACACACAAAGCCAACTTTTAAACATAGATGCATAACAACAAATTAATTTGTGGTTTTCCCTCGTCACTCAGGTAATACAACGTGCGTGCTACCTCTGTGACTTTTGTCGTGACCCTTTTCCCCATGCAGACATGTCTCACCACGCCTCACAAACCACAACTTCACTGATATAACCATCCCATCAGGCACTGGTTCCTCCTGGCCTCACCCAGAACTGAACACTGATAACTCCGCAGTGACACGCCAACCGTCGCACGTAGGTAGTAGCAGCAGCTAATAGTACAGACAAACAGCCTGTAATTCATTAAGACAGATGAATTAAACTGTCTGCTGTTTTCATCTGGAAAACATGTTAGGGGCTTGACGAATCAGGAAAGGGCACGTGTCGACCGGCGTAAGTGTCTACAACATCGTTTCCGAATGTCTCCGTATATGCGGCCCACATTAAAACGCAACCCAGAAGTTTTCAAACTAAAACGGGGCCAGCATCATTTCAGAAAGTCTCCATATAGGGCTGCTAAGCATATGCATTTTAAAAGAAACACGTTGTAGTCTGGACGTAGCCGCAGACAATGAGAATGGAAACAGCCTTCTTATATTACTTGCTAAACACTTACTAAGCACACTTACTTTCTGTTTTAAATAAAGTGGTAGCTAATCTTTTAACTAATCTCATAACCACAGTTATGATAATCCACTAATTGCCTACGAGAAAAGGACTAATACTGTAGGTTTAAGTGCTTCTGGTTCGCTGTATTACAACTTTGACTTCTAGGAAAGGGAGAATTAGCTTAAGCCCGGTAGAAGTAATGGCTATTCATTCCCCATTTGTGGTTTAATTTCACCACTTCATGGAGTCGGCTCCCTGTGCAGAACTCTATGTGGCCTGTGAACGCAGCTCATTAATCATAAATAATTTGAATGGTGCCTGACAGACCTAGTCACCAGAGACAGAGATAAGAGCAGCTCTCTGTCAAAGACCAGCCGCTTTGATGAAGGCGTGAGAGATCGGCCGTGCGCACCTGCTGGCTGCTGAAATGCCTTTGACGGCTTTTTTCCATGATTTCCCCAATTTGTACGTCTCCATATGCATCATTAAGTGAGAGTTACGACAATTTGGTCTCCCTTTAATCAACAGCAATCATAATATTTGTAAAGGCTTTCTGTTTTCTGTTCGTTTTCATAATTTGTTTTGCTGACAGCTTTTGTAAATTACATGAGATGTGGGCTTAAGAACCATGAACACTTTCAGAGTAATTGAATGCACTTCCCACCGAAAAACACTCAATCACACGGCACAAACAAAAAACAAACTAATCAATTAAAAGTTTGCAAGGTAAAATCACAATTCTGCGTGCAGCTTTTCCCCACTTTCTCGTGCTTTGTTTAGCTGACAGACCTGACAGTGTACGCCTGCATTCGCCTCATTTGCCTCAGTTACACATTATTAGCTTGTTTTTCTCCTCCGAGAACTCCTCAGATCTGACGCGACAGTCAATCTGAAGGCGTGGGATAATGACCGGCATTATACAGATTCACTCGAGACCCGGCGCTGACGTCAGATAATGGGTTCATGAGGAGTCGCTGGACGTCGCTGGACTTCGCTGGACTCTCATTTGTTTGTTCTCTGACAGCTATTAGCGGCCGCACAAAGCTGTAATTGGCCCTGATGATTACGTTGTAGGTAACAGAACATGTGAGGCGACTTTACAACTGCTCGCTGAGTCACTCAGTTGAGTTTTGAATTCTTAAGTCGGAGCTGATATTAATGCACATCTAATGTATTCTGTTGGAAAGCATATTAAAGATTGAGCATAAGTTGCGATACTGTCCATCAGCTGTGTTGTTCCCTCTGAGGGAGCTTTTTCTCATGTTCATACTCTTGCATCTTATATCCTCTCCCCACTTATATATTCTTTCATCTCGTTTCTTGTTATTAAAACGGACCCGAGTGCTGCGGTGTCGCAGGCCTGCGGGCGGTTTCTGATTAAGTCTCGAATAAAACAAAGATGGGGTCAGTCGGAGAGCCGTGTCGGGGAAAACACAACAGCAATTCAAGGAAATTACAGACTTTGAGTTTTTGCTCATCCGTGTCATCCTATCTCTACAAAATTCATGTAGAGTATAACAGATCCCAGCGTTTGATAAAGAAGCAGGTTGGCTTTCTGTGTTTTGCACAGACTAGTTAAAGGTCACATGCTGTGTACGCTCAGGAATCTTTAAATATTTGTTTTCTTTGGTCCCAGTTTCTGCTTTACTTCATGACAGAATTATTGTCGTATGTGTTCAGTTGTTCCCAGTGATGAAGAGTCTTGTTCTCGCTTTTGGGGTGTCATCATCAGGAGACACAGCAGCACTTTAATGATGTGGTCGAACTGCATTTATAATGTTAATATGCTGATTCAAGTAAGTGCCTTCAGGAAATAGCGAAATACACTAGAATGTAAGTTTATTTGCAGAGAGGATCAAAACCAATTTCATATATGTATGTTAACAACAATCATAATGCATGTCCCTGCCTTTAGACCGCAAATTGAGTGTTTACATCTCTGTTTGAATACAGATTATATAAAGGATACATAACATCTGAATTGGTAAGCATTAGGCAACTTTTTTTTTAACTTTGGAAAGCTTTTAGCGAGCAGTTTCCAGTTTCTAGTCTTTACATTAAGCTTAACTGTACTTTATGCACAGAAATAGACAGAGCAGTATAGATCCTCTCATCCATTCCTTGAAAATTACTACACTCAACTTTATTTTCTTTTATTTTTCTCTATTTAAAATGCTGGCGTGTTGTAGACTGCTGCATCTGCATTTCCAGTGTCCTGATTAATTCATCAAAACAAGCCATTGTTAAAAGTGAAGGACACAGAAGGGTTCCTCACATGTAGCAAGAAAAAAACAGGACATACTGCTCTTTATTCTCGTTGGTAGTTTGTAGTTTCTAAATCTGAACAAACCATAATTGGCATAAAAATGCAGACACGACTGCTCTGCAGCAGTGCAACACTGGCTGATAAAGACTTTGACCACCAAAGTCCCTGATAACGGGTGGCACACGTGTGCTGCCATAATGAGAGAGATTTGGACGGATTAAGCACCAAGTGGTGATGAAAAATGGCAGCCAACATGTCACCCTTCACCAGCAGGAAGAGATCCCAGCCTGCAGCAGAGCGTCCTGCCTGCATGTACTGCCCTTCACAGTTCTCTGGCAGCCGTCTGTGTCGAGCTTTAGGAAAGCTCAGAGATTCTGTCGCTCCTTCGGTTCATCTGCTGCTCGTCTCTAAATGAAGAAATGTTTGATGTACAGTAAGTCTTGCTAAGGTTCTGTCTTCAGACTGACGTCAGAGTCAAAGGTTGAGGAGATCAATCTGAATTTTGAAACAGTCACAATGACTAATTAATCATGAGTTATGATTCGTCAAGGTCGTTATCTGAAATCCAATAACTCGTATTCGCTCCCTCCCACTCTGTCTTCCTTCCCCACATACTTTCTTTGCTTCCTGTGTGATTTGGACCCCCACTGTGAGCCCAGATGCCCCACACTCCAGGATCACACAAGCTCTTACTTTGTGTTTAGCGTCTTGCCAAATATCGTAGCGTTCCTGGCAATGATGTTCACTCTGTGGCCTTGGAGGTCAGCCTCTTCATCTTGAGTCTGTACACAACATGTCAGTACAATAAATACATGGACAGCCTCTTTCTGTGTGAGGTCGAGGTGAAAAATCACAGAAGAACACTTGATAATGACATAAGTCACTATTCATATTTTCTTTCACAGCCAAACGCTGCATTCCAGTCTCTCTGTTGCACTTTTTGCTCTTCAGCAGCTCGAGGATTTGCATTTTCCAAGTCTCGAGAATCCTCTCAGTGAGACACAGTCCCTCGACAAATAAACAACAGATGCTCAAATGTCTTCTTTGACTCATGCTTGATCTTCAGTAATGTGTGCCATTTTCATATACTTCAACTATGTTGCAGTGTGCCCAGTGTGTAGAGTTGATTTTGTTTTCCAAGCAGAACATGATGTAATAAGTCAGTGATCCTGTGTCGTAGGAGGAGCGGGAACAGTTGCACGTTTTGTTGAGGGCTGCATCATGAAGATGCAGACACTCGTACTGTGTCACTAACCGTCTGTGTTTTTGTAGAAAATACACCAAATATTAAGGCAGCACTGCAACAAAAAAGTATGTTACATTTAGGTTATTTAATATAGAAAAATCCTCTCAAAAATAGACTCACCACCTTTACATCATCACCTCTATCCTATTATTTTACATAAAGCAGTCCTGGCTGAACATATTTGTAAATGGGAATATTTTAAAGATGTCACACTGAAGTGACTTCTGGTGTAAAAGACTTGAAGCAAAAAAAATTCCCTTTCATTACTCTCGTCCTTTATACCCTTTGATGCTGAGCATGAAAGTTCATTTTTGATCTCTCAAAAGGTGGTTTGACTAAATAATCTAAACTCAAGGACCCCTCGCTGCATATTTTTGGGGGCTTTATTTGTCATCACATGACAGAGTTCCCATTCCTTTAGTCATGTGATGACAACTCAGCCTTGTGATAATATCAGGATTACCATAGTAACACAAGAGGAGTCACCATGGCTGACGACGACATGTTGGAAATGTCTGGTCGCATCTGTTTACACAAACATCATCAATGACAACTGATGACGTCTGAGGGTCTTGAATGGTTGTCCATTTCCTTGTAACTCATTTCTGAGGGTCAAGAGGGCATTCAAAAACCAGGACTAAACAGTGGAAATGAGAGGGAGCCGTTAGGATTAATTGGCTAATTATACTATATTAATGAAAGTGATGGATGCTCGTCGCCGCCCCCATATTACTCCTCACCGTCGTGGCAAGGCCTTGTGCAGTTTAATCACCACATTACATGATGTTTGACTCCTCAAAGGTTAATGGGATTCAAAAGCGTGACTTCTCACTTGCATTTGTAGAAAGCCAGAATGTCATTTTTTCTTGGCAATTTAAAGAAAAATACCAGCGGAAATGCCTGTTTTTTTTTTCCTCTCCCCATTTAGAAAGGTGAAAATGTTTAACCAGTAGCTGTATTTCCTCAAGTCAAATGCCTCTGCTGCCTGAATCAACATAATTCATCATGTCGAGCTGCACATTGGTTGCGTTTTAACACAGAAGTCCTTGTAGGCTACATTTCCATTTTTGTAAATCATTTTATCCGTCTAAATGTTGCCCTCTGAGGCTGCCTGAAGTTTCATTTCGCCCTTTAACTGCTGTTAAAAGTGTTCGAATGATAAGTCATGATAGCAAAAGTGAAGATAATTTGCAGCACATTCATATCATGTTTAATAAACTACAGTTACACTGCCAATCATTGTCAGTTATTGGTATTCATAAATGCAGCAGCATGTCTCAGAGAGCTATTATGATAATGGGACTTCCATGGAGTAGATCAGACCGTCATAGCTTCTGAATGTGGCAAAGAAAAAAAAAAACATTAGAGGGTTTGTAATTTTCGCAGGCGGTGATGGCAGAAATAAAATTACACTCATTCAGTCTGTGTGTTGTAACAACCATCAAACCATCTGTGTCCTTTCATCTTTGTCTGCACAGGCCACTAAAGAGCTGAAACAGTACGACAACAAGATCATCGAGTGCACCTTCGCCAACAACACCTGGGTGTTCATGAGGCAGCGGGTGGACAAGAGCTTCCCCAACTCCTACGACACAGCGATGGGTGAGACTTTGTCCTTCACAGTCATACAGTTATTTTTTAATATCTCAGTCTCTTCTGTCTTTGTCTTTTATCTGGGTAAACAACAACCAGTCAGGCTGCAATAAGCTCATTTCATCTATTTTATTATTAATTCCATTACTTCACATCAGCCTTCGGTCATAGTTTGATATCTGTGTTGCTAGAGATTGTGTTTGATTGTGGAGGGGCAGACGTTCTGCTGTGTACTTTCCATTAAGCGTGCACACAGACAGTCTGGCCTTGTATTTCATGCCCAGAATGCTCTTTTCAGCAATTTGGGACGAGATGTTTTGTTTATCTCTTTACCTTGAGTAAAGAAAACTGACATTATCTGCTAGATTCAAGAAATGTGTCTCCAGATACACATTTTAAACAATTTCTTTAGTTGATAGCCGGCTGCCTTAACAATTGATTATCAGTTAACCATTAATAATATATGAAATGTGTTTTTCCAATAGAAAACTGTTGTTACCTCTGACTTGATTTATTTTCAATCTAAAATCAGATTAGGCTACATTAAGAGTTAAGAACAGTTAAAGTAAACGCCAAGTTGGATGATGAACTAAACAAGTATGTCACTCTGTTGTGCCAACAGTCCCCTTTAATTCATTCAAGCCTAATCAATATCAAAATATATAATCAAATCAGCTAGATCTGGATTATATCTGGATCACTCCTAATTTTTTTCATCAAGATCCATGCATTACTGCCTGAAAAATTAATGAAAATACCAGCACCCTATCACTAAATGTTAAAGAAAGTGAGAAAAAATTCCTGGTTCTGTCCATTTTTCGGGAATCGCATCAAAAGTTACTGGGGTCTATTCTGGGCCGAGACCGATCTTCCATCCAAGTTTTGTAGAAATCTGGTCAGAAGTTTTTGTGTAAACCTGCTGACAAACCAACAGACGCAGGTGAAAACATAACCTCCTTGGCGGTAATAAAAATAAAAGAGACTTGATTGTTGACATTCTATCACGCATTTTAGCATCTTTCAGCTCATTGTTTTGGTTTTACCACCAACAACTTCAGTGTGTTGGTTTCAGGCCATAGCAGACAGACGTAGTATGCGACTAGCTGGTGAACTAGTGGAGCATTCAGCAGCTAAAGAGACAGATATGCCCCTCAAGAGTTGGTGGAGACCAAACTGGAGCTAAAACTAGAAAGATTATTGGACTTCTTATCAGGTGGCTTGAAACTCTAAATGAATGCTAATGCTGTCTGCTGGATGTATAAATAAGCTGTTTACTGACCTGTCCCCCATTAAAACTTTGTTTCCATGGTGGGATTATGATAATATGCTTACAGTTTGTTCCACTGCCGCAAGCAGCAAGAAGACAATTATTCCTGCTTTAGAAATATCATAAAGAGGTGGTTAAGCCCTTAAGGTACTTAAGCAGAGCTGCAGTAGAGTCATCATTATTGTCTGGCTGCAAAAATGTGAATTATGTTTAAATGGGAGCATCATCTGAGTTGCTTTAGATAGATCTTATAATTTGTTTGATACTAATACCCTGATACCAGTTTTTACTTTCAAAAACTTAAGATCTTTTAAATGTAGTAGTCTTCAGATTCGGCAGGAGTTGAACTGTATTCCAGTATTTCTCTGAGTGTAATTTTAGTTCCCCAGTTCAATATAACATTACATGGATCTAAACTCTTGACAAAACATTTATCTCAAATGTTCTTACATAAAAATATTGCAGAGCTGTAACGGCTTCCTGAGGAAACAAATGGAGAAAAACAAGAGACTGAGAATGAATGCAAAAATATTAGTTTAGCACAGTAATAGTGCTCGTTTGTGTAGCACTTACCTAAACGCTGACTTTACAGTGCTGTACGAGGAGGCGCATAAAAGTCCAAATAGAGGCAATAAAACAAGAAGCACAAGCGAGGGGAGATACATTTAAAGATGAATTGAACTGATAGAAGAAGATAGAAAAGATAGTCCTGAGTTATTGAGCTTTAGATCCTCAGGCAGGCTGTTTGTGCAGCCTCGGCGCCCAGATGGCAAAAGCAGCTTTTATCTAAAAATCTAGACAGATAGCACAGCATTTCTCCTCCAGCTAATAACAACTCAATGAGCTGTTTAGAAACTCGTCTACGTGCTCTTGGAATCATGGTCATGGTCATGAGCGTGCTGATTGGCTGAGCCTCGTCCCCTTAGTGACTGTTGCTATTACTGGGAAGCATGGCATTCAAAGTCAAATATCCAAAATGTCCGAAGTCCCGACCCTTCTGGTTTCCTCTGGGACCTTGTTTCAGAAAACCTTTGTATGGTAGTGAATGAAGAGATCCTGTCTGAAAACATCTGATGTTTGTCAATTTAAAAGATAATTTTCAATAAAGTCGCAGTTTGTCATAAAACTAATGAAATATAAGACTGTGAAAAAGTTACTACACAGCCAACAGTCTCGTTAGTGACGTGTTGGATGACCACATTTGAGGCATCATTTCAAAAGACGTGTATATATTGGTCAGTATATCAGTTTCTGAATTTTTACTCACTGCTTTTGGTATCAGCATCTGCTCCAAAAATTTATATTATCATGTAAAGTCATCAACAGAAACTAAATACATGTCAGCATACAATACATACAAGCATATATCTACACACCCACCATGTACAGATACAGCAGACACATGGATATGGATTCAAACAAACAAACAAAGAAAAGGAAAAGTTTTATAAAAGATAACTCAAAATGTCTCGTCCACCATCATTGACATGATGACTGTCGCTGGCAGGTTCAGCAGCTGCAGCTGTAGCTAACTGGCACGTAAACGGCTTATCTTGGTTTCAGGAGACCTTTTACTGGATTTAAGAAAACTGTTTATGCCGCCTGGAGTAGTCAAAAAGAAACTGCGGCATATTTGCACCCTACCACACCTGCAGGCAGACGATATGGATATGGAGAACCAGGTTTCTCATGTTCAATAAAAATGTAATTTCCCAAAAAGGATCCAGGATAAGACTCAAAACCAGGATACTAGAGAACATATAAATTCACTAAATGTTGTCTAGGTAATATTTGAAACTACGGCTCTTTATTTATCTGTTAGATGTGTTTTTTTCTTGCCTGCGCTAAAATAAACAAACACTGTGTTCCACTTGACTCTGTCACCATCTCTGTAGTAACTTCCTTCCTTCCTTCCTTCTCTCCCCAGCTGTGTGTAAAAGCATTCGAGAGCCCGTCACGAAGGAAATCCTCTTGGAGTACGTGGACCGCTGTGCTCAGGCAGTCCAAGCCCAGAACCGGAAACACCCGCCGGACCCAGACTCTGAGCTCATGCCCCCTCCCCCTCCAAAGAGACCCAACCGGGCCATCCCGTAGCCCCACAGCTGGGCTTCATGGACTGCTCTCCAGTCACGGTGTACATCTCCATCACCAGCTCCATCAACCTCCAACAGAAAACAAGACATTTCAAGGCTTTCTTACCATCAGCACATTTGCTTTCTCAGCCTTCAGAAACCTTTAATTGACTGCCTCAACGTCATTAATTTACCATGTAGACTTCTTTGTAGCTTTAATTGCTGGTGTTCTTATTAAAATGAAAATCACGATGCTTTAGTTTATTTTTTTTTTTGTTTTCCTATTTATCTTTTTTAAAAGTCTGAGCTAATTGGTATTTATCAACAAGGGACTTTGTTATGGCTACGATTAACACCTGACGACGAAGAACTTGTTTATGTTTTGTCGACTAGTTCCTTATTTGTACTGAAGGAAGAGTAAACATCGTCAAAGCTCCGTCTGCTGTCTGAATGCATTTTGAATCAGGAAAACAACACTTGGAGGATAGTTTGTAGCATCAGAGATCTAATTTAGATTAACACAAAGCTGCACAGGTTTTGGGTTTTAGTTTCGGTTAAGAGAATAATGTTCAGTCGTGGCTTTCCAAATGTTTTCATATCCAGAGTTTTCAAGCAGATAACGATTAGATCTCGGCTCTCTGTTTCATAAGACTTTGTCCAAAGTAAAGTCCATCTGTGTGGACTTTTGTTTTAAAGGCCACATGGGTGGGCGAGGAGATGACAACATGATTACACAGCCACAACAAACCAACTACAAAAGAGTACAAACGGTGAAATCGAGCTACAGATGGTGACCGAGCGACTTAAACCAACATTAAGTTTGTCGGTGAGGTGAACAACTTCAGCGCTGTTTGAGTCTCTGAACTCTAGAGGTCCTTCAGAAGATGTTTCCTCAAATTGGTGTTTTGAAAATCTTGATTTAGAGAAGTAGCAGCCGTGTATGAATGTGTGAATGCTGACTTGTCTTGTAAAGCTCTTAGAGTGATCGATAAAATGAGAAAAGTGCTGTACAAGTCCATTTATCGTGATACCATTTGATTGCAGAGGCTGCCTTGTCAAGGTTGGGGCCTTGACACAGCAGCTCAGCAATATTTCTGCACTCAGACATTCACACACACACACACACACACACACACACACACACACACACACACTGATCGAACAGCCATCAGGAGCAATTGGGGTTTCGGTGTCTTGCCTGAGGATACTTTGACATAAAGGTGAGGATCCAGGGATCAAACCACAGACCTTCCAATCAGTGGATGACCCGGTCTACCTCCTGAGCCACAGTGGGGTTATTTAATCTTTATTTTACCTGAAATATTCTCCTTGAGACTCAAAATCTCTTTTACCAGACAGCAGCAGAAAAAGATTCATATAAAAGTTTGAGAGCATAGAGAGGTGTAGGGAGGACTTCTGATTTCTGTAGGCTAACCCAGAAGTTAGCGTCGTCATTGTTTCCTCAACAAAAGTTGAAGAGTTGGATTTTGGATTATCGCTGAAAATAAGCTTTGGGGCAAACACAAGTTTATACGTTTGGTTCTGCAAGATAATCTTCACAGATGCACTTTTGTGATTTTTGAAGCGCAAATTGAACCGCCAGAAGTGAAAAGCTAACGTAAGGCTGCAAACAAACATCATGGTAGCATGACTTCAGCGTCTTACTACGCTATAGTATACACACTTGATCAATCTACAAGTTGTAAAGTCAAAGTTAGATTAGTCTATAACTGAAGTCGGCCTGGAAAGACGGACGACTGAGTCTCTGTGACAACCTCTGTAGTCTCAGAGGCACTTGTTAGCAACCTCGCTTTGTAATTAATTACATTTTGTGATGTATTTTATGTTGTAGAACAAAACGTGTAAGTATTTGAAGTCTGCGGTAACCACAGCCTTTATTTCAGGCATGTAACCGAAAACCCATTCAAAGAACTCATTGACTTTGAGACGAGGAATCCATGAAATGTTCTGAATTCTGCGCGAGTTGGCGTTAAATGACCCAGATATCTAAGATGATGTAACCATTCCTAAGCCCTCCTACAAAACTCTGATTTCTCTCCTCGAACAAGACTTTGTGTGTCTGGTTACATAAAGGATTGTTTCCGTAATGTTGTGATTGTCAGAGCAACAGCCTCGGCCTGTCAGCGGAAAAAACAAGCACTTTTACTTTGGCGGTCTGGGTTGCCCCAAAGGATTACACTGCAGCCAGCAGCCAGGGTAAAAAAAAATACAGACATTCCCTTTTAACACACAGAAAAGCACAGTGTCTACCCAACTTATCGTCCATCTCACTGCTCATATCATGAAGGTCATCACAGTTTAACAGAACTCCATCTGTAAAGGTCGACCACTGAGATCCGTCAGCCAGCCACAAGTCTGAGGAGACAAACGTGTCCTCCACCATTCACTCGAGATGTCTGGCACATTATCTCCTGCAACAATTTCCACCAGCTGTTCAACGCACCTCGTCTAAGCAGTTGACCTCTGACCTCCCTGTGGAGGGCAGGAAAATGAAGATAATTCCCCCTCAGGTTTTCAAACACGCTCATCGTTGCTCTTTTATCTTAATCCAATACGAAAAACCTTGTTGCCAGGGAACATTTGCATTTTCTTTTTCTTATCCTGTTGCCCACGTTGTTGCCTGTTGCTAGGAGTGTTGCCCATCAGCACTGTTTATCACCCACTGTAGTGTTTGTAGGAATGATTTACTCTGCAGCACATTAGTAAGAGTCTTGGTTTGGTTTCAGTTTTTATTTATTTAATTATTTATTTACGTTTCTGGTTTTCTCGCTCAACCAAGCGTGGACGTTGCTCCAGAAATGAGTCAACATTTGGGAGAATATTTCTATTTCTGTCTGACTAAAAGTGCGTTTCAGAACAATTGTGTTGTTTGAGAGTCAGAATGTGTGTTTATTTTAAGATTAGGGGGACAGCAGTGGTTAGCGGTTAGTCATCCAGTGTGAAGAATTTAGACCAAAAGTTATAGAATAAATGTAAGTCAGTGGAGTATAACGCACAAGGGTGTAACAAATCAAGCCCGTGTGTGTCGGTGTGTGTGTTTGTGCCTGTTGGTTGCCTGAGGCGACTGTTCTCCTTATAGCAGAGAGATGGATGAGTTGTACTCCCAGGGCTCTCTTCCCCTCTGGCTGCACATGAAAGCTGGCTGATTCTCATCAAAGCCTCGCTCACCTGTCTGTCACGAGGTTGCTGCCGCTGAGACATCGCCACTCTCTCCGGCAGCAGGTGCGGCGGACACATTTATACCTGTTTGTCCCTCTTCTTGGACTCCATTCACTTAAATTCATCAGCCGTACTCTCAATCTACGCTACTCGCTGCCTGATTTCATATCATCCAAAATGTGTTTTTATTCCAAACCCCCTTTGGCATAATGTCCTCTCTTTCTGCATCATCCTCCTGGTGAAAACATTGCTACGGTGGAAGCTGCACAAACATATGAAAAGGCACATCCAGGAACATCAATAATGTGTTTTTTTCTGGCTGTGTTTGTGCCCTCCGAGCACAGGAAGGGAGGAACGCTGTGACTGTATGGATGTGGAGAATGTAAACAGGCTGCATCTTTGCATGAGCACAGGTGCTGCAGCGATCATTACGAAGCTCTCTGCCGGCTCAGGTGTTCAGAGGCTGAAGCCTCAAAGCTCCATGGAGATATTAAATCGGCACAGACGACTTGCAGGTCATTATCATCTCAATATTACCTGTGTTGTGAATAATGCATTCACGCTGTTCTCGCTGTCTCTGCGATCGGAGGTGCACGGATTTCAGTAGCACTCAAACCAGCCTGTGTGCTGCTGACATATTGTTTTGTTTGTGCCTGCTTAAACCAGAACGTCTCCTTTTTTATCATCATCATCTCAAAAGCAAGTAATAGAAATACAAACAAAATGAATCTGTTTACATACATCTGTTACATGAGGCCGGACACATTTCCTCATCTTCTTTCACATACATGAAAGCTGCTTCCGAGCTTAAATGAAATTTGCTCCACGGTTTGAAATATCCTTATTTGTATCCAGTCAATTTAATTATTTGTCAGTTTCATAATACACACCTGGTTTACATGTGAGCAAAATGTTGTTCTCCACAGCAGCAGCAGCTTTCAGCAGACAAGACGCCATGAAATAAATAATACAAACTCTGAAATATTAATTTTTCCATAAGTGAGTAAACAAGGAAGGAAAATAAGGTCCCCAGAACACCGTTTGAAGCTAGAAAGGTGGCAGGGTTCGCCAAACATAAACAATTTGTTTATTCAGTTTATTCAGTCATGAAAACAAAGAGAGTTTGTTTATTAGTTTGTTTGGACATAAAAAAAACTCCCCAAAGTTCCCCAAAACTACATAGTGCACCTTTAAAGTGAAAACATAACTTTTAAAGTCCTCAATAAACGACTAGAAAAATGCTCTTTGCTTCAGCGTTGACAAGTTTCCTGTAAAAACAGGCGGCAGTGCTGAATGTAGGTCACACCCCCTGACCATTAAGTAGCGATGCTGACTGGCAGCTTCCACTCCAAGAAGATGGGGGCCAGTCTGATGACAGGAAATAAAGTACCGAGGTTGTTTTCTGGCATCACAGGGCTGAGTCAGCGAATAGAACCACTTCTTGAGCTAACCGTCACGGTAATGAAACTGTCGGCACCGGTCCGGAGGTGTTCATTTGTTAGCAGTTACTATAGCAACAAGTAAAGCTATCTGTCAGGAGTCAAGGCAGAGCAGCCCGAGGCCAGCGGAGGATACACCAGAAAATGTTTAAAATTATTCCAAATTGCTTCTAATATTCAACGTAGCTTAAATAAATGTGTGTTGTAGTTCATTATTCCTTTTTTGCTGATTAATTCTACGTGACATGAGTGTTTAAGTCGTTTCCTCTCAAAGATCTGTAAAGGTTAAAAGAGCGAACCATCAGTGATAATTCCCGCTGCACTAATCTCAGAAGAAAGCTCCAGTGAACCTGTGAAAGTCACAATTGTGAATCCGATCATCATCTGATTGATTTTAATAACAAGATTTGCTTTTCGTAATGAAGTCAGACAGGTCTGACCTGATTACCCCACTGAAATTAGAAATTTAATTGCATACATTTGTCAGCTGCTGGAGTCGGGGAGGCTTGACGCCACAAATCTATTATTGCAGATTCGCCTCCTCATAAACTCTTCTCAGGCGCGATGCCATGTGGCAACAAATGAGTCCAATTTGGGGGAAACGGCAACAAAGCTGCAGAGCTCATCCTCTGTCTCCCACAAGTAGCAATCAGGAGGTGATTGTTTGTGACGACAGACAGCCATTCTGCCGGCATCATTTGTATCAGGAGCACGGCGAGGCTGCAGCCGTCATGATAATGCACTCTCACATCTCTCTGCTCAAATAGAGGTTTTCTTCAGAGTCTGAACAGGACAGAAACTGCACTTATGTCTGATGTTGCTTCACTAAAGACTCCCAAGCAAATCGAAATTACTTCGAGTCACAGTGAAATGGCACTTATAGAGCATCTTTAGCACTTAAGTGATGTCTTTACGAGTGGAACTAAATATGTGGGTGTGGTAAAGTACCGATCAGTCCAATCAACTGGATACGTTTGGTTAAGTTTTTACAAACTGAAATCCGAAAAGGCACCTCCTGCTCTCATCGGCTAGCACTCTGCTATGACGTTAGCCACTCCGACTCCCAATGCCGTAGTATTACAAGGTCGCAGTTAATTGGTCAGTAAAATGTTATTTCAACCAATAGACCCAGTGGCTGAACAAATGAAAACAAAACCCATAAAAAGTAATAAAATGCAGTTTTTCTTTCATGCATTTACAATGAACTGGTTAAGGTCACAGTACACCGGAGGCCATGTTCAGCACCGTCAGACTGTTCAGTGAAATGTTCGAGGACGCGCTGTATGAATGGGAAACAGCCTCTTTAAAGAATCAACTGTAAAGCTTTTAGGCCAAACTGCAGTTAATGACTAAAAGATTTTGAAAATGTCACAAACAAAAAGATAAAAAGCGTCCCTCCACCTCTCGCTGACATTATCGCATGCATTGAGGCTAATGGAGTAAAGAGAAAAGCGCGAAGAACAACTCATTCTTTAATTTTCTGGGTTTTTACTCCGCAGTCGCCGGCGAGGAGAAAGAAAGAAAAAAAAATCATTGGCTTTTTACAAACTTGGTGGAAGTGCAGAAAACTTATTGGTGAAGTGATTTGATGTTGATTACAGCAAATGTTGGCGTGCAGAAGGAGCACAGCCGTGCGTGACAATCGCTGGAGACGCGTCTGGGGAAAAAAAAGAGGAAATTCAATAAAAAATGGCCTGACCTTTTCAGAGTAAATGTAGGCAATCGTTGCTGCTTATTTCCCTGCATCGAGCCACTGGGGCTTTAATAGAGCCGGCGCTGAGTAAATGATGCAAACAGAGAAAAGTGGCGACCGCTACCCCTTAAAACTCTGCAGAGCGACTTAAAGGGAAATTCCACTGTTTTTACACCTCAAAGTCAGTTCATCCCTGTAGTGTAGTAAGTTTACTGTAGTGAGTTGACTGCATTGATTGCATTTGGGATAAACGAGCCCTTGTAGATCTTTCCTGTGCACAGCTGCACGTTACAAATAATGCGCTCTTGGGCGTTTGTCATTGGCTGAAACTATTTGCCCAAAGACATTTCACTTTTCCCAGTCCACTGAGATCAAACATCTCTTTTACATCTCTTGTAGATAAACACAGTAACCTCTCAAGATAAACAGCCACGTGTCTCCTTTGTCACATTCTTTACAATAATTAATCATCAGTGGATATAAATGTGCCACATTTTTGCAGGTTATTCCTTTACATAGCTGCATGGTATGAAATTGCAGATCTTTCCATTTTTTTAATTTATTTTTTTTATACACCAGCGCCTGGTCTGAGTAAAATCAGTGATATTGTGCTGTTTTCTATCTGAAAATGGCCCAATCAGAGGTACTATTGAGCTGCTTCAAGGTAAAATCATCCAGTGTTTTTGAAAAATCACTGACTCTGGACTAAATATGATGTTAACTCTGCTCCTGCTGCATAAATGTTGACTGGAACCTTTTATGAATCGCGCTTGCTTGATGTTCGGCTGCGTCGGCAATGTTGTCAACTCGCTACTCTTTGATCACAAAGTCAGCCTGTTTCAACAGAGGTTCAGCTGGCGGCACGTTACAGCCGGGTGTTGTTGTCTCCGGCTCAGGTTCAGGTTTGTGTGACTGCAGCACGACAAAAGAGTTCAAGTTTTCAAGACATTTTTCAAGACAGTTTTGCACATATTACGTTACATTACGAGTGACAAACGGTTACAGAAACCTGGGATTTGTATTTCCGACAGTTGTGTTGTGAACCTGGTAAATCTGCGTTACGCTCACGGTGCTGATTGTACCGTCGCAGACCATCAATCTAGTTGGAACTTGATGACGAGGGACTAAAAGCTGTGATGTCTGAGGAGTCTGCTGCATTAACGAGTCCATTTCTAACACTTTCTTATATTTCATGAAAGTGCTGTAGTAGAGTGAACTCTTAATGTAATTTTTCCAGAGATGGAAAAAAAAGAAAAAGCTGATTTTGCAGTGTGGAGTACACTTCACAGAGCATTACCTTTGTGCCAGGAACACGAGATGAACCAATCTCTGCTGTGAGAGTGCTTAACAGTCCACAAGTTGGAGATGGCCTACACTCTACCATGTAGCGCTTTTGGAGACAAGTTCAGTCATTATCTACTCACGCGATGGAAAGTCGGGTGAAGTCTCTTAGGCCACAAAACATCTGTGGGTCTTAACGGCGAAACAGCGTTGCAGAATTCTCCTAAACTATTGAAAAGCACCAACTCTTTTTCTCTCAGAGCAGCGGTCCTCCTCACAGCCTCACGCTTTCTGATCACTTCAACCTATTCGAGGCTCAATAGTCCAAGAGGAGCACTGTTGGAGTCAATCATTCAGAGTCCTGCAGAGAATAGCAGCTCAGATTGGTGATGCTGCAATGATGTGAAGCCCAAAGCTCTCCATCTGTGATCTCTGGGAGGTTTCAGGTTCGTGTCTGGACAGTCGAGTGACCCTCTCCTTCCTCGCTCCAGTGGATCTGTTGCCCACCAGCGTGGTGCCGGTGCTCCTCCTGAGTGTCATTTCTAAGATGACCTTGATGTTGCTGACAACAATGTTAACCAGGCTGTTGTTGCTGCCCTGCAGCAAACGTTTCTCCTGAGTGTTTGCTTCCAATCTGTTGTCAATATGTTACTCATTTGTTATTCCGCTCCCGTCACACCGCCGACTGAAAAGGTTTGTTTCATTTTGTTTCTCTCAATTGAGACTTTTTTTCTCATTGTAAACAAACAAAGTGGGTGTCGTGAAGCCTTCTGAGACTTGATTTTAAAATAAACTAAATTTAAGGATGGTGTTTGAAAAGTCATTCCCGCCCAGATAAACCTTGTTTTGCAGTTTTTGATTAAATCAGCTCAGAGCAGAGAATATTCTTACACTCTCGCTCTGAAAATCTTGGCGTTGTCATCTTTGCTGTCCTTCCCCCCCGCCCCCACCCCCCCAGTTTACTGCTATTTGCCAAATCTTTATGACAGAAACGTTTTTAATCAACTTCAAACTGGCCGGCGGCATGAAATGAGGAAACAGAACAACAAATATGAAATCAGGAGCGCAGAGCAGTTGATTTGCTCTTTAAAGTTTGAAGCCGCGCTGGAAAGCATTTTTATTTTACATCTATCTAATCAGCATAACTCAAAAATTCAGGCTGCGAGAGAAGGAAGCAGCAGTTTTTTTCCACCGTGTGTTTGTTGCAGACTGAAAGTCACGGGGAGAAAAAGCATCTCAATCCACAGGAAGTCAAATACTTCAATATCCATATAAAATCGGTTAAGAATCGAGGACGCTCTCTCATCTGTTTTTCTATAAAGCATCAGCAAGCGTTTGTGTTGCTCAGTGTTTGCTACGTGTGATTAACAGGCACCACTTTATTTAATTTCACAGAAGTGAAGTGCTTAAATTTCACAGGCTGAATCCAGTTTTTTTTTCCTCTTCCCGTGCACACTGAGCTCCTCTTGGCTTTGAGTTATATGTATGATAATGTGTCATCAGATCACGTCTGCACTGTGGCCATGAGGGGATGCCAGGGTTTTAAATACTACTGCAACAGAGATACATAACATTTGATACGCATGGTCAAAGTTAACATGAACTTCATCACTGGTGAGATTTTAATAACGGATAAACTTATGGTGGCCCTGAGGGTCGAAACACATATTCAGAAAGCACATGATTTCACAAAAACACAATAACATTTAGTTGTTTTCTGAAATGTTGCGTCTTGTAAAATGTTGTGTTTGGACCCTCAGGGCCACCATATAAACTTAGGAACATCTTCACAAATAGATTTATGTTACATTTGGCCTGTAGCCTCAAAGTTCATCTCCACATTACTATAAATTATAAATATCTGATAGTTTTAACCCAGAGCAGAGTCTCTGGAAGTCCACATGACGGCTGCTTCAGGCCTCTTCGACCTTGGATGAATTTCAAAAAACACAAAAACATCTTAGAAAAGACATCAAGATTTCACAAAAACACAACAAAATTTCAGAAAACACAAGATTTAAAGTAATATTCTCGAAAATTTTCTAAGCCAAAGATGTACACTGGGTGTTGGTGGAGACAGTTAGTGACACGTTCAACCAGCAGCATTTGGACTGTAGGCTTCAAGTTCCTCTTCACATCCACATTGCTATGAATCATAAATAATCTGGTAAAGTCTAAACCCAGAAGAGTCTCTGGATTACACAGATAGTCTGTAGATTTGGAGAGATGTCCGGTTCACCAGGACTGTGGCCATGAAGTCTGCAGTGTTCAGTCAGTTACCAACGTGTCAGGAGGCAATTTGCAGCTTTAATATCCAGTAAATGGGTTTGAGAGGCTCTGTGTCATCCAACCCATTATTATACTGATGCTGTACTTCATCATGTGGTGTGTGTGTGTCTTCTTATTATAAACATATTCTCTTGTTTTGTAGATGTGCTCATGTTTTTCTTGAGATAAAAGTTTATTTTTCCCTCTAGTTTTGTTGTTCACTCCACTTATTTGTATATTTGTCATGAACACAGCTTTTTGTTTTCTTTTTGAGGCAATTTCCAGATGCAATCGAGCCAAAATCTCTTTAAGATTGTGCTAAAAAAACAGGATCTCCAGAATCTTGACTGGGGTCCCACAGATCTACAGATTATCATACTCAAAGAGGCGGAAGGGGGCTTTGGAGACGAGCAAATTGGATTTGGTGGAAGCCAGAAAAGAGGGGGGCAGCTTTTGTCACAGCGAGTGTAATTTTTCATTTGGTATAGCTGCAGGACTGTGTGCTGCTGCTGCTGCTGCTGCCGCTGCCTGTGTGTTAAAATGATGGAGGGGAAAAAGAACAAGTCCTTTGCTCAGTGGGCATTTCCATCAACTTTACTTTTTCCTTGACAAAGTTTCATCGCAAAAGCGCCAGAAGGTACAGTCTCATCTTGCCACGCCTCATTATGTTCGGGGAAACGGAGACAGTGAGGTGTGGGGAGAGTTGGTGTGTGTCCAATGAGGAGCTGTAAAGGAAATGGACTAGCTAAAGGCTCCCCGAACAGGACTGCTGCCTCAACGACAGAGCTGACACAGAAGGAAGACTTTGTTGTCTTTGGAGAATCTGTCAAGTCATTTCTGAGTTCACTGCTCCCTGTAAAGCAGCTCTGTCTGACCTGAGAGGAGCTACTGATGAAATATCTTTACATTATTGATACATCTCCACTGCTCTCAACACTCGTTTCGCCTTCGATCTCTGTCTCTGAAGTTCCCTGCACGTTGCCTTTTATGAACACACAATGCTGCGGATACAGCCCCATTTGAAACCACAGTCAGTTCAGCAGCCAGGCTGATGCAGATCGGTCGGGATCATTACACTGAAGCACAATAAAAAAGCAGATTTGAATAGTCTCAATAAATCGCAAATACGTCCGGCTCTGAAGGCTAATCGGCATGTGAGTTTATTTGTGCGGTGATTCAGCATCTTTTGGTGAGCCTTGTCACCAAATCACCGATAAAAAAAAGCAATATTACAAATCAAACGACATTTGTGATGAGATTGAATGGATTGATTATTAAATTTTAACATGCAAAGTCACAGAAATGAGTCACCACTTGTGATTGTTCCTTTTACTATCATACAAAGTCTATCCAAGATCGAAAAGTCCCTTGTGTCCCCAAACATCAAACTTCCTATCGAGTAACGTTAAACGGAAAATCTGCAAAACTTTAGTATCGATCATCGCGATGGCTGTGTGTCCTTCAAAGTATTATTAATCCACATTTTGTATTGCATTAGAAAAGGTTGATGGAAACCGCAAAATTCGAAAAGACTTCCTCAAGTTCGGGAGAGGTTTTTACTCCTGCTCTCAGTGCTTTTTTCCTTTTTGGAAACAGACTTAATGCATTTGAGATTAAATGATAAAAACGCCTTTTTTCCACAGAGCTGAAAGTTAGCGGCAGAGTAAAACAGTCTCCTCATCGCTCGGCACAGATCTGATAAGCTTCCTCACATTAATACACAAAGTAAAACATAATTGTCATATTTACAGCGTTTCTCTACATCGTTTTTTACCGTTTGAAGTTATCTTGTTATCTTTTTCTGCAATGGTAGACTGGTTTTCCAACAAGAGAATTTGTGCTACTAAAGTCCTTTTAAGAAAGTCTTACCACTCGGCAGCCAGCCCAGTCGCCAGGATGTAATGTCAGCAGGTAACGTTTCTGCAAACCACAGATAAGTGCAAGGTTGGCTTGTGTAGTAAACATGACATATCACAGTCACACTATATGCTTATTCATGGACTGTCACATCAGGAGGTGGAGGAAAGCCACAATGCTGCCAAATGTGTGACCACAGTTCGAGTCTGTGGACATTTCCAACCATTTTAGTGGCGACCAAAACCGGCTATTTTTGTGGTGAGCAACACGGGTATTTTAAGCCAAGCTATGATGTTTTCCTAATGCCAACCAAGTAGTTTTAGTGCATTGAGCGAGATATCTTCCCGTTCCTGTCAGAAGTCGCATCAGTGCAACAACACGATTGGCTGATGTTTAAATTCGGCTGAGATAAAGCAGATGATTGGCTTTTGCAGGAAAAGGGGAGATTATGTATCATGCAACCGCCATCCCTGGCATTTTTCTATTCAAAATGATTTGTCTCTTCACTTGTGAACAGTCATATGCACTACAAGACCTTCTTCCACCTCCACACTCACTTTCTTAAGAACACACTCCCTCCTGCATTAGTTCTGATTAATGGCAGTTGACATCCATTATGAACATTATTCTTCATGACACTGTCAGCAGTTCTCCTCATCGTAAAGAAAAACCTTCATCATCACTTCCTCTGTGCAAATACAAAAATTTAATATTGTTTATGTGAAAGTTCTGTTACGATCTCCCGTCATCGACAACTGTGCTAATGTATCGCTGTCCTGCTTCTATCACTCTCGTGTGCCTGCAGCCATCGAGACGTGTTAAACTAATGACTCACATCTGGCTTCAGGACTTAAATAATCTGAATGTGAGTCAAGAGGATTTGTCGAGGTGAGCGTCATATCATGTCACACGTGTTATCAGATCATTAATTCAAGGTTGTGAGCCCAAAAACTAAACGGGCATCACTCAGTCTGTGGTACATTTAGCTCATCCTCTGGGGCCGGGCAAGGTGAGAGGAAACAGATGTTTTTATGGAGGTCTTTAATAGCTTGTTGGCAGACACTGCCCCGAAATTTTAAAATTACCACGTTACAGGTTCTCATGAAGTTGTTCAGCAATATACAGTATATCTTATTCATCTTATCTGTTTTCTTATTTTAACAAGTGGAATTTAAAGACAATACCAACCAACCATTCCCCAGTTCAGTGACAACTCAGCCCAGTCGCCAGAATAAAATGTTGACAGTTACCGCTTCTGCAAACCACTGATACGCTCACATTTGTGGGAGTCATACGTAGGTTACCATATTCACATTTCTACAATACATATCACCTTCACAAATACATGTTTGTGACCTGACTTCCTTGTCTGGAGCAGAAGTGTCTTTTTGGAGGGGGCGGTGGTGGAGCTACACGCCAGAACTGACAAAACATGATCTCTTCCTAACCCTGACCAAGTGGTCTGTGTGCCTAAACCTAACCAGAACATAAGCACAGCGTTGTCACAACATATAACTGAAAATTTTACCTAAAGAAACGTAACGTTGCAACTCGATGAAAGACGAAAGAAAATGACAACCAAAGTGTCTGCAATCAAGAGCTGACATGTTGCACTGGTCTCGTCACTGGGGTTAGGAAAAGATCATGCTTTGGTTGAACTGGCTCCGTCACCATCTCTTTCAAAATATCCAGTGACCAGCGGTCCTTCATCTAGCTGTCACTCCACCGCTGTCCCCTCCTCCTCCTCCTGCTGACATGAACATCTGCTCTCATACATGTAGTGTGATATGACACATGTTTGAGAAATGTTGATATGATGTGGATGAAACTTACAAACTAAACGTACTTGCGGTTTGGAGAAACTTTGGCAGCCAATGAGATGCATGCTGGAGTGAGTCAATATGAACCTCAGTGTCCATGTTGATGGTGATGACCATTAGTCACCCAGGAGCCACAGTGCGGCTCCTTGATGTGTTTTTAATAGTTTTTGGACGACACTGGGGCTCTGTGGTGCAGAGGAATAACACACGTCAGGTTTAGGCTGCACAGGTAATACTTAGTGGGTTCAATTAAGTGTTGGTTCTGGTCATTTTATGAGTTTTGTTAACAATAAGAAAAAGAAACAACATGACCAGACTTCTCCGTTAAGCCAGGAAAGCCAATAACAAACCTGGCAGACCTTCCCTGGTGCTCGCCTCTAATTTGAAAGTACGACTTTATTTCTGGAGTCAATTACCGGCCAATATAACTCAAAGCAAGGGCCAGTTCTGGTCAGTCCTCCCTCCCAGCTGCTCTAATAGAAAGAAAACCCTCTTAACGCAGCAGCAGAAGTGTTGCAGGTCGGTGTAGCTCTGCTCAGCCTCTACAGCTGTCACCGCAGGGATCTATTTGATTTCTGTGAGCTCCGCCTCTCCGCTGCCTCCAGCCACACTAATGACATGACTTGTCTTTTGGCGAGGTTTTTTGATAGCCGAGGATGAAGGGCTTGGAGTGGGTAAACTCTGAGCATCGTTTAGCCAACAGTTTGTTCGCTGCAGTAGCTGATGTGGCTGCTTACAGACTGACACGTCTCAAACAGAGAGATTGACGGGTGAATGAAAACATACAACAGTGTCTTTGTGCTGAAAGAGAAAACAGAAATAATGAGTCCTTCCTTCGCACTGTTGAATATTGTAAATTGTGATTCACACACAAAAGAAACCCACACAATGGTTGTAATATATTACAAATTGCTTTTCAGATGTCTATGCATCAAAAATACATTTCCGCTTCAAATCAGACCCGCAGCCTATTTGGCCGTGAGGCTGGAAAGAAAATAGATGTAGGAAATTGCACCCCAGCTGCTATTTGTAATTATGCATTTTTGAAACCCAACAGCAGAAAATCGAGTCAGGATTTTAGTGTGAGGGGGTGTTTGTAATTGATATAATGGAGCAAAAGGGAAGAGCTTTGAAATGAGAGCTATAGCAGAGAAAAGCCTTTATGAAGCCGCTGCACAGGCTCTTTGTCATATCCGAGCAGAGGCTACACAAAGCGCAGCTCATCTGAGTTACGGCATTATTTTTTTTGAGGATTTAAACGGCTGGATTCCCTGACAACATCAAAGAGTGCCCTCTAACTCAGAATAAAGGGGCTCTGTGTTGTTCGGCATCGGTGCGGACGGCATTAATGAATGTCTCCTTGTATCAGAACATCTCCGGATTACCACCTTCCTGAGACAACAACTAAATCCTTCAGAACAAGAGCCGCATATTATACAGTCAGTCCACTCTGCTCCCAGCTGAGCGAGGCTCTCAGATCTCAGAATGCTGTGTCATACTTTCACATAGCAGCAGCTGCATACTGTTTGATGATGAATCAATGTTTCATCCTGTCTGATTTGGGAGAAGCGTAAAGCAAAAGTGCACTTGATCACAAGATGAAGGATGAAGAATGAGAAATGTTTATTGCTGTCACAGAAAGTTGTGTATGTTTTTTCTGACTTTAGTCTCTTTTCTTGTGATTACTGGATATCCACGGTGGTATCATGCAGGTCGTATGCAGGTATACGGCAAAAATCTACATATTTTTCAGTTGTCATTGCACAGAACAATTTGTTAATGTCGTAGGATGCTGCATGCTGCTTGTTTTCTTGCCCGGCTTCATTGGAAGTGTGAGTGTGAAGATGAGCTTTTCTATGTGAAGCATCTGGAACTCAGAGACCGTGAAATTGGACTAAATGTTTATTTAAGCTCCCTTTAGGTATGAAAATAGATACATCTGTTCAAATGATATAACCGTCACTGCCAGCATACTTCCATGCGTCCTTGGGTGCCGCTTAGAGTCAAATTGGTCTCACACAGACCTCCACTTTTCCTTCTCCACCGTCCGATCTCCTCCCAGCTGTTCTGCAGTAATTGTTTGCCTTATATATAAAGAAAATATAGACCTGTGTATGATTTTCTGTAAGTTGGTGGAAATAACTTGAGTTATTCAGTTACCAACGTGTCACGGTGATCAACAGGGAGTCCGGTCAGAGCTCTGAGGAATTACATGCAATCACACTGGAGGTTGGCCTGGACTGATGTTATAGTCCAGGCCTTAACTGTTGCCCCCTCCCCCTGAGAGGTTAACAAAGTCAAGGTTGGCTAATCTGTTTTTTTTACTACTAACTAAAGGGAAGACAGTAGTGCCCCGAGGCCCTGCTACAAAAAACAACTACTTGTCTTAAATGCACTTAAGAAGGTATTGATTCATTTATTGAAAACACGTGTGAGGAAGGAGGAATCAAATAAGAGCTGGACAGTGATGAAAACAGGAGACACACATGAGTGGACCCAGGGGGTTGACGCTCAGGGTGGGTGCAACATTTCGTTGATGAGGCATGTCATGGCTGCATCTTCCCCCCCGAGGTTCTGTACCGAGAGAGAGGACAGAGAAAAGACTTAAAGAGAGAAGATGTGAGAAGACAAACTTGGGTTAGATATGCCTAAATACTAGGACTGGAAATTAAACGTGAGGCTTGTTTTTTTATTCCAAACTTGGTTTATAATCTTTTCTTTGTATTCATCTTTCGCAGATGTTTATGGTTTTAACAGCTAAGACTCAGAGCTGCAAAATCCACTTTCTAAGAATAATGAGGTATTGGCAATACAATGCTTTATCTCCTGAGTCAGACAGTGTTTAGATCAACGCCTCAGAGCTGCTGTCTCCTCTAACTTAAAGCTCCAAATCTGTAATTGAAGTACGGTGCCACCTGTGTGGACACAGTCTCCTCAGTCCTGGCTTTGTTTGGGTATCACTTTGTCTGTCTTAAGATGTCTTTTAGGGCTCAAATTGATCACTTGAGCTTTGAGATTTTCAAACAACTGCAGCATAAATCTAATAATTATCCGCAGCAGTGGTGTAGCACAAAAATCTGGGTCCCATTGATATGCAGCCTCTGTTTGGCCACGTCTCCTTTTAATACATCCATTACCACGCCTGTACAAATGACTGAATCAAGAAGTAAACACATGCATTTTCTAAACTGTAATTATTGTGTGAAGCTTTTACAACGTTAAAACAAAAATGGTTTTAACACATTATACAACAAATGCTTCTTCATTTAACAGCAAGCTAACTATTATAATGTTAGGGTCCTGTGTAGCCAGACCGCCACAGCACTGTGTCAACGCTCGAGAAAGGTCTGTTATCATTCATATTATTCATAACCAGTGATACGTACACATCTGTACATTTCATAGGCTACATACCATATCGGCATTTCTACAGTACGTGTCCTATCACGTCGACGCTGCATGTTATGACCAGAATGATGGTGGAGTTTCAGGCGAGAAGGCCGAAGAGCCAGTGACAGTTTGAGACTGTGTTTCAACATTTGTAAGGGTGACGCCAATGGACATTTTCAAGGAGCACTCTTCCTGGGGGCTTGCTAAATCCCCAGAAAAGGAAACAGCTGCTAGCTTGTTTGGGTTTGTACTGTTAGCAGCAACGTAAGCTTAGCATGCCATTTTGGTTGCGACTGTAGCTTAGAGGTTCCTGTTGATGTTTCGTAACAAAGGGGATTTTGAAATACACAGCATGCTCGAAACAAGCTTATACCTGCAGTCTACATCTGTCGAGTCAGACAGTTAGAGCGTTAGCTAGCTGGTTAAGTTACATACCAATATTAAACCGTTCAGAAACACTGCTCACAAGTTGTGTTCTCACACTTCCTTTTGGTTGTCAGCAGCTGCTTTCCCTTCATTATTTTCCTTCTAGCTCTTCTTTCTTTTCACTTCTGGCGAATTGATTTAATTTGACATATTTTTAACAAAATTGCTGCAAAGTTAAACTGACATCTGAAGTATCGGCTCATTAAAAATGTTTGAGGACAAAATATTTTTGCCACTGCAGAGGTTGACTAAATCATGTGCTCTTTTCAGAGACTTGAATATTGTTTTAAATACATCTAGTGATGCTAAAGTAACATAACAATTCAAAATTACAGATAAACACAAACTTATTCAAACTAATTCCCCTCACCACTCTATGCCCCTGATCCAAAGATAACAAAGAGGGCAAATAGATCAAATTAAAGAGAAAATGTTAACTATGTGCCTTAACAAAGCCCTACATGCATTTCCTTCTTCTTGGTTTCCTCTTCAGAGTCCTGACAAATGAGCAACCTTTTCGCTCCTTGTCAGCTCAGCCACAGCTCTGTAAATTGTGCCAAACCTCCTCTTCTATTCTAAAAAGTAAGAAAAAAAGTGTTTGTATTGTGACAACATGGTGTGTGTGCACAGAGTCTGTTGAAGATGTAAATAGCAGAGGAGGGGAGATGACAGCCGTCCCTCCCCTCCTCCAGCTTGTCCGTCAGGCCTCAGCCTCACTTCACACACCAGCCTCCATCTCCATCAGCCTAAACTCCATCTGAGACAACACCTCCCAACCTCTGAGGCTGCATAATGTCTCCTTCTTAACACACACACACACACACACACACACACACACACTGCCGTCACAGATCAGTGTTATGGGTTCATTTGTGAGGCACCAGTTTAGCATACGTTTGTATCCACTCCACCTCACCTAAATATTAAAAGGTTGGTAAAGACAGCGTGTTTTATTTGAATGGGTTTTATAATTCAAGTTGTCAGTTTTAATTTGAGATGAGATGCCTTCATACACTAATTTAGGTTTTCTGTCAGCACAATCTTCATCGATTAACGTTAACCTCGCAGTGTGTGGTTTTTACCATCAGGGTGTTAAAATGTTCGACAGACTCAGTCCTGTACATTTTGTACAATATAAATCCGTGACGTCAACACACTTGCCGAGCTGTCTGCTGATGTAGCAGGCACAGACAGAGACACCTCGAGGTATAAATGGAAATTTAATCTCAATATGATGCACATTTGTATGTGCTGTCATTTTTCATCACGTATTTTCTTCATTTTCATCTCATTTGTTATATTGCACATCCAAACACTGCCCTGTAATGTTTGGTACAACCATATATTGTGAACATATAAACAAATGGTGTAGAGCCTAATGTGGTGCAGAATTAAGCTGTAAGATCTCTGTGTGTACATTTATGTTCAGGTACAGTCGAACAAGAGAGATTTTTTACAAATGAAAGTCTTCTCAGGTGTTGGAAAAACACAAAAAGATTGCAAATTAAAAAAGATCATTATAAATGTTAGTAATATGTTTCTGCAAACCACGGATATGTTGCAATTTTACGTTTCTTTAGGTTCAAATTTAAATTTCATGTTGTGACAACGCTGTTCTTATGGTCTGGTTAGTTTAAGGTACCAAACCCACTTGTTTTGGCTTGCCAGATCCTGTTGCCGCAAACGCACCAGGGAATTGACCCGACATTGGGTCTAAAATAACCAGTGGTGACTGTACTGTCTGCATGAGTTGACCTGTAAATACCCGCACCAACATCTGTTTTTGTTTCTTGTTTTGTCAGTTTTGTTTTTCTGGTTTGTTTGTTTGGTTTTTGTGTCCATGTGGGAATATAATGTTTTGCTGTATTTTCTTTGGTTATTGTCGATGCTTCTACGAGGCAACCTACAAGTGCAATTACTGTGTAAATGTGTACAGGAGAGGCAGATTGTATTTGTAGAGTCTGTGGCAGGAGACAGAGATCTTCATTAGCAATGTAATGTTTTATGTATAAAGTTGTGTTTTTGTCTGAGAAAAAGTTTCATTGCTGCAGTGGTACTTTTGTCTCATAAGTGGGCTGGGCACTTGTTTGTGCATAACACAACAAATTAAATAACTACCTAACTAAGTGCAGTATTTTTCAAGTACTTGCGCATACATTTTCATTCTCATCAGCTTCTCGTTGCTGCTTTAAATGCTGCTGTGCATAATTGTTCCTCTGTGAATTCATTTTTCGACTAAATACTCCAGGGCTCCAAAGTTTTGTTGCTGTAGTCGAAGTTCAGAAACCCATTTGCTGTCTTCTTATTTTGTCTTTATTTTGTCCTATTACAATGAGACTGCAGCATCATCCCAGTTGAACCCAAATCGTAATTAAAGTTTCTTCCTCCAACCTTATCTGTATCTGCTTATCAGCAGAGAGAAATCGGATTTTAATGTGGCTCTGGATGATAAATGCAATCTGTGTACATAAATCATATCAGGACACAGTCTGCATGAAAAGTGAAAACTAATAACAGCCTTTCTTGTCAGTGAAGTGAAGATTTAAGCTAAATTCTTTTCAACATCACAGAGTTGCATTTTGCCGATATAGCACACTTTATTTTTTCTTGTTTCGTCCTCCACTTCTTTCTGTTCTTGCTGTAACATGTTGGATTTAACACTGTTCTTGCACTGACTTAGATGAGAGGACTGATACCACTCTCATGTTTGCATGGTAAATAGCTAGAACCAGCAGCCAGTTAGCTGAACTTAATAACACCTCATGAAGCTGAAAGTGGGGGGAGCAGCTAGCCTGTTTATCTCCAACGTTTAAATAAAACATAACCATCAAATAAGAGGGTTGGGATGTACCCAAAGTCTGCATACGAAGGAGGGTGGGGTTGATCTGACATTGACACAAGAGATCATTATTTCCTGTTTCCAGTCAACGTTGTTTATTTTATAGCATGACTTTGATCATACCGTAACTTTTACCATGTGTTTATTATCTTAACAACAACCACGAAGCTCTTTATTTTAAGTAAGTAGTGAGTAGCACCATGGTTTTTTTCTTTAAACTAAGTTGTTTTTGTTCATAAACCTAACTAACCCTAACTAAACATCAACCATGGAGTTATCATATCATAAAAGTCACTTTTAAAAAATGTATTTGCAACTTTATTCCTGTTTACAATCACTTTCATTTGTTGTGTAAGAAATTACAACTACATGCACCTAAGTGATGTGCTGGTGCACCTGCAGCCAGGGTAAAAAGTTTGTCTGGAGCCCTATCTAATGTACAGACATGAGACTGGTAGTAATCTTTTCATCGTTGTTACGGCCCTAACGTAAACAAAAGCAAAGACTCAAACACAACGAGGCCAGTAACATATAAAGGACGCCGACTCAGCACAGTCAATAACAAAAGAGGATTTATTTGATTAAAGCAAAAACGGCCGTAGCCGAACACAATAAACCCCGATAATTAAACAACCCAAAACAAAATAAAAGGGGCAGGAGTTCCTGGCCAAAATGAACAAAAGGAGAGAAGAGACCCCAGACCAGCCTGCCACGACCGTCGCATCCGGGGTTCCTCCCGACTAAACTGCCTAACCACAAGAACTAAGCTATAAAGGGAAAACAATAAGGACACGAAAACAGGACTACCAGGAACTCAAACCCAAATGAAAACTACAAAGCCTGGACACTCTAACAGGCCAGGGAAATGAAAGCAGACACAAATCAGGAAAACCACAAAAGACTGCGCGACCAGCGCCCACCTCCCTCCTCCGGCACCACACCTGCAAATGAGAGAGAGAGAGAGAGAGCCGCCCCGCTGCTGCCTCCTTTTAACCTGCTCAGGTGATTGCCAGCACCTGAGCTCAGGCAGAGCAGGGCGGAGACAGAGGACACACACATACAGGTAGACTACTGCTACCTGGTCACACGTAACAATCGTACTCTCAAGAAGCTTATCCCCCCCCCGAAAAAATTGCCTTAACCAATAACACAGCCTTAACTGAAGTGAGACTGAAACCGAGAACAGTGTGTCACTTCAAAATAGCTGACACATTAAACATTCACTCTGTTTTCACAAATCCAATACTGACGCTGAGTTAGAACAGCTGGTAAATTTAAGAGGGAAACACAATCTGTGTCCCAGCAGCAGTGACTGAGAGCTCTGTCCACAGAAACCTGGTAAACATTAGCAGACTGTGTGCATTTTTGGGTACTGAACTGTGTAAATTGCCCATTTTGGAGCTGCCAAAGTACAAAAAATTGCCTCGTTTAGATTTGAAGCGAAAATGTCTGGTGGTTTCATAAGTGTGTCTGGCAATGTTTCAAGAGAGAGGTTTGATAACAAATGTGTGTCCACCTGTGTGTTAAAACTGAACGCTTGTGTACGTGTGAGTGAAGCAGAGGGAGGAGATCATAAACTGAGAAGCATATTCATGTGAAATATCAGCTTTATCTGCTTTGCTCATACACCTGCTTTCTCTCATTAGCTATCAAGACGTGATGGCTAATAAAGCACCATGTCTCTTGCATGTGTACTATTGTATACTGCACCACTTACACTCTGTACTCTGTGTCCTTGTCCTTGTTCAGACTCCAGTTTACTGAGGCATAAAAGTGCTGAATGCCATTTCCACCAATATAGCGAGAGATTGATTCAATTTAAATTTAAGTTTGAAAAGCCTCGGCTTCAATGCATTTGATTTTTGTGACCGTGGCTCCTCTGGAAAATCTTGCATTCCAAAAGTATCAAGTTTTAAGGTGATTTATGTGCGACAGCTCAATCCATGATGTTGTGGTGGAGACAGGTCTCTATGAAGATGTTCTGGTGCAGAAAGGTCTCTGTAAAAATGTTTTGTGATGTGGTGGAGACAGGTCTCTGTAAAGATGTTCAGTGATGTTGTGGTGGAGACAGTTCTCTGTAGAGATGTTCAGTGATGTTGTGGTGGAGACAGGTCTCTGTAAAGATGTTCTGTGGTCTTGTGGTGGAGACAGGTCTCTGTTAAGATGTTCTGTGGTGTTGTGGTGGAGACAGTTCTCTGCAGAGATGTCCAGTGATGTTGTGGTGGAGACAGGTCTCTATAAAGATGTTCTGTGGTGTTGTGGTGGAGACAGTTCTCTGTAAAGATGTTCTGTGGTGTTGTGGTGGAGACAGTTCTCTGCAGAGATGTTCAGTGATGTTGTGGTGGAGATAGGTCTCTGTAAAGATGTTCTGTGGTGTTGTGGTGGGAGAAATGAAAGATGGATTAGCATGGCTCTTATTGTGACTTCCCTGACTTCAACCAAAACTCTTTGGATTAAAGGCTCATCAACCTGCTTTCTTCTCCAGTGATTAATATATTTCTGTCACTGGTAATACAACAAAAATGTTGTGATATCCGTAGTAGCTACCGACCGCTGCATCTGCATCATTTCATTTTTGACTGAATAACCTTTCGATGACATAAAGGACAATATAAAACAACATGCATTTAAATGTTTATTTAATTTAACTTACATGCCTGACAAAGCCTGTCTTGTTCATCAGTACCAACATAAAAAAACAACATCTGGTTTCCAGTTATGTGACCTGTATATTCATGTTCAAACAAAAGCTATGCATAATGTAACATGTGTTATTGACTGAGGATCTAGTCCTGTCTCAGTAAAGGTTGTGAGTTCTCTGCTGAGGTCTCGGGGGACTGGTATCTGACTGTGAATGACTGCAGCCCCTCGGCGCTCACACTCCAGCTGGGATCAGCTCTCCATGACCATATCTATCCAGAGGCCTGCTATTCAGCCTCATGATGCAGCAGCACCACCAACATCTCAGCCAAAGGGACAGGCTTAGCCTTGGTTCAGATAACAGATGTTTACTGTTTTATACTCATTTTTTCTTTTGTTCTTTGTCTCCTCACCTCTCCTCAAGGAGCTGTAATGCACCATTTGTGCACGGCTCAGTAACACTTGTCGGATCACGATGTGCTGGGCTGGAATATACACCCACTTCAGCTCTGTTGTGCAGCAGAGGAGGCATCCTCGCACCTACTGGATGTCCCTGGGATAATTGGCACAGAACATCTTGTTATTGGCCCCTATTTTGGTGCAACGTTCACTGTTTGTGAAGTCTTTCCCTGTGGAAAAGATGATTACGTTCTCTTGCTTTGTCTGTGTTCAACCTTGGCTGTGTCATGTGACTAGTCATTTCAATCCTCACTGGTTGTCATGCCAACAGCATATCTAAGGCTGTTGTGCCAGTTCAGTGGAGAGATGGGATGTTTGCACTTCACAGACAGGCAGGTAGGTGCACGCAGTAGGTCAGAGTGTGAGCTTTGCTTTGGCTGGTACTCAGATACATTTTTAAAAAAAATGTTTTTTCTTCCAGTTTTGTAATGTTCAAATCTTATCTGTGATCTGGAGTAATGTACAGGCCTGATGCCCAGATTAGATAAGTCTCTAAATCTGCAGTGAATTAACTGTAAATGCATCTTTTCCATCGCTGATTGTCTGATAAATATTCTGTTTGCATTTTGAGTTTTCCCTCAGGAGGAGATGGGTTTTAAAATGTCCTTTAAAAGGCCAATTTCAATTCTTGAATTGAATTTAGCCTTTTGTATTGTATCGTGTAACGCCAGCAAACAGCAACGTTAACTAGGACGTCCTTGAATGCTAACGTTAACTGTTGTGGGGGGAAAAAAATGCCATATACTTTAGTGACTTGATTTTATTGACAGTTTAAACTTTGGCAGAAATGTCTGCTCATGTAGAACCTGATCTTCTATAGCAGGAAGCTCTGGAAGAAAATCAGTTTTCAGGGCCTTGAAGTTTAGAAAAATCCTCTTATTCCACGCTGAGCTACAGTATAATGTGTGAGCTTTCTCCACCATTTCACAGCAGCTATATGATGTTTCCATTGAGAGGCGTATTTTAAATCTGTGAATCCATGTTTTTATGGCCATGATCAATCGATTTGAAATGTTCCGGCTGTTCTGTGCATCATTTAATACAAAAGTTCAGCTTGATATATTCGGTTTGTTTTGAAAACTTTGGGATCTTCTTTTGAATTTATATAAAAAATAAAGATCAATGGAATAAACAGCTCATGTGCAACCTGTAAGATGAGATGCCGTAAAGTGTTACAAGCCAAACCGAACCAGTGTTTTGAGTTTTTAAAGCATTTCAGAGCCGTGAAACACTGTTTTTTATGGATACTTCTCAATTTTGTTTGCCCCTTTTTGGTGATTTTAACTATCTTGCGAACATGCTGATCAAATTTAATTCAATTAAATTCTTCTATGCTCGCTGTTGTCTCGTACAATGCTGCAGGAAAAAAGTCTCCTGGGGGCAATAACATCTCATATTAACAGAGGTTGTTGTTATTGCCTCTATCAATAGTGGTTGCTGATAGTTACCCCGGGAGGAAGAGTTGCAGATACACGGTCATTATTTTACTCAGATGCCTTTTTTTTTTTTTTTTTTTTGTCCACCATTAAAAGTTTGTTGCGACCACATCGTGATCTTCAGGGTGATTAATCATTACCTGTGAATGCACAACTCAGAGTTCACACTTAGTAAGACTGAAAGTAATTTGTGTCTGTTGGAACAAAATGTCATGAATATTATGATTTCTTAGCACACAAAAAAAGATCCCAAGATGTCTCACAGTGTCCTGAAGAATAAAGATGAACCAGTATCAGAAGCCTCCTGGCATTAATTTGTGTATCACCGATGACTAATTACTTTTGTCCTGTTCCCGCGGACTAAACAGGGATGTAATCCTTTTTTAAAAATTCTAGTAAGTTGTACAATTTAATGAGTTGGAGCCTCAGGCATTCCCAGTCCAGATGGGATCCATAATCCTCCAGTGTGTCCCGGGTCAGCCCTGAGGTCTCCTCCCTCCCAGGCACCTTCAACAGGAGGCAGCCAGTGGGCATCTTCACCAGCTGCCCTGCTCTTATCTGACAGACAGTCGGTCTCACTGTGTTTCCTAATCCCTCTGCAGAGTAAGACTGCAAGATGGCTGCTGCCCCCGTCACCTGGATGGGTCGGGCCTCTTTGTTCTGGGAGGATTGTGAGCTCTGACTCAGAGGTGGCGATCCTCGTTTGAACTCCTGTCAAGCTGAAATGCAAAGTGCTTCAGTGCACATTGAGGATTACGGTCCGATGAAGCCGGGAGGACAAACAGCAGAGAGAACACGTACATGTCATTAAACCTTCAGATATGCATCCAGTGACCTTTCATTAATGGGATATCAGGAATATCTCATACAACAAATAAATGCACAAAACAATGGATCTAATTAGAGAAATCTGGATACAGCGTTGGATGCGGAGCCCTGTTCTTCTGTAGCGGAATAGCAAAAATTCTGATAATGAAACATTTCTCGGGGGTTGTGACGCTAAAAAAATCCATTGTTCCCAGACGCTTCTTTCACAATGTAAGCTTATGGGAAAAAGTATTTTTTGCCCACAGTGCATCATGTGACAATGTAATTACGTGGTTTGGCCACTATGAAAAATCGCTTCAAAGCCTGGTGCTGTTCCCGGGTTACAGTTATGGATTTAAGAAAATCCTTTAAACACTTGAAAGTTAATTGGCGGCTAAGAATTTATTTAATTCTGACAAGTCAGCTCAGAAGATAAATGGTTATTCTCACACACTTGCAATTAAAAACAATCCTATTACATACATTTCTCCTTCTGTGCCTTTGTACTCCAGTTCGATTGCACACATGCTTCTTCCATTAGGATTATAGGGTGTACATGCAGTAACGGAGGCTTGCATGTGATAAAGTGTGAAGTGTTTCTGCGTCTCCTGATTTTTCCAGAGTGCAGCGCGTTCACCTGCATTAGTCGTTCTGACTAACGTGATTTATAAAATGTGTATGAGGACGCTTGCAGAGGCAGCGTCATCACTCTACATTCAGCAGCAGAGAGCTGCTTATTCATGTGAGACGTCCCAACTTTATTACATTTCATATATATTTTGTCGGAACAGGGAGATAAACAAATGCTGATTTGCCCTTTTTCTCCTACTTGTAATGCATTTAGTTTCTTATATCACAACCAATATGCCTCTCTTCCATCATCCACTTTGACTTATTACTTTGTGACAAATGAAAAAACATGTTCACATATATTGTACCGACATATTGAAGATACTGACATGTATTTGCACTTACACGTGTTTACATACATCGCTTAAAAATCACACGACAGACAGGTTGAGGAGGTATCTGTCGTTATACTTGCATTCAACAAAACATACTCTCTAGATGTTGCATGTGTCTTTAAACCCCGTCACTAGCAATTTATCATATCTACCTGATCAAACTGCTCCTTTAAGAAACCTTTTCAGTCTTTATTTGAGTCATTAAATGCTGTTCTGTTACCTGCGCTGTCAATCTCTCTGTTAAGTTTGTATTTTCAAGCAACGCTGTTTGATTTGCACATGAAAAAGTGCTTTCAAATACAAAACAATCCAGTCAATAAAAGCATAAACAAGCCCAGTATCTGACTGACAGCATTTCAATATTGGACGTCCTTCTGAACTTTCAGAGGCTTTCAGGGGGGCGAGGGCGAACAATGGAAACATCCATCCACCAATAATTTAATTCAGAGCGTCTTCTCCCGCCACAATAGATACGGATGAGTTTCATCAACGGATGACCCCATAACTACTGTTTTGAAACTAATCAAATCTAATCATCACCATCGCTGTTGATTATTCAGTGTTTAGCATAATTACGCAAAAGTTCAGGGTCGCCGCAGAACTGAAGTAAACTGTAATTTGTCATGAACCGATCATGCAGCTGCAGCTCGGCAACATTATCACACAGAGTTTATGGCTGGATCGTATCTATTTATGGAGGCAGCAGACAACGGGCTCATTCGTCTCTATAGTTTTCACACAGAATCATGAGCAAGTGCCACACGTGAATAATTAGCTCGAGGTTAGTTGAACTGCTTACTGGCAAAAAGTACCTGCTTACAGTGCATGTGGTCTATTTTCAGATGGAGTTGACTCGTGCATAGGCCATGTGATAAACTTAATCACTGGTGTAGCCTATTTAATTAAAGCATGAGCAGGTGAATTCTCATGCAATTTCAAGATTCAGATCAGGGGAACACCAGTGAGGGATGAAGTTCAAATGAATGCAGCAATCCAAGACAGATTTTGTTTATTAAACCTCCACAGGCCTGTCATATTGATGAGGTTGTTACTGGTGCATTTGTGAGGTCTCCCTGTCAGTCAGAGCTCCTTCCTGAAAAAACCTTTGAATGTGGAATAACCTGCAGGAGACACGCAGGATATTAGGCCGGTGCAAAATGCATTACGAGCCCTGAGTAAACTCATATCTGCCTCACATGCAGCATCACTGTAATATGAACCATGTGAGGCGGGGAGGCACTTAGCACTTCATGGGTTTAACCTGCAGAGCTGCGTTGCAAATCCTTTTAGTCGTCGCTAAGAAAGAACAATGAAACAGGACTTTCACTGCAGCATCAAGCTTTAACAAATCCTCCAAAAAATAACAGTATTTAATGTATTAAACCAACTGCCAATCCTTTGACTTTGACTAAACTCTTTGAAAAAAACTGTAGCAAGCTAACATTAATTCTGTAAATTAGCTTTTTCAGCTAGCTCAGTTAGCTATGTAACAGTTACACCTGCCAGTTCTAGGTGTACATACGCCTATTTAGTAATAACTTAGCTCTGTAGCAGGCTAACGTTATTCAGTCAGTTAGCTCATTCAGCTCGCTACACAACAGTTTCACCTGACAGTTACTGAGTGTAAATATTAGTTGTAACAACTAAACTCTTTAAAAAACTATAGCAAACTAATGTAAAGTCTGTCAATTAGCTCGTTAAGATAGCTCAGCTAGCTACAGTTACACCTGGCAGTTACTAGGTGTAAATAGGCCTATTCTTTAGTATTAACTTACCTCTGTAATATAGCAACCTAATGTTAATTGTCAGTTATTAAGCTAACTATGCAAAGTTAAACCTGGCAGTTAATAGGTGTAAATATTTAGTTACAGTTAAACTCTATGAGAACTTTAGCACGCTAACATTACAGTAAGTCTGTCTGTTAGCTCCTTCAGCTAGCTACACAGCAGTTACACCGGGCAGTTAGTTATTAAGTTACAGCTTGACTCTACAAGAACTATAGTAAGCTACAGTTAAGTCATGAAAGATTATGCTACAACTAGCCTCCAGAAGCACTTATATGTGGCATAATAATAAGTCTTCACTTGGCAAACATGTTATAAAGTCTATGTCTGAATTCACAAACAGCTTGTTTAATGGCTCCTGCACCTTAATGTTGACATATTTTATACGTAGGTTGTAAGATTAGTACTATTGTACAATAGTGTTGTGGACATGTTTCGAAATAAACTCTGTTTCATTATGGAAGCAATTTTCCATTTATGCATATTAATATGCTTTAAGTGTTTACCGAACAGGCCTAAAGTGGGGAGTCTGACATTAAGCACTGAATAGCAATCAGTCAAATTACAACTGGATCACATAAGTCTTCCTTCTGACTGCATTTCCCCCCCCCACCCCCACCCCTGAGCTCTTTTGTCTGATACATGGACTCAAAGTGAGTCACTAGAGGACAAAATGTTATGTACCACAACTGAAACGCAGATGGCCGTGAGCTTTGCTTGAGCCATCACTCATTGCTCACTCACAGGTTAGCATGCCAACCAAGTCAGAGGAAACTGTCACAGTACACCAGTCGCTTTGGCAAGAAACCCTGCTGCCTAAAGTCTAACTGCTCCATGTGGTGGATATTACAAAGTCTCAGTCGCTGGGATCAGAATTATAAGCTGATGAAATTCTAATTATATTCAACACTTACTGGACATTTACTGGTTTTTATGTTGAGAGTAAGAAAGATATTTCATTCCACATCATGCCTGTAGCTGTTTCATGGCCGCCTAGATGTAAAACATTTTTATAGGTGCTGCATTTCTAAGCAGACATGAAAGACAATTACTTTTGAGACATCAGTCACACAGAGACATGCATAGCTACGGCTGGTTATCAATCAAGTGGGTGTGAATTGTGCAAACCTGTGGAAATAACATGTAGCTGCGAGAAAAGAAAATCTCATTTCAGCATGCTGTCAAATAAGCTTAAGTAAAATCTACCAGTAAAATAATATATGGTTGTTTTAAGAACTGCTGTTGCTGATGAACCTTCCAGTTCTTGGTTTATCCATCGTTCGGTCCACCATTTTGGACAAGGGTGAAATATCTCAACAACTGCTGGATGGACCGCCATGAAATTTGAACTGAAAAGATGATGATAGTGAAAATCTTGAGGACATTGGGCCATATTTCAAGGTAAAATAACATATAGCATTTTACCACTTCCTTACCATGTAATTACACCCAGGGTTCACTGCCGGGCTCATATAAATGTGTCCAAGATGTACGTTGATATTTTAAAATGAATTAATGTATTCCCTATCATGACCGTGTGACACTATCAAATAGTAACGTTAGTAAGGAAGTGGATGACTGCTAATATTAGCTGTTATATTATGCAAGCTAATGGCTTATCAAATATGTTGTTTGACCTTGAAATATGGTCCAGTGTCCCTCCAGATTTTCATTATCCGTCATCTTTTTTTTAAGTTGCTATTAAATCAGGAAGAGGTGAAATGATAATGATTTGTCAGATTCCCTCGAAAATGAAGGAAAAAACGTCTTACGCTTTAATTTATGCGAAACTAATTGCACATTCCCATCAACCTCAGCTTGTGTTTAGTGCTGATAAGCTCATTTTAGCTTGCTAACTCACTAAACTATGATTGTGAACATCAACATGTTCACTGTGAACATGTCAGACTGCTGATATTAACACTGAGTTCAGAGCACCACTGTGACTCGTCGGCCCAGAAAGCTGCTCGCATGGCTGCAAACTCGGTATTCATCATCAATAAGCAGCCAAATGTCATATAGCTGAGTATCTACATCATTTATTTTTCATTGATCTAAACTTCAGTAACACATTCTCATGTCAGTACTCTATAAAAATGTTTTATTTTTCTACAATTTTACAAGGCCACTAACACATAATGCAGAGAGAAATCCATTACAGAGATGGCAGAGATATGGATTTCTTCATAAAAGATTGCTTCATAGATAAACAGTTGTTTGGTTTACAACAAGACAGTAACTTTCCTATAAAACTAATTGCATGAAAGAACTTCATGAGCTCTCTGTGGATGCTCCCAGAAACACAGAAGGAACGATCAATGAAAAACTACAGCACATGATCAAAACAAACTCCTGGAATGCACTGAAACATCACAGATGGATGCTCTGAACAGTGAAAGTGCATCTGAGGGTGATGTTTTCCTGCACAGGTTTAAGAGGCAGACCGCAGGCTGGAAGACTTCAGGCGTGCAATCGTAGAAAAACCCAGAGCAGAGGAAGTGAACCAGTGTTTTCTCTTCTTTCTGTCCTTTGATGTTTCCTAGCATGAGGCATTTATCTGCCACTTACTCTGCTCGAGCTAATCAGTTATCAACGAGGAAGAGGGCTTTTATTTTTGGGCCGCTCGCAGGTTTGAGTCAGTGTGTGGAGCTCAGCTTTGATCTGTATCTAGTCCAGCAGATCATGACTGTAAATAAAGTGTTCTTTCTGTTTGCTTTAAGATTCGATGAGAATCAGCTCGGAGATTTACAAGAAACTCAGCTGCGTACACTGACGAGTATAGAGCCAGCATTAAATAAACCCTGAAAAGATTAATAAACCCTGACAATGAGCTCCTCAACATCCATGTTCTTTGGACATTTCTGACATTTGCTGACCGTAAATGACTTCTCATGTCGGGATGTAACATTTTGTTCATTTCAGACAGAAACATTAGCTGTGGCTGAGCGACACTAATAATTACACCTGCGATTATAGAGCCGTAGCCTCATTTCCATTCTGAGTGGCAGAAGGTTTTTTATCCGTGGCAGCAAAATGTCCATTAATGCATCTATTCTGGTTTTATCTGTGCTGCCTCCTCGTACTGGACCACTGATTCTGCAATTGTGTAAGACGGTGTAAAGAGGAGGAAGGACAAAAAACATCACTAAATGTTTTCAGGGATATGGCCACATGGAAATTAGATCATTTATAATCAGTGAGTTTAATCTGTTTTTATTAGGGCCATGGAAAGGCTGTATTCGTATTGTGATTCATTGCAGAATCTGGCTTGTTAATTGGTGTAAATGGGCTTTTTTAGTTACAGCTACCTAACAATTATAGCAAGCTAACGTTAATTCTGTTAGTAAGCTTCAGCTAGCTCTGCAACAGTTACACACAGCAGTTATATCTAAAAGAACTATGGCATGCTAACGTTTACTGTGTCAATTAGCTCATCAAGTTAGCTACGTAACAGTAACACCTGGCCAGTGGGGATCATCCCTATGTTCCCCGGGTCCTATGTTCCCCGCTTTGTATGTGACCGGGAAACATGGGACCCTTTTTTTAGAAAAAAGTTAGTTAGCTCTTTCAGCTAGCTACACAACAGTTACACCTTGCAGTTATTTGGTTTGTCTGTGAAAAAAACTATAAAAAGCCAACGTTAATTTAGTCATTTAGCTCGTCTAGTTCGGTTAGCTACGTAACAGTTACAGTGAACTAAATGACAACTAAACTCTATAAGAACTCTAAAAAGCTAACATTAATACATTAGCTCATTTAGCTTACACCCGGCCGCATAAGAAGTGTGATGCACCCTGTTTTAATTGAATAATGTACATCTTCACTTATAGTTAAGACTTTATAAACGCTACGTTTGAACATTGAACATGAACCATTTTGCTGATTTCAGACAGAGACAGCTGCCATAATTGCACCTCTGATTATGGAGCCATGGCCTCATTTCTGTCCTGAAGTGGCAGGAGGTCTTATGATCTGTGGCAGCAAAATGTCCCATTATCTATTCTGGTTTTATCTGCGACAGTGCAGCCACTCAGCTCCTGCCTCCTCGTCCTGGACCACTGATCCTGCGATTGTGTTAAGAAGGTTTGAAGAGGAAGAAGAACAAAAAACATCACTACATGTTTGAATGGATACGGCCAAATGAATAAATGGAAATTAGATCATGTATAATCAGTGAGTGGAATCTGTTTTATTAGGGCCATGCAGGGAAAGGCCGTATTTGTTATTGTGAGTCATGGCAGGATCTGACTTGTTAATGTGGTCGTGTGTAATCTGATTGGATGTGCTGAGCTGGGCTATCCTCTTAATGTTATTTTTAAGCATCTAAATGAAGTTTTTGGCCCTTTAATATGTTTTTTTTTTCTTTTTAAGCCGTCAGAATAATTGGTTTGGATCAGAAAATCTCTGTAAAGTAAACAGCTTAGAGTGAAAACAGTCATTAAAGGGGAGAAACGTGTGAGGATGAGTGGCTGAAGCTTTTTGTTCTTTGAGATTCTCAATTTTTGGATAATTGTGCACACAATAAAAACAGACATGCACTCACTGACAATCCAGACAAGAAAAGAGTCTCGAAAGTTGTGAATTTCACAGTTGAAATGCAGCTTTTTGTTCCTGCAGAGAGTCAGAATTATGCTCACAATTACCTCATGAATTAAGCAGATAACACGTCTATTATAAACTGTTTCTTAATCCAATCTTTTGGCTCTTTGTGCTCGTGTTGATGCTGGTTTCTTTGTCCGAGTCTGCCTCAGAGGAGCTTTGGAGGGATTCAAATCAGATCCTTTTTTTTTTTATAAGCCTCCACCTCCACTGTCGTCTCCCTTGTTCCTGTGTGCAGCGCACTTGACAGCTTCATGGGTTGGGCAGATAAAGCTATATGGAAACACGTGACAGGGCTTGTAGGAGCGACGCTTCATAAGTGTGAAGACTCGGAGAGAAAGGAGTGGAGAGCCGCTGGAGCCATCAGCAGCAGCAGCAGCAGGAGCAGCAGCAGCAACCTGTATCCAAGCTGGAGGAGCGCACTCCAACACCACTTCTACTGACGTTACAGAAAAACTTATGTCACATGTAGACTCAGAAAAAAGAAGCTAATAATCATGATTGTAATTGTGGTTTGTTTCTAACACGTGCCCGCTGGTTGTCTCTGCTTTTATGTAAGATCAGTTTGTTGGATGATGCGCTTCTGACTTGGATTTAACGCGCGGTGATAAAGGGCGATTCTGCGCACTTGGGAAAATTATGTAAGGTAAAGAAGCACTTTCCTTCTTTTTAATGTTTGATTGCGGCTTTTAATGTTGTTTCCCAGCTTTTATTAGTACTTTAAATGCTTTGTGTCAGTGTTTTCTTTCTTTTTGTGGGCGGATTCTGGATGCATTTGTGCTTTTTTGCGCCAGATTATCGATAAATCTACACCCAGACTTACTAAATAGCCTCATATTTGAATAACTTTACAAATTTGGCAGTTTTGAAATTATATAATAGCAATCATCCTGATGTTATGTACCTCTTTAGTGCTACAGTTGATCAGATTACTGTAATTGGAGCATGCATATGCTGTTAATCGTTTTACATATTATTGCAAGGGGATTGGATTGCGTCTCCATCTCATAGAAAAAAGAGGCGTTCAGGCTCAAGTAGGTTTTTCTGTTTTTGAAAAGTAAGGAATCAGTCATAAATAATTTTATATGATGAAGTATTCATAAGAAAATCAGCTCTCAGAGGCCAGATGTGCAAAAACTCTTTAGATGTGTTGAAATGCGTCAAATATTCAGAGTATCTGCGATGAGATATGTTTGCATGGTGTGGATAATGTGTTGAAGGTGTGAGCGCTGCTGCAGATATTCCTTTCACAATATGCACAGGAGTCTTTGTTAGGTTTTTCAAACATGTCTGAAATGTTTTTCCATCAATCTGTAGGTTGCCCAGGTGTCTTAAACTGCCGTATTACCCTCAGACGCAGCCATGAAATCTGTGCTGGACGGTGTGGCGGACACCACCTTCCGGACTATTACATCTGGTTTACAGTATCTGGGCTCCAACGACGCTAACTATGACGACCCCCTCAATGATGTAGACTTCAAGGCGGGCTTCTCTCTGCAGAAGCCCTTATCTGCCTTCCGCAGCAACTCCTTCCCAGACAAGGTACCTTCGGACGAGGAGCTCATCCTCAAAGGCATCCCCTTCTTCCCCACCAATGCCACAGACTTGTTTGGCAACCGGAGCACGTTCAGAGATGAGAACACTATACAATGTGGGGAGAACTTTATGGACATGGAGTGTTTCATGATCCTGACCCCCAGCCAGCAGCTGGCTGTGGCTGTGTTGTCTCTGACTCTGGGTACCTTCACGGTGCTGGAGAACCTGGTGGTGCTCTGCGTCATCTTTCAGTCGCGCTCCCTCCGCTGCCGGCCGTCCTACCACTTCATCGGCAGCCTGGCTGTGGCTGACCTGCTTGGAAGTGTCATATTTGTGTACAGCTTTCTGGACTTCCATGTTTTCCACAGGAAGGACAGCCCCAACGTTTTTCTCTTCAAGCTGGGTGGAGTCACGGCGTCGTTCACTGCATCTGTGGGGAGCCTTTTCCTCACCGCTATTGACCGCTACATCTCCATACACCGGCCTCTTGCCTACAGGCGCATTGTGACACGGACCAAGGCCGTCATTGCCTTTTGTCTGATGTGGACCATCTCTATCGTCATCGCAGTGCTACCTCTGCTGGGCTGGAACTGTAAACGTCTCAACTCTGTTTGCTCAGACATATTCCCTCTGATTGATGAGAACTACCTGTTGTTCTGGATCGGTGTCACCAGCGTGCTGGTTCTTTTCATCATCTACGCCTACATATACATCCTGTGGAAAGCACACCACCACGCTGTGCGAATGCTGAGCCGCACCTCCCAGAAGAGCCTCGTTGTTTACTCAGCAGATGGGACTAAAGTGCAGACGACACGCCCCGAACAGGCACGCATGGACATCCGTCTGGCCAAGACCCTGGTGCTCATCCTGGTGGTGCTGGTCATCTGCTGGGGCCCACTGCTCGCCATCATGGTCTATGACCTCTTCTGGAGGATGGATGATGACATCAAGACAGTGTTTGCATTCTGCAGCATGCTCTGCCTGCTAAACTCCACCGTCAACCCAATCATCTACGCGTTGAGGAGCAAGGACCTGCGGCACGCCTTCCTCAGCTCCTGCCATGCCTGCAGGGGCAGTGCCCAGCAGTTGGACAATAGCCTCGAGTCAGACTGCCAGAACAGAAATGCCAACATTTCTGCCAACAGGGCTGCAGAGAGTTGCGTGAAGACCACTGTGAAAATAGCCAAAGTAACAATGTCTGTGTCAACTGAAACTTCTGCAGAGGCCGTCTAATTGGCCGTCACTGGGGAAACTGTGTAAATGTCATCATCCCCAAACAATGCCATTCAACACAATAAAGCAGAAGTTAGATTAAAAACAAAGCAAGAAAAAAATCAAATCCTCTCCTGAAAGTATTACATTCTCACATAGATGCTTTAGTGGTTGCATTAATTTATGTTAGCGTGTGAGCACATGGTGTGCCAAAGTGCCAAACGGTAAGGGACTCACAATTTGAAAGGTTTTATCAAAGACTGTCATAAGTCTGCTGTTTACCATAGACTTCATGATATCCAGTTAGTGAAGGCATATTATATTTTTGTACTGTGAATTCAGGTTTTGAAAACAATATATCTTCATTTATGGGATAAGGGGCTACTGACATTCTTAATTCAAGATGTTTTACTGTGTCATCTAGACTCTAACGTGTGTCTTGCACCATAAATATAAGACAACATCGCGCCTTGACTTTCTACAGGCTTCATGTAAACGTTGCATATAAACATTTCTACGAGGAAATGGTGAAAAAAAGCTCAGATGACTCTGATTGTTTATTCATTTTTTGTACTTCATCTGACAACACTCAGTGAGTGGCAAATGTGTGAAGAGGTTTTTGAGAAACGAGAGGTGATTCATGCTCGAGAGAGAGAGAGAGAAAAAAAAACGACAACATATTTATCAGCATCACAAATAAACTGATGAGACGGAGTTAAAACAGATTCACGGCTTTTGAGTACGTCCGATCTGAAATGGCATTTTTCTGTGGCGGAGTGACGGTCGTCCCTGTCGTCCATTTCCTTACTCACTAGCTGTTAGACCTTTAGGGAAGCGTGTCTTTGTTCAGATGTATACCTAATAACTGTACAGTGTTTTCTTGCTAAATAAAAGTGTTCAAGTCGACTCATTCAGCGACACAGCCAACAAAACAACAACAACAACAAGCTTTTTGGCAAGAGCTTGAGGTCTTCAAAATTTGGCTGCAGCGTGCTGGTCACTACTGCAACAAACTGAAGTGGTTCCTGACGATAGATGCTTTCATCAAATGTATGATTTTACTGAACTGTATGTGTGTGATAACTTGTGACTTGGTGATATATTTCCAACCCCAAGCCTTTTGATCATTGCAGTGAGTTGTTTTAGTGCTACTGTCGCAGCGGGGGCATCATTTCGGTAAAATAAAAAGCAACCCATGCACAGGCCTAGTGAAGTACTTCTGGCGTGACTCTAAATAAAAAAATATGTCTGCTGTTAATTTTTACTTATGGAAACAAAGAAACAAAAGGTTTGTTCATTAGCTGGTGACTTTGGGTGGAAGTCTGTGTGTATGCGTTGTGAAGAAGATCGACAAACTGGCCTTACAAAAGAAAACTGAGAAGATGATGTAGTACTTTTAATCTAGAAATCTCACAGCACAATTGTTCTGTAGACATTTATCTTGGTGTAAAGTTATCCAGACAGCTGTTTATCAGTATGCTTTGCTGCCTCTTGTATTATTGAGTATTGAAGATCAAAATGTCAACTGTCAAGTGGCTTCTGTACAGTGGTGGCATAATGAGGAATCTATGACTTAAAAATCACAATCAGTCAAGTGTTTTTAATATTGCTGTTTAAAAAAAAATACAACTTTTGAATAAAGTCGCAGATGGTTGTCCTGTCGCCTGTAGTCATTTGATTGATTATTTGATGATGGGAAACAGCAGGTCACAGCACATTTTCTGCTCAATTCATCCAACAGATTCAAGAGAGAGGAAGCCCAGCCCCGAGCGATCAGTGAGGTTTCACTGCCCCCTTGTGGAAATTGTCATTTCTGAAGAGAGAAGACATTTCTGCATTGATTTTTAGCTTTATTAGTATTGCTCTGGTTACGTCTTGTAACCCTGAAAGTGACAAAGAAAATGGCCTCCGCAGCATCGTCTGACAGCAACGTCTGCTCTGTTCTTTTCATCTCACGGCTTAGAGGGAAAATTACAACATCTGTTCACCAGATACAAACTGGATTTATCTACCAAATACTCCAATTTATGACAAGCCACATGTGTGGAAAACTACAAGAGTAGAAAATTACAATTAGAGTTGAATTCGATAAATAAACATAGGCCGAGGCTAGAGCCAATAGAGATTATAGATTTACTGATTGGCAGAAGATTAAAAGCTAAACATTGCCTCATTAAATTTCTTACTTGTGAGTGTTTACTTCTTTTCTTTGTCTCACATGATGGTAAACTGAACATTTAAAACAATTTGAAGACATCAACTCAGGCTTTAGGAAGCTGTGAAAGAAATGTTTCACTGTTCTCTAAATAATGTACCAAAAAACAAAACAAAACATTTGGCAGATAATGAAAATAATCTTCTGTTGCAGCTCTAGTTAGACTTAGACTTAGACTTAGACAGATTTTAGTAGACCAAGAAGCAGGATATTATATGGCCTTTAGGACTTACACCTAAACGTATGACATCATTACGTAAAGGTGCACTACATAGTTTTGGGGTAGAAATTTTAATCAGAAGCGAAGATCTTCATTGATTGATTTCATGCCTAAACAACCTGTTTCACTTTGTTTATATGTGGCGGACCCTGCCAGCTTTCTAGCTTCAAACAGTGTTCTGGGGACCTTTTTTCCGCTGAGTACAACTTGTTTACTCATACATATACATGTTACTGAGTTTATATTATTTTCTAAAAAAAAAAAAAATACATAGTGCACCTTTAAGAATTCATATTGTTCATATTTCCCAAGAGACTTTCCAGCTTGAGACTGGAGGATGATGACACAAAAGTACAATCTTGTGTAATCCAGTATTATAATGGATATTGCTTTTTTACCTGAGAACAAATGTTGAAATACCAGTGGCTCCAAATTCCCCTTTCATTTCTGCACAGTTCAATATGAGTGTGTACTGGGATGGTTGAGGAAGTCGTGGCGATGGAAGGGAGTGTGTGTGGGTGTGTGTGCAAGGCCTGGGTCAAAAACTGCAAACCAGACAGGATGTTTTACAACCACAGTAGGCTTTTATAAGTCCAAGTACATGTATGTTAAGTAACTTATTTAGATCAATACTTAACGTGAACCACAGGCAATTAGTTGACCACTTATTTTCAGACTGATTTAATTATCAAAGTTCAAGACCATTGATTCATATTTGGTATTTGATTCTGTGGTGAAATAATGAAATATCTCAATATTGGATTACATCTACTTTGTAGTTGCATTTTAGACAAACTGGCCTGAGAACAGTTAACTTTAATTATTTTTTTACGATTTCAAACTAGAAAAGTTAATTTAAAATGTCCCCTTTAAAGTGTTCTCTTAAAGTGTAATAAACATATGTCTGAAGTATAACTTTATTTCTTTTGTAGAAACACGTTATAAACTCCTTTTTATTGTTTTTATGTGAACGTTTTAGGCGAAAATGAAACTTTTCCGTGATTTAGGGGGTTTTGTAAGCAAACAAATCAAATTTGAAAAAAAGCACTTTCTCAAGGTATTCGGGAAATGTAGTTTTTCAAGCTGGTAAAAATAATGGCAGCGATTCGAAATAAAAACTACAAGTACCAAGATGAGACCGTTCCCTTGCGCATGCTCGCAACCGACCTAATAGATCGGAATAAAAAGTAAGCTAGTCTGAGCCGTTGTTGGAAATACTCACGACTGCCGCCGCAAAATCTACAATCATCTGATTATATACCACATTTACCCTCACTTCGTTTATCCAGAATAATTCGAGATATACTCGGTGACCTGAACTCTATGAGATTTATCAGCAGAAGGCGACGAGAAAGAAAAGAAGTGCGTATTTGTCTGAAGACCGGAACCGCTGCTGCCGTTTGACCTAGCTAACGTGAGCTAGCATTGGTAGCACAGACCGGGGCCCAGGTCAGCGACTTACCAAGATAACAGGGGATTTTAGGTTTTCTAGTTTAGATTTTTAGACACAGTTCAGTGTGATGGCTTGTGGGGCTACTCTGAAAAGGACCCTGGACTTCGATCCGCTAATGAACCCGGCTTCGCCTAAAAGAAGGAGGTGCGCCCCGATCATGTCTCCAGTCTCTTCACCACAGAAATATTTGCGTATGGAGCCCTCACCTTTCGGGGAAGTGTCGTCCAGACTCACAGCAGGTACGAACCTAAATCCAGATCTCACATTTCAATGTAATGTCAAGGTTACACTGGTTAAACAAGCCTAATTGTAAACTTGATAATGATAGCATGTACGCCATTAGCATACCGGTGTCTGTCGAGAGAGTCGAACAAAACTCCACAGGCAATTTGCCAAATTAAATACGTGGTAAGTGTTATTTACGTTGCCTGTCTGTTAACACACATTGTAAACTATGTAGTATGAATCTTTATTGCCCAGTGGTAAATTCGGCATTGACTGTGTGTGAGTTTTTATGTGAGAATGTAAAATTTTAAGTAGTAGTTTGAGGGTGTGTGAATAACAGGGAAGATTTCTCTGAGGTTTGTGTTCTTGTTGTGTAAACAATAGATGGACGTTGTGCTGCAAGCTGTACATGAGTCCTGGCTTTTTTAATTGTACTGTTTGTTCGAAGATGTTGCTTGTGTGTATATATACAAATATGATATATTATAACACTGTATTTTGTTTCTGTGTTTCAGAGCAAATTCTACACAACATCAAACAGGAGTACAAGCGGCTGCAGAAGCGACGACACCTGGACAGTGCTTTCCAGCAGGCAGACGGCTCCTGTCCTCTTGACCTGCAGAACATTCACAGTGGATCTGCTCTCCCAGGTACCAGTGGCACCTCCTCACTGAGACTGTTGGGTAGTTTTCATAGATCCATTAACCTATTTTAGGTCAGGATTTAAAGGATAATGTCAACTACATACAATCTCAACAAACAGCTCAACTCCCAGAGAGAGAGAGTAGAGCTGGAAAGCCCCCTTATCCTTTCATTTTCTTTTGTCATGGTGGCATGTTACCACAACCTCACTCTGTTTAAAAGTAAAATGGACTTAAGCTCCTACAGGGAGTGTACATCAGATAGATGAAGAACGATGATGGCACTACTGCACAATACACATTTTTTTGACCATAAATATGCTGCCGTTCCTGCTTGGCATTATTGCAGTATATTGTATATCTTATATTGATTGTGATGTAATTCTCCCAACAGGTACGTCCTCAGGTGCCTCATCTCCCACCAGGAAAGAGCAGCCTTTATTCTCCCTCAGGCAGGTCGGGATGATTTGTGAAAGACTACTGAAAGAGCGAGAGGACAAAATTCGCGAGGAGTATGACGAGATACTGACCACAAAGCTTGCAGGTATGAATTATTTTTTTTGGAGTGGTACAGACAACAATCTGTAGTGAGCAATCCCTAATGAGCGTTTGTTCTTCCTACAGAGCAATATGATGCGTTCGTCAAGTTCACACATGATCAACTGATGCGAAGGTTCGGAGAGCAGCCTGCGAGCTGTAAGTATATTCATTTTCACCACACACTTGTAGTTTATTGATGGTCCATTTCAGACTTGTCTCTGCAGGTTGTCAAATTGTAAATGACACAGTATTTGCTTACAAAGGAGACATTTAAACGAGCTCTATGGAACATTTATAGCAATTTACATGTATTAATCAATTTTTTATTGGCCATATGTGAGCGGATTGTGACGTGACGTGAGAAATGAGACCTTCTCCGTCCCTTGGTTGTCTTCATAAGTCTGTGGATGATCTATTTGAGTTGTTCAATGCTGCTGGACTGTTGGCTTCTTTGTGAAGGGCTTGGGACTTGTGTTTAACATTTTCCTGAAAACAAAGTTTGGTCCTGCTGTTGCACATGGATTAATTCATGTGTTTACTTCTTCCACAGTGGACTGTAGCTTTTGCTGTTAAATGGTGGGGTTAAGATACACAAATAGCAGTAGCGTAGTACAAAGGAGGAGTCTTGACAAATGTGACACATTTTATCTGCAGTAAACTGTAAGAATGCAGTTTTCACTGTCTCCAGTCATTGGCATAATGCCTCACAACAGGCTTATGCTAGCTTGTCCAACTCAAGTTAAGCCTCTGAGTCGGGTCAGTGTTAATGGAAAATGTTATTCCAGGGTGAGCATTTCACTTAGTTTATAATCAGCTATAAAACCAGTGTTTGTCCCTCTTTACTGTCCAGAATCCGGGTGGTCCAACAAAGGACAAAGTTAAGCTGTGGTAACTTTGAAAAAAGTATCAGGCTAACGCTACTGAAAATCTTAAGTAGTGGTAATCTTAAGTGGTAAGTAGAACAGGCTTCTAAAAGTCAATAATTCAACCTTTATGTGAACAGGGCTGTCTAATATGAGTAGAAATAGAATATTATCCAAAAATGGGAAAGAAATTCAAAATTTACTCAAAACAAAGGTGTAGTTAACCTTGAAGAAAAAGAAGTGAGCTTGCTGATTCTGTAGAGGAGATGAAAGATATGTGGTCTGTTTTTCTCTCCTGACTGAGAAAGGGCCACCCAACACTCCTGTATAAATGAGTCCTGAGCTCTAACGCCATCTACTGATATTAACTGAAATGTGTTCAGAAGTGTCCTCATGCTCTTGCTGCTGTGTTTGTTCTCCACAGATGTTTCCTGAGTGTCAGCGTCCAATATCCAGGAATACCATTTTGCTGCAAACTATTCCAGGGACTCAGTGGGTCTAGTTGGACTTTTCTCCTAGCTGTGCCATATCGCCTCTATGTGGACTCACTGCCTCAGGCATCAGTTAGTGGCATCCACGTTTGCTGTGTCTGCCAGAGTTAGGAGGGCTTCCTGCTGCCAACCTGTTGAAGGACTCTCTGTGACTCTACCAGTGGCCTCTTAACTGCCGTGTCAATATTTATTTGGCTTTGTTCTGATGCCTTTGTGAAAAGGCTGACTGCCACCATACACTCTGCCTTTTGATTTTATTTTGTCAAATTTGTTTTTTCATGGAGAGGATGTTGGTCGTGCAGCTTCTCTATGTGTACATTTTGAAAAAGGGATTGACGAGAGGACAAACCAAGGCCGCGTCCAGAGACGGGCATCTTGGCTTTTCTCAGCATTATTTTAAAGTGTCATGGCAATTATTGCTATTACATTTGTATACACTGTATTTTTTTTATTTTTCTGCTTGACTTTTTTTCATTGTATCAAAATTTCATGGTTTTATTTGCTGTACGTATAAAGGGGCTTTGATTCAAGAAAATGAATGAATAAAGTGTTTACACAAATGTTTGTTTGGGTTTGAGTCTCCATGGTTATCGCCATCTTTTGAAGGGATCTCACAAGTCACACAAGCATTATAGTTTTGTAATCCCTATGGTGTCTGTCTTGAGATATTCATTACTCCTGAAATACCACGTAGACCCACAAAGACAAATGAACCCACTTTTTATATAATTTTGACACCAGGAATCAAATTATGTCGCTGAAAATGGTACAGCCAGTCTAAAACAGGCAAATATCACTTTCTTCTCAGTGATACACAGTACCAGCCAAAAGTTTGAACACCTTCACATTCAATGTTTTTTCTTTCTTAAAAGTGCAATGTGTAAGATTTTTAGTTGAAATAATTAAACAATTAACCAAAATTAACAGAATAGAGGAATAACAGTTTTGACATTAAGTTAGCATGCTAGCTCACCCTGGCCTGTCCTGGTCCCAAGCTAACTGAGCTATATAGCTACAGTTAGTTTAGCTACCGCAAAATACTTTAAAGTTTGTTAATATTAGAACAATTAACAAATTATAAATATGTTTTGGGAACTACATTTTTTTTTTTTTAAGTAATAAAGTGTAAAACAGGGTATGTATTTCTTTACACCAATCAGAATCTAGCAGAGTAAGACTGTTGTCAAGGAAACGCCATAAAGTTAGATCAAATCGCATTAACGATCGTGAGGAAGTTTTCCTGGGTTGTTAACTCATTAAAACAATAAATCAGGATGTTTTTCAAACTTTAACCTTATCAAATCATGAACATTTATCTTAGCGCAAACATTTAACGGTTACAACTGATTTAATGTAGATTAGGTGACCGGAGAGGCAACGGTGATACAATCGAACAAACCTTTCGTAGTTGGTGACGTTGTCGGCTGTGATTGGACGAGCTGAGAGGAAGTGGTGCGGTACTGAGGAAGTAGAGCAGCTGTCAATGAGAACAGATTAAACAGACATTTAAATGGAGCTCGTTGTAATAAATAAGTGTGTTATTCTATTCTGTTAGCACGTTTAGCAAGAAGCATGGCTTGTTTCTTCAGAAGAAGCATCGCAGCAAAGGTAACGAAGCTAAACGCCTTGAAAATGACACTGTATGCTAATGCTAACATAGCAGCATGCCTTGACCCTGGAGCAAGTGACAGCAAGAAAGATGACTGTGAGGGACATAACGGTTAGCTTAGATGCTCTGTGAGCTTTCCTCGTCCTAGTGTTTAATGAACTCTTGTCCCTGTTTGTGTGTTTATTTTAATGTGTAGCTGGGTCGGACGCTGCAGCAGCCTGAAGATGTCTTCATACCAGCTCTGTCTGCAGTTCCAGTCTTTAAGAAACAGTTAAGTGTTTTCTGGTAAACACTACTACTTGTGTTAGTTTGAGTCAGGTGCTCTTCATGTGTTGGTCCTCTCAGTTTGTCAAAGCTTCCTGAACCTTGTTCTCCTCAGGCAGACTGCTGACTTTAAACTGTCAATCAACACATTACGGATCAGTGGGATTTTACCATCCAGTGGTGACATCCAGCTGCAGACAGAAAAGCTGGCCTCTCAGGTAAGATTCATCTGGGAGGATGGATGACAACAGATCTCATATGTTGACATTTTGTTACGTCACAAGTCAAAAGCAGAGAGTAGTGAAAAATAGTACTTTTACTTTCCTTGAAATCTACTTTGTGTTTTCCAGGTGAAGCAGGACAGTGTGCTTGAAGACGTATCAGCTGGACGTGGAGTGATCCACTTTAAAGTTAATCGCAAACTTCTTGTCCAGGTTTGTGAGTTTTCTGTTCAACTGTTGTGAGATGAAGTCTCTAGCTGCTTGTACTGTGACCATAATCTGCTCTGCTGTGTTTGTTTTAGAAAATCTTGGAGCCATTTGGAAAGGAGGACGACAGATTTGGTTTGAATAGTGAACTTTTCAATACTCTGAAGAGAGGGACAACATTAGTCGAATATAGGTATGTTTAACAAATGTTGTATATGTGTATCTTCTTTAACTCTACATGTCTTCTTTTTTTAATATATTTTTATAGATATATAGAGTTTTGTGTTTTTATGTTGCAGCTCTCCAAATATTGCCAAAAAATTCCATGCTGGGCACCTGAGATCTACAATTATTGGTGAGTTTTGGCTTTTGAGTTGATGTGTTCAGTAACCTCACACTCAAACTTTTCTGTTTTTAGTTTGATAATATCATTGTCATTGTTACTGTATATATTGTGTAATTAGTAGTTTACTATTGTTGTATGTATTCATATTATTTTCTGCATTTTAATGATGTGTTTTCTATAAGTTTGTGATATCCTGTGATAAGTCTGCCTCTTCCTGCACTTTATATTATTTTATCCTTATTATTTGTGTATGTATATATTTTTTTAATCGCGCAAAATAAATCTAAACATCTTTGTTAAATAAATACGTTTCCAATTGTTGTTTAAAATTGTTTGCTTGCATTCTCATAGCCTTGGGAGGAGTTGCATATTTTTGGTGCATAGATAAAGCACCAAAAATAAAAAACTATATCAGTCGGGCTGTACTGTAAACTGACATTTTAACTGATGGTCAGCCAACTGGAATTAAAACATAATCTCCATATGCAGGTAACTTCATCGCTAACCTAAAGCAGGCCTTCGGAAACAATGTCATACGAATGAACTACCTCGGGGACTGGGGTATGCAGTTTGGTGAGTAAATAATGTGCGTCATATTCAAGAAGTGTCGTCCAGTCTCACAAAGGCCCAAATGTTATTCTGTGGGTGAAACCAGTTTTCCTTCTTGAATTTCAGGTTTGCTGGGTGCTGGGTTCGGACAGTTTGGATGTCAACAGAAACTAAAACAGAATCCTTTACAGCATTTGTTTGAGGTGTGTTTGCATGGTTGGATGAAGACAAATACCTGCGCGCTGACTCTAATCACAGAGAGCCTGAGAGCCGTTTATGTAGACATTTTTGGAAAGTTGAACGAGTGTTTTTGATAAAAAGTGCTAATTGTCCAGGGCCTGGGGGAAACCCTGGGGCAACATGAAAATTAGACCCCCCCTCCTCCCACCCCCCAAGCACCACCAGCAGCAAAGCATTTTTTAAAGGTTTTATTTAAAAAAAACATCTAGTACACAAATGGACTTGCTGGCAGTCTGGAGGAGAGAGGAGAGCCCCCAGGAACTGGAAAGAGCCAGCATTTAAACTTCTGGCCTCGAGGCAGGAACCAATCAGCTCCCTGGACAAGATACACTCACTCAATTAACCAAACACACACACACTGGGGTAACACAGAGGGACATTAAAGCACAGAGGCAATAAAAGCACATACAATAGAAATGTTTATACGACCTCTGGGGTCTAACAGCGAGCATTAAAATAATTATGATCATTAAGGCTTCAAAAGTCTGAACATGTTTGGTTTAGCTGCCTTGAACGTGCTTGAATTTCCCTCTTAACACGCTGTACACACCCTGTGTTAATCAGTACATGACGGCTCATCTATGTTTTGTATTTTTGCCCTGCAGGTTTATGTTCAAGTGAACAAGGAGGCTGAGCACAATGAGGACATAAAACAGGCTGCCAGAGACTTCTTTAAACAGCTGGAGCAGCATGAGAGCGAGGCTGTGTCGTTATGGCAACAGTTCAGACAGATCACAGTGGACGAGTATCAGCGTGTTTACAAGGTGAGACCAGCTGGACTGAACGACAGCCTGACTCTCTGTCAAGTGTGAAACATTAAGTAAAAAAAATAGTGTTGATTGTCCATACATGATCTTTGCAGCGGTTAGGAGTCCACTTTGATATTTACTCCGGGGAGTCCTTTCACCAAGATCAAGCCCAGGAGGTGGTGCAGCAGCTGCAGAGCCGAGGCCTGTTGAAAACCTCTGAGTATGTACTTTAATCAGTGACTGGTACCACAGACATGACAAGGAAACATGTGTTTGGAAGCCAGTAGCTCAGCTGCTTACAGCTGGTTTATTTCCTGTGTTAGGACGTTGAAAGTATTGGCAGAACATCTTTGATTTATTATTTCTTTATTTTGAAAAGCAGTCTGATAATATGAAGATTATTCGTGTCACTGATGCTTTCCGATCTTCTTACATGGACTTGATTGAAGGGGAATTGTTGTATTTACAGGAAAGGAACAGGTGTAGTCGATCTCTCTCCCGCTGCAGACATGAGCAACATCTGTACGGTGCTCCGCAGTGACGGCACAACTCTCTACATCACCAGGTCAGTACGAGTACAAACGATCAATTAAAATACAAAACCACTTCAAACGTAGGATTACACACTTGTGCTGTCCTGGCCTGGAGGAAATACTGAAGCTGAGTTATCAGATAAAAGTGTGTTAAGCAATTATATCTCTATTTTCAATCTTCTGCATTTCAGAGATCTTGCTGCAGCTACCGACCGCACAGAAAAATACCAGTTTGATGAGATGATTTATGTGGTAAGTAAACTGGTGCACGCATTCCTGTCCTGAATAGAGCAGTTGAGTTAACATCACATACACGAGACACATTTATTTACAGCATGAGCCGAAGGAGTGAGACAAGGAAACATTGCAGTCATAACATATTAGAATTTAGTAAATTATGTGCTGGTGCACTGAAATGAAAGTTAGCTACACCAGTGCAACCAGTGTAAAAAGTTAGTCTGGAGTCAAGCACTTGACAGATTTTTGGCGCATGTGTGACCAAAACAGTGGCCGCCTGGAGCCCTGAAACTGAATACCTTTGAACATGTGAAGATGTGATCGCCAGTTTTCACCATTTTCTAGTCATTTAATAGACGAAACAATGGATCGAATGATTGAGAACATAATTGGCAAGTTAATATATGATAGAAACAATTGTCCCACTGACTTATTTTAATAGTGTTTTGATTATTTTGATGTATTATCATTATGTTCTGCTTCACATCTAAATAAGTCAGTCGATTAGTTGTAATGACTAATTTTATCATATTTTTTTCTGCATTTGTTAAACACTATGTAAATGTAAATGTAAACACTATGAATGCACCCAACTGAATATTCAGCACAGTTAAAGAATAGAAGATGGACACCTGTTTCCTCGATAAACTCAAGAGTCATTACGACTACTCACGTTTTCATGACGAGCATATCATGTACCAGATGTTGTGTTTGTCCACTTTGTTGGCAGCGGAAACAAAAATGCAAAACATTATGATCAACGTCATGATACCAAACACATAAATGCAAAGTGGCTGTGTGGATGTTTACCCAAAGTTAGAAACTCATGGATTTGAATGTCCGTGATGAGGCTGCTGCTGTGTGAATGTAGAGCCTGTTAGTCCATATGTTTGACCCACTGTGCTTCATTTCCGTTATACACTGTATTCCTGCCTGTTGTTGCTTTATTTTCATCAGTTTGTTTCTTTTGAAGACAGATAAAAGTCAAGCGACTCACTTCCAGCAGTTGTTCCAGATCCTGCACCGTATGGGACACTCGTGGGCTGACAGGTAGCAGAAAAAGCACCTCAACACAACCACAACCACACACACACACACACAACATAGACAGTTCTGTGATCAACGAGTAGCATAGTAAAATAAGTGAATGCACATTATGGTTAAGATGGGATTAATATCAAATATGTGTTCTAGCCGTGAATTAGTTGGAAATATTTCAGTCTTCCACTAATTGAGACCAAGTTTAGAAACATGAAGTTGGATTTAGCAACACTTAATGTAATCAATGACTTTCTTCTCTATTACTTTTAGTTAGTTTAGTAATAGCTGTAGTTATAATCACTGTAAAGGTAAACATTTTCTCTAAAGTACTTCAAATTAGCTCTAACTCCACCAATGCCAACATTAAATTGCTGCCTACAGGTTAATGCATCCGTAATAATGGACAATATTATCATGTTAATGCTGAAAAAGGCAAATAATTTGATACATAAATGACATTTTTACTGTTATTAAAGCAAACTAATATAAAGATATTGTACCAGAATGTTACTCAGGTAAAAGTGAAAGTTTCTCATACCAATAGTACCTGAGTAAAAGTCTTAAAGTATCTGATATTAGTACTATTTCTTAGTACTTGAGTAAATGTACTTACTAGTTAGAGTCCATCAGTGCTTGTAACAGAGTATTTTTATCGTGTGTTTTTGCCGTTACTGGTAGAAGATATATCAGTAAATGTGTTTTTCACCAGGTGTCAGCACGTGCCCTTCGGCCTGGTGCGGGGCATGAAGACACGGAGCGGTGAGGTGGTGTTTCTGGAGGACGTGCTGGACGAAGCTCGGGCCAGGATGCTGCACAACATGAGCCAATCAAAAAGTAAAGCCTGTCACACATCAGACAGTTATTTATCAAGTCTGTTTATATGTGTACGGTATTTAAATTTCCATACACAAGGTCCGTTATCACTGACGCCGTTTATGTGTTCAAAAGGACAAAACTCGCAGCAAAACTTTGGTTGAACAAACACCTGTGTGCCCGACTGTATATCAGGATACATTTTTAAAAAAGAAGCCAAACATTCAGTCCAGTTTAGGCGCAATAAGCCTGTATTTGAGGACAGAAGTGACACGTGCTCTCTCCTGGTTTCCACAGCAACAAAGGACATGGACGACCCAGAGGACACAGCAGAGAAAGTGGGAATCAGTGCACTGATAGTCCAGGTGAAACTTTACCTGTAGGCCCAAATATTCAGTCGAATCACAACTACCTGTTTGATTCCTTGATTTGATTAGAGAGACTTTGTTTCAGGACTTCAAAGGTCCGCTGCTGTCAGACTACACGTTCGACTGGGACAGGATGCTACAGGCGCAGGGAGACACGGGAGTCTTCCTCCAGTACACTCACGCTCGACTCTGCAGTTTAATCCAGAGGAATGAAGGTGCAGAAGCAGCTGTATTTGATCCATCCCTCCTGCTCGAGCAGACGAGTATCTCCATCCTGCAGCACCTGCTTCGGTAAACAAACTGCATTTTGTAGGCTGTCATCCCTCGATTCCTCTGCATGTCGTCAAATATGAGGCAATAAAAGAAGCTGCCAGTTCAATATTTGATCTATCTGCTCCGTGTTTGTTCGCAGCTATGACGAGGTGCTGTACCAGTCGGTTCAGGATCTGCAACCCAAACACCTGGTCAACTTCTTATTGAAGCTGAGGTGAGGAGCAGGATGTTAGTCCTGAGGGGTTGGGAACTTTTACCGCTGAGTTTATTACAATCATTGATGCCATGAAGTTGTTTGTTCGGCATGGGAAATAAAACGGTGTACTTTTCATGTCCTTTCTCCTCCAGCCACCTGATCGCCTCAGCACACAGAGAGCTGCCGGTGAAAGGAAGCTCTCGGGATGTTGCGCAGGTAGAGAGAAAAACATTTATGCACATAACAAAGGTTTCTCCTGTAACCCCTCAGAGACCCATCATTTGAAACTAGACACCCTAAGACATTTATTAGTACCACGTCACAAAAGGGGCTAAAAAGCACTCCAAAGTTAGGCTAAAACTTGGTGGAGAAAGTTTCTTGCTCTCTTGCTCTTCCTTTGATACTATCCCCTGCATTTTTGGGGAAAAGCCATACAGAGTTTTGCATGCAGTATAAATGTGTTATTTTCTCCTGTCTCAAAACGGTTTATTTGAATATTCCTGTATACCTAAACTGTCTTGGAAACAGTACAACCACAAACTAAAGACCTCTATTGACAATAAGGAGTCGTTTTAGAGCAACTTCAACTGCAGAAGTGACTGCCATCCATTCCCTGAAAAAAGCAATTTTTAAATAAATCTCAACGTCAAAATTTCGTGACACCTTAAAGTGATAGTTCAGGTCTTTCATGTATGGTCATCCGAGGTACTTATGCCTAGTCAGTGTATTACCTGCAGTAGATGACCGTCAGCTCTCCCCGTGTGGAGAAGCAGCACATAGCACCAACAGGAAGCAGAACATTGTACGTTGAAGTTTGCACTATATTTTTTTGTGGAACTTTTTGGTGCTTTATGTTGTCATCAGACAACTGTGTAATACAGTGCCGGGCAGAAAAACCTACTGAAATTATTATTTCTCGTCTTAAAGGTTAAGACTCTTGCATTAAATATACAGAAATACACAGTAGCTTTGTTGTAAGCATGACAAACTTATTTCTACAAAGAAAAGTTTGGGACATTTTTATTAATATTCTTAAAATTACTACTCTTGCACTGAGAAAATGCAACTATTTCAGATTTCAATATAAAGTGATAAATCATTCAGTCCAACGTCTGCATCATAGCACATAAAAATCAGACTTGTAATCCAGCTCATGAACCGTTTACAAAATGCAAAAATTAAATATGTATATATGTTTAAATATGACGTGTTTTTCTCATTCGCTTAATGTCAACAGGCCAGGTTACGACTGTTCAGCGGAGCCTGCTCAGTCCTCGCCAACGGGATGAGGATCCTGGGCATCACTCCGGTCAACAAAATGTGAAACTGAAAAGTTTGTCATTACTTTATCTGTGTTTTTTTACTGCTGCAGTTAAATTGTATTGTAAACAAATATTAATAATAATTTATATTTTCAAAATAAAATCGTCTTCCTTAATTGAACTTTTGCTACTATATTACTGAGTATTTTTCAGTGTTTCTGTTATTTAGCCTTCCCTCACTGATAGAAATGGGGTTGTGTTGACTGGATGTCAATGATTAGCATCGTTCCTGAAGCTGTTGAACTTTGCTCCTGATGGAAATGTTTTAGGCCACCATAGGAAAGGCTCAACGAAAAAGAAACCACCCCACAAACTTTATGCGTGAGGACTCTACATACTGTGTAAAAGATAAATTGAGGGTACATTGGTAAGATTGCGTGTACTCTGAGCTGAAATAGTAACAGTCACTTTTATCACGTTTCCATCTAATTTTAATGAACGCTTCAAAACAGAAGGCGACACGCGATACAAAAGATTACAAGACACTGAAGAGATGATGTTTATAAACATATGATCATACATGCAATCTGTCGTCAGTCTGCTTTCAAGTACGTTCTCCTGCGAGTCGGACACATTCAGAATCAGAACTATGTGATATGGACATAAGACACTAACATTGCACAGTGTAAAACAGACTAATTACTGATTGAAAGAAACTACTCCGTGATAAGGAGCTGTGATATTAATTAGCCCCCTTTAACAGATATACGGAGGCTTCAAAGTAAAAGTAACACTGTCCTGTCACTGCGTATCGCTCCAGCATGGCTGAGGATGTAATTAAAAACTTCACCGATTGCTTCAGATTATTTACAAAAGTAAAAAGCAGCTATCTTTAAGGGTGACATGTGATTGTTTTTTCCTATATATATTAACTAAAAAGATTGCTCAAACCTGGCAACATTAGGCTTTTTTTAGATTATCTGGAAATTCATAGTACTGTCACCAGTCCCATGTCTGAAGTGGGCTGGATCGAGGGAGCAGACCTACTTTAAAGTGGAAACAAGACTGTCGTTCGGCTCCCTGATCTCCCCGGTTCAGGAGCTCTTTGAGGTCCTTATTAAAAGGTGACCTGCTCCATCAGCGAGAGAGAGACTCCTCTGCTGCAGGTCAGTGACTCACACAGTGATCAGTTTCTGTTTGGACTCCTTGTCCGTGTCCTGCCGGCTCAGCTTGGATGTGTCTTGTTTTGGAAGTCCGTACAGGTAGATGGAAACACACACCAGGAGGGCTCCAGATGCAAAGGAGATCGCTGCACAGGAGGGAAAGAAGATCAAAATGAGACATTTCCAGAATTAAAACATGTTTGCAGTGTCTTTTTTTATGCCATCATGCAGGCGTTTTCGGGTTGTCCGTCCATCCCATTCTTGTGAACACAATGTTTCATGAAAGCTTTGAGGGAATTTCCTCAGAGAGAGCACTTTTTGATATTTTCATTAATTTCTCAGGGATTAATATATGGATGAACTAGATGAAAAAGAATCAGGAGTATTTAGGTGGCTGGTATCTACGAGTGAGTACAATCCGATGTGCATCCCAGACCTGGCGAGCTTAAATTAGGGCTCTGAGTTTGATATTGGATCAGGCTTGATTGAATTAAAGGGGACTGTTGGGCCTTGGCAGATGTATACGCTCTACTGAGTGCCATACTAGTTAAAAATGTGTAAACATACAACTCATGAACCCCAACACCACAAACACAAGCGCACATCCGTCATCATACAGTGCAGTTATGAAAAGCTAACATACTTATGTGCAGTCCAAACAAGAGGACAGACGCCACAGTCGAGAGCACGATGGCGGCTGCGGCGGAGAATCCCTTCATGATATTGTCCGTGTACTTCACCACCACTGACGTGTACAGACCGCCCACACTGGCCAAGACTGGGAGCGCAAAGAGCAAAGTCAGCTAAAATACTGTGAGATTTTACTGTGAGAAAATGAAATCACACAGGCAACATCTTGTGTTTAGATGTACTTACACACTACAAAGCACACCCAGGGTGTGTAACCGAAGAAGAAGCCTTTCTCCAGAACCTTGTCGCCATCGTTCACGTAAACCCCGAGGAGGGTGACCACGATACCGGACAGGTACATCTGGATGTTTCTCACCCAGAGAGACGTGTCTGAGCTCTTCAACACTTTCTCAAAGTACACACCTTAATCAGAGAGTAGACACAAACATGTTAGGTATGGGAGCCAAGAAGGTCCATGCTTGCAATATCGATCACAAGCTAATTATACCAAAGCTTGTGCTCTCATACTCGTGCTCTGACTCCACAACAACACAAACACAAATACAATAATATCCTTTAAGCAACATGTGATAAGAAAAGACATCAGTTAGTGTTATGTTGAGGGCATCATGTGTTTACTTGGCTGGTGAATGCTTTGGCACAGTGTTTGTTTAGATACCGAAAGCATTTGTATTTTGTGTTGTAACTTTGTGTCTTTTCCTTAAGCGACCTGTTTTTCTTTACCTGCAAATCCTGAGCAAATAACTGCAACAGCGATGGCCATGAATCCAACAACAGGATTTTGCTCGATCTAAAAAAAGAAATAACAAGATAAGATGTTTAAAACCGCCTTTGCACTTTGAGGAGATACAGGTAATAAACAGCAGAATCCATGATAGAGTGAGTCACAGTGCGTGGATTAAATCTCACTGAGCCATCATTTAAATGTTAACTTGTGCCACCCCCACCTGAACTTTGGTGGCCTCTGCAGGCTTCCATTGGACGAGTGTCACGCCCCCACAGAGCATAAAGACAGATAACCACTGCAGCCGGCTGAGAGAGCGGTTCAGCATGAGGACCGTGCACAGGGCCGTGCACGGGATCTTCAGCTGATAGGTCACCTACACAGAAAAAACACAAGACAGGTCTAATATCTATTGATTGTTTTTTTTTTTTTTACCTATTTATGGACAGGAGGTGAACTGAGCGTTCCTTTACTGCTTCACACACATACTGTAGATATTATGGGAACTGCTGAGAATAACTACTGCTGACTAACACCAGACACACTGAAGGAGTCAACATTCCTCTATTTAAAGTTGAGAGAAAGAGAAGATGTTCTATAATATTAGCGTTCTACCGCAAAACCAAAGGCCAAAGCGAGCTACAAGTTTGTGTCCAAACATTAGCATCTACTGGGGCTGAAAAATTATACACAACAATACATATAATTTATCAATTATTGGAGTGATACATCAAAAAAAAAAGCCCAAGGTTCTCTGGTTCCAGCTCCTCAAATGAGGAGGATGCGCAAGGGTTTGGGGTCTTCCTGGAATAAACGTTAGCTTTAGAAACTGTCAGTAGTCAAGAAAATCAAGACAATAAAAGACCTAACCTTGGGATCTAAGAATGTGTAATGTCATTTTTCACACCTCAGACACTAACTAAGCGTGTGGGTGCTGCACAAGTTCACCAATGATCTACACCTAGCCTTTGTGTTAAGCATGCATACTATACACTCAAAAATCAGAACTGACCTGATAGACCGCTGCATCGAGGTTACTCAAGGCAAGAAAGGCCATGTTATTCTGAACGGCGTACACCACCGAGGGCACGCTCAGCTTCAGCAGCTCTTTCGGGCTGCAGAGTACATGTTCCACTAAAGCGTTCTTCAGTCTGGAGGGACTTCCTGTTTCTCTGGGAGAGGAGACATAAACACAGACAGAAGAAGAAGAAGAAGAAGAAGAAGAGCAGACCTTTTAGATGATTCATGAAACAGATATTCATTCCTCTCTACACGTGTTGAAGCAGTTAAGCAGAAACTTGCCGCTTCTGCCTGGATTTTGATTGGATGTTTCTTGTTTTTTAAGACATTATTTGATTTCCTTTTCTGCCTTTTGGTTGTCTTATATGGATATTATCATGATTAGCATCATCATCTTTCTGTAAATGTTTATCTCATATAACTCTTGTTGTAAAATACTTTATTGTGGTTTTATTACACAACAATTATTAGCTTTAGTGCTCTGTTAAGCACTTTGAGGTGCACTAGAGCTCGACCAATACTCAAGTTTTGGGGCAGATGCCGATATTGATATTAGGAAGTAAAAAATTCAGGTATGTCAGCCAATATAAACGCAGGTTTTTTTGCACCATTACCTAAAAATCAGTTCTGAGGCAGGTCACTGTCCAAAATGACATCAGTGCACTGAAACAGTACAACTCACTGATAATTTAGTCATTATAAATGCATCTATGTTTCTGTATTATAATCCCTTTGAATGAAAAGGTTTTCATATTAGTGCATATACATCTATGAGAAGCTAATATCAGCCGTTGATATTTGGCGCTTTTCTATGTTTTATGCAATAGTAAAGTGAATGTCTTTGAGTTTATTTTTGGGATGGTCAGTCAGACAAAACTAGCAATGAGAGGGAACTTAATTATTGCCTTTACCTGGGAAGAAAAACAGTGTATCCACTAACATTGTCACTTTTCCACTAATAAGGGGATTGTAAAAAACACAAACAAAAAACAAACAAACAGCATATAACGGTGACAAACACTTACTTTGTCAGCATCCCCAGACTGAGTATCAACTTAATGACCTCAGTGATGCACACTGCAGTTGTGGAGAAGTACAGGTCTCCTGATGAGATGGTCCTTGTGTACCGTAGTGCCACTGTGTATGTAGCCGCCACCAGGGTCATCACAGTCAGGCAGTACAGTTTGAAGACCACGCTCACATTTTCTGAGGAGACAACATGTAGTGACAGTATGAACTTAACGGAGATAACTGTCACTGCCCTACATGTCTACCGTTAACTACAATGTCCGACTATAAAATAAACACTTTATTAGTTATTTAACAGTCACAACACGTCACTCTGTCAGCTGAAAATGTCATCTCTTAAATGTCGCTCTTTTGTGTCCTCTGCTCGGTAACATAACGTTCCTAATGGTCTTCTCCCACCGCTAGCTAACACTAGCCTATGATGCTAGCTTGTATTCACTGGCTAAACTCACCGACGGCCATCGTTGCTCCGGTTTGTGTCCGTCCCAGCGGCAGCGATATGAACAGTCCCGCTCAGGTTACATGCCTATAATACTGCTCGATATAATCAGTGTGAAGTGGAGAATGCTGCCCCACCAACACATCATTCACGAAACGAGTGTAGTTCAGATTTTCCTGTTTGGCAGAGTAGTGACTACCTGCATTTCCCAGAATGCAGCGCGAAATGACTTTAGGAAGGGTGCGTTTGTTTTCCGTACCGCCTGTCGGTTTGTGACATGTCTCTCATCACGCTGTTGAAGCCCAGTTCACACAGTTAAATAAAGAAACAAAGAATAAAAACTTAAACTTATTTTTATGACAAAACGTTCCCTTGGTTAGTCAGTATTAAGTAGTCAGTCATAATCATTAAATAGAAAGTCATAATTATGAAATAAAAAGTCAAAATAATGAGATAAAAGTCATTATCGTAAGATAAAAAGTTAATTAAAAAGTCATACATTTGTAACTAAAAGCTAAAATTATGAGATACAGATTACAAATGAGATAAGTCATAATTTTGAAAAAGAAAGTCAAAATAATTAAATGGCAAGTCAAAATTATTAGATAAAAAGTCACAAATGAGTTAAAAGGGTGAAATTGAGATTAAAAAGTCATAATTATGATAAAAAAGTCAAAATGTAGCTAATATTTACTTTTTATCTCACATTTTTGACTTAATTTTTTTATAATTTCACAAAGTATTATGTCCTGACAGACATGAACATTGATGTAAACTTTTCATTTTAAACAAACACTAATAGGGTAGAATTCAACATTGTATATAAGCAAATTCACATAGGAACATGGTTTGAAAACATTGCATCAATTCTTATACCTCGCTGCAACCCTACCTCCATCATACAGGTTGAGTCTTTAAAGGCCAGTAGTACCAACAAATACTTGGTATTGCTGCATGGCAACTGTCCAGGACTGCAAAATCAACTAATAAATAAAGTTAGATGTTAAAATAATATTTTGTGATAGTTCAGGCAGGATACAATAATCAAAATTGACAGACATAAGAGAAAATACACTCAGTGAACACATATTGTTTGAATGTCTTTATTTTTGACAAAAAACAAATAAACATGTCCTAAGTTTCATTCTTTTTTTTTGGAGCAGGAGTGTAATGAAATGCAAAAGACAAAAGTTGGCTTTTTTCCATCACTTTAAAACCTGTTCTGATCAACTTTATCATCATGTCTGATAACAAAATAAAGTGGGGATATCTGAACTCGTTATAGGTTCAGTAATAATAACACCATACACAAGTATATGATCAATTTAAATAAAGGGATACAAATCTGTTTACTTTTATAATGTTCTTTTATTCTCCGGTAAAGCTAATGTGTAAAAAAAAATTCAGTGATTATATGAAATAAAGAACTTGTGGCATAGTGTGACATTTAACTCTTGTCAGGAAATGAATGTATTGCACACACTGCTTGGTGACTAAATCTTCTGTTAAGAGTCAGAACTCACCAGTGCTGTTCACGTCTATCCAAACTTCTACATAACAATCTGTCTGTCTGAGCTTCTTGTAGGGAGCGAATCCTCTCCCTCTAACAGCAGCCAAAATCCCACCACACCAACACATTTTACAAACATCACAGCCTGTTGGGCACATACTGAAGCTCTAAATGGGTAGAGAAGCAATGGTTTTATTACCCATCATAGAAGAAATTCTGATGTTTAAAGTTATGGGAAAATGTCCACCACGTCTTGTTTCCACTTCCCACAAACACCCAGCTTGTGATATTATTTTGGTGTAGCTCTACTCACAAATTGCACACTGTCCATGCAAGCCCATGCACTGTAAGCACGGGTTGAGCTTTGTAGCGGCGACACAAGTGAATTCAGGAGTTGTCAGAGGGAACATGCTCGAAGCCTTCGCTCTCCCTCACCAGCGCCCTCTCCAGGATGACACGGCCCTCCTTGTAGCGCTGGCTTTCCTCAGTGGCGAACTCGTACATCCAGCCCAGCTTACTGTTGCAGTTCTTGCAGCTGACGTCCCGCACCATGTGTCTGCCGGTCAGCATGACTCTGTCTTGCACCTCGCTGTGCTGCAAGTTCACAACCTGGAAGGCAGCAGTCAGACATGTCACTGTAACAGTTAGCTGCTTTTTCAACAGAGAATTTTTTAGGTTTTGTGAGCAAAATTGAATTAGTCTAATAGTCTACTACAATAGTGAGAGGAAAGAACCAAAATAAATTAAATACGCAGTGGTGTTAAAGGATAAGTTCACCCAAAAATTAACATTCAGCCATTAACTACTCAGCCCCATGCCGATGGAAGTTTTCTTTTTTATACATTTCAAAACAAGTCCCCATCTAAACATAGCACAAAAAGTAAGGAAACTTGTGTTTGGTAGATGATTTCTTTGTCGTAACAATGCTTCTTGGCAATAGATCTTATAACGTTGGATAGCCTGTTTATTTTCCTTTAAATGGTGCCACATTTGTAAGGAACATGCATTTGTGGGATGAGCAGCAGAGTTATGTATGTGGGTTGCGCCCATGAAAAATTTTCCAAATCTTCTCTGCCAAACAGCTTATTCTGCTAATGACTCTTGTTTGGTGGATTGGATGATTGAAGTCTGTAGAAACAAGATATATTGGCAATTTAACAATTTATTAATTTAACAAACAGGAGCCTCAGTAGCGTGTGGAAGAACCATACACAGTCACAACAGCCTGGCACCTCCTCCTCATGCTGGTCACCAGCCTGGTCACATACACAGCAGGGTTTCTCAGAGACCACCTCCAGAATTTGGGATGGAGAGGATGGAATGGCTGCCAGCAGTCCTGTCCTCAACCCCATTGAACACTTGTGGGATCAGCTTGGGCATGCTGTTCGTGCCAGAGCGACCAACACAACCACTTTGGCTGACTTGCGACAAATGCTGGTTGAAGCATGGGATGCTATCCCACAGCAGTGTGTGACCAGGCTGGTGACCAGCATAAGGAGGAGGTGCCAGGCTGTTGTGGCTTAATAAATTGTTAAATTGTCAATATGGCTTGTTTCTTCAGACTGAAATCATCCAATCCTATTTCCCTAAAACAATTTCTTCTGTATATGAATGCTAACCACTAATATGGGCTGGGGCTTGTTTATGTTGGCATGACACTGCCACCTCCTGGATAATTTTATGTTTACTAGCAAATGAGAAAATGGTCTTCAAATCTGTATTCAGGAACTGATGATGTTGACAATATAAAATCAGCCACATGTTCAGTATATCACTGTGTTAACTATATAGAACTATAATGGAAATGACTATCTGACCCTTGGTGATCTTTTAACATCCTGAAATGTATGTTGACATATTTTATCTATGGTCCATAACTACAACAGTGATGTGCTGGTACCTTGTTGAACAGGAAAGCTCGGCCAGTGGCTCCAGTGAAGCGTGTGGAGATGAGTTCAGCTCGGTTGGTCAGAATGGTGTCACAGTTGGCGCAAGAGAAGAGGCGTGTCCCACCGATGTGGTCCAAGAAGATCCGTCCCATCGTGTCTACTTTTCAGCAGGTTAAAACAAAAACAAAGAAACTAGCCTCATTAGATGACGCACCACACATCTCTTTTGCAATTGCAATAATATAAAAAGTACATAGAAATAACAGACAGTTGTATTATCTTTTTTCAGGGTGAGAAATATGATACAATCGGTAAGATTTCAGAGATCTTGCATATTGTTTATACCCATTCTGAGCCATGTTGTACATTAACTAACAGGACTGTTGTGGACCAATGAGATGATGTACCTTGATTTATCAGTTATATAATTAGCTGGGTTTGCTAAAGACATTACTGATATTTTTTTCCATTAAGTAAATTAAACTAAAATTAGTTTTCCATAAAGCTAACATTCCAATACATAGTAACATTGTGATATAAAATTGCATTATACACTGTAACAGGTTATTTTATCCATATTGCCGACTTCTTTATTAATGACACCCTATTTCTAAAAGGTGTTGCATTATGTATTATAATGACATGGCGTAAATACTAATTATTAAAAGGTACCGTTTCATTTTGCATTCATTTTTTAGCTACCACTATCTGACAGAAACTAACCACACAGTTTAAGATTCATTTGGTGCTCACTCGCTGTAATCAAAACTGTACCATTAACGGATTTAACTCCGGAATGGAGGGATTTTCTAGGATGCACCTGAAGGCATCATTAGGCCAGTATGTCACTAACAAGGTTAAGCAAAATACAAGAAAACTCAAAGCATTTCCCTGTGGATTAGCTTTTTCTTCGAAACCAGCAAAAGCTGTAAGTTTATGAAACAAAGAACAACGCTACAGTGTGTTTGACAGCCTGTCAGAAAGAGGAGACCATGTCAACAGCATCCACATAACGGCTAACAACGGTTCAGCCTGATGTCTCACCTCGTAATGTTAGCTAGTTGGAAGAAGAGAGGGATGTTTTCTCGTCGAGGTGTCTTATCCACCTGTATTTCTTCACCCTCCAGTGATTAAATAGAAGGTCCCTGTTTCGGTTTCCTCTGGGTCGAGTTTGACAACAACAATAACAGAGAACAGTTGATGCAACGTTCACTTGCAATGGCGTTTGTTTCAGCCAAGCTAGCAGCAGCGAGGCCGCCATCTTCCGCGTAGAACTTTCAAAGTAAAATACTTGTTTCGACCGGGACGTTTAAAACAGCAACATCCTAATTATAATGACTACAGTCAGAATGCCTCACATCTTAAACGTGAAGCAGAGCCCGCACTGAAGATCACAGTCCACATTAATATGTTCGGAATCAGTGTTTGTTTCCAATTACAAACGCTGTGCTTTTATTTTGAATGCCGAGTTGGCTCGGTGTTTTCCGTGTTTCAACGGGACCTTAACGTAGCTCTACGTGATGGCCACAAGGAGGCAGCAGAGGAGGCCAAGCCTGCACTCCCCAGATGTTTAAGGACATTATTTAGCTCCCTTTTCAGTGAAACTAAATCGTAATGAGTATTATTTGAACATTTACATCTTTGTTGGAACCAGTGGTTTTGAGGCTGAAGCCCTGAGATTCCAGATTGATTTGAAAAGACGTTGTTAAAGCCAAAGTCTTCACTGTAGCCGCTAGGTTAATAGCATTAGCGTGCAGCCCTTGTGAAGAGGGTGTAAATAATTTCTTTAAATCAGTTTGCTTCTGGTCTGGAGACTTGGGTTATGTTGTAAAAGCTGTAAGAAGCCATTTTTGTTCCAGTTGTTCTTTGACATTTAAAACAAGTCCCCATTTTTAAAAAAAAATAATGAACTCTGCTTTCACACAACTGCAGTTGTCAAAATGGACAGATTTATTGTGATTTTCATTTTTTTTAGTACCTTTTCTGTGCCAAGTTGTGGCCACGTCGGTGTTGGTGACATGTGTCAATTGAGACGATGTAGTTCACTGAGTGATTTTTATACAAAACTAGATGCTATTTTACTTTAATTACATCAAACTGCAACTTTCATGACTTTAAAAATGATCTTTTAAATTCACAAACATCATATGTGTGATTCATGGCACAGTTTGAGCGGGGAAAAAACATTTTTGTCTCTCTCCATTCACTACCATACAAAGTTTTTACAAAACAAGGTCCCATGGGGTCCACCTGAAGGGCCGTGACTTCAGCTCTCGATGCTGCAACGCTGTTTTGCTGTGAAGCTCCAGAAACGATTCATGGACTGCAAAACTTCACCCAAATTTCCATTGGGATGAGGGTGAGTCAATAATGACTGAATTTTCATGACTGGGTGAACTTTTCCTTTAATACTGCAGACAGGTTGATACATTACAGACATGGCGACACCTCCAGATTTAACAGCTTGTTGGGAGGAAGTGCATGTAGTGTGCTTATCAATTATTACAGACCAATTAAGCATTGATCAAGGCTACCACATGCCCCAGATATACTGTATGCAGCCAAGTACAACAAAAACTTTCGAATAACATTAACCTGGTGATATAAAAAGCCTCAAATCCTCCTACCTTGAAATGTAAATCTAAACAAAAACTGAACTCTTTTGTAAGGAGTTGACTGAACACAAGGGTTCATATGTAAAGTATACACACCCTCATTATTTGATTTGATTTATTTGATGTTGTTGCTGTTAACTTTAAGAGCGTTTTTAAGCTGAATCTGAAGTTTCAGAAAAGGTATTTTTCTCTTGAGTCCAGAATCTTACTTACAGTTTTATAAATATCATAGCATTTTTCTCGTCCTCTGTAACAGGAGGTTCAACCTTGTCAGAGAAAAACTCCTTAAAAGCCTGTCTGTTTCATCTTTTCTCGACACAAACTAAGAACACGGTGATTTCATTCCATGTCAAGTTAGGTCAGTCAGTTTTGAATTGTTTGCACAGACGTTGAGGAAGACTGTATCTTTGCACATGCAGCAGTGTAACTACAGTACACTACAGGACAAACTGTTCAGCCCAACTAAGCCTGTTCAAAGATTATTATAGATCGGGGAGATAAAAGCCGTGCTTCATACGGGGGTTCGTGCAGAGTTAATGTCCTTGAGGGACGATAACGGACTGTAAAGGCAGTTTGCCCTCATATCTGGATTATGGTAATCAGCGATCATAGTTGTGCTGCATTCAAGATCTGCTGGAAGGACACAGTGGAGAGAAACATGCAGTCATGACTGAACAGCTGAGTCATTTAAATGCATACAGACTGCGGGTGTGTGCAGCTGTCCAGGGGATTTAATGGAGTATTGACACCTGCAGGATTTGAGGTGGTATTATTGTCTGTAGATAATGACATAAGGACAGTAGTATAAATCATCTGGTTATTGTTTGCTTAACTTTTTTGCCCCTCTGGCCATCCATCACCTCTCTAATCAGAGCGGAGATAAGAGGTGGTCGAACCTTACAACACTGAAGAATCATCGTTACGTAAAAATTAAGATATTTCTATAGCTAAGATGAGAATATAAAGATATCTGTACATCATGCACAGTTAGATCTAAAAGAAATACAATCACTTTCAGTTTTTCAGGTTATCTCCAAATAATTAAGACATAAATACAAATATTTCATCAAATTATGGGAGAAATGATAGAAACATTTGTCCATTCATTTTAGATTTATGTAACTTGTCTGACATGAAGAAGCTTGTTGGGAAAATCGTTGCTTTTCCTCATTGTGCTCATAAAACCTGTAGATAAAAAGAGATAGCGGCAGCTATTTCTGCTAATAAGTGAGATAATCCTTCCTCCTTTCACCGGCGGTGTTTTGAAACAACCGTCCACACAGTTAATAATTCAGCCTGCAAAGTGGCGTGATACTTGACCTTGTGCTGTTGCCAGTCAGGTCAACATGTCAAGGACTTGTTTATTAGATAATAAAGGGAATAGTTTGATATTTCGAGGGAAATGCTCTTTTTCATCTACAAGCAATCAGCAGCTTTAATTGAAGTGACTTCCAGACGTCTCCTCGTCACTGTGAGGTTCATAGATGACCAGCAGGATGAAATAGTTCAGGCAGCTACATAACTCAACGTCTAACAACTTGAAGTTTTTTGCACTTAAACAGAAGCAACACAGCAGTATGAATACACAAAAGTAAAAGTCATGCATTTAAAATTTTACTTAAAAGTACAAAGGTTTTAGCATTAAAATATATTTAAAGTAGCAAAAGTGAAAGTATTTATTTTGGCATATTTCACAATAATGTATATTATATTATTGGATTATAATGACTGATGCACCATCACTTTAATGTTAAAGCTTGTTAAGCTGGTTTAACTACTATCTTATCTGCTGGGTAGCTGTGAATTTCCTGTCAGGGATCAATACAATTTTATCTTAATCTTTAATATTACATCATAATGTATTTATGTTAAGTAGGCTAAATGTAGAAAAGTAAAAAGTATAATAATTGGCTTCCAAAATGTGATTATAAACTAGCAAAAAATGGAAGTAAAGTACCTCAAAATTGTATTAAAGTAAATTTACTTAATTATTTTCCAGCACCATTGTTTGGATGGTATCTAGAACACACTGGTAGGTGGATTTTGTTTGTTTTGCTAAGCTAAGCTAGCCAACTGCTGGCTCCAGTGACATATTTACAGTACAGATGTGCATCAAGCCTATTAACAGAAATAATCAGATTGAGAGTTGCATTCAGTTTTCAAACAATCTCTCGTCACTTGTTTGACTGCACTTAATGGCGAGACGTTGAGCTTCAAAACTCAAAATATAGAAAGCATCCATTGAATAAAATAGAAGCACATCTGTTGACTTAAAACACTGGAGATTTAAATAATCGTGCCAATCACAGAAGACAAAACAAAGCTTATGTAACATAAATCCTGCTGTGTAGATGCTGATGAGCAGATTTTTATCATAACTAAAAAGCTAAATGATAATGTGACTGTGTCGTAGCAGCTTGTTAAGACCTCAGCCTCTTCTCTTATCACGCTACAGGACAGATAATGTATTGCTCTTTTCTCTGAAAAATGTTAACACCTTTTCCATTAGCTTACCGACAACAATGTGACCAGGTAAACAAGTTAGAAAAACATAAAGTCATGTTTTATTGTATCGTAGATTCTCATATTTATACTTGTTTTTATTTATTGAAGGTAAACGACCAATATAGTGGTCGAAGTGAAGTAAATGTAAGTCTTCGATAGTCCAGAAATAGAATCAAATTAACATCCCAAAGTTCACTTTCACTCATTATCACATAAGCGTTTCATTATCAGGGTTATCGTTTCATCACAAAACCTTACAGCTGTGTCCTTTGGACAAGTCAGCCAGTCCCTCCCCTCTGTGCGTATTTATGATACGTATAGTTTTCTGGACAGGTAGAACTGATCATCACATAGCAAGAAGGCTGATCACCTGACAGAGAGAGCAGAGAGGAAACACGGCTGCAGGAAAAAGATCAATGAGGACGAAACCAGAGAATATGAGAGAGATGAAGTTTCCACAGCTGCTTCTGATCGCAGTCCTGGGGCTCACATGGACAACAGGTTCCTCTTGTTTTCACTATCTTAAACTGCTGTAGAGGATATAAACATTATAGATCATGTCATGACCTATTAAAGGAGCATTATTTTGGGGGGATGAAAGTGGATTTGATGGTTTTGAATTATTGACACCCATCAGTGGAGGAAAGTATATTAAAATACATTTAAAAAAAAAAATGTTTTCAGCTCACCCTGAGGATTATTTTGTAAGACAGTTAGTCTTGAAATTAAAATTAATTTTTAGTTTATAATTCTTGGACTCCCCTTTTGATCTGACAACAAAACAATTATTTTTTCTGCTTTATGCCTTTTATAAATTATTTTGAAATGACAAAGTTTTGCATCCAAAGATTCTGCACGGCTCCTCAGTTGTTGAGAGTGATGAGTTAATGTAGCATGCTAATGTCTTAGTGTAATATATTGGTGTGCCTCTAAAGTAAAGAGGGTTTTCCCATTATTTCCAATCATTTCTTTTTACAAATAGTATGAAAATTGTACATAGGATCTCTACAAGCACACCAATCCCAATGGAGACGCATGAGTTGATGTGTTTTACATGCTTGTGGTGCAAAAAGGGTGACATTCAGGCTAAAAGAGGAAATATACAATAGTAATATGTGTGTTTTAATACTTCATCAACTATATTTAATACACAAATGTTTATAATAGTGTTTGTTACCAATGCCTGATTTCAGTAACCGGGCTGCCCTGCACTCAGATGTTTCCCTCTCGGTCGCCCCCTTCAAATGGTAAGTCAAGTCAGGGTTTTTAGTTCGACTACAATTTTTTTTTATTTCTGTTTCGCAACAAAGCAAATTCTCCTGCATCTCAATGCAGATATAACATTTAAATGTTCCTTTTTTCTCTCTTAAGTGAACAGCGTTAGGCCCTCAGATGTGGCGGCTCTTTCCTCTATTGGACTTCACATGCACAGGTGAGCACAGGTCACCAGTCGGCTTCCACCTTGAATTGATGATTGTGCAATAAGGACTTCAATTCAACGATGTAGAGACACACTCACACCCTGATCTTTTCTTTTCCAGCAGCACTGAGCTATCTACAGTGGTATCACGACTCAGAGGTAAGTATTACTTTGTTGTTCGTGGTGTTTATGAGGCCTAAACCTGAATGTATCTAAAATAACTTACTTAATTTAATTACTGCACTCTTGCAAGCTTTACTTATCACGCATACTGTATGTTCAGGATTGCTCTGAAAGCTTCAGTATCTTCTGGTCACTTTCACTAAAACTTGATTACAGTCTAAATACACGGTGTAATTCATCTGAAGAGGTTGATACGAGCTTCTATCACACTACTGTGCACTATCTTTACTACACCGATATCTACACTCGCCATGATAATTTGAAACAGTGAACCCCAATACGCCTAAAATACACCAGGCCTGTGGTCTGTTATCTTATGTGAAAGCCATTCATGAAATACAAAGCACTGCCAGTACTTCATGGAGATAAAATACTGACTGACACAAAGCAGGAAGTGCCAGTTCAGGATTTAAAAAAGCCCTTTTGAAACACTTTAAAGGGGCACTATGTAGTTTTGGAGAAGAAATTCAAATTCAAATTCAAAATATTAATATTTTTTTCCATTACTGAATGAACAAGCTGTTCTCAGAGGAAAATAAGGTCCCCAGAACACTGTTAAGCTAGAAAGGTGGCAGGGTCCGCCACACATAAACAAAGTAAAACAGTATAAACTGTGTTGTCCTTTAAGGTCAGTTTGTTTATTCAGTTTGTTCAGTCATGAAAACAAAGAGAGTTTGTTTATTTAATTTGTTTAGACGTAAAAAAATTTATTTCTTTTTTAAAAATCAGTCAATGAAGATCTTTGTCATAGTGCACCTTTAATTTGTTTTTATTAGAATAAAGATCTTTTCTGTATTTCATTGTCATGTTTGTGAAGTTTATAAAGTTTATATAAGTTTTATAAATTAAAAACTAAGACACTGTTTTCATGGTCAAGTCCAACTATTTTATCCATGTTTCATGCTCTGCATAGGTTTTAATGGTAAACTTGTGTTAATTTTCCCCCATCAGAGCTGATCACACTCTTCAATCCTGCACTGATCAGCCCTCTGTCCGATGAGATAAACCTCTACGCCCCTCAGTTTGTTCAACACAGGTACAAACAGCACTTTCTGACACATGAGATATGTTCAACAGATGACTCTGTCTGCTTCAAATGGTTTAAAGTTGATTTCTCCTTGTTTGGTTTGGTCTGTAGCACACTGGTGGAGCAGGCGGAGGAAGTGTCCCTCTACCTCCAAAACAATCAGGTATGATTTTATCATATCAGACACTTTCACATCTTCATCTATATCTTAACTTGAGTCAAATTAAATGGTAGAAGACTCAACAATATGAAAAGACTTCCCTGCAGGTGAAAGTCCTGCATTTCTCATTCTATTTAAATAAAAGTGTACAAGTGTTATTCACCAAAATATACGTAAGGATTTCCACTGTCACCAATATTATTATGTATGGCATTATTAGACTGTTAATACTAAATGCTAACACTATATACTGTTACGTACATTAGCCAAGTGGTTTCCAGTCAGTCGGAGCCCTCCAAAGGGAGAGAGTGAGAGAAAAAACAATTCAATAATCAAAAAGTATCTCTTTAACTATCTGGGTATCCTTGATTTTTCTCCTGCAGGCCACTGATGTGGAGCAAGACTGGAAGCTGCTCCTTCTCTTTGTTCAGGTGGATCAACTCTGTGCCTGTGAGCCACAACAGGTACATAAACAACAAAATATATTAATATGGATGAAACTATTGGAAATGAAAACATACATATGTGGTGTGTTTGTAGACATAAAGCCAAGAGGTCAAATTCCTTGTACTTTCAGGTTCAGTCTGTCATCAAAGCAATGGTTGAAGAGGTGGACGATGCTCTGCAGCTGCTGCACTCTCAGGTAGATTTCAGATTACTTCTATATACAGCATTTTTCATTCAGTCGCTGTTAATGTCAATATTCACACATTTTACGCATTCTTTGTTTAACTTCACTGTGTTGTAGCTGAAGCGAGCCATCGTCAGTGTTGCATTGTGGGATGGAGAGCACAACAGATATCACAACAAGTGAGTTCATAAGTAAAACTACACTTTTACCGGTTGTTCCTTAAGACTTACAAAGAACGATAAAGCATATCTCACTGTGATAAACTGAGTTCCTGAAGCGCTGATGAGTGCAGAATGTCTGTGTAATCGTCAAGTTTTATGAGTATAACGTTTTAATGAGTGAATCTGTTTTACTGACAGGATGTGTCCATGCATGGAGACATACAGTGAGGGAGAAGTCAGACTTCAGAGAGCCATGCTGAGTCAGGCTCTGCAGGTTTGTCCATTATTCATATCCAAAATGATCTGTTAGCTCTAGTCAGTCCTTTAGCTGACCTGTGGTGGTGGAGTCTGCTGTAGTGCACACGATGTATCTTTATGGGGAACTTTTCTTTTCAACCCAGGAGTCCTTGGATGAGCTCATGGTAAAGAAACGTTGGTATGGCGACAGAGACGACTTCACTGTCATTTTGCAGGAATCACCGTTCATCACAGACCTTTCATCTATTTCTGTGAGTCCTTCAACTCCTAGTGTTATAGTTTCTCTATTGTTTCTGAGGTGAACAACATCACATGGAGATGAGTATGATGAGACACAAAACTACCACAACTACCAACTACCCCAATGAAAGACAAAAATACCACAAAGAGATGCAGACATTCTACAAAGAGAGACAGAAATACCACAAAGAAACACAAAACTACCACAAAGAAACACAACAGTCCCACAGAGAGACACAAAAATACCACAGAGACACAAAACTACTGCAAAGAGCGACAAAATTACCCCAAATCTACCACAAAGAAACACAAAAGTACCACAAAGAGACACACAACTACCAAAAAGACAAGTAACCTACAAAAAGGCATAAAACAACTACAAAGGGTCACAAAACCATCTGAAAGAAAGAAAAAATGGCTGCAAAAAGACACTGTCTCTTTCCATTTCGGCGTGTGCCTATAAAGGATGGGCAGGTTTCTTTTTACAGACCAAATGCATTCAAAATAAGTAACGATAATGAAGTCATACAGTCAGTGTGTGAGGGTAACAGATAAGGAGTCCTGGTGATCTCTCTGCAGGACAAACTGTTCTCTCTGTATCTAACACACAGTTTGATGTTGTTGATGTTCTGTGTTTGAACAGAGTGGAAAACCTCTCTCAGACTCACGAACCTTACAGCAAACTGACAACCTGATGGTGCAGATGTGGACGAACCTGGTGAGGCCTAAAGAAATCTCAGCAATCTTTCCTTCTTTCTCCTACAGACACACAAACACATATACACAAACATACAGAGTCATTGTCCTCTCACACATAAAGACAATGAGTTTTCTGTCTTGCAGCTGCAGCCCACACGTGTCCAACGCAACACAGACGACAATGGAAATATCATCGCTTTGCCGTGTCCAACTGAGGTGAGAAACTGCGCTGAAAGCTCACACGCATGCAGTTACTAGATCAGCATGTTAACATGTGTCATTATTACACGTACTGTATTATATTCTACCTTTCTTCTCTCCCAACCCGCCTCCTTCTCCATAATCACATCTGCCCTCCCTAAGGACCGACCCTTCCTGAGGACGGAGGGAAACTCTCCTTCATATCACCAAAGTGATGCCTCTCCTCTCCTTCAGCCAGTGAGTACTGTCAAATGGAGATTGTCGCATTGTTGCACGCTTCCTGTGCGATTCTGACTGTGAATGTGCTCTATGTGTGCGCTCAGTTTACAGGCACAGAGATGCCCTGTGAGGACCTCGGACCTTCACCCACCACACCCACCTCAGGTAAGATGGTTTATGCTTTTACACTGCAGAAAGGTCTTGCCAAGATTTGAAAATTTTTAATCTTACTCAGATTTTCTGGAAATATTACTTATTATCTTTTTTTTAAAGTCAATTACTTCTTTCTATATTTAAATCAATCTTGAATTGATCCTGAAGGCGTCTTTTAGGCCTCAGTTAGTCAGGACATGTTAAAATACAGTAATTTACTGGTATCTGGTTGCTTAAATTATTGTTTTTTCTTGTTCCGTGGCCTTTTTTCTTATGTGTGCTAAAAAAAAAAGCTGTTTAATTAATTAAGTTTTGTGTCCTCTGTATTTTCCCAGTCCATGAACTCAGGCCTGGTGATATCAAAGTGGTGGCTGCTGTGGGAGACTCGCTGACAGTGAGTCATTTTCTCATTCTTTTAGTTAGTTAGTTGGATGATTAGTTAGTTAGTTAGATAAATATATAAAAAGTAGGACCATAATCTTTAACTCTAAAACATAGGCTACTAAATATGCAGTGTAAAATTACATTGCCTAGTAAAGTAGTGATGTTGCGTTCCTGTACGTTACATGTATATCTGCAAGAAGTGGTAATCAATCGTGCAAGATAACAGGAGACAGTGCTTCATTTTATTGATTGAAAAGATAATCATTAATCTATAATAGTGTAATAGTCAGATTGAACTATATAACAGTTGGCTGAAATCTTTGCCTCCACTGTGAATGGTCCAAAGATCTCAAGGCGTCAGTGGACATTTAGACCAAAAAGATAATGATTTTAGAGAAATGGAGAGATGAACAAAGTACAGTGGCGTACACTCTAAAATATTCATAACTTATGCCTTATGTCCTCTTCCATCTGTCAGGCAGGGAACGGTGTAGCTTCCAGTCCTAACAACATCCTGGATGTCCTGCGTCAGTACAGAGGTCTATCCTGGAGGTATGTCAGCACTTTTCTCACACAATAGTTAAATTAATGCATTAAGTGTTGGTATTAATGTGTCTCTGTGACCATTCATTTCTCCCATCATAACACTGTATTATGTGTTTTTTGCAGTATTGGTGGAAATGACAACCTCACAACTGTCACCACGCTGCCCAGTGAGTCTTCTAATGACGTGTATATGAGTCCAATAACATGCTGAAGTCAGTTTTTGTTGCTATGGCATCTCAAGTGCTGCTATTTTTTTTTTTTTTTTAATCATTATTTCTTTCTTATAACAGACATTTTAAAACATTTTAATCAAAACCTGACGGGCTACTCTGTTGGCATGGGCAAGCAGGACACTCCTAATGCCTTCCTCAACCAGGCTGTGGCTGGAGCGAAGAGCAAGTGAGTCATCTTCAGCAGCCTCTTAGCAGTTTATACCTATTTAAGACCAGAAACTGAAATCTGTGACTAAACTGCTCTTCAAGAATCAGTTCCTATAAAAACTAAAAGAAAGCGGAATTTGGCAGCATATATCTTAAAATATATGTACTTTTAACTCCCTGAGTAAACTCTTTGCCAGTTAATGCTCAATGCTCAATTTATTTTGTGTTTAAAGGGACTTGCTGCCACAGGTGCGAGCCCTGGTGGCAAGGATGAAGAATGACTCTGTAAGTTATAATAAGTTATTTATTCTTTACCTATTTTTATATTTGACAAGATCCTATGTCTGCTTTGGACAATAACAATGAAAAAGACATCTGTTTTGAAGTCTGACAAATCTAAGAGACATGGATATCATGGTTTGGGGTTTTAGTTGAGTTATTTCCCTTTTTATTTTGAAAGAGCCTCTCCTCATGTCTCTTGGTTGTCTTTACTTCCTGTCTTTATTTCTTTACACAAGGAACTAATTAACTTTAAAACACATGTGACATAGAAAACTGGGGGGGGGGGGGAACGAAGACAAGAAATAAAATAAACAAGACACATGAGGAGAGAGCCTTTGAAAATAAAAAAGGAAATAAATAAACTAAACCCCCAAACCATGTCATACAGTATATGTCTTCTATGTCCCTATTAACAACATTACTTATTCCTCCACATTCTTCTTTCTTGTACAGAGAATCAATTTTGAATCAGATTGGAAGCTGATCACCGTCTTTATTGGAGGAAATGACATGTGTGACCACTGCTACAACTCTGTGAGTACTGATGGAGAGTGATAACTCATAAGTCAAAAGGCACACTTTAAAGACACAACCTGAACATGTTTTTCTTTACTTTACAGCTGCTTTACTCTGTAGAGAGTTATATTCGTAATGTTCAGGACACCCTGGATTATCTTCACAAACAGGTAAAATCAACAGACATACCAATGTAATGCTTTGGCGAATAATGTAATGTAAGATCAATGTGGTGAGCATCAAAACTTAAGTTATATGTCCCCGATTTAATGGTTGTACTCCCCATTGGATGTCTTAAACAAGCTTTTTGGGTGTTTATTTATTATCTGTTCTGGCTGTTTCAACTTTTTCTACACAGTTAGCCTAGCATATTAACATTGGTCCAAAATGATGTGGTATTACGTATTTTTATTGAAAAATGTAACATTTTCTTTGGGGAAGAGCTCAAAACTCTCACCAAATACATGCACCTACGTATCCCACAAACCTATTTTGTATAGTGAATGTCGGTCTTGCTGGAGTTAACTGAGCCTGTCTCTGTCAGGTACCTCGGGCTCTGGTGAACTTAGTAGAACCTCTACATATTATCCCACTGAGAGACATGCACCTGGACGCTTCACTTAAATGCCCAACCTGGCTGGTAAAGTGAGTATCTCTTTGCCTTTAAAAAAATTGCTTCAAAATAATATACATTTTGAAGTTTTTTAAATACACAGAAAATAATACTTGATTAAAAGATACTGTGTGAGTACTTCTTCCACCACAACAGCACAATAGAGCTCTGCATACTTTTTAAATCTGGATTTACACATTTCATGTTTTACTAAACACTGATTAGAGCTAATCTTAGATTAAATTAATACTTGTTGGTGCAACCCAGTCTGAACAGCTAGCTAGAATGTTGTTTGAGAGCTAGTATAATGGCTAGCTTGTTTAGCAGCTAATTGATCGCAGAAAAACTAAATTAACAGATCACAAAACAGCTATAATAAAAGAGTACCTATAGAAAATGGGGCCACGACTACCTTAAAATACAGTCAGTGACTATATAAGCATGATAAAATCATAAACAGTGGTATAACCCCGTTATGTCTCCTTTTCCAGTATTCTGTGTCCTTGTGTTATCTTGCCTAAAGCCAACTCTAAAGCTCTTCAAATGGTGGAGGACCTTAACAGACACTATCAGGTAGGAAGATAAACCACGTGATTGTGATTGTTAAACAGCCCAGTTTTTCTTCAGGCATTGACACCTTCTCTTTCTTTCTTTAAGCGTTCACTGCGTGAGCTTGTGGAGTCGGGCCAGTATGACACTCGCTCAGACTTCACTGTGGTCGTCCAGCCTTTCTTCAGAGAGATCGTCGTCCCTAAACTGCCGGTCAGTGACAAATCTCTGTTTTTCACATGTGGACCAGACACACTTTATGGGAGTTTGGTCCATCAGGCATTCAATTTATAAACACATGTTTAGCACTACAATCATCAGTACCCAGACCTTTTCAGTTCTAGGGCCAGTTGAACCTTATGGTGGGCCAACATTAGCATGATTTAGTCAGTAAGGATTGTTGTTTGGGAACTATACTTATTTGCTTAATCAAATCAAACCACCACTTAGCTTAGCTTAACCTAGTTTTTCTTATCTAACTCTCTGCAAGAAAGTGAACGTATTGTGTCTGTTTTTCCCCAAAGTTTTGAACTATTTCCTGAAAAATAGTTCATACATTTACCTACCTTTTCCACAGGATGGCCGCCCTGATCGCTCCTTCTTCAGCGCTGACTGCTTCCATCTCAGCCAGAAGGCCCAGACACTGATGGCTCGCTCCCTCTGGAACAACATGGTAGGTATCAGACGAGAAGATGCTTTTACAATATTTTGTCCAATTAACACTTAACAGTGAGCTAGAATGTTGTATTAGCATTCAACAACAACATTCAGACCAAGGACGTTAGATTCGGACAGCTAGAATAATGGCTAAACTAATTAGAAGCTTACTGATCGCAGGAAAACTAAATTAACAACTCACAAAACAGCTAGATAACACTCCAACAACCACATTTGGGGAGTAGATAAAAGATCTACTAATAATATTGGTGACAGATATGACAAAATGGTGGATGAAAATAGTAACAGAATATTTAACTAACACCAACTGCTGGGGCTGCTACACTGCTACACTACCTGGACTATAAAAGCCTGATAAAGTGCGTTTGTTATGATAACATCATTGTGTTTAATGTCACAGTGTATTTCATATTAAAAGGCCTGAATGATACTCAGCTGTCACACTGATCCTTGTTTTCTCAGCTGGAACCTCTGGGCAATAAGACCTTTACACAGGACTTCACCCACGACATGGACCTGAAATGTCCGACCCTGGTAGGAAATCGTGTTTAAATGATTTATTATTCTATTGCTATTATTTTTCCATATTTTGAGGGTTCAAAGTCACTGATCATGTAATATATGTTTTTCCTTTGCCTACAGACTTCACCATACATCCGGACCTATAACAACAGCGATTACATATATGCTGGTCCCCCTCCAACACCTGGACCTATCACAGTGAGCGTCTACACTTGATCAGAAAGACTGAGAAGTGACTTCTAGTACAAATAAAATATATAATGTTTAATAACCAAAGACCTGAAAAAATCTCCAGAATCTCACAGTAACTCAAATACTGGTAAAACAGTTTGTTGATAAATTGGAAAAATAAAGGAAATAATCATTGCAGCTAATGCACCATCAGAAAAATGCCACTAAGGACTCAGTTTGAATGACTCCTTTTCTCCATACATTTTCCCACCTATTTTCTATTCCTGCTGATCATTTGATGATTCTTTTCCTGCAGAACTGGGGAAGTAACTTCTCCTGTGTGGACCTTGCTCCATCTGACACTGTGCCAACTTCAGGTGAGACGTACAGCCGTCTCTGCAACAACATCAGCAGACGGTCGATATGAGGTTTGATGTCCTCTTTTATCGGCAGTTAACTGAAGCTGAAACACAGAAGGGAAACGGCTGAGATATTACATTGTATTCAGATGACTTTTGTGCTTTATCTTGATGTCAGTGGGTTGAATCTCCTTAATGTGTTTTATCTGTAGTTCATAAGCTGAGACCAGCAGACATCAAGGTGGTGGCAGCACTGGGAGACTCTACAACGGTTAGTGTTGTAACACACAGATATCCATCTTATTATAATATATATTATATAACCCTTAAAGTAAAGTAAAAGGAAGGAGAGTAAAAAAACATCAAGCAGCAATAAACAATACTTCTCCAGTACTGTTAATTATTATTGTTATGGTATAAATGTGGGCGTGTGTTGAAGGGAAACATTCATTTGCAATTGAGTTCCAACCTGTTGGTATCAGCTATTTAGTGTCATTGAACTATGAACTATCTAATCAATTTGTTATCAGCCAGATAGCTTGCACCGTTGATGATCATCCGTTTTATGTTCTCGTGTTCAATCTTTGATGTAAGATATGTTTGTTCTCTGTTCACAGGCCGGCACTGGGGCCAAAGCAAAGAACATGTTTGACCTCAGTAAAGAGTATAAAGGGGTATCGTGGAGGTACAACATGCCAGCAGTGTTAATGAGGTTTACATTAAACATCACATTTTATGAACCACGCTAATGTTCCTTTGCTTTTTCTTGCAGCATTGGAGGAGATAAGGCTCTGGACACTGTCACAACACTACCAAGTGAGTTTAGTTTCTTTGAGTGAATATCTGACAGGAATAACAAAAGCTCTAATATAATGGGTTTCAGTTTCAAAAATTGTTGTCCCAGTTTGTCACTTGTCACTTGTCACAAAAACAGAGTTCTCCTTTAAGTAGCATGAATGATTGATTTTCAGTTTTAGAGCTGTAATGTTGCATGAAAGAACCCGTTACTCGCTTTTCTTTTACCTGATCCTTTTTGCTCTTTCTCTCCTCAGACATCTTAAAGATGTTCAACCCCTCCTTGAAAGGCTTCTCCAAAGGCGTGGGCTCTTTACAGAAGGGCTTCAACATGGCTGTGTCTGGAGCTAAGACCTCGTATGTGCCTTTTCTTTTTAGTAAAACCTTTCAGGAACTCATTGTTGTCATCTCTCTAACGTCTACTGCCTGTATTTGTTCTAATACAGAGCAATCCCAGCACAAGTCCAAGCTCTCATCAAGGCCATAAAGGGGAACAAGGTCAGACATCCCTCAAGCTAAGTCATTTGTAAAACAGATTGTCTACCTCTACCTTTCATGCTCATGTTTTGTACACATGCTACACAGGCGGTGAATTTTGAAATGGACTGGAAACTTGTGACAATATTCGTCGGGGGGAATGATCTTTGCCATTACTGCATAGACCAAGTAAGTGTTCTTTAAAATCACATTGTACATAGATAACCACACATTTCTTGTGTGATGTGATGGAACTGCAGTTAAAACCACGCTTTGCATATCTCTGCAGAATAACTTGTCACCGAAGAACTACAGCCACAATCTGATGCTCAGTTTGGACATGTTGTACAAAGAGGTGAGATATTAAAAGCTATCAGTTATCATCACCTGCTGTACTTTTGAGTACAAGTGGGTCATGCCTTTCCTGCCTTTTCACCCTCCTCTCTTTCTCTGTATCTTTAGGTACCGAGGGTGCTGGTTAATGTCGTGGAGATCTTGCAGATAGAGCTGCTGAAAACAGTCAAGAAGAACACGATTAGTTGTTCCCTCCTGCAGAGGTTTGTTGTGCCTGTTTTTCTGTGATTTACAATCTTCCTATACGTCATGTAGAACATTAGAAGTCACATGATTTTAAAGTGTCTGTAATCAATATTTTTGTATTATATAGATATTTAATTTTTTAGATTATATATGTATTATATTATAGACACAATGATGTATAATGTAAAAGGAGTCGCTCATAGTGATGATACCACTTGACTCTGCAGTTTCGTATCGTATCGTATCGTATCGTATCGTATCGTATCGTATCGAATCGTACTGTCACTCATAGCTCTCATCAGTGGGGTTTTCAGTCCCAGCGAGCAGTTGTTTTTAGCCGAAAAAGCTCTGAAACCCCCACTACGCTACCAATTCAGCACCGAACAGCCGACGGACAAAGTTAAGCACTAGCGTGTGAACACAGGAATATTTAGCGGCTAAAGAGACAGATATTTATATTAAGAGTTGGTGGAGACCAAAAAAGAGAATAAAGGAGAGTGGATATCTGACTTAGATTCATCACGAGACTAGATGATAAACTCCAAATGAATTGTAATGCTCTTGAATGTGTAAAAACACAACTGTAAAATATGTCAGCACTTTGTTAAAGCTGGTTTCTGCTGCCCCCAAGTGGTTAAAAAACAGTAGATGCAGCTTTAAAACTCCAAATACTAAAATCTCAGAAAGATTAAGATTTTCTAAAGCAGATATGAGAATTAAAAGAGACATGCTTTGCAAATTGGAAAAAACTGAAGGTGGTTAAGCGCTTCTGATTAGATTATTCAGTGATATTTGTTTTGATTGGTTGATATGTTCTCTAACTCAGGCATATTGTAATTTTGCAGTTAACACTAAATAATAACCTATTTTCCCTGTCCATTTAGTGGACATAAAGAGATGTTTTGGGAGTTTCTGGGAACATCAGAGATTTTGAAAATACCTCTGGTTCAGTTGTTTTGATGCAGAGATATAATTCCTAACATTCCCTCCTACTGTAAACCTTTACACCTATCTATTTTCACTTAATCAGTCAAGGACTTAATTTAGAATTTAAGGATTTTGAAATGAAAAAATATTTAATTCTGTAATTTGAAATAATTTCCTTTCTCCTTTTTTTAAAGGACCAACTGTCCCTGTGTTATCAACCCGGATGAAAACTCCCCAGAGCTGGAAGAGATAAAACGAATCAATCACAAGTATCAGGTAGAAGCAAAGAGCTCTTTTAACCATTTTAAATATTTTGGGGGGAAAAAGAGGGTTGTGTCTATAATTTCTCCAATTTTTCTGTCTTTTTCCGTAGGTTGAGCTCCTGCAACTTATTTCTGGAGATCGCTATGACGGAAAAGAAGACTTTGCTGTTGTCCTTCAACCCTTTTTACATAATTCCTTCATCCCTTACATTGGAGTAAGTTACAGAGACATACACATATATCAAAACAAGCATCCAAACATAAGTAAGGAGACATACCCTGAATCTAATCATTTCACAGGTTGGTGAGCCTGATTCCAGTTTCTTCTCTGTGGACTGTTTCCACATAAGTGAGCGAGCTCATGCTGAGATGGCCATTGCCCTGTGGAATAACATGGTGAGAATGAAGAACAGACTGAACTGAAGCACAATGTGTCCAAGTTTTTGGTTTTACAAAATGTTTCTGTCTGTTTTAACAGTTGGAGCCCGTAGGCAGAAAGCAGGCCTACAACAACTTCACATATGACCGATCCAAGATTCACTGTCCCTCTGAGGTATGTGTGGATATTTCTGAAATCACAACTCCTGTTATTATTATATCACCAAACTGGATCTAAGTTGAATTTGCTCTCCATATAATTTGGCTCATCAACCCATAATACTTGAATTGAATTCCTACAGGTGAATCCCTTCATCTACACTAAGATCAACAGCCTTCCAAGTGCACCTGTGACCCCCACCACAACTAGCATTCCCACCTCAACAGCTAGTAGTCCCAACAACACTGTAACAACTTCCCCTGTGCCAAAGTGTCCCTCCTCCATGCCTGTGTGGGTGCCAGTGATTGTGGGACTCGTCTGTTTACTGGCTGGCGTTACTTTTGCCTGGCTGATTCTCTCCTGCAGTCAGCGTCGGAAAAACGAAGCAGGGAGAGCTGTAGAATTGAGACAAAGTCGTTTTTAATGTGTTTGTTCTTCTCAAGCTGTATTTATTGTCAACATTATATTTAAGTCTTAAAGCTGTGTAAAGGCATTTTTGACCACTAGCTTCACTCGATGCAGCTCATCTGCAGTTGTGTTATGGGACAACTTGAAATTCAACTATTGACCAAATCATGCAGGTCTAGTACCAGAAAAACCGAAACAATATGCTGAAAGATGCATAGAGCTGCAGACTTGGATGTTGAATCACTGTTGGATTGGCAGTACTAGCAGCCCGTTTACGCTATAGAGGCAAATGTGATTCGTTTGTATCAAAGATAATACTTGATGGTGCTACATGTTTTGTAAAATATTTGTAATTTTTATACTGTACAGAAATTGTTTCCAAATGTAACTGGCTGACCCTGTTGAATCCTGATGTCCTGTACATTTCTCTATCCTCATTTTTATTTATTAATAAAATAAAATGGGTACAATATTCAAGTTGTGGCTGATGTACTTTGTCAACAACAGTATCTACCCACTGAAACAATGATGAGTCCTGTGTTGTCACATGTGTGTTTGATCACAGAACACAAAATCAAAATCCAGTTATGTCACAGAATAAACAATCAAGTGAAACACTAAAAAATCCCAATATCCCGAACTAATGGATCTGACTGAATGGAAAGCTGATAATTATTTAATAGTCCAGCACAACTTTGAGTCTGTAGTCTGCATATTCTTCCGTAGTTTAATATTTTCGACGATTTTTTCTGTATATTAATGTCATCTTTGTTTTATTTGCTATTTGTATGCACGTGTTCTTATTTGTCATGTTTTATTTTTACTCCATGACGACTTGAAAACACGAACTTGTTTGCTAAGTATTATAGTATTATATTTGTATCTAAAATCTTAATTTAACACTGAGTAACTATCAGATAAATGCAGTTGAGTATAAAGTTATTGCTCTTAAATGCTGTGGAGACTAAAAAGATAAATATAAAATTGATACCAATAAAAAGTACCATCAAATTGGACTTTAACCTGACTTAACGCGGGTGATTACTGCCCCTGTGCATGACTGGGAAGGCTTGTCCTCCTTTGAGCCTACAAGTCTACACTCCGGGTCAGTGTTGCCCAACATCCTGCCTGTGTGAGTATCAGAAACATGGCGGAAAGCGAGTTGAACGTTGACAGCATCATCTCTCGACTACTGGAAGGTAGCGTACCATGGTGATATTTTCTCTTTCTGCGTCATTTGTCAAGAAAACGACTCAATCGTTCGTTCGTGTTTTCAACCAGCCAACTTCACGCTGTGTTTTAAATCATTTTAACAGCCCGCATCCTTCGTTATCTGTGGTGTTCATCAGCAGCCCGTAAGCTAGCCGCTGCGTTAAAGGCTCTCAGTGAACGTTATCATGATGTCACAGCTCGGAGCAGCTACCTGCCCGCTAATGTTGGTTTGTAGTTAACGATTGTGAGGTCAGTGTGCTTAAAAAGGGAGGGAAGCGGAACAACTCAGCCTGCTGCCGCCACGTAGAGAGCTAACTATGTTAACAAGTTGGTGGTGGGACTTAATGTTATAACGGTAATGTATAAGAGAAGCATAATAGGCGCTGATAATGTTTTCTTTTTAAAGACGCCATAACGAGAAAGAACCGCGAAATACCGCGGTTGCTAAGTAACGTCAACTATTCTCGTTGGCAAGGAAGCTAGCTAGCAAGTCGGCTAACGTTACCTCCCTGGGACACACCCCCTTTACGTAAGAGCCCGCACAACTTAGCTGTTTCACATGAATCATTTTTAGTTTATTCGATGAATTTGAACCCTTTCATGCATGAATTATTAGATCACAAAGTGATATTTGTTTTCAATGTTTGTGTCTATCCCTAAACAAGAGAAAAATCGTGCTAATAACTTATTTTTTTCGATAGAGCGCCGAAGTCACGCCTCTTCCGGTTTGCAAAAAAAGTATGGGCCCTGGGGGGCCCTTATTTCAGACAAAACTTGTATGGCAGTGAATGGAGACAAATATGTTCTTGATCCTACTTGAGTTGTGCCATGAATTACACATATGTTTGTCGATTTAAAAGATAATTGTTTCAACTTGAGAAAGTTGCAGTTTGTCATAAAATTAATAAAATATTAGACTGTGAAAATACGTAATTATAAAGACTACATAGCTAACAGTTGTGTTAGTGACGTAGTCTTGTCACCAAATGTGTAACTTAACCATTTTAGAGCTGCTCCTGTATATTAGCAGCTCACAGAACTGACCAACTCTCCTTTCACACATCATCTTTTTAGTACCTTCTCTGTGCTGAGTTGGTGGCCATGTTGGTGGTGGTGACGTTTTTTCCTCTTGAATGTGTATGGTTTTTGTTGATATTTTTTTGGTACTCAGACACATACCGGATACTTTGCTGTGTGCAAAAAAAACTAAGCATGTTCTTTATACATGAAGCTGACCTCTAGACTGTTTTTCCCGCTTGCACCACTCTGCCCTCTCTCACACTCACACTTCCAGCTGAGCCGGCAAGCTGTTCATTCCTGTACATGCCAGGTCATAACAACCTGTGTTGACTGGAGTAAATGGCACGTCTAGTCAGGCCAGAAGCAAAGCATATGTATTAGTCAGCTCTCTTTAATGGCACACTGTGTTGCAAATGTAAACAAAAAGGTAGCCAACTCCACCCTTGAAAGAAAAACATATAAAACTCTCAGAAAAACAATTACAGATATTAATGCTAACATTTTAAAACGAAATCTGGATGTTCTTAAGATTTTGCAATTTTTGAATACATTAGTTATCATTAGACTTATTTTCTATGGTCATTATAGCAGTGGTTTAGCCTATGTTTTGAAAATGTAGCTGCCTAGCCTGTTCTCATAATGTCAAATTTGATTCATATGAGATCTGATCATTGTGACAAGTAACTCAATGCCCCAATTGTCATAATTTCTGGTGCCCTTTCTCACTCCTGTTTAAGGATCAGCCCATGCTGACTGTTGACCTCCTTGTACTTTTGTCTTGCAGTGCGAGGATGTCGTCCAGGGAAGGTCGTACAGATGACGGAGGCTGAGGTGCGGGGGCTCTGCATCAAGTCCAGAGAGATTTTCCTCAGTCAGCCGATCCTGCTAGAACTGGAGGCACCACTCAAAATCTGCGGTGAGAACTGCACCTATCACCAGCCATTTATATAATCCCTGTGTGACTTAGTTATTGTTTACTGTAGAAGGTGATGAGAAAATGCATAATGTTATCCCTCCAGGTGACATCCACGGTCAGTACACAGACTTGCTGAGGCTATTCGAGTATGGCGGCTTTCCTCCAGAGGCCAACTATCTTTTCCTGGGGGATTATGTGGACAGAGGGAAGCAGTCGCTGGAGACCATCTGCCTGCTGCTCGCATACAAGATCAAATACCCAGAAAACTTCTTCTTGCTCAGGGGGAACCATGAGTGTGCCTCCATCAATCGCATCTACGGCTTCTATGATGAGTGTAAGTTCTTGTTCACTGGCTACAGTTGTCCTAATAGTGAGATGGCCTATTGTTTGTTTTGCATTTGGCCAAAGAAACAAACATGAACAATTCGTCCAAAGTTATAAAATTGGGAATCAAGCCTGATGATTCATATTTACAGCATTTAGTTTGGCAAAGCAAATAATCTTACTTTCATACCCAACAAAAGCTTTTCAGAAATGACAAAAAAAAAAAAGGATTTTTTTTTATTCCTGATCAAGAAAGATGTCACTAAAGAGGAATTAAATCTCCCTCAGGAGTTTGATACTCCTGAGGGAGATTTAATTCCTTTTAATTTGAAATTAAAAGCCTAATTTTACAATTATCCTTCATTTCTTTTCCTCAGGCAAGCGCAGGTTCAACATAAAGCTCTGGAAGACCTTCACCGACTGTTTTAATTGTCTGCCCATCGCTGCGATTATTGATGAGAAGATTTTCTGCTGCCATGGAGGTTTGTGAAGCATCTCTGTTATGTAGCAGCTACTAACCTACCGCTGAATAATGAGGATGATACATTTGTCTTTGTGTAAATTAATGGAATAATAAGAATGTCATCTTTTGTCATTTTTCCATATTACTTTCACATTGGAAAATGACTACATCATGTTATTGTGATATAGTGTATGAGGTCATTCCTTACCTTATAATGCTAATGAAAATGTACTTTTCAATCAGTTCAGGAAGTTTTTGTCACATTTCACATATATCATTCCACCGGCTGTGATGCAGCCGCTGGAGCTGATTGCAGCTGTTCTAGTCAATGCTTGTGATTCCACTGGAACCACGGCAGAGTGTTTCAGAAGTGGACCTCAGCCTGCATTGAGCAGGTTGAGCTGAGTAGGAAGCCTGTAGTATATAGAACAACTTTATTATCAAACCAAGGCATTTTGTCTAGTGGCCTTCATCATGACCCTAATAATAAAGTTGCCCTATATACTATAAGTGTTGCTTTAGCTTTTTACCTCTTGAGATGTTTTCCCTTCTCCACACACCTTGGAAGTAGGTGAAGTTGTGCCAGAAACTCTTACTCTGCTCCAGGTAGGAAGTCAGACACAGAAACGTCATAGAGCATCGGTCAGTTTTCCAAATGAAAAGACCTGCTTTATCGTAAAAATAGGCTAAAAAAAGAAACGCTGACTTACCTATTGTAGAAGCACAAAAATCAAGAAAATATGACAAAATTAACTCAATCAAAGTGAACAAATCAGGCAAGCAAAACGCTCCTCTTCTGTAATGCTCCCAGGTATGATTCCAAGCTAAGGACGGAACAAAACCATGTCCACGATACAACTTCCCAGAGCTCTGCCCAGTGGAATCCAGCTGTCAAAGTCAACTTCATTTATTTTTATGTCCATTCACATAGGATTTACTGTATTGCTTGTCTCTTTTTACACAATCGTGTCCTCCTCAGGGCTCTCACCTGATCTGCAGTCCATGGAACAGATTCGACGCATTATGAGACCTACTGATGTCCCCGACACAGGTCTGTTGTCCTACAGTATGCGTTTGTGTCACTCAACTAAAAGGAAACCCAAGCTTGGAGGCTTATAGAAATAATGCTATTAGTTTTGGCCAAATTAAAATCAATAATTTCTCCAGACCGAAACTGATATAGCTGGTAATTCAGACACATTTTTCATATATTTGTTTTTTCTGTTTGACTTTACTGTTTGTTATTGTGACTGTTCTATGCTCTTTTGTGTGACAGGCTTGCTGTGTGACCTGCTGTGGTCCGACCCAGACAAAGACGTCCAGGGCTGGGGGGAGAACGATCGAGGAGTTTCTTTCACCTTTGGGGCCGACGTTGTCAGCAAGTTTCTAAACCGTCATGACCTGGACCTCATCTGCCGAGCACATCAGGTAACACCTGCTCTGTGAATAAGGGCTGCGTCTAAAATATTACCATGGAGAATTAAAACTGGATAACTGGAGCAACTTCACATAAAATTAAAGATGATTTATAGTCCTGGTTAGGGCTGTAAGTAAAAGTTATTTTCTTAACTGTTTGATCAGTTTAATGTCAAATAGTGAAACATGTCGACCAAAATTTCCTCAGGGCAAATAGACCTATTCTAATGAATTATTTTGTATGATCAATAATGATAAAAAAAAAAATCACATTTGCAAAGCTAGAAGCAGTTAATTTATGGTAGTTTTATGTGAAGAATGATTAATAGACTATCACATCTACTGCCAAATAACAAGCTCTAATCATGCCTCCTTCCAGGTTGTTGAAGACGGCTACGAGTTCTTTGCCAAACGACAGCTGGTGACGCTGTTCTCAGCTCCCAACTACTGCGGGGAGTTTGACAACGCGGGTGGCATGATGAGTGTGGACGAATCCCTTATGTGCTCCTTTCAGGTAGAGAACTCAGTGTTTGTTGCACCGTAACATGAATCCTGATTTATACTCTTTTATTGTACTCCTCACCTCATCCTTCTTCCTTTCAGATCCTGAAGCCGTCAGAAAAAAAAGCTAAGTACCAGTACGGAGGGGTGAACTCAGGGCGCCCTGTCACCCCGCCTCGCACCGCTCAGGCACCGAAGAAGAGGTGAGCGGCTGGCCCTGACTCTCCTGCTCCTCCCCCCCGGCTGGTCTCTGGCCCTCGTTCCTGCAGGCTGCCTCAAACACTCCAGCCCTCTCTCAGTCAGCTTGTTCATGTGTAAACAGAAACTCCAGGAGTGTTTTTTGCTTGTTCTGTGGGTATTTTTATGAATATGTGAGTGGTATTTTCTCCATTTCTTTCGATGCCATCAGTATGTATTAACTCAGCCCTCACTTCTACTACTCAGTCCATTCAGCAATATTAAAACCAGACTCTTGTGGAGTTGGCAAGATGTTAAGAAAAGATGCTTCTCTGCGCCTTCAGATTTCCATTGTGATTTTGTGAATGCATGTACGCTTGTGAGACGCGGACAGGTTCTTTGTCCTCGACAACCTAAGATCCATGAACTCTCCCAGACCTGTCTCACCTTGATTTGCCTAATCTTCCAATAATTAGACTAATAACTGCCATTACCCCATTATATACTATTAGCTACTTCACTGCTTAAAGGAATAGTTTAGAAAACATTTTATGAAATAACCTTATTTGCTTTCTTGACAAGAGAGAAGATCAATACCACTCCCATGTCTGTCAAATATGAAAGTAATACCAGCAATAGGCTAACTTATCTTAGCACAGACTAGAAACAGGGGGAAACGACTCACCTGGCTCTATGCGATGGCAGCAAAATCCACCTACCAGCTCTTTAAACAAACAACATACGTGTTAATTGAAGTGTAAAAAGAAAATCGGTGTGTTTCACTATTCAGTCAGGCAAATAACCCTCAAAAAACTCTTGACAAGCTTTAGACGATCAGAGTTGGTGCTAAGCTGGCTGTAGCTTCATATTCAACGGACAGACATACTTGCCAACCTTGAGACGTCAAAAATAGGGAGGATTTCAAAACCAAAGCGGCGCTCTGGGGGTAAAGAATCAAAATAACAAGTAAAATGAAAAAGCATTTTCATGTCAAACAAGCCTTTACATAAGAAACAGGAATTCCTTTCTCCAAGGAGTCAGGGATACATTTCTTTGAATATTCTCTTCCTCTCCATTTCTCTGGCCCCCTCTCACACTGTAGAAACAGGTTGTGATAACTAAAAGGGAAAAAGTGTGAAAAATTGTTATAAACAGGGAGAAATACAAGAGATTTGTGACCGTGGAAGGAAACCTGGAGAGGGCAATGAAAATCGGCAGGGTTGGCAAGTATGTGGACGGACATGATGTAACAATCTTCTCATCTAACTCTTGAAATCTTTGCAACACAGCCAGATTTTTCCTTTTTATAACTTCGACATTGCCATGACTTTCCCTTTCGACTCAAGAATGTTTTTCTCCCAGCGGAGGTATCAAAAAAATCCTGAGATTTTGACGATATACGTGCAATAAATATTGCTAAAACTCTTGTGATATGCAAGAATAAACATTTGTAAAGCCTACTTTAAAAAAAGGACACAGCCAGTCGATGCTGTACCTTTTATCAGGGCATTCATACGCAGTAGATGCTCTACATTAGATCAGTGTTTCCAGCCTTTTTCATAAGCAACGCCAAGCTCTGAAACTTTTGTAACCCTCATATCACTGAAGGACTGTTTGCGGTTGAGTAATGCAATAGCGTTTTCAGTTTTGATGTCAGTCAGTGTACGTGGAAAATTGTGGGAACAAAACACGAGTGAGCGCTTCGAGTTCGTGTCCTTAAAAGTCTGTTGAGTACAGTAGGTGTGTAGAAAAGTAGAGACGGATGTGCCAGTGCAAGAGAAGATGGTGAAGTAAGTGGCGTACAGTACAGGGTCAAGAAGTAGTTATCAGTAGATTCATTTTTTCAGTAGATGTTGAGCTCTTACACAATGAACATCATTGCACTTCCAGTCATTGCATGACATTGTAAAGGTCAAAACCATCAAGTCAAGACGATGGCATTCTGTTTGTTGTTCCCACTTACTGGTCCTTGAATGAAGTAAATCATTTCCAGCTCACTAACAAACATTTAACCGATGTGTTTTTATTTATTTAAATCTTGCCTTTTGCCTTGTAAATCTGTTGGTCTTCAAGTTGGAAACAGTATGTTGAGACGTTTTGAGATTTGTAAGAGTTTGTTTCAAACGAGTGAAATAAATGGAAGTGCTGTTGAGCCTGCTCTGTTTTGTGGTTATTAAAGTGTTGAGTGATGCTGAATGACAAAAACAAGGGTTCACTCTGTGGTATAGACATGTATTAAAAATGATTTATTTATATGCGGTTTTGCAAATGAACCTTTACATGTGGTTATTGGTGCATTTCATTTTCCTGACGTCATACCAGAGTGGACAGAGTTCCTGTACAGGTCAGAAAGCTGGCACTAGCCAGATCAGCCAGTGGTAGCAATTCCAGTTGATAACAATGCATTACGCGGTATTTTGTGCATACGAACACCGAAGGAACATAGATGGACACAGAAGTCTGACATGATTGGAGCTGCCATCTTGGATTTTGAGATCATGGTTGGTGAGGTGCGTCCGACTTTCAACGTAGAGTTGAAAATCTGACTTCAAATTGCTGAATGGGAATTAGGAAATTCTGAGTTCGTAGTGGAACACACCATAGAAATCATCAAATTTTTTAAAATACAAAATACTTTTGATGACTTTTTCTTTACACTTTCTGCATCTTTACACGGTTTCTGCATTAGTGTCCAGGAACTCTCCTCTATATGGATTGAACCACAGACAGACATTAGTGTTTTGTCTATGATGAAGACGGACTTCAGTCCGTTTTCAGGGCTTGCCTCACTGACTGTGGTACTCTGCTGACGTAGTACTCGTGGTTGCGTAGTGTAGCAAGAACACCAGCAGAGTTCATGTGCTTCACATTAGCATCGTAGCGGTATGCATTACCATGCATGTCAGTCAGTTTACCTGCACAAAGAGAAATTGATGAAGTAGAAAGAAACATTTTTGGCTAAGACTAGTAAACAATCTGCTAAAGGCTTATATTTTAAATCTACAGACTAATTCTTTATAGCTACAGAGACACATAATTTTTTGCATCTGCTGCTACACAATTGATGATTTTTCACCTCCAACAGCAGTGAGAATGGCCTCAGGAGCGCAGGTGTCCCACTTCTTGCACCCTGGACTGGCGAAAACATAAGCAGAAGCTCTTCCTTCAACAAGCTGGATTATCTGCAGAGAGACGATTTGATAAAACAAACACTCTTTACACATCAAGAGCCTCTTTTACTTGATCAGATTGTATTGATGCAGATGCCATTTTTGTTTCTGCTTATCAGTATAATCCTTCACCAATCCCTGATACATTTCTGTGTGAAAAGAATGTAGGCCTACGCAGGTTTACAGCACCAACGGAGCAGAAACAGAGAAGAAAAAAGGGATGCATGTGACTCAATTGTAGAGCTGCAACAACTAATTGATTAGTTGTCAGCTGTTAAATTAATTTGCAACTTCAGAATTAATCAGTTTGAGTACTTTTTTAAGAGAGCATCTTAAATGTAAATATTTTCTGATTTCTTCACTCCTTCATGATAGTAAACTGAATGGCTTTGGGGTGTGGTCAAAAAACAAAATTTGAGGAAGTCATCTTTGGCTTGAGAAACACTGATCGACATTTTTCACAATTTGGACATTTTATAGACCGAACAACTAAACGATTAATTAAGAAAATAGCCGAAGGATTAATCAACAGACGGGACCTACTTGCCCTAGTCAAGCATGCAAAACTTGCACTGTTTAACCTTTGTTTGATTTGTAACCGGTTCTTGAGTTACACCCCTGTCATCATCTAAAATGGATGAAAGGCACTAGTATCAAAAAAATGTGCCGGCATGGATAAAATGGATTAATAAACTCAGACGGATTGGAAAATTTGGAACCAGGTTTTGATTCCCGTCTCTACTGATTTACTGGCAGTGTTACAACTTTAATAATTTCATTTCTTGTCATTCGCTCTACTTTTTCATCAATCTTTTATATAGAGCCTCCTGTGTTTCTCATGTATCTGCTGGTTTCACAGTCTAACACTAAAAGACAGAAACAGTATTGTATGTATGCATTTATTTATGTGTTTACATGTTTTTTCTTGTGTGTACAAGCTGTGCTAACAAATTGCCCCTGTTGGGATTAATAAAGTTGTCCGCATTCAGATTCCAGTCCACTTTAGCTGAATCCTGGTTCAGTTTGGAGTTCATATTTTAAACAATCTCAAAGTGAGATTTACCTCTAAAATCCATCTCACCTTGTTTCCAGCTCCACCAACTCTTACAACTTCATGCGGCTCCATGGCGTCAACACAATCGGTCACCACCTTGTTGCTATGGGAGCGTGTGGTGGTGATGATGCGTCTATCACCCGGAACTTCCTTCAGCTGAAATCCAAAGGAGCCCAGTCCTGGCATTCCCCACATGGTTCGTCCTAATTCTGCTCCCGCTCCGAGCTGATGAGGAGAACATTTGATTTAACCAGAGTGACAGATGTTCGGACACAGGATCATTTACTTCGGTCTGTACCTGGTAGTTGTAGAAAGGCTGGTTGATGACACCTGCGATAGCTTTGCCTGCGTATGCGATACCAATCAGCACCGTCACATTATCCAGGAGCCCTTCAATGAGAAATTGGCAGGATGTTAGCTGCAGTTAGTGGTTTTACTTCAGTTTAACTCCTGAGGAAATATTTCTGATGTGGCCACATGCAAGTGGACAGAAATAAAAGGACAGAATTTAATCGTTTTATCAGTTTCCTGCGACTGCCTTCCCATACAGAGAGCTGTGCTGTGAAGCTGAGAGGTGTCCGACCCTTTGTGTGGTATCCGGGCTTCTGTTGGGTGATGGAGACACCTTGCCGCTGGGTCAGCAGAAATAGAGTGACAGACACAGGTAGACAGCAGAAGCAGGTATACATAAGGAAGGAAAAGAGAAAGGTAAAAGTGATAATGAAGCTCTGAGAACCAGAAAGCAACCCCAAGAAGTGGTCCGAAGAAAGCATTTTACAACCAACAAGGTAAGAATATCTGTTAAAATGAGGATTTCAGTTAAAAGGCATAATAGGCAGGGTTTTCTGAAAAAAGCAACAAAAAAAACCCAATGTGTATACCCATGCAAAAGTAATCCTGCCCTCGGCCTGTATTTTCTTATTTTTATAGTATTTTGCTGTTGTGAGTTTGGGACTGTAAAAACATAGTGACCAGGTTACATCACTGTCTCCATCTCCTTCCTCTGCTACAACTCTGTGTCTGTTTGACTGAGGGTGGGGCTCAGCTACACACACAGTGCAGAGTTGCAAACAGCAGTCAGGATGAAGCACTTGAATTCACACAAAAATCAGCTAATACTAATTATGTTTTTTTTTTAATCTGTAACACTATGTGGAACTCAACGCAACCATTTTTATGTAAGATAACATGAGGTGAGAGGCATAAAAAAACTGAGTGGGCGGTCCGGCGTGACTGATAGCGGAAAAACACTGACTCTTATCACGAAATTGCTGAGCAAACTGTATTTAATGTGGATCTGTCATGTCTGCCTGATACCTCCTTAATAACGTCAGTACTGACATCCCGAGCATATCTAGAACCGTGACTCCACACAGTACCTTAACAGCTAACCCACCAGAGAGGCTAACATGACTTTGAAGTAGTTACACTATAAACTGCTGTTGTATTTAAAAATAAAAGATTACTGAGCAAGGTTCAAGGTGCAGTGTAGCTGATGATTGTGTTCTTTAATTCATTCTATACAAGCGGGTGGAGTCACATTAGTGATAAATGTATTTGTTTAAGGAGTTTCTTGAGCAAGAGCTGTATAACTTATGATAATGTCTCAGCCTGCAGTGCTTTCAAGCGAATGGCATTTTAATTGACACACACATGCAGAAAAACAGGAAGAACAAGGACATTAAAATGAACCCACCTTCAGTATATTCCTTCGTGCCATCGAGGGGATCGACCCACACAACTAGCTGAGATTCAGAAATATGTGCACACAGTAAGAGTTAAGTGTGTGATCACTAGACGTAGACAATATGTTTATGTAGACAGAGCTGAACAGTTATAAGACACAGACAATACATCTTTCTATGTCTAACTGAAATTATTCATTCATCGTATTTCTGAGTCTTACCTCCTCCTCTTTCAGCCCGCTATATTCTGCTGGACACGTCTTCTGAAGGATTTCCTCTGAGTGGCCATTCTCGATGAGATCTTCCTTTACTTCCTCATCTGGGAGATCCTAATAAAACCAGTTGACACACATGACCAGCAGTCTTTCACTCTCCTTCTATAAACTTGAATAACCTGTATAGATGGGTGTCCATGGGCCTCATTTTACCAGGACACTACTCACCTCCTCTCCAATGATGGTGATTTTAGGGAAACGTCTGGACAGTGACGCGCAAATGCTCTGCTGTGCCAGTCTGTCCGCCAGTGTCTGCAGATCATTAGCTCCAGTCTGTGCAGGGGTTAAAGAGGAAGAGAAAAGGTGAAAACAAGTCATCTCACAGCAGGCAGTGTTAATACGCTGTTTAATGTGTTCATCTGAGACAAGCTATGAGTAATTGTGCTTGTTCCGTGATTTAAATGCCAATAATAAATGTATCCTACCTTTTCCACAATGCCAAGCTCTCCACTGTGAAGGACCTTCCTCACAATGGCTCCAGCCTTTTCAGCCACAGTGTAGGCTGAGGCCACCAGCCTCATGACCACAGCAGGACTTCCAGACATCTCTAATTGACAGAGAAAGCAGCATGTTAATTAGTGGACACAATCAAACCACCACCTTAATTTAAATTTAAAGCATGATGAAGTTGATATGAGGGCATCTTCCAACAATCAATCTGCAGCTCCTTTTTGCTATGTGTCTGACAACTTCAAAATCCTTTCCCAAGTTTGTCTGCTTTGCGTAGTTACATCTCCTCTTCTGAGTATTTGATAGCAAATGAATGATAAGTGCCGATTACTGGATCAACCGATCAATCTAACACAATGAGCTTAATCATTAGCCAATACTGTCTGCTTTCATACACACATCTGTTAACTACAAAGAGCTTGTAAACACAGAATAAGAAGAAATATCTATACAAATCCGGCTAATTAGCTAAAATGCTACTGTTGAGAGTCAGCTAAATCAGAGATATTACTCCAACAATATCAAGTCAGTATAATAGTTGTGATGTTGGGTGAATACTTACTGATGTGAACAGGGAGAAGTAGCCAGGACACTGCTCACAGGCTCGACAAGTTGAATTTGGGAGATGTAGGAAGTGAGTAAAGACCTTTGACCCAAAGACTTGTCAAGATAGTTACCTGGTAGAAAGCTAACAGTGAGTTATCGCAGCTGCAACTAGCAAGCTAGCATGACGTGGTATCTGCTAAAGAATACACGTCAACAGGACGCTTACACCGGCTTCAGTATGCCATAGTAGAAAAAACAGTATCTTGGGTCCTACCTTAATAAATAAACGATACAATCAGCGTTTGACTGGTTTAACGGCTTTTTAAAAAAACGGAAGTACATGGAAGTGAAGCATCTTCCCTCGAGCGTTCTCTGTGCAAAAAGTCTTCGAATGGGTCCTAGTGCCCGCCAAGTTTTATTTGAGGGAGACGCTTGACATTTTAATTAATAAGCTTTCATCTGAGGCTCGAGTCCCATGACACATTTGCAGTGATTAAATATAAGTACATTTACTTAATCACTGTACTTAAATACAATGTTGAGGTGTTTGTACTTTGAGTATTTCCATTTTCTTCCAGGCTTCCAGTCATCTACCTTTCAGAGGAAAAATATTGAATCTTTTTTACTCACTACATCAATTTGATAACTTCAGTTACTAGTTACTTTGAGTATTGTATATTTCATTGGAGCCAAAGCAGCACATTGTTAAAATTTATTTATTTTATCGGCAATCAGATTTAAGAACAAAACACAAAAATTTGGTTAGATTCCGATAATCAGAAAAATGCAGAATATTGGATCTGATAATGGGCCAGGAGGGTAATCAGTTGACTCATTGTATGCAGCATATACATACATGTAAATGTATGTGTAATTTACTTTTACTTGTACTTTTCTACTTAACTACACTTGTTTCCAGCAAATTACTTTTGTTTCTTCAGTACATGTAATATCAGATACTTTAAGACTTTCACTCAATACCAAAGTAATATTTTAATACAATATCTGTACTCACATTTGTGATATCACGGTCTCAAGACAAGATGCAATACTGTTTGACACTTCAGAATTATTTATTAAACTTGGGAAGTCGTTTATTTAAAATAAACAGTTTTTCATATAAATTAAAAGCAGCTTGTTCTTGTTGTTTTTTCCCCATTTCACTCCTAAATACAATTCCCACATTTTCCACCAAACATATGTTGATTAGTACAGGAAATGGAGATGAAGTTCAAAATGAAAGACAGATTTTAATTTTGCACTCAGTGACGGTGATGAGTATTTGATGTAGCAAATTGTTCCAAAACCACAAGTGATGGTCAATATCTGTGACCCTTTAAACTGCTTCAAAGTAGAAACAGAAATAAAACTGCAAGGGAGCCCAATAGAAATAGTAAATTGAGATTATTGTTTAAAGTGCCTGCAGAGTGAAAGGACAAAAATGTCTGTTTATTTGATATAAATATGCAGATCACAGGCACTTCATCTATTAGTCAGGGGTCTGTAACCCATCTCTCCCTCCAGCTGCTCTGCAGTGAGAGTGCCCAGCAGAGGCTGACAGTCTGGGTTGAAGACGGAATAAGCGCTCATCTCTCCGGGCTCGCGGGCAGCTGGGCTACGGAGTCCTTCATAGAGCCAGTAGAAGAGGGAGATGACGAAGAAAGGCAGGCCGAACTCCAGTTCAACAAACAGACCGAGCAGCACCAGCCACAGCAGCACTTTGAGCAGAGTGAGGTTTGTGATGACAAGTTGTCTCGAAGCCAGCCATCTTCCCACAGAGCTGTCCAGCAGCCAGTCACTACGGTCCTGCAGAGAAGACAAAAGGAGGTTCAATGAGTTCAATATGTTTCAACATCATGTGTGTACAGCCTACAGATAGTATGTCCCTGTGATATGGTGTATTCAGTTAAATGTAGAGGATGTGTTACCTGTTTAAGTACTGTTTGATAGTTTATCCTCGTTAAAGGTAAGCTGCCTGGAATTACCATTATTTACTAATACAACTACTCAGAAAACTTTTCATTAGAGAGTTAGTCAACCTGTCACAGCAGCTGCTCATAAACTGAATCTTGTCTCACCGTCCTTGGAGAGCTCTGAGGTGCATCTCTGCTGTTTTCTGTCTCCTGATGTGTCTGTTGACTGACAGGTGTCGTTGTTGTTGTATCAGTCTGAGGAGCTGTGTCCTCTACTGTCTCTGTTCTGCACTGTGGACCAGGACTTTTATCCCTTTTAGCCGCATTTTCAGCCTGTCGCCTGGCTCTGAACTCTGCCAGCTTCTGCTCCATCGATAAACCCAAAAGGTACGTTACACTGAAGTTATCAGGTGTAGCAACGTGGCAAAACAGCGACCGGTACAACTCATTTATAACTTCTTGATAGCAGCTTTGCTTCAGTAACGCTTCGTACGATGTCCCAATACAATTATACTAAATGACATTCACTCTAAGTTTAACTTTAACTACATTTTGGAAAGAGTTCGCCTCGTTATTAGCTTATCACACAGTTTGTTTACCGTTTACATCCGCGTCTACCTAAAAGCCGGAAGTCAAGTCGCAAAGGGGTTTGAACTGTCGTAAAAGGGGTCGATTTCCGGCAGATTTTCCACAGGGCTGCTACAAGCATAGCAAGCTAGCAGGTTGTTTTCATCAGTGGTGAGTTTTCAAACCTCTAGATGTTAATATTCAGTGATCAATGCTTTTATGAATATATATGTTTTAAGCCGTTGTTGCTGTTGGCAACGTAATCCTAAAATAACGTTAGCTTACGTCACCTTCTAGCTAAGGATAGAGAGAAAGTTAACGGTCGATGGCTCATTGAATCCACGTCCAGCTAACACTTGAACCTGCTTAAAGACCTAAATGTCTTCTTTGTTTATAGATTTAATGTTTGTTATATACACTTATAGGTATATCGTCAAATTTCAGGATAAATCTGAATAAACCTCATGATTTTTACAGTTGCTCAGAGCCTAAAATGACGTGTTCGTCTTGTTTTGTCTGACCAACAGTCCAGCTGAGGAAGTGATGTTTTGCCTGAAAATGACCTAAAATATTAACCAATTTTCAAACTAGTTGCAGATGTTTTTTGTATTTGTGTGTAGGTATGTGCAGATGGCATATGGGTACTCTATATGTATGTATATATGCACCCCCATAACGTTACTAGCCTAGTTTATTTGAGGTTTTTCCGATTTTTTTTTTCTTTTTACTTGATTATCATTATTATCTTTATTATTACTACAAGTAGTATTTTCTGTGTCTTCACTATAAAGCATATTAATATTATTATTATTATTATTATTATTATTATTATTATTGTAAGAATGCTTTAAGTTTGAATTAAAGAGGCACTATGCAGTTTTGGAGAAGAAAATCAAACTCTAGAATTTAAATATTTACAATAATAATGAGGTAATAATATTAACTGAGATATTTATCTTTTCCATAACTGAATAAACAAGCTGTTCTCAGAGGAAAATAAGGTCCCCTGAACACTGTTTGAAGCTAGAAAGGTGGCAGGGTCCGCCACATATAAACAAAGTAAAACAGTATGAAACTGTGTTGTCCTGTTAAAAATGTCTTCCACCAAAACTACAGACTTTTTTTTATACATGTACATGTAAAGGTGCACTAAGAAAATGCAGATACAGATGAATTTTCTATTTATTAACTACTTGTTTTAGCTCTACAACTGTGTACACTTCCAGTCACCGTCCTCTTTTAAGCCATCGAGTTTACAGCTGCAGCAATTAACTGATTAGTTGTACTATACTATACTATACTATACTATTAGATTAATCGAAAAACTATTTCCATCATCATGCATTTAAATCGGTGCAGCAAAAAATCTAAACTCTGATTCAAGCTTTGAAAAGTGAATATTTTCTGCTTTCTTTATGACATTAAAACAAGTATCTTTAGGTTTAGGACAAATCAAGACATTTAAGGATGTCATCTTGAGCTTGAGAAACACTGATCGACATTTTATAGACCGAACAACAAATCAAGAAAGTGATCAACAGATAAATCGACAATGAAAATGATCCGTTACTTGCAGCCTTACCCGTTTGTTTTGTTCACTGTTAATATCTGAGTCCAAGTTGTTCTCTGTGTTCTCTTCAGACATGGCCTCAGCACCAGCACAGCAGCCCACCCTCACTGTTGAGCAGACCAGAGGTGAGAAGTAGTGTACGCTTTCCAGCTGGTCTAACTTGTTTTAGGTGTCCCACATCGTTATTGCTGAGTAATGGTCAAATCGCCCGAGGAACTGAGATCTGTCTGTGTCACATGTACTGTAATGAAGTGCACATTGAGTTTACTTTATTCCAAGCTCCTGCCTTTATGTGCTACATAAAAAACTGACTTACATGCTGGGAAAGCAGAGCAGCTACTGACGTATTGTCTCTTTCTTTCTCAGTGGTGCTGAGTGAAGTGATCCAGGCCTTCTCAGTACCAGAAAACGCTGCAAGGATGGAGGAAGCTCGAGAAAGTGCCTGCAATGACATGGGCAAGATGCTGCAGCTCGTGCTCCCTGTGGCCACCCAGATTCAACAGGAGGTTATCAAAGCCTACGGCTTCAACAACGAGGGAGAGGGTGAGAATGAGGCAGCATTTTATCAAGTATAGACTTACGTCAGAGCCGCCCTGAAGCTCTTTGATTGGATGTTGATGTGTCATACAGAAAAGGACCTTTGAGCACATTTCTACATACAGATGTGTACACCATACAGTAAAGAACAAAAATAAAGTAGAAAATGTATACATTCTGAGCCAAAGAACCATCCTATAAAGGAAAACTACACAATTGAACTTATAGAAACTCTTCAGACTTCAGAATCCATCGAGTTGTTGACCAGAGCTGGGCCAAATATTAATATAATATCATTGTCATGATTTAAAACTGAATATCTGGGATTTGGGTATTTTAATATGAAATGTATGAAATAATGGTAGGGCTGCAAGTAACAATTATTTTCATTGTTTAATCTGGTGATTATTTTCAGAATTAATCAATTAATTATAAAATGTAAAAGAAAATGCTCATCACAATTTCCCAGAGTGCACTGAGACTCTTTATTTACCGTCATGAATGATCAAAAAAGCAACAAATCCTTACATTTAAGAAGCTGAAAGCATCTTACAAAATAGTTTTCTTTTGATTGACTAATCAATGGATCAACTAATCATTGCAGCTATGTCTCCACACAATACTGTTCGTACCTACCAACAATCCAGACTTCCACGGGAGTCTCCCAACTTTAACCCTGTCGTCTGCTGTGCTTTGTAATTTCTCCTGTTTATCTCCCGATTTCATTGTGAAACAAATCAAATCAGATCAGTCTTTCTCGGGTTCTGTGTGGGATATGTGTTGTGATACCTGGCAGCCTAACTTTTGTCAAAATTGAAAATGGTTCCAAGAAAACGAAACACGCTTCCATATTTCACTCCACTTGGTGTGAGACCTTCCCCAGTATTGATATTTGTTGATACCTCTGAACATGTTGGCAGGTATGAATGAAGTTGTGGCACTCGGACACATTTTATCACACTGATCCTGGTTCTGCTTCACTTTCAGGTGTCCTTAAATTTGCCAGATTGGTGAAGATGTATGAAACCCAGGACCCTGAAATTGCTGCCATGTCAGTCAAACTGAAGTCCCTCCTCCTGCCACCACTCTCAACACCACCTATAGGAGGCGCCATCCCAGCTTCATAGGAACTATTTACAGTCATCGTTCAACTGCAAGGTTACTTTCATTTAATGCTTTGGATCAACATGAACCTCCTGCTATTCCATCGTGTCTATCATTTTATTTGATTATAGTTTAAAACTCAATACACTAATACGTTCCAACAAAGATTAAATTCCTACCTTATCTACATTATGGTTGCATTTAAAGCATCCTTGCAAAAAACGTGTTAAATTATTGCCTTTTAAATGTTTCAGTATTTATTTGTTACATGTTTCGCTATGACCACTTTCTTATGTCACTGAACCTTTTGAACGTTTACTTTTATGCCATCTTTTTTTTTTTTTTTTTTTTTATCATTTTAAATGATTTTTATACGCTGTCAGATGTATCAAATGTCATTCTCTTGTTATATATTAAAATTAAAAGGTTTTCTGTGGATCTGTGTGGTTTTACTGGAGAAAATGTGACACACTTCCATATACATAACTTTATTATTGCAATAAGGCTTTGGCAACAACATCTTCATATGTTTACCATGTTTTTAAAAAATACTGAAGCGCTTACACACATTTACATATTTACAATAGCTCAAAGGCATCTTCCCTTACACAGACTCTGGAGTGTTGCTCCATTTGGGTGCATGCAAACATGATGACTGTATCATGGCAGGAGAGGCTCATGATAAAAAAGTCAAGATAAATAAAATGAAAGTGCCCCACATCCTGAAATCAGCCACTTTAAAATACAAAATTATAAAGTGCTCTTTAAAAAAAACTGTGCAAATGGTAACAAATGTGAAAGTAACTCTTTAGCAGGTGTTTATATAGTGGACTCAAATATTACTGTGTCTTGTGCATTATCACCCGGCAGCGACTTGGATCTGAATAGATGGTATGTAGAAAAATTAAAATACTCCACCTCTGTGTCGGCAAACAATTGTTCTGTGTGAGGGGATTAAAACCACGTCATAAAATCTAATACTTCCTAGCTGACCAGTTCATTATGAGTTGAGCTCCCTCTTGTGTTGAAGAGTGTTTCAGTCCTTCTGCTTCGGTCACAAGGATGAAAAACAACCCGGCGGAAGACGAGAGGAAACGACTTCACATCTCAAAGTGACGGAAAATGCTTTCGACGTAGCCCAGGACCTTCTGCCAGTCGGGCCCGTCCGCCTTCAGCATCTCCTCCACCGTCTGTCACACAGTAAAAGTAAAGATAACAAGTACACAGCCAGTTTTAAGACATTTTTCCCAATGAGCGTGGAGTAAAAGTTGTGTAAAACATCTCACCAGTGAGGCTGAGATCCCCACACTCTCTCCGGTGTTAAAAGCAAGGTCCAGATTTTCCTTCTGTGGAAAAAAACCAGGTCAGAAGCAGCTTTAACATCATCAGATCCAGTCTTACTGTTGATAGCTTGTACTCATTAACGGTCATTTGGTTCTCAGACCTTCATCAGGTAAAATTCAATCTGAGGGCCAAAATGTTAAGAAAACAGTCACACAAAGTGCAAGAAAGTGTCAAAAATAATGAAATAAATGAAAATATTGTAATTCCATTGTGCCTGTTACATAATTGTCTTCTGAGAATCATCAGTTGTACCTTGTCTGCTGGGCTGAGGTTGTCGTACTGGATGTGAGTCGGTAGATACGTATGATAAACGGCACAGAACGCCAAGCCGTCCTCCCAGCTGCTGCTGAAGTTTGTGATCTCAATATTCTGCCACAAAACATACTTGATGAAGACACGATATAACTGGTAGACATGTATTTTTGTTGCCCACCCTGAATTCCTCCTCTCTAACCTTGTAACCTTGGGTACGACTCTGGCACCAGCGCAGCAGGGAGTTTCTTCTGGAGCCGCCATGACGCCTCAGCAGAGCACTGAAACCATCCTGAGGTCTGGGGAGGCAAGAAAACGTCTCAGGGCAGTTTTTAAAGGGACAATTTACCCCAAAACATATATTTCATCTCCATAAAGATTATTTAGGAGATTATTTATATTCTTTTGAATATAATGGAACTACATGGAGCTGATTTAGACGTCGGCATCAATCAGAAAGAAACAGGGTTCAGTAGTTACTTACTTGATGTAATCTGAGCTCTGGTCGTCATCCTGTTTCCCTGCGAGACAAAAATAGCACCAAATTCAATACAACTGTATACTTACTAAAATGTCTGAAAGAACATAGAGGTGTTTTAGTTCTGTAGGTTTAAATGCATAGTATGTAATTTGTGCAGCTCAATCAAAACAAAACAAAAGACGTAAGTAGCGTGGACTCATGGGAGTTGTTGTCTACATTGTTATGTCACGTTTTAGGATTTTATGGTTTGTCATGTTTGCTGATTTCTTTCCTCACCTTAGAAAAACGCACCGTTACCTTGACTTAAAGTATGGATTTGTCTGGGTTTGGACATTGTTGAAAACATTTGGGATAATGCAAGTACACGACTCAACAATAGATATGGTTTTGTGGTTTTTAGACATTTCAATGCAGAAATGTTACATATTATGTCTTTAAGCTCACCCGTGTAAAAGCTGGACCAGCTGTCCTGCCGCTGTAGCACGCGGTCCATCCGTCTACGTTTTGGCGGCTCTTCTTTCTGAAAAAGTTTGGGGATGTTCATCCATATAATCATGAACGTTTAAAGAACATTTTCATATTAATTCAACAGGCGTTGTACCTTGCACAGCGGCAATGTTGTGCTTGTGTTTTTTGAGGTCCCATTCTCAGTGGAGGGATCAGCTGGGAGTGGAAGACGAGAAAGACTCCTAAAAGACATTTTTTCGCATGATTAATACTACTGTCCTCCAACAATAAGGTTGACTGTGTTCAGAGTCTTTATATGGACTCACCAAGATCTTTCAGACAGCATCACAATCCTCCGTGGATCTCTCGGCTTCTCTTTTTTCTTCTCCAGAGCGGCCAAACTGCGAAGATATCCCTCTGCCACCCCTTTCCCTGTCAGCTGCGAGCTCTCTGATCCGTTTGCCCCCTCAGGATCGTGAACATCCGCCTCTTGATTTGTTTCATTCTTGTCCTTTTGCTCTTCAACATTTTTAGCCTCAGTGTCAGTTTCAACCTTCTTGGCTTTTTCCTCCAGGACTTCCTGTATCTCCTCCTCAGAGTGTTGTCTCTCTGCCTGCTGATCACAATCTGTCACGTCTTTCACCCTGCTCCTCAGAGCATCCAGCTCGACCCGCTCCTGCTGCTGCTGCAGGGTGAGTTCACTTAGTTTGAGGCAGACGTCTCTGTGTTCGGCTCTCAGACTCTCCAGCTCTCTGTCCTTCTCCTGCTGTCTGCCGAGGGCCTGAGCCAGCTGCTCCTCCACGGCCCTGTGGCTCTCCTGGAGCAAACCCAGAGCCTGCTCCGACTCGACTCGCAGCCGGTCGGCCACGGACACCGCCACCTGCAGGTCACACTGGAACTGGTGCCACTCCAACCTCTCCGTCTGTCACGGAGGGGAAAGAAACGGTGTAAATTTGCTCTCAATATGGATCTTTGTGTCCTCATGAGTCTGGGATGGTGGCTTAGATCTCCTATCACCTTCGCTGTCTTTTTCAGCCTGACCTGGACTATTTGTATATGTATGCTCATTGCTCACTTTCCAAAACATAAAGCTAATTACAAGAGTCTTTTTTCTTCAGAGTTGTCAAAATCAAGTCTCTATTGCAAAGTAAATATATGTTTGTAAGGGTAAGGAGCTCTTTTTCCAACCCACCCTGAGTGTCTCCCTCAGTGTGTCCACCTCCTCAACCAGCTCGTCTTTCTGTGTTATCAAGCGTCTCAGCAGCTCTGAAAGACATGTCAAACAAAAAAGTACACAAGACTGAGTAAAAATAGATTCCAAAGTCTGACAACTGCAACCACAAGGGGTCATGTATTCATTATTTCATGAAATGTGTAACAGAAAAATAACATGACATTAATGGTGGCTCTGTTGCATTTAGCCAGTATGCTACATCCCGGGGCCCTGGCACTGGTATATCTAACTTGTATGTGGTCACTATTAGTTTTATTAGTTACGAGTATCTTGATTCTAAAGTGAAGTAAAATTAATGTGGAAGATTAACATCCACCTACGACACAGGACAAAATGTGAGTTTATTCATTCATTTGAAATGGTGCCAGGCTGCCAGCCAGCTTTCATTTTCACTTGAGATTTCAAGTACAGCGACAGACAAAATGGCTTAACGAAAGAAAGATTAATAAGAAATCAATCTAAATGCTGGCAGTGTCATTTTTCTATAGCTATTCCTCTGTGCAATCACCATTTACTTGACTTTTATGTATTCTGTCGTTTTATGTTTTGTGCTGTTTTAGTTGAGTTGCTGTTATGTGTCTTATGTTTGCAATTACTTTTAATTGTGCGCTCTCCCTGTAAAGATAAACAATACAAATTAAAAAAAGCTTAATAACAATAAAAGAGAAAAAGAAATTGGAAATAGATACCTTTTTTTTGCTCTAACTTATCATTTATAAGTATTATGGCTGTAGAAAAATGACACCATCCGTGTGTAGACTGGTTCCCTACAAACCTAATTTTCACTATGCCACTCAGTCTGCCATGTGGCTGGATTTTTCCCGCAAAAACGACGGACGAATTACAGCACAAAGACGACACTGTCTGTCATTTTGTAAACAAAACAGGAAGAGGCATTGTTTTCCCTGGTCGTTATCCCCAGGTGATGGTGGAACAACTGGAATAACTGTGGAAACTTGACACAGCAAAAGAAAAAGAACGTTGTTGATGGAGGAGGCGAAGAAGCTGAAGAGAGAGAGTGATGAAAAACAAGTGTGAACTGACAGACATTCACTAGATGGAGAGTGCCAGTGTTGTGTCAAAGTCTGTTCCCTCTGTGATGTGTGTTTCCACTTACCACCAGGACTGGAGATGGTTCAAAACCAGCGTAACAAACAAAACCTGCCTACTTACTCATACAACTGGGTGTTTTACTCAGGATCAGGGTTTCTAAGTCAAATTGGGACAGTAGCAAGACTGCTAGCAGTAACCATGTTGCTGCTAGCGCTGTCTTTGCAACAGCAGCACCAACAGTGATACCAGAGGGAGACGAAAGGGGAAAAGTTGAAAAGTAGTCAATTTCCGCTTCAAGTTTTCTCCTCCCAGCTTGTTCATTTACTGTATCCATGAGCTGGATCCAATGAAAAAACATTCCTGTCACAAAACTAAATCACAATCAGATGAATGTTAATCAAAACAATTATACTTTTAAGCAAGTTGTCAATAATCTGTAAGTGTTTTTTCTTCTGCAGTTTCCTCTGATCTTATTAACAGTTTAGTAACAGTGTCTTAAAGAAATCAAAGAGTGAGGACAGAGGACGTACCTACTGCTCCTGTGGTAACATCAGTGTTGGGGGTCAGGCCTAGTGAGGCCCTGTAGTGCTCCATCAGACTGAGCAACACCAGCGTCATCTCCCCTCCGGCTCTCTCCTCTGCAGCCTGCGGCTCCAGTCCGCTGTCCCGCTCCTGCCAGCTCTGCTCAGAGGGCGATCCTCTGGACGGTGGCAGGGACGCCGGGCTGCTCGCTGCCTTCACCTGCCTGGCCGCCGCATCGCTCGTCTCTGAGCAGTTGACGCCTTCTACACTTATCACAGCCCATTCTGTGGGAGCAGACAGTTTCTGTGCCCACTCTGCGATTGGTGAGATTGTGGAGGGGGTGGCGCTGCCGGCTGGTGATGGCGTCTGTGCCTTATTAGAGGGGGCTGCAGAAGACAAGGCCATGGCAGCCAGCTCTTCCTCTGAGGGCGTGGTAGGAGGCGTGTGGAAGAAATCTAAAGGAGAGCCTGAGAGGTGGAAATAAGAGGAAAAAAGAAAACTGTCCTGAACCTTAAAATCATCCGATATAAGTTGAAAAGTGAGCCGAAAGCAAAGCCCCCCTCTTCTTGTCCTCGATGCAGATGTAAGCACTCGGTGTCCGCTCCCTTATTTACTGTCCTGGGCTGACTGATGCAGCAAAAAATCCTCTCCTGCCAATGTCTTGGCAGGCAAACACTCACATACTGTTTCCCCATGTGGCAAGATCCAGGAAGAGAGGCGATTTTAACCTGATCTGCTATCTAACAGCCGCTCTCGCTGCGACCACGAGGCGATTACATCCATCATTAATGCTGCTTTCAAAGGAAATTAAGAATCATTTCACTGATTATTTAGTAAAGAGCTGTGTGATTTCTGGCACTTCTGATGTGTTGCACTGGCTATAAACTCGGGCTGCTTCGACTCAGATCTTTTCATGCTCTTTCATCCTCCTTGCCCTTGTGTTGTAGCGCCGGATTCTGCAGACTCATCATTTCCCGGCAGCAGCATGATGAAGTCTGCTCGGCTACAGCAGGGGAGCTATTCTCAGACTACTTCCTGCACGCTGACAGCCGAGGGAGGGAAATGAGGAGCGGCATTTTAAGCAGCTGTAAGCTAGAATTAAACTGAAAAGAAAACACTACGTGTGAGGCGACAACGGGCAATTTCACACATTAGCCGAGCCAAATGACAGTCGGCTTTAAACTCGAGGATACTGAAGGCCTGAGAGAGGCTCAGAGATCTGATGCTGCGGATTCAAAATTTCCTTCAAATCCTCTGAGATACCGCAAACTTCTGATTCATCACTTCCTGTGTGCAAAGAGATATGTGTGTGATCATACAGAAGCTGACACCAGAACTTCAGTGACTGGTTTTCCATTTTTATTCAGAATATTACATTATTGTTATCCCGAATGTGGCATTTTCCAATTAAACGATCTGCCGATATTATTCAGGTTTTAGGAGGTTTTACGTAGCCTCTTGTTTACAGTCAGCTCTGTGCATTGCCACCCCAACAGTTTGCGAGGCTGGGGAGGAGATGTATGCCCAAAAGAAAAGCCAACATTTCTGCCAACAATGACTAGTCGGCGTGAAGAATATAAAATAAAATACAAAATACTGGTATTTGTTGGATTAGTTGTTAAGTAACGACAGGCGGGAGCTCCGCAATTAAAATTAAAAGGTGAAGAAAAGAGAGATAGAGAGATCTTCATAGACCGATTTCTTTTTTTGCCTAAACAAACTAAATAAACAAACTCTCTTTGTTTTCATGACTGAATAAACAAACGGACCTTAAAGGACAACACAACTGTTTATATGTGGCGGACCCTGCCACCTTTCTAGCTTCAAACAGTGTTCTGGCGACCTCATTTTCATCTGAGAACAGCTTGTTTATTCAGTTATGGAAAAAAAAAAATTTCTATTACTTCATTCATTTTGTAAAGATTACAATATTTTGTAGGTACTTAATTAATCATTTAACTATTCATGGACCCTACCCTGATTTTGCATTGAACATAGACAGTCAGTAGGTAAAACTGGGTTTTCTAATGGAAAAACATCCAACATATCACATATATTATCAATGATTGACCGATAATCGATTGTAAAGGCAGTGGACTATCAATCAAAGAAATAGCTTAACATTTGCACACGTTTGTTCACGTGAACAGTCATCGAGACAAAGAGAGGGTCAATCAGTTAAAATGTGATGCTCACCTCTATAGCAGCCCCACTTTGTGACTTTTAGTCTTGTAAAAAGACGACACATTTTGGCTGTCTAACATGCTTTAGGTACATAAAAGAATATAATGAATATTGTTCTGCAGTTGTCATTTTCTGTGATTATTCTGTTCATTTGTATTCTGCATTTTCATTCTTTTGTATTGCAGAAGAGTTACAACCACAAAGCTGATGCCTTCCTCCTCCTCCTCTGCATCACCAAAGAATACAAACTTCAAGACACATTTTGTTCTGAGAGCAAATCATCTTATACTCGCTTGAGAGCTGGGGATGGGACAGGCATTGAAGTAAAGAACATGTGTCTTGGAAACAGACGATTAGCGTCTAAAAATAGTCTCACAGTATAATGACCAGAAGTGTCAGATGAAGTACGTGTGAGAAAACTGTCCATGTGCAGTGCAGCAAATAAAGCAAACTAAACTAATAAATGAAATAATCAGCATTTTTTTCTAAACAAAACCATAGTTTGTGTTGTTTGCCTTTGTACCTGTGGTGCCATGGCTGTCTCTGCCAGTGTGGTTACCCATGGTCCAGCAGGGGTGGATGTCTGAAGAGGCTCCCCTGGTTGTCCTTCACTGCGTCCTCTGTTTTGTGAGGCCGACTGCCGTCTGGACAGGAGGGAATAATCAGTATAAATCTCTCATGAGTGTGACTCATCACTGAACTCTTGATCAGTGGAACAAAATCAGTGCAACATGTTACAAGCTCTTTGACCAGTCCCAAAATGACAATGTGGTTCTTTAAAATGATAATTTGTTATTGAACACAATGATACCAAAGCTTTCGGGCAGTGCAAAAGTCACTGAGTCAGGTGTGTCACCTACCTGCAGGTTTTGTTGACGATGTCTGATTTTACAAGGCTTCCTTAAGCAATCAGAGCTGACAGTAATACAGCTTTCACACACAATTGACATACAGCAACATAAATATAGGCTGCAAAACAAGGAGCTGCAGATGTCTTAAAATCATTAGATTCTCTCCATCAACGTAGACACAGGCTTCTCTGCAGTGCTGTGCAGTAACAGTCTCTGAATCAACCAAACTCCATTTAATAATCTATCGATTTAGGGTTGTCATGGATGTTATGAGAAGACACATACATCAAACGTCATAACTAACCTTATTTAAAAGTTAGTAGTATCTACAAGTCAGTTCGGCATGTGCATGATTGCATTTGAGGCACTACATTTCCAAATGATTTCATGTTTTGGATCATTTTAGGGAGTAATGCAAGATTAGCCTACCAGGAAAAACTAACACCAAATCCAAAACTTATATGAACGTATTTCTCAGTGAATTATATGCCGAATTAACGACTCCTTCCTATCAATTTTTACCATGTCTGGAAAATTTGCTTTGCTCCATAGTCCTGCTTCAAGCAGCCACGTTATATTAAATTGCCCGGTTTGTGAATGAAGTTTGGAGTCACGTTTTCACAAAAATAACAATCCGTATCGGGCGATTTTATCGTGTGAAAAATGAAGGAAAGCAGCGTTTTTCATTCATTCCGGATCCAGCCGACGACACTGCACACATCACCACCACCCTCCAGCTTCATTCATCCTACCTGCTCAGCCTCCAGCTGGACGCCCTCCAGCCGGTCCGGTCCCCTGCTGTCCGTCCGGCGGGTTTCTCCTCCGGGCGTCTCGACCTTCCCGTCGGGGGGCTTTCTGTGTCCCGTGTCCCGAATTCACCAGAGGACACAGCTGGAGTCACTGACATGCATGTTTTCCCGACATCTCGTTTTCAGCACACAGCTGTAGAGAGGCAGCCACCATCTCTAACTTGGATCCAATTGTCAGTGAAACCCAACTCCGCTTCGCCTTTAAATCCAATGCGACAAAAAGCAGAGACGGAGGCAGAAACTAACCGGTGGCGCAGCGGCTGCACGTTGGACCGTCGACATGTGTGTTGTCGGTGTCATACTGTGTTCACACATGACTTAATAATGTGACTAAATATTATACAATGCTGTGCTGCTGATGGGAGAACAAGGCGAGGAGGCGATCACACCGGCTGCAGGGTGATTATCTTTAAATGCAGGTGTGGTGAGAGGCAGGTAACAGCTGACGTCACACAGCACCTGACGTGGAAGGAGGCAGATATACTTTAGGTGAGCAGGTCCAGATGGTTCATTCTGAGCTTGGATTTCCTGCATTTTTCTACACCAGCTCTGAATGCACTGCAAAAGTCACTGTAGCCTATTACAATGGAGAGGGCATGATGTCACTTAAAGAGGCAATATGTAAGAATTTTAGTTGAAAGCATTTAAAAATTAACTTTAATTATCAACAGAATGTGAATAAATATCGGCATTATGATGTCCGTGTATGGTCCTGCAGAGATATCTATTGAAGTTAGCATGCTAACCAGCTAGCTCCAATACACCTGTGCTAGTGTTGCAAACAATAGCAATCCCATCGGTGCCTGAGCTCCCAGTCCAAACCGCTTGCCAGACGGCTAACTGAGCTAACTAGCTAATTGCTGCAACAGTTCGCTGGTCCCTATTTGTTTTGTGTATGAATCCAACAGGTGGCCAATTCTTACATAATGCACCTTTAATTGAAGTATGCACTACACAAAACTGCAGAGAGAGTTTTGTAATCGCAATCCTCCATATTACAGATTGAAACATCAAGGGCCCTTGATCGATTGATTTTGTTTATGGATATAGAAGACTATGAATCCAAGGGATAACATGTAAAAGTGAGAACACTTACACGCACATAACATTCAGTGATTATACTGAAATAAGCAACAATAATCAAAAGAACCCTTAAGATGAAAAAACAGGAATGAAACTTCTATCCCTGTCCCAGTATGTTCCTTTGCAGTCACAATGATTACATCATGAAAGCAATCACATATAAAAACATGTTATACACAGTATACGCTCATGACCTGCCTGTCACTATCTTACCCCATGGATGAGCACGGACCTGACCTCTTAAAACCCCTCTGGATTCTGGTAGTTTGTTGCTAAGTGGAAGGTTGTTCTACTGAGGTTCCTGTATAGAAAAAAGATCTTCGGGCTATTAACTTGTGGCACCTTGCATGATGCCGCAGTGGTAGCCCTGGTGTTTCAAGAAGAAGAAGAAGAATCTTTGTTTTATCTCATATAATCACACAATGTGAAACTGGTTCTCTGCATTTAACCCGTCCCAGAGGAGCAGTGAGCAGCGGACAAACTCCAGATCTAAGGTAGGAAATTAACTCAATATACGTGTTTTGATGGTGGGGGAAACCAGAGCACCCAGAGGACAAGCACGGGGAGAACATGCAAACCCGACACAGATGAGCCCTGCCCCCTGCAGGGAGTCTAACCCAGGATGGACCGTGACTATCTGTCAGCCCAGATAGTCTGGGGCATCACCACTGTTGATGTTATATGTAGCTGACGTTTAGCTGCTCCACCCTGAGTTTCACTGGCAACAGACCCACCTTCATGAATTCATTATCTCCTACATCACTTCTGGGAGGTAAATTAGAAAAATAATCATGTTATTTTGCACAACCTGCATCTGAGTAAACCTTTTCAGATCACTTTCAACAGTGAAAATGAAATAAAGAGGGGACACGTATTGAATAAAGGATACTCTGTCAGACATTATGGTTCTACTTTGAAGAGGCCAGTCAATTTTTGAAAGGGTACATTTAGAAAAAACATTTTTAGCCCTCAAAAGGTCCACATAGGTACCTTAAAGTCCAATATTTAGCCCTGGGGGGTACATTAGTGTAGATTGTACCTTGGGGACAGAAATGGACTCCTCCTGTACCCCTATTTCTGACAGTGTATACAAAACATTAAACTGGTGCAGAGAAAAGGGGCTATATCTAAGAACCAGAGTGAGACAGCAGAGTGTTGCATATTATTATTATAATGATGTAATGTGAATGTAAATTACCTTTGAATGTTTCAGCACCATGGACAGTGCACGGTGAAGAGGATTGTCTCTGGCGCCCTCCAGTGACCAAACTGAGTACTGACACAAAATGAATCATATTTAGATTTGTTTTGTCTGCCGGTTTCATTATTTTTTATAAAGAACAGGATTTAATCTTAAAAAATATCTTTTTGATGAATTGATATCAAACAATTGGTCCAATGTATAATATTTAGTGAGGTAACCTGTTCGAAGGCTGAATGGATAGTTTTAACAAAAGGATTTTTCCTAACCCTCCAAGTCTGTGGAGAGATGTGTCAGTTGTGTGTCTCTTTTATTTAACATTCAGTAGATGAATATTTTGAAAATTACATCTTTGCAAAAGTTTTTTTAAGTCTCATACGCACAATAACAGTGTTTTGGGGAGGTTTTGCCCACATTTATGTGCAACATGTCCACTATCTTCATTTCCTCTGATTTACCTCCCAGACAGATCTAATTTTCCCTCCGTTTAGCTAAAATCTTCTGGTACAGACTTGACATTTTCTGGCCGAGGTAATCCATAACAGTGAACGCTGTGTGTGTTTTATTGTTGCCACGGTTATGTCATCTTTGTTTGGTCGTGTTGTCAGTGCAGATTGATTTGCGCTGTGTAAAATCTATTGGTCTCTCTCTGCTGTGTGAGCAAAGGTTAAGAGATGCAGGCAGTTTTCAGCTTCTGGCTGTTTTATGCACTGAACCCGCAGTGACCTACACACTAGACCACGCTTAAAAATCAGTTTTTCAGCATCAAAAATCAATCAAAATGTTTCTTCACACTAATCCCACTCACTTTATTACCATAAACACTGTATCTCAAGCCTCAGGCACTTAAAAATGAAACTAGTTGACTTTCCTACGAATGAGGAAACCATCCCAAAATGAAAATATCATAATTTTTATAATTACTAAGATTGAGGAGGGCAACAGGAAAAAGGAACTTAATGAGTCTTTGGCTCAGAGTTTCAGGCTAATGTTGTTTTCTTCTGGCTGCAGGTAAAAGACAAAGAGAGAAGTTTAAGGTGAGTAGGAGGAGACTGCCTGTGAAGGTGTAGCTGAGGTGGATGTCAATAATGAGGACTGTTTTTGAGGAGATATATGCTGAGCCTGTGCTTTGCCAGTTCACTGCTGATATCAAGCCCTGCAGGAGCTGCCAGTGACACAGCAGTCAAACCAACAAGCCTGTCATGGAGCTCTGCTGGAGGAAAGTGCCTTGCTCAAGGTCACTTCAACACAAGTTGTTGAAGGACTGCACAGTGTTTTTCATTCATTTACACATTTTTAAATAGAAAGTTCAGTAAGATCTTTACATGGAAATGTAGTTATTTTAATCATCAGGCTGCAGGAGGTTATAGTAAAGTATTATTGCTTTTAATCATTTAAATGTACAATATGTAATTTCTGCCGCTAGGGGTCTCTCCATCAAATCAAAAGACATTTGCCGAGTGTTGTGCGGGGATGACAGCCTGGCTGGCTCCGGTAGAGGAAGTGGGGTACAGATCCAGACCCTCTGGAGGAATAAACACCCAGAGTCACATTGGATTCTGCTTATTCATGGGAGGAGAGCTCAGAGATACATTTTTAACATTTGGGATTAAAAAGTGGATTTATATTTACTCCTGTTTATCAACCAGACTGCAGTCAGGACGACTGCTGATTGGCGCTGAAGGGGAAATGAACACAACATCAAAGATGCAATATGTAGGAATTGGCCACCTGTTGAATTCATACTCTAGACTAATACAGGGCAGCATATCACAGTAACCATTAACCACTGCTAACTGTAGCTGCTAACTGTGTTAAGATGTCATATTCAATCTGGACACAGTGTTGGAGGAGGAGCCCTGTTCATGAAAGCTGCTCAGAGCGTTTTGAAGCCAAAAAAGCTCCTCCTCAGCGACTTCCTGGGTATGAAATTACTCGTTGTCGGGCCCACAGAGCGTGGGTACTAGAGACTTCCACCCTCCGAGCCAGTTAATTTCCAGTTTAGCGTCTGGCTAACTTGAATGGGGATAAAATAATTTAGTTTTGCAGCTCTTCCAGACGTTCCCAGTTTTATTGGACTGAATGGTTCAAATTATGACAGTGAAATGAGTCATTTTGTGGTGGTTGTGATGCTAAAAAAAAATGTATCCACCATGTTAGTTAGTTAGCACCACAACACAGAAGATCTGGGTGTTTTCATACCTGGGAAGTCGAGCTTTATTGACTTCAAAACACTACTTAGCAGTTTTCGTAGGAATGAATGTATCAAGATTTATTGAAACGTCCCTGGTGTAAACACAAACACTTCCCTGGTGCTAAGAGCTCCCAGTCCGGACCGTTAGCTGCATGGCTAACTGAGCTAACTAGCGAATGGCAGCTCTATTTAGCAGCTACCCCAGTGTGCATTCAACAAGTGGCCAATTCTTACATATTGCACCTTTAATCTTATTTCGTGTTTGTCAGTGTGGATTTTATTTACTTTCCTGGTTTCACTGTAACACTTCATATAAGAGACACATTGTAAATTATTATCAGTATTGAATAATTACAAAAACCCACATATACTGACAGGGTGAAGAATATGAAAATGATGTTACTGCTTTTCAAGTTTTACAAAATGTGGTTAATCAAATTAGATAAAGGTGTTTCTCCACTATATAAAAGCCAAGTTAATTTTTATTCACCAGTAACACAACGACACGTAACTGCCCTTTACGTGTGTGTTTTCACTTTCAGCAAAGTGCGTCATCTGTTTAAGTTTGCATGTTGTCAGCCTGAGTCAACACACACAGCTACTATAGGTGCAGAGTTTGTGAAAATGGCGTCTGATATCGGCTGCCTTCAGAAGCGGGGCTGTGCTGTCAGTGACCACAACAACACCAGCGCACATTAAATCATCTCCAGAGGATGAAGTCTGCCGCTGCATCGGGACCTGCGTCGGACAAGAAAACACACGCGAGCCGCCGTCATCATGGGAAACTACGGCGGGTCTGCTGCAGATGTTTCTAACCGACAAGACGATGGACATTTTCACGGTCAGCAGGGGACATGATCGCCTTTCACTCATTTACCCTCCGTTTACTATCGAAGAAGAAGTGACCTTCTCTGAGGAGGAAGATGTCAGCGCTGAAAAAGGTAGGAGGCTGGCTGGGTGTCGTGTTTGTGGTGCATGGTCCGAGCCTTGTTTGCTGTGATTGACGGACACCTCAGGTGCACCTATAGCTACGTGAGGTCTGATGGAGGCTGGAGGTGGAAGAAGGATCACACCTGGTCTGAGTGTCAGAAGTTCTGCAGAGCACGAGTGACTCACTCACTGACTGATCTCTCACTCGTCGGGGTGTTTTCCTGCGTCTATTGATCAATAGCAGTGAATGATGCATGATGTGTGTGTGGGGGGGAATTAGAGTACAAGTGTTATTGGAGGTGGTGGAGGAGGAGGAGGTGGTGGAGGAGCCATTGTGAATGGAGGGGACCCACAGCCTCTCCGCCAAGTTTCTTCTTGTCTGTAAATGTCCCCATTGTGCTGCTCCCCTCCGTTCAGTCAATGTGTGTCTGCCTGTGAGGTGTGTGTGGAGTGACTCAGCTGTATTGTACTATATCTGTCATCCATCTTTTCATCTGTCACAGGTGTTACCATGGCTACTACAGACTCACTGCTGTCTTTTCTTTGAGAAGGACCCAGGTAAGAGGAGGTGGGAGGGGTGATTAACTCAAACACAATGAGGACGAGATGTCTCCACGCTCTTTTTTTTTTTTTTTTTTTTAACATGTTGTGTAACGGGAAGCTGAGACGTGAGGAAAAACACTTAGTGGTGGCAGCTTCTGTGTCCTTGTTGACCATGTTTGCTAGTGTAAACTTTACTCTATATGCTGGTTAATTTACTTTTCCACAGCAGATCCCATAAAAAACACCAAATTAAAGCCTCCTACGTTCCCCCGAATGTACCACAGGCCTCCATTTTGTGCAAATATGATGATAAACACACCAGTGAGTCACACCATTGCACTGTGTGACATGTTCCTTCATTATAAAACACAGATTCTGTAATTCAGAGCCGATGTCACGCTCCTTCTGGTTTGCCCCATGGGACCTCATTTTGGAAATACTCAGTATGGTAGTGAATGGAGAGACAAATCATTTTCCAGACGATGTAGTTCACTGAGCGGTTTAACACAAAACTAGAAGATATTTTACTTAACTTACAACAAACTGAGACTTTCTTGACTTGAAAAAATATCTTTTCGATTGACAAACATTTGTGTGATTCATGGCACAACCAAGCGGGATCAAAAGATTATTTGTCTCTCTCCATTCATTAACATACAAATAAAGTCCCATGAGGTCCACTGGAAGGGCCGCGACTCATTTCACTGTAAACGTCTCTTCTGGGTGCAGCCGGTACAGGGCAAACCACAGTGGACCAAAATAAAAAATCAATATTCCAGCGCATACCAGGAGGCGATTGATACTATTTTATAAACAATGACACAAAAAACCAAGAAGTGAACTATGCATTTCGCGTGTTGCTTCATCAGATTCCCTTCAACAGGTGTCTCTTTAAATAATCAGGTGCCGATCAGCGGAGAATCCAACAAGGTCACATTCCCCAACGTTTTAGCATATTCAAAAACAAGTCTTAAGACCACCTAGTCTGCCAGGTATATGTACATTTGACTCTTTACAAATTAACTAGGCTGCACAATATTTTTTACCCTGTGATATATATTGTGATGTGAGAAAAGATATACCATTTTCGACAAATTACTTGAATAGCCTGGTGTGTGTGTGTGTGTGTATTCCCGTAATCAGCTGCTCATTGTCCTGGTGCTGGTCCAAATTTGAAAGGTGATCTAACTTAACATAAACATTGAGGGGTTTACTGGACAAAACCTTGAATGTCTCTTGATTACCCTCCCCCCAAAAAAGGGGGATTTATTCATCATGTCTAACTTTAGTGGATCATGACATATTGGGTATTGAGCCATGGCCACGCGCAAAATGTAACCTTCAACAGACCAGGTGAGCCTAGTTTTTATCCTACCCGCTTGCCGTAAACTGTTATGGTCGTAGTTGTGGTTCTGTTATTTCCTTTCCCTTTGTCTTGTGTCACTTTCTACTTCCTCCCTTTGTCTGTTTTCCTGATCTTTTTGTTCCTCACCTGTGCTGTATCAGTTAATCACCTTGTGTATTTAAGCCCTTGTCTTTCCCTCTCTTTTTCAGTTCGTCTGTTCAGTATCTGTGATTCTGCTGTTTAGTTTCTCTGAGTCTGTTCCCTTGTCTCCCCGTTCCATCTCCCCACGGTATGTTTCTGGCTTTTGATTCCTCGTGTTATTCCTGGTATGTAATTTGCTTTTGATTTGTACTTCATTTTTGGTTTGTTTTGCTCTTGTTTCCTGGATTTTTCCGGTTTTGTTATTTGCCTTCGCCTGTCTTGTGTGGTTGCTTTTATCTTTTGGGATTTCATAGACTTTGGTTTTCAGCTCGCCTTTTGTTTCTTAACTGCCTGCCTGTGTGTCTCACATGTGGGTTTGTTTTTATGTAACCTGACAGCAAACGTTTACTATGTCGTCACACTTATTATTAAATTATAAAATGGCCGAGACTAGGGTCAGCTGTGGCAGGGTGTAGAGCGGTCGTCCACCAATCAGAGGGTCGATAATTTGCTCCCCGGCCCCTGCAGTGTCCTTGGGCAAGACACTGAACCCAGAAATGCTCCTCCATTCATGTGCGAGTGTGTATGAATGGTTATTGCTCCTGATGAGGAGGTGGCACCTTGCATGGTAGCCTGCGCCAGCGTATGAATGTATGTGTGAATGGGTGAATGCTGGCTAGAACAGTTCTATATAAATACAGTCCATTTACTGCCTTACTTGACACAGCACATTGTATTGTGAAGCCCTACTCTGAACTATAGCAACATGTTTTTCCTGTACTTACTGCTTTAAGGCGATCTTGTGCACGTGCGTATTTTACGCTATCACTTGTTATAAACATTAAAGTGTTCCTGTTCTTGCACTCGAGGAAAAACAAAACATAAACATACCTACATACAGTCCATAAACACTTCACTTAAAAAAAATATACGTAAAACTATAATAAGAATTTAAATGACATCAGAACAGAGTCAGTTAACCTGCGGTAAAGTCACCAGCAAATCAAATATTTGTCAATCGGCAGCAAAAAAAAATAGAAATGTTTTGCTCAAAACAGTGCCCACCTGTTGAAGGAATAATATAGACATGTTAAAGGAACGAAACTATATATTTGTGACCTGTTTTAAAACTGTACGTCATCAGTATGAACCAATGGGCTTGGGACAGAAAGCCACAGACAAGCTCGGGAAGTCTTAACTAACATGGTAGTATGAATAGCCTTATTCTCTAGATGTGTTTCAAACTCTAAGCGAAGGCTGCTTTGATTGCTTTCTTTTAGCCACTTGGGGGCAGCACAACAAGATTAAAACACAAAATTTTGATATAATCATCACCTTATAAAGTTGCTATGTTAGCAGACAATAAAACATCCAGCCGACACAGAGAAACATTAACATGCTCACTTCTCCACTCTGCTGACCAGCTGGTTGATTACTTTGTCTGCTGTTTGTTGCATCTCTATAAAAGCTTTCCTCATTGTAAACCGCTGCCTAATGAGGCTGGAAACTGCGCTGATAACGGCACCAAAACAGTAAAGTTGTGGGCTGCAAACATGGAGCTGCAAGATGCTAAAATGCATCAGGCAGCTAAGGACCCTCACATGCTGTGGAGGTGGAGATGTTGGGGCTGTTGTGATGTGTGGAGAGTCTGAGCATGAAGGAGATAGTTGTTAATTAGTTAAACTCTGCACGACTCCTTCTCTCTGCAGAGGTCAGAGCACTGAGAACCATCCAAGGAAAACGCACTGCGGGGGTCCGCTTGCCTTTCTGTTGGCATTTTTTGGGCATCGCCATTGATCAAATGCTGCCTCACATCAGCACAAACCTCAAATACGATCACTATCACTTCGATGCTTTTGAAGCCAAAGGCCAAATTATGAACGCTTTTTACATTTTAATTAAGTGAATTTTAATTTCTTTGGTTATAAATACCACACAGAGACACAAAAGTATTCAAGTGATTCCCGTGACTTGTGCGTGTATAATTCACCTGTGAGCCAACATTTTGAGGTCAGGTTTGGCTATTTTTACACTGCTCTGCTCTGTTAAAGGCACACTACGCAGGATTTGTAAGCTGCTGTTTGTAAACACACCATTCGAAGGTGCAGTTTGGTCTCATTTCCAGGTCGTCTGAATGAAAAAATACAGGGAGATGACGCTTCTAGCGCGTCATAAGTGATGATGAGAGGGATTCTTTTAGTGCGAGTATATACATTGTTTTTTAGGAAAATCCTGTAGAGTATACCATTCATCTCTGGTACATTTTGCATGTTTAGCCCAACATTAAACAATAGCTTGCGTCTGTAGAGAAATAGACTGCAGTTTGACAGCGTGTCCTCTGCTCAAATGATCATACGTGTGTTAATCGCACTCTGAAAACGTCTTCTAAAGCGTTACAACGGATGGTCGAGCTTCAGCACAACCACACATCTGAGATTATCTGTGAGTTAATCATGTGTGGGGTGCTCCTGTGGTTTTACAGGCTTTGTCAGCACAAAGGCTCCAGATGAAGTGTGGGAACATCTCTGCTTGTTTGATGTGCATAACCTAAAGAATTGTTCGGAGTTTTTTTTCTTTCCTTTCTTTATCAGCCATCCGCAGAACTTGCTCTTGATCACACCTTACTCATCATTTTCTCAAGGTTGAGGCAGAATGTTAATGACTGGATCGTTTTAAGGAATATAAAGCAAGCAGGACAAGTACCAGGAGCGATGATGCTGTTTATGATTTTATGTGTGAGAGTTTAAGATGTAGAAATGAGCACGACGCGGTGTGAGTTCTCTGTTGTTTCGATGGTTTTCAATCCACAGCGGGATTATAGCACAAATGTGTAATTTCTTTCCAAAAGGGCTTCAGATCAGTGCTGCTCCACTAGGTGGGGCTGTTCACTTGGTAACATATCCAAACGGTGCCATGACATACCGACAGCAGCAGTGAAGGGGTGTGTTTGTTGAGACTAAATGCAGAGCAATCAGAACAAAGATGTTGTGTAAGATTTTAAATAAGGAATATATTTATAGCTATATGCACACTATCTTAATCATTTCAGTGCAGTGGAAGCACTTGTGTTTGGTCTCATTATTCACAACGGCTATTGGGTGAAATATCGACTGGAAAAAGTAATATTCCCACTATCGAATGAGATATATCCTTCTTTAATTTTTTATACTATTCTCTCAAAATGAGAGTGAATGAAAAGCTGCGTTCAGTATTCTATAGTGTGTCCCTGAGTGTAAAAGCTCATTTTCTTTACATTAAATTTACATTTCTGACTTTAGGCGTCCCTTGTCTTTAGATCTTTGTGTCCACAATCGTTTAGCAAAATGAGACACTGATTTCAGTTTTATGTGAGTGTGCAGTCTAGAGAATGGGAGCAGAGGGCTTGTAACAACTAACGGCAGTTAATTTCAAAACCTTAAAATGCAGCTTGGTACCAATTAAAATCTGATGGGCGTTGAGTAAAGGACTGTAAAGGTCGTACTTCAGTAAAAACAAAGGTATTAAAGTGTAAAATAGTACTAAGGGGGGTGTCAAGGTAGCTCAGTTGGTATAGTGAGTTCCCTATGTACAGTACAGAAGCTGTGTCCTCACTTCAGCAGCTCAGGGTTCCAGCCTGTAGATGTACTTAAGTATAAAAAGTACAAGTATAAGTAAATTATACACATATGTTCATGCTCTTTATTTGGTTTGACTGATTATCAGATGTAATATTCAGCATTTTTCAGATTATCTCACTCGGTGTGTTTTATCTGATATAAAATACGTTTATACTAAAAATTGGCTACTTTGGCTGAGACGTAACTAGTAACTTGAGTTATCAAATAAATGTAGTGGAGTAGAAGTAGAAAATGTTGTGTTCCCCAAAACATTATGTAACTTTTGTACCTTCAAAATCATGTTGATGGTTCAGTGTCTTGTAACAGGGTGAATGGTGTTAGAGATTTAGATTGTCTTTATTTATCCCACAACGGGGAAATTCACATGTTACAACAGCTTGAGGTGCAGCAGTAAGAATTAGAAAAATATGCATAGACAAACAAAAGATATTTACAAAAACCAATAAGATATTTACAAAAGTAAACAAGTGGATGGAAAGTGACTGTTCATGTTGTGTTCGAGTTAAACAGTCTGATGGCTGTGGGGATGAACGATCTGCGGTAGCGCTCCTTCTTACACAGTGGGTGTAAGAGTCTGCTGCTGACAGAGCTGCTCAATGCTTCCACAGTCTGGTGCAGGGGGTGAGAGGTGTTGTCCATGACTGACGTCAGCTTGGCTAACATCCTCCTCTCACTCACCACCTCTATGGAGTCCAGTGTGTCACTACAATTTCTACATCATGTTGCTTTAATTACAGTACTTGAGTAAATGCACTTGGATACAATCCTTAAAAATAACATACTAACAGTGGGACGTAACAGTATATTCTATATTGAGACACTCAGTGAGGACATTTCAAGCAGTTTGTTGCACGTAGCTGCACGTAGTGGAATAACCACCTCCAGTTCTTTAAGGTGTCGGTCTGCTTGTTGGAGAGACATTTGGGAGATTAACCTGAAATGTTTAACCAGATTAACCAGTTTGCTCCACAGGCCACATATGTTACACACATCATGGTGACGAGGCACATATGTTTGAGCTAAAGGTTTTACATTTCTGTCCGTTTCTATTCAAGCGGCCCTTCCTTGTCTTGATCTGCCTCGGCTATTCCTGATACGTCTTTTTCATCTAGTGAAGGAGCGGTCATATTTCTCTTGAGTAGCACCTCTACTCCTGCAGAATACCAATACGTCGTACATCAGGCCTGGAATCAATATGATCCTTTTCAAATCTGTATTTATTCCTCTCTCGGATTGTCTCTCAACCATAGAAGCTCTGCTCTGCTGTAGGACAGTGAAGAGGCTGGTGAGGGAGGGAGGACGTGAGGGGAATATGAGGGCGGTCGGACCTGGGGATCAAGTGTTCTGTTGGTTCTAGTTTGGATAAGAGGTAGTCTCAGGACTTTGGACGACGAGAAACGTGCTTGAGTCTAAGTTGCTCGTACCGCTGCAGCGTTTTCCTGAAGTAGAAGCTTTTGTCGTGCATCCTGCTGTTCAGTTGTGTGTAACTTTCTACTTTTTTTTCCGGATCGTTTGCCATTCATACACCTGCACATGGCTTGAGAAACGTGTCTGATCTCGGTGACGTCAGCAGGGTCCCAACAAGACCAGGAAACGACTCCCTCCCTTTCGGCCAGAGGAGTGATGTCATCGCAGGGAGAGCGTGAGGTTGGCTGAGGCTTTATTGAGCTTGACGTTTTATTACCAAGACCACCAGACGTATGACCACATGCAACAGTCAGTACGAGGACACAGACTGGGAAAAGTGAGCGCCAAATAACATGGGAACACGTCTGTGGCTGTGAGTGTGAGGCAAAGGCACACACACACACACACACACACACACACCAAAAGAGACAGAGATGCAGATAGAAATCTAGAGGGGAAGAGGGACAGCATGAGTGTGCATGCTGATGGGGATAGGAGCGTGTGGAGCTACAGAGCTGCAGAATCCTGAATCCAGCAGATGGAGACTCCGTGTCCTTGTTTTGCGGTGATCTGTGGGAGCAACATGCAGCTCGCGCCGCTGCCTCGCACTGCTGCAGTGGAGGAGTAAATGCGGAGCCCAACACTGCTCCAGGTGATCCACAGCAGCCCAGCCCGGCAGACTGCTCCCTCCTCAGCCTTCCCTCTCCTCCTCCTCCTCCTCTTCCTCCTTCTCCTCCTCCACCTCCTCCTCCTCCTCCTCCTCCTCTTCCTCCTCTGTCAGTGCTCCGTTCCTCTGAGGGCTTTGAAAAAAATTACAAGAAAGGAGCTGAAAAACAGAGGAGAAATCCTGCTTTCCCCCTCCATGCTCAGATGTGAAACACCTCTGCATGACTGTCCGCCGCTTCCCTGTCATCGTGTGAAGACGCACCGCATATGTGCTCCGATGTCTCCGGAACATAGACTCGCTGCAAGGTAAGAAGACTTGGACTCATCCGGATAAACATTTCTAGCCTTTGCTGTTTTTTCTTGAGACGTATTCTGTGCGACTGTGTCAGCCTTGTGTGTGTGAATTTAACAGGTAGATGAGAAGTTGCCACAGCAGATTCTGTAATTAGTATTCCTCACAGTGGGCAGAAAATGAAGACGAATGAGCTCTCCGAGGTAAATCTCATCCGATGTGAACAAATACATTTCTTTCAGTTTCAAGAATCTCCTCTTCCCCTCAGATCACAGCGATCCGTGCAGGTGTGTGTGTGTGCGTGTTCGTATGTATGTGTGTGTAACAGAATCCAGTGGGGTGGGAGGGATTGCTCCTGCTTCTCGATGGGCAACAAGGGGATTTTCATCTTGACAATGTGGCCAAACAGCTTTCCATCGATCTTCTCATGGCCACTACCATCGGCAGAATCTCCGGCTTCAAAATAACCCGCAGGCTCTTTTCTTTAATGGTACCAATATCTGATCATTATGTAATCATTTTGATCGATTCTGTTCGGTTGTAGAGAGAAGATCAACCCTCTTCAACCTGACGATTTATGTGCTCATGTCTTATTTGTCACAGATGAAGAGTGGACACAAAAGGGAGAGATAAGGATTATGACAGCGGGTGGAGGGGGACAGGGGCAGGAGGAGGGTGGAGGGGGGGTGTGGGAGAACTTACTCCATCACTCTGTGGTTTCGGGATACCTGCTAGCCAACAGCTGATCGCTGCGATCCCTCTTAAATCCTTCAATCTCTCCATCACATGATGGTTCTGAAGCCTCAAAGCCTGCACCTGTAATTGACCTAATGAGGGTTCATCACTTTCTCACACACACACACACACACACACACACCCTTCCTTATGCCATAATAAGCGATGGAGACTAGCTGGTGCTGCAGCGATATCCAAATCCTGCATTCTGCTGGTTGACAGAGCTTCAGGGCTTTTCAATGTGAGTGTATGAGTGTTGGAACCTACGACAGTGTCTTGCGCTCCGTTTAGCTCCTTTCTTCTGCCCAGAAAAGCACAAATCTGTCGGTTATGACCTGAAAAAGAAACGCCATAAATTTTCATTCATGCTCATTCATGTTTGCATACAGATCAGATGGCAAGCCAAGCTCCTTTATAACTGCTCTGTGATATGCAGCAGTGGATTGACAGATCAGTTTATCACTGGCAGCATCAATCCTCACGTCTTGACACACACAAACTGTACCTACAGCGTTTGCCCTTGCAACAAGCCCCATCTCCTCACACACTGTACACACAGGGAGCTAAAGGCACACCTATACACATCCACACAGGCGCACTCGAACAGCTGTGCGGACTGAATCGGGCTACTTTCATGTGTAGCAAGGTGTCTGACTGAGGTAGTCCTTTGTCATGTGTGGCATCGGGATGCAGAGGAAGGATCTCTGAGGAGAAGAGTCTCAGCTCCTCGTATCTCCCAGGCGGCTTCTTACTGCTCTGATTCTCCAGCAGATACACTGGCATCCTGAAACGCCTCATTTAGCCGGTTCCCTGCAAAAAAGCTTGCAGCTCCCAACAAGAATAAGAGTGAAAAGCCCTGCCAGCAGCCCCTAGAGGCTACAATGTTTATTACACGTGTGAACACGGAAATTTTAGATGAAATGGACAAGACACTGACGGACGCTTTTGGCTGGAGACTATAGTCATTATAGCCCCACTCCAGCGTATTTTGGCATTTTTATATTTCATATTTTTCTGAGCCATTTCGATAATGTTGATGAGCCACACTGTCGGCCAAATATTTTTTGACAAATAAGTTAAATTTGTGCTCAAATGTGTTGCTCAAATGGAACGAGGAGTCATACATCTTCCTCCAAGCTTGTGCGGGCGCACTTGAGAAATTAGCAAAATGCGTTTGGGAAATGTGTTTCCCGAAATGCGACGGGCTCAGGTGTATGGCTTATAAGAGTAGCACAGCTCTTATATAAGGCAGAAATGAGGCATTGCATAGTGTGTGTACACAGCGAGTGTGTGGTTGAGAACGACGGCGGCTGCGCTCAGAGCAGACAGGTGTTGGCGATCGGAGCAGAGGGAAAGTTTAGCAGTGGCAGTACATTTACAGTACAGGTTAAAGTTTGATCACGAATAAACACTGCATCTTCTTAATACCAAAGAAGACCTTATGTTTGAGTGACCGCTATTGCTATTTATGCTAATAGCCATGCTATCGCTATCCATGCTTATGATGCTAGTCTTGCTAGAACAAAGGACATTACATTAAAACCTGGACACAGTGTTGAAGACGGAGCCCGGCTCATTCCTAAGAAAGCTGCTCATTGGCGAATGAAACCAAAATGGCTCGACTTCCTGGCTATAAAATTACTTAGCGCCCGGCTAACGTGAATAGAAATACAATTATTTAATCTTGCAGCTCTTTTGGAATTTGACTCAAGCCTGAACTGATTAGATTTTGGTGGCCAAAGGTCAAAGGTCGAGGTCACTGAAACCTCGCAAAACACATTTTTGGCCATTACTCAACAATTCTTATGACAATTTTGACAAAATTTTACACAAATGTCTAATAGGATAAAAGTAAGTCACATCATTGTATATATACCCAAAAGGTCAACTTCACTGTGACCTCAAGAAAAAAAGATGTTCCGGCCATTATTCAACCCCATACGTCAGGAATAGAAACCGGACTGGTGCATGGAGACAAACACGCTGGATATAATGTGATAGTGAGGTTTGGCTGTCCTGATAGGTGGATCTAGTGCCAAGCTAGCTGTTTCCAGTTTCCAGTTCAAGTGCTAAGCTATGCTAATTTCCTAAAATATCAAACTATTGAACAGATCACCCACAAACTTTTGGAGCATGAATGTGCTCATCAAATTTCAAGGTGGGTTAGGTTTGAAACTTTGAAAAATGATCTAAAAGATGTTGGGAGAGCTTGGAGTTTAATCACAGACAATCAAAAACAGTTAAATAGACTTATTACAAAAAGTGCAAAGCTCCAAAAATGATAAATGTATATATAAGGCAGGGTTGAGGTAAGGGAGAGGCCCTGTACATGAGACTATGTATTGGTACAAAAGATTTCAGGTGGCTTTTGGCAGAGTAAGGGTCCTTACTGGGGGAAGCAATTCAAATTGTAGGCACAATGGATTTGACGGATCACTTGTTATGTCAAGAGCTTTCAGGCACGTAATTGGCCTGTTATTTTATGAGATATCCCAGGTTGATACGTAGCTGACAGTATTGCCTGAGAACAGAAGAAGAAAGGTCAAACAGTGAAGAAAAACTTTGAGATTCATCCTCTGCATCCCATTAATGTGTGCAGTACATTTTAAAAGACTGTGAGATACTTACCAGTGTCATTTTGAATTTTAAAGTGTTGGTGTGATGCTGGTGCTAAGCCATCGGTTAACAGGGTTACTTAAATCATTTGTGGTCATCCTCTGAATCATCCTCATGAATATCCAAACAAAATTCGGCTATCCGGCCTGTAGTTTTTGAGATTTGGACCGAACAGCTCGAGAAGCGGACAGACTGGTGGTTTGACAGAACAGAGAAGACTAACTGAATATCATTGGGGCTCTTTTGTGCATCATCCTTCATTACTGATACAGTGGATGTTACACTGGTTCAGTTTGGATAAAACATCCTCTGCATGTTGGAGATGATTTTATATGTCACTTCCAAGATCTCTGTTTGTTTTTCGTGTGCTGTTTTGTAGATGGATGAATCAGTCATTTAACAGTTTATAAAACTGCTAATTTGTTTGTATAGCCTCTTAGTTTTACTCACAGAGAGTGTGTGTTTGTTTTTAGGATTAAATTCGCAGTACATCTCGGTGATGATGGCATCTTCTCTCTTTGTTTTGCTGCGGGGGCTTGGAGGTCAGGATGGAATGATTAACCAGCCATTAACCGACGAGCTGATTCGTTGGCGGGTGCAGAGCAGGACGACAATAGAAATACCAGTGATTTCTCTTAAATGTAAAGTGATAGTCCACCAAATGTCTTATCCATGCCATTATACACTCAATGCTGCAGTTGCATCTGTACTGTATGATCAAGACATCACCTGAAACTCAAACTGGCACTGCTGGAATCATTTCTTGCAGTTTTTTTCTGTTGAAGGAGCTTGGTTGTGTGATGGTGGCACCATTGTCTTTGCCTCTTCATTCATGCTGAAGATTGCTGTGCATGTTAACCACAGATCTGAGTATAAAAGTCCAACATTTCAAATTTGGGACTTTATTACATCAAAATTGCTCTTTTCCCTTCAGATCTTACTTGATTCCAACGATGGATATACATCTGTGACTGTTTTCTGGGGTGTTAATGACAACTACCTCAGGGAATGACACCTTCCTGAGATTCTACAATTAATTTACGTTTTAATGAATCAGGATTTCTTTTAGCAGTTTACCTATTTAGATCTCTAAGTGTTACAACTTCACACCTTTTCTCTTCTTGCTAGCGACACCTTGGCATTTTCTGCTGCTTCGGCATCTATGATACAAAAGGTAGAATTGACAGCCATTGTATTCAGCACAAAAAAGTCTTTGCCGCTCATATACTTTCCATTCAGATAAACAGACAACAGAAAATACTGGTGAGCTTGTCTGACATTTGACTGTATATATTGTAGTATATTAGTGTGTCAAAATGAAAACAGATTTCTAAAAAGTAATGTTAATTAATTAAAAATAATGTACTTGTACATTTTTTGTCAAAAAAGCCAAATTATATCATGATTCCATTCATAAAAGCAATAAAAGGGGGTGAATAATTTGTATAGGCACTGTATGAACAGTATAAAGTGGTTCGACTGATTATCAACCTCACAGATTACGGAATCAGCATTTTTCTGATTATCAGAAATTAGTGCTTCTCTTAAAATCTGATTACGGAGAAAATAAACTAATTTAAAAATGCACTAATTTGGCCGCAGGGTGTAATCTTCAAAGTAACTAGAAACTAAAGTTATCAAAGAAACGTAGTGGGGTATAAGGTACAATATTTGTCTCCAAAATGTAGAGAAGTGGAAGTATAAAGCAGCAGAAAATGGAAAGACTCAAGTAAGTAAGTCACTGGGAAGCGAAATATGTCACAATGTATCACCATTCACCTTTTTAAATTACCACCAAATAACTTGCCAAACATGATGCATTTATTTTTACTATTCCCTGTTAGTTACTAAATCCCAGGCAAGTTTAAAACCAGACAGTCTTCATTGGTAAATTAAGAAATGCTGCAGAGACGCTGCAAATACTGCAGCACTAACAAGAATGTTCATTAGCCCGGGGTGCGATACTCAAAACAAGACTTCATATCGGTAGAGTCAATACTTTGAGGAAGCCTCACATTTGCGAGGCTGGAGCCACAGAACATTTCACATTTTTGCTTCAAACTGGATTTAATCAGATATTCTGTTTCAACTGAGCAATACTTTTCATCTGTTGTCTCCAGTATACCTTCATTTTTTGTGCTGCTGCAGTGACCCAAGACGCCCTCCGTGGGGATCATTAAAGTTTAATCTCAGCTCTGTTATCTTAATGTTTCCTGGACACCTGCTGTTCAGTCCTGTTGTAAAAAAAAAAGGAAAAAAAAAAGAAAACGAGGAGGAGCTGGATGGAAATAACCAGAATCCTGGTTCCCAGTTTTAATCCCTCCTGGTGGTGCTCGCTTGGTACAATACCATGTTAGGTAGCGAGAGAAGCTGTGTGGGTGTATGAGTGAGCGGAAGAGTGAATATGAGTTTGAATATAGAGAGCATTTAGGAGAGTGAGCTGGATATTGGCAGCAGAAAACACGATTGGTACCATTTATTGTTTTACTAAGAACATGTGGAAACGTTTACTCACATTTGACCTAAGTAGAGAAGTGTGAATTACATAAATTTTAGGAGGTGTAGTTGACTGGGAGGATATGAGACTCAGAAATGGTTTGTGTAAACATTTATATTGAAAACAGGATGTTGGTATCACAGAAAAAACAGTGATAGCGTGAATGTTTGGTACCACATGCGAGTGCTGGTTAGTGTCTCTCTGGACTCAGAAATGACTGAATATCAGCTCCTCTGCTCTACACTATTCTGTTGCACATAACCCACAGAGAGAGACACTTTAGCCAACTCTCAAGCATTTAGCTCTGTGGGATTTTGAGGCAGCGACAACAGCAATAATAATAATTTTAATCTTTCTGGTCCAGAAAAGTAGAAATCTGCCTTTGACTTCACAATCTGGTTAAAAACACATCTTAGTAAATCACAATACACACATGCACAGCCAAGACGACAATCATGAATGTGTGCGAATTTAGCAAAGGTATTGTTGCGTTTGGCGTGAGAGATTTTTAGTAAATGTTATTGGCAGCTGCAGAGAGTTTGATGAATTCTTTAAAAAGGGCATGAACCGCATCAGATACAATTCATTAGGCTTTTTCTTTTTTTTGTTTGTTTTACATACACATTCCCGAAAATTTCACTGGCACACAAATTCTTCGAACCTTTGGGAATTTATTTCAACTCACTTCCCTTATTTTGGGGAGTACTTTATCTTGAACGCTTCTGACTGGAGAATAATTTCCGCTTTCCGTGTTGTCGGATGTCAGTTTACTTTACAAAATCCAGCAGGTAAAAAGGTAACGGCGAGGCGTTGGCAGGAAAATCGATGACGGGCAGGAATGAGCCAGCGCGATCCGAGGAGAGGATCTTCTGTTGAAGTCCAGCAAGCTACTTTTGAGTGCGTGAGGAAACCCCTCATCCAGGTGTGTGTGCGAGAAAGTGTTTCTGGGAAAAATCTGTTGCAATTAATAATGGAATCAACCTCCTGGTGTGTGGTGTGGTTTGGCTTCCCTAATGAGGACTGGATTCATCCTCAGTCTCTGACAGTACGCTGAGTGGAATATGCTGCTCTCCAGCCTGTTTCCATGGAGATGCTCAGGAGCTGTAGCAGCCCCCCCCCCCCCTTCTGCTGTACGTTCTACCGAACAGTGCTGCTTCATAAGAGGGATCTGGGCCAGGGTGTGCGTGTGTGTGTGGGATATAACGGTGTGTTAACAGGCACACAGACGCATATCGCGCCATTGACGGATATGCTTATGCTACTGTGGTAGTATTAAGCTCGACGGCAGTGAATGTGCAAGTGTGTGTGTGTGTGCGTGTGTGTGTGTGTTGCAGCAGTGTGACTGTACAGTGTGTCAGTGTGTGTCAGTGTGTGTCGTACTCTCTCTCCTGGTGTGTCATGCTAGTAGTAGCTGCTAATCCTGAAGCTCTGCTGTAGCGAATGTCCAAGTGTGAGGGTGTTCGTGTGTCACAGTGTGCTACGAAAGGCTGAATTTTCAGGCGTGCGTGATACTCTGAGTGGTCATTGACAGAGTACGCGTGTGTGAGAGTGTTGTGTACGTGAGATAGTGAGTCAGATTGACAGAGAGAGAGTGAGATGAGGGGAGTGAGAGGGCGAGAGAGGTTAGGAAGAGAGAGACAGAGAAACAGAAGGTGAAAAAACCGTGATGATTGCAGCAAATGTCGCTTGACAGTAAACCGTGAACAGTGTAATCTCGTTGAAGAAAAAAATAAGACCCTCTGCATTCTGCGAGCCACATGTGTGCCGTTTTATGTGTGTAGCCACTGTGAATGTATCCCCACAGGGCCGCAGAGCCGGAGACTCAGGCTTCTGTGGTTCTTGCTTACAAGGTGATAAAGGTGACAAGTGATTCCTGGCCAGACAAAGAGGCCACCGCTGGGACGGAGCGTGTCGAAAATAGCAGCGAAAAAGGATCTTTTTTGTCTTGGCAGAATGATGCAGTGCAGACCTGAACAGAGAGTCCCTGCTGTATGAAGGCCAGGGCAATCCCTGCAGCAACAGGGTTTCTAATCCTGAAGCTCTGCTCTGTCAATATGCAGCCTGCATCTGTTTGAGGGGTAGATCCACCCTTTGATTCATCGACCGATCTGCTAGTTTTTTGGGTGTGCTGCCGGGTTTTGTCAGAAGGGCATGGTAATTAGGCTATGACCTGTGTAAACTTCTCAGATGAACCATTAATAGGCTACTTACTTCAATTGCAAAAGTCCGAACGGCTGTTAAAACCCAAAGATAAGGAGATGACCTAGAGCTGGACCCCGGGATTTTTTGGGCATTTTTCTTTAAAAAGAAATAATCACTCAGCAATTAATTTGATATTGATATTGGATTTTTGTCGATATCCTGTATGCCTATTTTTTCCAACTAATTTTGGCTGATTGCCAATGCCCACTGGCAGCCCAGTCGCCAGGATAAAAAGTTGGATACATTATGCACCGTATTGACATTTCTACAAAATGTGTCTAAACATGTTCAGATAACATGTTTATGAGATGACTATGAGTGTTATAAGTGACGAGGTTGGCAAGCCAGTGATTGCAGTTCCAGTCTGTGTTTCAACATTAAGGAGACCTGGGGGCATCTCATGTGTGTTCGTAGTAACCAAAACAAGTTTTAAGCCAAAATTATGTTTTTCTAACTGTAACCAAGTGTTTTTTGTGCCTAAACCTCACCAAATCATAAGCACAGTTTTGTGACAAGAATGTTTTTTTAAATTTAACCTAAAGAAACATTAAGTTGCAACATCCAGAAACGTGAAGTTTTATCTGTGGTTATGCAGAAACGGACTTTGGCAACATTTGAAAAAATCCTCGTGGAAATTTTATCTGTTCTTATACATAACTGGAACATTTGTAAGGGGGAAAAAACATTTGGACAGACCTTGATGTCAACAATGAAATCCTTCTCAGCTGATGTCCAGGTCTAAATGGTATGAAACCTTATCACTTTGGCATACAGTATTGGATGTAGTGAGACCAAACACCACAACGACTACCCAACAACCAAGTCAAGGACAATATATGGCTTGAGATCGCCCAGCAGCTGGGATACAATGAAGATGGTAATGTAGCTGATATTCACAATGGGGGACGGGGATGAAAATAGAACACGGCATCGTGGATAATTCGCACAGGACCCGGTGTGCATAGTTGTCATGTGGATTAATCGCGTGCAGATTTTATGTATTGCCACACCACATTTTTGTATTGTACTGGTGGTAAATGGCTTTTATTTGGGCAGTTGGGTTGCCGTGGGACCTTTTGGGACCTCACATATGATGTTTGTCAATTCAGAAAATAGTTTTTCAACTTGAGAAAATTTGTCAAAGTTTTTCATAAGACTCATGAAGTACAAGACTGTTTAAACCTGTAATTAGAAAGACTACACACCCAATAGTCTTAATTTCCGGCTCGTTTAAGCAATAACCAAAACCTTGTAGAGCTACTTGTATTTTGGCCAGCTCACAGAACCGACTTACCAATGGGTTTTGCTATGTGTACTATTTACACATCCAGCATACAAGGAGCAATGTTATCATTCATTTCAAGTCATGTTTCTGGTGGACTGATGAACTTAAGTCCAATATTCTCTCTCTTTTAGCTCCGTTTTTTGGTCTGTACCAACTCCTGAGGGTAAGATCTGGCTCTTCACCAGCTAGTTTTGTCTGTTTGCAATTTGGTGTTGGTGTAGGTTGTATACATCTACCTGCTGCAGTGGAAAAGGATTATGCTATGAGTGCAGTGAGACTTAATCAAAACAAAAGTTGTTGGCTGGACGGTTTGACAATGAGCTGAGGCTCCCTTTAAAGCTCCATAAAGTCGAGGGGAGCTGCAGATTATAGTGATAATTCTCTGTAGGTTCATCACTACAAGCAACCCCTTCATAAAAATACTGATTATGGCAGCTAATATAGCAGCTGAATAAATACATATCCAACCTTGTGATTATTTATGTACTCCGAAAATAAGGAGATTGGTTGGTGGCTTCTTAAAACTTTTCTTTTAGCTGGTTGTGCCTCTGGGTGAATTAAGATGGCCACAGCCCTGCTTACGATACACAAACATCCCCAAACAAATAAAAAAAGCTAATTTTACCGTAGACACAAACAGAAAATGGATACATAAGGCAAACGTGTTCTTGATTCGGTCTTTGATTTTACATTTGAAATTCATACCACAGGAAAAAAAAATCAGTTTTATCGACCTATGTAGTTTTAATCGGTACGCCGTCATCCGTGAAATTGATTTGAGTGTGTGAGTGTGCGAGTGTGTGTTTTCCCTGGCAGCATCCATAGTGAACATCTCCATAGCTGTTAATAGGATATACTGTGTGCAGGGTTAGCCTGTAGAGAAGCTGGGTGGCAGCAGTCATCTCAGTCTATCGCACTCTGGGGAGCTCTTATAGGATCAGGACGAGTCAGGGCTGGAGAAAAGCTGTGTGTGTGTGTGTGTGTGTGTGTGTGTGTGTGTGTGTGTGTGTGTGTGTGTGGACACTAAGGTTAACACTACATGGGCTTGATCCTTCGCCAGTGCCATGGTACCTGCCGTGTGTTAATGGCCAGGTTGTTCTGACTCACGCGGGGTGGCGATGCCTGCCAGGTGGTACATGTCCACACAGGGAATTCACTGTGCTGATGCTAATGTGCTAAACCTGCATCAAGTCAGGTGACGCCACGGACAGGATAAAACACACCAGCAGGGCATGGCAAGGTGCACCGCTGAGCTGGTTTACTCAGCTGGAAGCGCACATGCTCTCCGCCATGCTCCGTTTCTGTATCATGTACATAAACATGTGAGCGACGGACAAAGTTGTCTTCAGAAAAGCACTTTTTGCAGTTGTTCAGTCAAAACATCTGTGAAATGCAGGTGTTTGTAAAGAGGAAACAACTGGTTTGACATTTTGCTGTAATTTGTCTAAACTTTATCACTTAAGTGATGAAGTGGAGCTTTATTCCAAGTTCCTGCATTGACAGTAAGAACAGAACAGCCTTGCATAAACACCGTTTTCCACTTCTTCTGTTCTTGATTTCAAACAAAAATTGACTCTCTGCTCTTCAACCATTCTTTCAACTTTCAAATCAATTTGGCAAATCCCTAACCAGCCTCTAATCAGAAGGCACTGCCCACTTGGAATCAGCCTATGTAAGAAGTTTTTACTTGACTCGAGCAGGCTGCTGGCATACAGCACCCTCAGCCTGGCCTGAGCAGCAAACCCTTGGCTCATCAGCACAACTTGAGCATGGAAGTGAAATATTAACAATGTTGGATATTCCACTCAAGAGGGATCCATAACGTCTCTCCTGGATGTCCACTTATCAGTTAATTTTGAAATTGTGATTATTAAGAATTAACAATCTCAATAAATACTGAGACTGCTGCTCTGATGAGATTTGGTCAAATGGACTTTACGATACTGTAAATACCGCAACACTGCTTTCCCTAATGTGTGCTGGCACATGCTTGAAATCCAGCCGTTTAGCAGCCTCAGCATTCACTAATCGTTTTAATTGCAAGGGATTAGATGGATCAGTTTGTCACCACAGAAACACACGAGGCGTATAGACTGTGGCCTGAACTCTGATGTGTCACGGCACACAGAGGTGAGAGTAGTGTCAACACAGTCTGGCACCTTGCTGGTGGTGACAATTTAACTCAAAACTAATTATTAACAATTCTAGGGCTTGTCTTGGTTTCCTCAAGGGAGTCTGCATGAGGTACAAAGTGTTGACATTTCAGTGGTTATAATCATACTGTAGAACAATCGATTTTAAAACACGAATGCACAGAAGAGATTGTGACGCCATGCTGTAGTTCTTCTACCTCCATCATAATAAGAGTTGCACAGAACCATCTGGGAAGTCGTCCTTGGAAACTGTTTGGGACTTATACTTGGCAGGTGATTGGATGAACCATCTGTCTATCATGGGCTAACTTCAACCAATCACATCATCAGTAGGAGAGTGCTACCACCAGTGGAGCCAGTTGGTAAATCAAACTCCTGCAGAAGCCAGTCGAGAGAAGACCGGAAACTTGTTTTCCATCGGTGCCGTTCTCTGCCTGTCTTTCAATAAAGACCACTCTCCAGTTCTGATGTAACTGATGGTCTTGAGGAGCAGCCATTGTTGCTTTTCTAGCAGGTCGTCACATCTATACCAAGCCCGTAGGTGCCAGTAGTTCCTCATAAGGACGCTGATTGGTTGAACCGCTGTGTTTTGGGCATAAGGGTGTAGCTTGAAGCCTGGCAAGATGGATATGTGCGATCAAATGATGTGCTCAACTCAAAGTGGCATTGTAGCTTTGATACTGAAGTGTAACCAGACCCCTCTTTTTTTTCTTTTGTCTCAAAGGTAGGAAAGCTACCACCAGAGGGAAATTCTTCAACTTTCTTTGTCAAAATCTCACAAAAATTCACATAATCCTGTGGAAGTGCTGATTTTGTGATAGAGAGTATTTGTCTGTCTACAGGGCTTTTAGATTGGCCACTTTGGAGACCAGGCGTGTGTGCTGCTGTGTGTCATGCTGTGCGCTGAGAAGAGGGAGAGACAAGTAAAAAGCACGCACCTCCTCTACAAGCCATTATTCCATCAGCCCATTAAAACCAAAAATCAAAGCTCTCTGCTCTTTTGAATCAACACTTTTTAGGTGTTTTGGTGCAGAATATCAATATCCCACAATCTCATTCAGGAAATGTCATGTCGAGAAGTGTCACCCAGTCAGCTAGTTTGAAAGCATCCGGTTTTTTTACCTCACGGAATGAACTGTGTTCTTGTAGGTAAATTAGAAGGATATCTCTAAATCTACTTAATTTGATTGGAGATTATAGACAAAGGAGCAATGAACTGTTTGTTGGCGAGGAGATCGGCATTGTGTAGCCATTTATTAAGTATACACGGATCTGGAGTGATTTGCACTGGGGCTGATGGATTGGTTTCAGGCATAGTTACTTTAAATACAGTTTATTTTTACAATTTAGTTTGTTTTTATTGCCACAGCAATCCCTGGCCTTATCTTACCTTACTGCACATTAAAAAGTAGTCTAATGCCGTACGCAGATTTTTCAATTTGGATTTAGGTCAGGGAGAAGAAAAGTTAGGTCGGTGCATCCCTGAGCACCTTACTCCTGAGCAGACGAAGAAGCAAAATTGAGATTTTTTTTAAGTGTTTGGAATAAGTATTTTTTCACTGCATCTCCTATAAATTCTATATAATTTTGGACATAACATGCTAACCTGAAAATAAAAGTCTTGTTTTTTGATTCTTTAATTTGTAACAGCCTTTAAAAATATAAAATAATGAAATATAAAATAACTCCAACCAAATTTAGGCAAAAAATGCATGTATAGACTGCAGGTGATGCTGCAAATTCTGATTTAAATTTACCTCAGTAGTAACATTTTATTATATTCATTTAGCTGATGACTTTATCCAAAGCAACTTACGATAAGTGCATTCAAACAAGCGGACACAACCCAACAATTACAAACATCTCGCTAGTACATCAAATGTCATTATATATAAGGGCCAAGATGCAGTCTGAACAGGTGAGTTTTCAGTCTACAACAGTTAAGCCTAAATATTTAAAGACATAATTTGGTTATTGTCAAAAGATCATCAGCCAATCAGTGTGACATCAGGGGGTTTGCTCAGCTATGACAGAGGTCGCTGTTCTCTGAGTGCTTTCTAGTGATGAATCGCTCTCCTGGAAACACAAGTGTGTGTCGACATGCTCTATCGATGTCAGATACTCTTACTGTCTATTGGTTTTTGTGGTCTACATTTGAAGCTCAGTTTCTATGGTAGTATTTATTTGTAGAGGGGAAATTAAATTGCCTGAGCATCCTAATAAAATCTTATCTGAATCCGTCATATGAGCTGCTGTTGAATTTTGTTTTCATGAAAAAAAGAAACCAGCCCTGTGGAATTACCTTCTGTTTTTATTGAAAATCACAGTGAATAGTTTCTGTCCTTAACTTGCAAAAAATTATTTAGATGAATCACTAAATGCCCTGAAGGGCCCTGATTTGATTTTAGTTCATCATATTTACCTCTGGACCAGTTATCCCTACACAAAAGCCTTCACAACAGCAATGCTACCACCCAAGGCGCTCTGAAACCAGGACAAAAGCTTTCTATTGTTACTGCAGATGGGCATAATAAGACATATCGCTGTGAGAAATACCCAGTTTGTGCTTGTGTAATCTCCCTCAGCAGCATCTTTATTAAAATATTCTGTCACTGCAGTGTGCTATTGGTGTCTTAAGAAGAGACAGCTTCTGTTCAATGTCAGACTGCTTTGACAAATCACACTCGAGTGCGACAGCACTGCTTGTGTGCAGCAAAACACAGCCAATGGAAACACCTCAGCAGGACATCAAAATGGTCGCAATCAAAGAACAAAGTGAAATAAAGTAGAAGAGGTCAAACCACCACTGTGACGCTCTACCTACCCCTCTAGCGCCACTTTTGCACATGAAGGGCTCTGTAGTCAAGTTCGGCACAAAAATTATTGGCAAAGTCCAGTTACACTTTCAAAATGAAGCTTCCTGACAAACACGTCACACATTATGAGTTTTAGACTGTTGTCAACGCTGTCAAAGAGTTTCGTTTGGTTAAGCTTAGGCACAAGAACTACTTTGTGAGGTTTAGGAAAACATCCTGCTTTGCGTGTTGCGTGGTAAAATTAACATTCAGTCACGTCCATAACTCCCGTGTGTAATTTAAATAAATTCACTTTCTTACACAACAAAACTTAAAAACAACTAAATGTTGGCATGTGGTCATACAGGGGATGTAATCGCTAGTCTCCCGAGGGAAAAGTCCTGTGTATGACCCACCCAACAAACCCAACCACCCCAAGACTTGGACTTTTCTTGCTGTTTATACTACTGCACTTGCGGGGAACTTCCAGAAATGACACTTAAGGGGAAACTACAGTGTCAAACTTAAGACACGTAGGGCAACTGACCAGGCTGCTGCACAGGAAGTGTTGGGAGATAATTTAAGTGAAACTAGAAGATCAAAGTCCTGAATAACAAAACACCTTCTCTGTCACCTACAGTTTCCTACCTGGGGATCTGTAAGTACACATAGGCCTACTCACTCGATGTTAAAATGAAATACCAAGCTCTAAACAAAATACCTATCATCCTCTCAGATGCAGAATCTATAGCCATTTAAAACAAAAACCTTAAACCTCAGTTTTGAAATAAAAGGGGTACACTTTTTTTTCTTTTTTTTTTCTGTAGGTTTGCTTTACAAGTGTTAACCGGAGTCTACAGAATGACACAACGTACAGTAACAAAAATGCCAGTGTGCTCTCAGGTGGCATTCCTATATATAAAAAAGAAAAAGTGAAAATGGCGTAAATTAGAGGATTTCCTCCAACACCAAGTCAGAGCCAGGACCTGAGTCTTGAAAGCTACAAATCTCAGCACCCGGCTAAGTAACCTCTGAGTCACTTATATTTATAAATAATCCTATTCAGCCTCACACAGCTATATTAAGGTTACTTTGTGCAACATAGTGCAGCACACACATCCTCATTCTACTTTTAAAAGTAGAGGCAGAGCTCAGAAAAATCACATCACCTACAATATGACTATTAATGACTAGATATGTTTCTCTTTTTCTGTTTCAATACAGCAGCTAAGATGAATAACTCAGCAGCTCAGGAGACACATTTTTATACCTCATGATTATTAGTTTTATTGGTGTCAGTGCTGCATAAATAAAACTACATGTGCACAAACAGGCATACAGACACACTTAAAAACTTTAGCCCTGATTACTTACAGAATGAAGACATCTGGTTAGATTGAGAGGCCAGAGTGGCTGAAGAAGACATCCTGTGCACACGATTAAACGCTTGCTTTCCTTGAGACTGATTAAGAAGTCAGTAAATAGAGCTAACAGTCATTTGGTGGCATGACAAACTGTATTAGTTATTAGCCTGTTTGATGCATTAAATGTATTATTCATACGGTGTGGTTGCTGGGTGCAAGCAAGTAGGAGGAGAGAGTGCACTCAATTTTGCTACAGAAACAGTCCCCCATGCTCTGTTTCTTGCTTTTTTAGGATGTTTTTTCCATATAATTGAATGTTGTTAGAATTTCTGTTTTACATTGATATTGTTTATGAATGTTGGGGTAAAACAGTTACCAGACAACTTCAGATGGTAAAATACGTTGGACTGACTGTTTATTCAAACAGAAATAAGAATTATATATATTTATTTATTTGTTCCCCTGATTCCTTTTTAATTATTACTTTAAATATTTAGAGCATGTAGCAGCACTGTTAAATCAGCCACATTTGAAAAGATGGAGGGTTGGAAAATGTAGATTTTAAACATGTGTCTGGTGTTACTCTACATTTTTCTTATTGTCAACAAACCCCCTGAAAAGACCAAGAGCAACAATACATTTTACCACCTTCCAGTACTGTCTGACAATGTGTGTGGCACTCTGCCTCAAGTCCATTCATTCCTACTGAAAACATGAATCCTTTAAGTGGAAAAAGAAACCTTTTCAACTTTCCTAGCAGCCTGGCTACTGTCCAAAGCAAAACCAACCGTAACAATCCTAATATGGCCTGGAAATGCCGATCTCACTGCTATGAAACACCAGAGTTAAACACCTGGTTGTATTACAGTACTAAGTAGGCAGGTCCCGTTGGTAAGGGGAAACACATATCCACAGGGGAACAGACCACCAGCACTTTTCATCGAGTGAACGCCCGCCTGTTCACTCTTGTGTTACCTCGGGTTCTATCGCTCTCCCTCTTCCACTTCTTTCCTCTTCCATCAGTAGAGTTATTTTCCTTTTGCAATCCAGAGTATCCACAGTTATTCCAGTTGCTCCACTGCAATCTGGGGATAATGACCGGGAAAAACAATGCCTCTTCCTGTTTTATTTGTGCAGTGGCAGGAAAAATCCAGCCCGGTCGCAGACTGGATAGTGTAGTGAATGCGAGGTTTATGGGAAAGCAGTCTACATTGTGTACACGGATGGTGTCATTGTTCTGCAGCCATTATGTTGTGCAATCAGTATTTACTTCATAAAGATAAGTTAAAACAAAAAGCGTGTCTATTGTCAGTTTACAAACTGGTCATAAATATATATATACCTTCAATCAGTATACTTTCAATAGCTTTTATTACTCTTCTATGCTTTTTGCTTTATTGCTATTTATATTATGTTAACACTTATTGCCTCTGCACAAAATAATAAGTACATCCTTGTTCCCTTTACATTCTGTAATTATATTTGCGTCTCATGTACATATATGTATAGATAGATATATACAGATGCACCTTGTCGCTGCTGTTCTACATGTATACCTATTCCCCTTTTACATTATTGCTTTACACTCTAATTTATTCCATATACTCTGTTTTATTTTTCTTTTATTATGATTATTATTATTATTATTATTATTATTATTTCCTATATACATTTTATTTACTGATTACTGTTTACCATTTCTGCAATGGAGTCTGTCAGCTAAATAATTTCACATGAGTTTTGAATCATGAATCTTTAATTTCATTTTTTAAAAAGCTAAGTAATTCCCTTAAACAACTGTGGGTACTGTCGTTTTTGGCAAACATTACTCAAACTGGCATAACTAGCGCTTTTTGGGGGGACTATTTTTAGCTGTGGATTAATACACATTGAGTGTTCTAGTTAGTATTTATGGCAGCAGGATTGTGTACGTGGGATTGAGTCAAAATAAACTACAGTGTCCAGGTTCAGGGTAAAGAAAGAACATGTTACCCAGGTGGCACAACGTAATAAACTACTGTATATTAAAATTGGGCACATTGGTTGTGGTCTTTCAATTAGATTTGGTGAAAAATATACAATTAAAGGGAAAGTGATTTAAAGTTTAACTTCCAGATAGCACAAAACTAACTTGACAAGATGTTGATTTGCACCACTGACTCAACGATTACATAATTTGAACCAAGATCTCTCATCTTCAAAACAGTTTTATAATTATATTAAATTTTAATTATTATAAGTTATTAGTTCATACACAAAACCCAGCCTACCCAGTTTGATCGATTTTATTACAGTTACTACAGGTCCCAGAAAAGAGCTGAACAACTGAAGCAGTACTGTTTCTGTCACTACTCTGCAGAAGCATGTGGAGTATAATATACACAGTCCCTTCTGCTGCTGTGTAAAATGCCTCAGATGAAGCAGGGGATGTCTCCAACACACACACACACACACACACACACACACACACAAACCTTCCCCCTTGCCACAACCCTCTGCCCTGTTCTCCATCCCTCCCTCTCAACATGTGAAGCACCCTTTGCTCTTGTTCACCGCTCGCTAAGCTCAGCTAAGTGTTGCTTTGAGATTAATACATGGGAGGCCCACTCTGCCAGATGATGTAATAATCGTGGTGGTTTGCTGTTGCCTAGATACAAGGAGACAGAAGAGAAAACACTCAGTCAGGTCTTGCTGTCTCTGTCACTAAGACTGCTTGACTCAATCACAACAAAAGCGTTTCGGGCTAGCTGCTGCTGGAGCTGGAATGTCAAACAAACAAACAAAAATTAAACGTTACCTTGCCTGAAACACTTTACATCTAAAAGCTTCAAACATTTAAAAGCTCCACACACCCACTGTCTAGTCTGTTAAAAAAATGATATCATTATATCATTTTCTTGAACGCACCCTGGGGTGTTGTTGCCGGGGCTTGTTATGCTTCTTCTTTGCACATCACGTTAGTGCTTTGAGGATGCAAAGTCTCCGCGAGCAGCAAACTCGTTCACCTTCAGACGCTTCCTCTTCTGTACTCCTCTCCATCTCCCTAAGATCTTCTCTCACGCAGACGTCCCACAGCTAGGAAGGGAAACTCTGGTAGCCTGCTGAGATACAGGTCACTATGTCTGTCTCGGTGTATGTGTTTGTGTGTGTGTTTGCAATATAGAGGGAGGTGGTGACTAAGCCTCTGATTCTGTAACAGTGTTGCATTAAGTGCATCTCCATTCTGTTTTTAGCTCAACAGAGCCAAATTCAATCCAATGGTTGCTATGGCAATGAAGTTTTCAACACTGAAACTTTTTGTGCCTTTACACTGCATGAAGGTGCTGTGATAGCTGTGTTTATTAGCATGAGGATGGAGTCTTGAAATCTGACAGCAGTAAAGGGTTAGTTCTTTGTTTTTCTGGTGCTCTTGTGTACTGTTTTGATTCACACAGTACAGTGTGTAGGATTTAGTGCCATCTAGCGATGAGGTTGCAGATTGCAACCAACTGAATACCCACCCTCCACCTACAGTGGTTGGTAGAAGCATGAAAATGTCCCTCTCTGGAGTCAGTGTTTGGTTTGTCTGTTCTGGGCTACTGTAGAGACAACAAAACATCTGTAGATAGAAAAAGGTTCATTCTAAGGTAACGAAAACACAACGATTCTTAGTTTCTGGTGATTAATAAAGTTGTCTGAGTCTGAGTCATTATATACTAATGAAAACACAATTATGAATATTATATTCCATTTCTGCACCTGAATTGTCCTTAATCCTAAACAGACCAACCTTTAAGTATGGTCCAACAGAAATGTTCTTGCACTGTTGGTTTAATCTAGGATACTCTGGGAGCAGACTTGTGTGAACTCGGGGTAGACAAGTATCCGAGCATGCACTTCACATGACACGACCCAGACTCACAAAAGATATAACTTTCATTCTATGGTGGTAACTGAGTTTTTGTTTATTTTTACATAGGAAATTAACTGTTTGTAAATGAAAATAAAAGCACTTGTAAATTTGTTGAGACACTATTAAAGATGTGAGGACCTGCTTGTAAAGATACACTCTGGTGTCAATCTAATGTTTGTTGCTGCCAGATTGGTTTGGCTAAAGTTAAAGTTTCTGTTTTGTATTGGGTTGTACAGTGAAACTGCCTTCGCGTCTTTTGGCTCCTTATATGTACAGATGTTTCAGAAAAATTAACAAGGGGTAAAAAAAAGAAGTTTATCTGTTGACTGCACCTCAAAGTAAAAATTGAAGTGGACCTGAGTTTATGATTACTGTGTCACACAACAGATGTTGTCCCAAATGCAAATTGAGCGTTGACAGAAAATTATTTGGCAACAGTTTCAATAATTTCACACCTGTCATTTTCTATGCACAGAAAAAATCGGCATATTTTAATAGGGAGCGTTTCTCTGGTTCCAGGTTAGATAATGAAAATAATACACGCATGACCCTCAAGTTCAACTTGCCAAGTCTGAACTACTCACTTAACTGTGGCACATTGTACCAGAAGTGCATCCTCACACTAGCTTCTCCTCTGCAGTGACAAATAAAACATTTTTGATCATGGAACATTTCCATGAACAACTTGAGAACAGCAAATAGCTGAATCCCAACATGCCTCTTTTGACCAAGGACAGCCATCTTCTCTGTTGGATGAGTAATGACAGGCCATCATTTCGCCACCATCTGCTGCTCTGGTGCCAGCGCTCTGCGAGAGACTGGCTGTGACCTTGGAGGGAGGCCGGGCTGGATGGGTCTGTCTGCGTGACATGGACTCTTGCTGCCAGCTGTCCATTAGTTCTTGAGAAACACTGTGTAATGAGTGAGTGAAGCCTTGCCTATGCTTCATCTACTGTAGATTTGGCTTCTAGATAGGCTATTATGGTATATTTTTTGTTGCAAAAACAGGATTTCAAGTGGTTTCTGCCTCATTAGGTGTTGTGCAGCGCACAGTGCAAGAGATTGAGCAGATTGGCTGTGACGTTGAAAAGACATGGCTGATGGCTCAGTCCTCCAAGCCTCCAGTAGACTTTGGGAAATTTTGTCATTTTAAATGTGACAGCAGTACAGTCTGACATTTTTGACACTGTCATGTTAGATGGAGCTGTGCTGGTTTCCAAACTAAAAGTAGAACCTGTCACACTTCCATTTTTCATTTCCCTCACACACCAAATACAAAAACATTTATTGCAAACTGCCAACATAGCTGAAGAAGTTAGACTGCAGATGGACAGTGTGAGATGTCTTATTTTACATTTTAAATCCATTAAGCTCGTACTGCCAGCATGGCTCTTCAAATGCCACATTGCATTGCACTGATTGATTGATTCTTTTCACAGGTTTAGCTGATTGGCCACAATGATTCTTCCTTGACACAACCAAGTCCTGAATGTTACTCTAAAATGGACAGATTAGAGAGACATTAGGTATCCTGTCTAGCTCGGTCGGCACTGTGGGAGTTGCGACAGAACAGAGCATTACTCCTACTCTGGCCCAGCACCACAAGGGGTTTTAAGGGGGTATAGTTCCTTCAGTTGTGTTCCCGTTTAAGCTTTATGTATCTGTAGGAAAATACAGTAGCAAAAAACCCCCCCCAAAAAACAAACAAAAAACCCCAACAAAACAGTATCGTTCATAAATTCAAAAAACATAGTGCTCTGGTAGTGGTGCGTTCTTATGTGAGTATTCTTTGATTTTGAAACAGTAGCCTTATGTTGTTGTTACTGTGCGGTTAAATCAGTGAATTTTATTTTATTAAAAAAATCGCCCCCTCACAACTTTTAGCAGCTCCCTCAGTCACCTCGTCCTGTGCATCTGCAAAAGCCTCTCTCTCTGATCCTGCTCCCATTCTATTAATCTACAGTTTTCTTGTGTGCTTCCTGAGCTCGACACGATTAAGTCAAGTCACATCTGCACAATAGGTGAGTAAGGTAGCTAATTATCCAACAGAAATGACCACTGAAAAGGTAATATATCACCATGCTAAACACGGGAATAATAAAACTGCTCTGACAGTCCCTTCTGCTTGAATTATTAGCCCTTGTAGCTGTGTTGCGATAGTGGTCACTTAGTCATGGTTGAGCAGATAAAAAGCCGGTGTGGACGGAGGGACTGGGGGCATGGACTTTTCTTTGGTGTCATGAGACGGCTGAATGTCACCTCGAAAGATGACATTTACTTCGATCGCTATGAGATTTGTTTTTGAATGTGACATGTAAATTTATGGGCGAGCATACAGGTCTGTGGTGTATTTACAGTCTGTATATATACACTATGTGCAAATGTGTGTGTATGTTGTCATTTATTTACTGCCTGGGGTAAAAGTCTCACATTACACAGTGCCCTAAGGCATATTTTATACCGTAGAAGCACAGACACTTGAGATTCTTTTAGACAGTCACGCACATTGCTGCACTGATACTCCAGGCCCAGACAAACATAACATGTCATTCTTTTCCACTTCTCCTTTCCATTTTTTCTCCTCGCTGTAGCGTCCAATAAAGCAGAAACACCTCAAAAAACGTTGGTGTCACCTCAGCAAACAACTGCATCACATCTACAGTGTTTTGATAGTGCTGTGAGTAATTCCAGTGTCCATCGCTGCTGTCTGTGAGCATCCATGGTGTCTATTTTTCCCTTCTTTGGGAGGGAGAGGAGGGTGTCTCAGCTCTGACAGCCGAGGTCATCACACTTGTTTTTATCTTTGCTGTTGCTGTCACAGGCTCGTACTCTTAAAAAAAAAAAATCCTGAAGACGAGGCCTGTGGAGTAACTTGCAGCGGGAGCAAAAAGACACACAACACAGCTGGGTTGTCCTTTGAGGTGTCGGCAATCAAATCCCAAACTTTAAAATCCAAAATGAGATGCTGTTTGATGTTCGGGCGAAAAAAAGATGGAACGCTAACTTCTTTTGACAAATCCCACTACCAGGATGGACAGCCTGCATGAAATGTAGGTGTCAAAAGTTAAAGGCAGTTGTAAGAATGAATGAAGATATGATGTACGCTGAGGTGTGTTTGATCATAAATGCCTCTGTCGCCCTTTATGGCACATTTAGCATGTTCTTATGGCTCATTAATGTGCCAGCCGGCTCAGTGAACACCACAGCGGCATGTGGTTTAATTATCAGGAGAAAGAGGATAATCTGTCAAGATGACTGGTTTGGACATGCGCTCCTCTTGCTGGAGATATTTGGTATTTGCAAGCTGTAAAATGTAGTTAATGTATCTAATATGCTTTGAGTTGTATTTATCTCTTTTACTCTTTTACTTTTAAATTTATGGATGCTTCATCCTCCTCTCAGGATAAGCGCAAAGTTGTAAGTGAGACCTACCTTGCAAACCATCTCTTACTGACGTATTTGGTGTTGCCTGGCAACCATCTCGTATTTTTGTGAAGGATACCTTTATACCCGAATTCAAAAAAAGGCATGTTGAAGGCTAAGTTCCTTGAACTCCTACTGTGGGTGTTTGAATACTGAATATGATTATGTTTCTCACTAAACACAAGGAGGAGCATCGCAGTTTCTATTCTTGAGCCAACATCTCTGCCCCGGAGTTTCCAAGAAGGCTGCAAACTATTTCCTCATCGGCTGCAGAGAAGAAGTAAAAGTACAGCGAGTGCTTACACAGTTAGTTAAACTTTCTGTGTGAGATCAATAGGCTATAATGCCTTGAGGGTGGTTTGAAAATGGAGCGTATAGTTAAATGAAATAAAATGGATGCCGTATTACTGCGAGGTCATGTGCTGTCTTGGCTTCTATCGTTGTTTTTTTAATGAGCCTGTTCATGTTTTATCTCTAAAGTATGTGGAGAGCACATAATGCAAAGGTACTCTTCTCTCCATGTACCGTAAAACTGTGACTCCAAACAAAGCTGGGACGCTGTGCAAAAGGTAAATAAAGACATAATGCAATCATTTGCTAATGAACTTTATAAAATCATGTGTTTCACAAAGTGGTGAACCTCATTCAATCCTTGCTTGTGAATGACTGAGCCTTTAGAGGATGCCCCTTTCGTAAACCAATCATGATACTACCACCTGTCATCAATGAACCTGATACTGTACTGAACATTATATAAATGTTAGTCCAAAAAATAGCCTCTATTCAACAAGAGTATTGTTTGAGGGTTTAACATTTAAGTAACATGCTTTCTGAACAAATAACTGAACTTTAATCATCAACAGAATATGAAGAAATAACAGTTTTGATGTTATGACGTCTATGTCTTGTGTAAGAAGTTAAGTATAACATGCTTACCAGCTAGCCCCAGCCCTTCTTGGTGTAAAGCTCCTGTGCTAGCGGTGTAAACACCCACACATCTGGTACCCGAGCTCCCAATCTGGGCCCCTAGCTGCTTGGCTTACTAAACTAACTAGCTAACGGAAGCTACAGTCAGAGGCAGTTAGCAGTTACTCTGGTGATATGCTGCTCCGTATTTACTGAGTATGAATTAGACAGGTGGCCGATTCTTACAAGGTACACCTTTTAATTCACAAACATTCACAAGTAGTAACTTCGTTAGAGTTCGACTAACAGCTGAAACAATCACTAAAATCGCACACAGTTCTTATGTAATGGAAACGTTCACTACTCCAGTAAATACGATGGATCCAACAGTAAATATAACTTCCCAGCACAGCTGTTAATTAACACCCTCTAGCCAATCAGTTCATGTATTCACCCAGACCATGGTATAAAGTTCTTTTATAGTCAGCTGAATTATTATATTGAGGGGCCCATTGACCCACAGTCATTGTTGAAACTTTATGTAATCGAAGTGTGAACACCTACAGTGCCCTCACTGCAGATAACATAAGGCTGCCATATTGATAACTTCATTATTTGTCATGAGGAAAATTTACAAGAAGTCACCATCACAGCCAAATGACATGGTAATGGATTCAGAACAGCAGCTGATCTGCCTGTAACTGTAATTATCTCCACATCCTGCTTTTAATTTCATTAGCAGCCTGCCTCCATAGTGCGCTAACTGTGAGACAGCCAAACGAGAACAAATTAATAAGACTCTGGATCCGTCCCAACTCTCTTGGTGAGAAATGTCCAGCTTATTGTGGAAAGAAACAACAACTGAAATAGTGAAAACTGTTTGTGTGCCTCCTCTCTGGAGGAGATGTTGAAAGAGGAGATTTGTGAATCCTTTAATGTAAGGTTTTTGGAGTCTCACACTGTGCATTGCTAGATCCGCTGAAAGACAAAATATATAATGTCAGCAAATGTTGCTCGCTTAATTACATTCTTTGTCTTGGCTTAGGCATATAAAGACTTGATTGTGAATCTTTATCTCGGTCTTAAAACAAGCTAAATGATGTGTGCAACATCCCGCTCGGTTTGCACCATAATTAAAAAGGCAAGAAAGTTGGACTAAAATCAAGCCATGTTTGTATGAATTTCTCATTTTTCCAGCAACTCATCAGTTTGTTAAACTGAACGTTTGCAGGGGTTTTGTTTATCTTGTGACATAATTACAGAGGAATCATTGACAGTGTTTCAGACCTGAGCCAAGAGACCTGGGTTTGCAAATGCAGAGAATGGTTTTGTCTTAATTATGAGACCACTGGGTCCTGGACTTCCTGACAAACAGGCCACAGTCTCTTAAGATCCATGGCAGCTCATCTTCCACCATCACACTCAACATCGGCTCCCCGCAGGGATGTGTCCCTAGCCCCCTGCTGTACACGCTCCTCGCATATGATTGCTCTGCAAGGCACTCGAGCTCTCATAAAGTGAAGTTTGCAGATGACACAGCTATGGTTGGACTGATCTCCAACAACGATGAGTCTGTGTACAGGCAGGAGGAGGTTGAATTTGTGGATTGGTGCAAAGCAAACAATCTCTGCATCAATGATTTTCGTTGCTTCATGTTTTTAACATGTCAAATGACAATAATCTGAATCTGAATTAGTGTTTTTCTTTGTAATGAATGAAATTGAAAAGACCCTTGCCTGTTAGTTCATCACTGTCTGGACTTTTTGGCTGTTTCTACATTTAGTTTCCTAGGCGAGGATTATTGCATACTGCAGGTACTTTATGGCATCATTCAGACATCTTTCAGCCATCTTATTCATCTTTAAATCGTAAATGGGTTGGACCAACTTCACGTGTGTCTTTCTTTAAAGAGTGAAGGGGAGAAAACAAGAGAAATCACTTCATCACGTCTGTAAAGGAGTAAGTGTATATGCAGTCTTAAAGGCAGAGATAGGAGATCTACTGAATTAAAAGAGGGCTGCGCTGTCTCATTATTTATGCACATGGTGTCCAGCATCCTTGAGTAATTCTGATAAATCACTTTCCCTGCGGTAAAATCAATGTGTGGCACACACAACACTTCAGCCCAAAACAAACCCAGCTAATGCCCCAGATAAGGAAGCTGTGTTTTCCCTCTCAAAGCCTGATATGCTCAGTATCAATAATGCATAAGAATGTAACAGGTTGTTTGTTTATTTCTGTAATGGAGTTAGTTTTAAATCGACACTATAGCGGCAATTAATCATTAAACGGCACATGAAATTATTGCTGACTTAGGTCAGCATGAGAAACTGTAGGGGAATCTTAACTAACATCAGGGGATTTAAAACAATTTTCAGGTGTGATTGAACAAGAAAATGCCGTGACACCTGAGACACAGTTTAAAGCCACACTTGACAAGATGTTAATGACGGAAGACATCTAACAAGCCTGCAGTGTAAATCAAACGTTGGACAGCAAAAGAGCAGATGAACTGAAGAAGCAAACCTGAAGAATGAGCAATGTGACTTGGCAGTGTTAGATCTACTGTTACTCCATTGTGGTTTTGGCGGTCTCTGGTTCTCCTTTTTTTCATGATTATGCAGCGTCAGGCTTGATCTTTAAGTGGACAGGCTACGTTCTGCTTCAGATGATAAAAAGAATAGCTCCATTAAAAATTGTAAATTATTCTTTCTGCAAACACATTGCTAGTTTTTCTGATGCTTTTATCATCGCAAATGATGAAAATCTCACAACCTAGGCACGTGAAACTCAAATTTTCACATGGCTAGACCTCACTAGGGTTATGTGGGAAAATGCATTTATGTGATTTCAGGAATTGAATTACTTCACCTGGCTCTCCCTTTGAGTGACATAAGTTATAGCTAGCAACATGCAGGATGAGGAGCTTGTGCCAAAAAAAATCTAGCGTAATGCTGTGTTTTATATATTAGAGACATTTGTAGGTATTTCAAAATTTAGACAAAGGATCTGAATTTAAGTTGTGGTTCATGATTGAGATTAAATTGATTTTTGGCCAGATTGTTTTTGTCTAAAAGCATGAGTCAAACTAAAAAAGGGACATCAATTATCTTTAGTGACATATTTGTAGTACCTTTTATTAGCTCCTTTCAACTTTGCTGGCGAGAACATTGATTCTCTCTTATGGTGCCTATAAACTGTATGATAACAATCTTTCCAGTTCATTGCCTGTCACACGGTGTGAGATGGGTCTAATAAAGCTGTCAGACAATGTTTAAGGCATGTGAGATGGTGTAGTGAAAAAACAATTATAGTGCTAGAATTTACATAGAATAAGAAAAACATGCAAGCAGATGTAGATATGTAGCAAAACAATGAAAGTTGAGGCCATCGGAGAAGACGGCTTCATGTATTTGGTTTAATTTCAGGTGGTATTGGTTCGTTTATCAACATGGGCTGTAGCAGCAGTCACATTGTGGGATTTTAGCCAAACATTTCTGACACTTGGCTGGCGGTAAACTTGTCACTAGTTTCTTTAAATTGACAATCAGGTTTCTCTCTAATTTTGATGTGTTGTGTGGGACAGAACAAAATCACCCGGTGTACAGAGTCTTTTAAGAGAAGCCTCTTTTCTCTCCTCTGTATTACAACACTGTCAGGACCCAGTGGTGGAGAGGGCTAAATTTATAATCAGGGTGCTTAATTGATATGCAAAATGTCAGGTGCCACGCCCTCTGTGTACGCTGTTCTCCATGTGCCTTGATTAATTAAAGTCATGCATATTTTTTGCACATTTACATACTGATATAAAATCTACCCTACTGTTACTCCTTTATCCTTAAGGATGGTTGTAAGGAGTGCATATGGACACTGATCGCCCCTGTGTTATGTGACAATAAGTATGATTACAGGAAACTTTGATAATTCATGCATAAATTAACCACATTTGCAGAAGCGCTTTAATTTAAAATATCAAAATAATTAACTGTCTTTTGTCATTGGACAGCGCAGTGCAGATTATCAGGAAACATTAGCGAGAATAAACGCTCAAACATTAAAAGTACATGCCACACGCAGTAGTCTGCTTATAAAACACAGACCATGGAGACTGTTTCTCCTCATGGATCTGCTCTTGTTGACTCCTCTGTACCACAGTGGCGAAACTGTCATACGGGGGGATTCCCCAACATCACAGCATCACGTCGAGCAGCATCTCATGTCATCACCTATAATGCAATGCTGAGATTTTTTCTCACGAACAATAACTTTTTTTCCCCAGACTGTTGCATCACAGCTTTGAGAAGTTGACATGGACAAAAAAAGCAAACCGTGATCAAAGAAACTGTCAGTGAAATCCCCCTTTTTCTGTGCTTTTGTCACATCTACAGTATTCCTGTTGCTTTTATTTCAGACACAACTGGGAGTGCTTTCATGACAAAAAGACAAAGCTGATAAATAATCTACAAGCTTTCTTTGTAATCTCACTGTAAGGGATTGCAAGACAAAATCAATAATGGATATTGTGCTACCTTCAAAATGTTTTTCTTTTGCACCATTTTTGAAGGTTATTGGAAAAAATTGCCCACATAAATCAAATCTGTAAAAAATAAGAAAAAGGGAATTCACATTGGGTCCTCTCTAAGACTTGTATAAGAATACAAGGACTATATATACTTATGATTAATTAAAGGGTAACATAATCAGCAGAGGAGCTCAATGCTTCCTTCCTGGTTGTATGGTCCTGGGGAAATTGAGAGAAAACTAGCACCACACATGGAAAGCAAGCAAAATCCTTCACATTTTAGCAGCTATCAGCACTCTGGAGTCCTGCAGTAGCTTAGCAGCCTTGTGCAGGGTAAGCTTTTTAAAATGAGTCTCATGTTATTCTGTGTACCTTATGCCCTATTTTCACAGGACCAATATAAACCTGGAACCCGAGGGCATTGTGACCATATAGTACACAGATTATTTGCAATTTCAATCCCTTGTTAATCTATAAATTACTTGTGAATCATATTCTTAGTAGTATAAGTCATTATTTTATGTCTGCCATGTACAATGGAGGTAGTAGTAAGTGCATTTTAGAGAAAAAGCTTCAAATTGTGGTTTAATTAACCAAACATTGACAGAGTGAATAACACTGACCTCTTCAGGGCATCTGTAATTTTTGATCATTTCATTAATGGATGTGAATGCCTTTTAGGGCTGCAACTAACTTTTAAATATTCAAAATTGATTATCTCCTGATTATTTTAACTTTAAACTGAATTTAATTAACCAGTTTATCATTTTGTTGATAGATACTTGTGTACATAGACATTTGTGAAGATATGATCAGATATTTGTCAAAACAAAATGACCACCATTTTTGAGATCACAGTGTGATTCATTGACATTATGCATTTTTTTCAGTCCACACCCCAAAGACACTTACATTTACTATCATATAACACAAAACAGCAGCACATCCACAGACTTATTGGAATCATACTGACCCAGAACATTGACGTTACATTTTGGCATCAAAAATAAAATTTAACATTGAAAACAAAATCTGAACTGAAAGAGGAAACATTGGCAGGGGCTTCGGAGGGAACTTGGGTCAAGACGAGTGCAGTTTTCTCTTGTATTTATACATAAATCACAGTAAATGAGCCCGCTCTCCTCAAAACCTCTCCTCTAAATGCAAAACTGGTGACAGAAAGTCAAAAACTGGAAACATTGAAAAACACAAAAACATATTCTTTTATTGTTTTGTTTCAGTGCCAACACAAATTATTCCAATAAAATAATAATTCATGCCAATGTTTCCTTTTTCAGCTCAGGTTTTGTTTTCAAAGCCAGATTTCATTGTCAGTGACAAAATTTAAAATCACTGTTGTAGCCCAATTAAACCAGAGATGTTTGTTTTTTTTTAGAAATAAAAGAAGTCAAAATAGTAGGAGATTATTTCTGTTGATTGCCTTATTGAGTAATAATTACAGCTTTAATGCTTTAGAGGAATAATTCACCAGTTAAGTCACCATATGAATAATACTTGATATAGGGGCTTTAGGCAATCGTTTAGGATATTTTCTTCCTGCGCTGTCAGCCACAAGAAAGACATATTTTAATATGTAAAGAAGTCTATAGTTACAGTATGACTCATTGACCATAATGTACCGTGTAATTGTCTAATGCAGCAAGCCTCAATAGGGACATCTCGGAGTTGTTAACAGCTGTCTGCTCCTTCAAGTGGAATGGACAATGCTGAAGATTTAAAGGCACCACACTGACAGTCACGCAGGTGTTACTGTAGTAAAAGGAACAAAGTCCAGAGGGGATTTCCAATATTTCAGTATTTTTTTCCCCTGCCACTGGTTGAGACTTGAGCTATTAAAAAAAACCACATTATCGCTTACATAACCAGAGAGATGGGCACTGGGGTTTGCAACTTGTAGTCCTAATTAAAGTTCTTCTAAACCCTCATTAACTACTAAATAGGATGTAATTAATCTGCAGTGAAATTTTCTAGAAGTATTGTCAACTTGAAGGAGACATGAGGCTGAAATGAGAACCTTGAGGCTAGACTTGAGAGATTTTGTGACTCACGGACATGTTTGGATGGCAGGTTGAGGATTTAATTGTCTTTCTTTTGTTAGCTTAGAAGTTGATCTCACACAGGCCTATAGATTGGTGTGTCATTTGAGTTTCACAGTTATTAATTACTGACTAATTTAACACAATACTTATTCAAAGCTCCTTTTTGAAGTAATAAATCCTTTTGAACAGTGGAATGGGAACCCCAAGTAGCACGAGCAACAACTGTCTCCATATCTTAACTGACAAAGAAAAGAAAATCAGAGGAAAAATATATCACGAGTAACTCAGCATCATGCGTGGACATGAACTCAATTACCTCTCTGAAGTCTGTTCTGGACTGTAGCCTGTGTTTTTATTTAGATCTCAGGTAATTGCATGAGCTCTGCCTCATGCAGCGGATGTATATTTATACCCCGGTTTGTCTTAAAGACGACGCTGCCAATAAATAAATTAGATTCTTTACTGGCAGGCTGTGCACTATGATGCTAAGGACTGCAGAAATTGACAGTAGTGGAGATATTTGGCTTGCTGGGCATAAGGGATAATGTAATGTTACCTTAAGGTTAATAAGTAAGTGTACTGTAAAAAGAGAAATACCTGGGAAAGAACTTTTCCTATTTGGCTGATTGGCTGAGCTCATATTTTAACTGCACAGTAAATGTGAAACGATAAATCAACTAATCAGTGAATGAATATGTGAATAATGCAACACGCTAAATAAATTAACACAGAACAGTTCATTTTCCTGCTGCTTGGCACAGTGTGCATCAAGAGCCCTGGAGTTTTTATTGTTTATTTGAGACTAAGAGACTTAACTCAAGCAACTGGTGGTTATTTATTGCCTGAGTTTTAAGTTGTGATGAACTACAGAGTGTATGGATGCGAGGTGGAATAATCGAACCCCGAGAGACCTGTCAATCAACAGACAAAGCCCAAACGTACATGTTGTTAAGCCTAAATATCTACTTAAAATATCATATTCTGGAAATAACGCTGAATTTTTAATGTCTCTTCAAGAAAGTGTAAAATAAATACCGAGTTTAGTATGTGAAGAGATTAGCTGGGTGTTTTTTTCTTTGACTTTGATAGAGTTAGGATTTTACCGAGATAATAAGAATCTAAAGGCTACATGCTGAGGTTGAATATACAGTGTGTGTTTTTAGGAGCAGATGGTGCCCCTGCTGGGTCTTGTTCTATAGCCTGTGATCCAGGTGAGCTTTAGCCTACAGTACATGGTTGGCCAGATGTTGGCGTCCTCACCTCTTCTGTCAGGGCAACACCAAGTGAACAAATCTGATACGGTCTGTTGAAGTGTTCGTGTGTTCATGTCTGTGCATATGTGTGTGTATGACTTCATTTATGTCGAGGTACGTCCACGAGTATTGTTTGAGTAAGAAAACAAAACAAAACTAACTAAATTTAGGTTGGTTACCCTTCATAAATGACAACATCTTTCATTTTTATGGTAAAAAATCACATTAAAGACATAAAATACATGCATAAGTTGGATGTTAGCTGTTTTATACTTCATGTTATAAAGCATTATAACAGCAGACATCAGTGCTCTGCATTCTCACTCCATGCTGCAGGAGAAGCATCTTCATGTAAGACAGACTTGCCTTGCGTGAAATTATTTTGGCACAATGATCACATCTATTTTTCATCACTACATTTTTTGGTAGAGCTTAGACACGCTTTTGAGTGCTTGAATCAGCCTGCCATGTTACAAACACTATACATGTGCAATGACTCGTGTGTACAGCGTTCAAAATGAAGGAACAGATCTGTTTCTATTCCCTCAAACATGCCAATTCGCATTTACTGTGACAGACATGAGTACATGCCCTCCATACACTCAAAATTCCTTTTTTCTCCCGTGTGCTCAGCAAACCAAATCTGAAAAATAGAAAACTTTACCCGACAATGCAATTAAAGTAATAATCTCAAAGATTTTCATTTGAATAAATGTCTCACTGAATGACGCAATGGTGATTGAGCATTTGGCCCATTAATGAAAGCCCTCGCATTTGTATCATTACGAAGTGGGTGTCTGTGGCGACATTCCCAGGAAAATCACAAGCGGCGCACGGTTAGTGACGCGTTTTCCATCACCCGGTAATGGTTGGTCAGCCAGAGGGGTAGGCGGAGATAAAGCCACAGACTCGCTCTTCAACTCAGTCGTGTGTGAAGCGATGATGCAGTTCTTTCTGGGCTCTGCTAGTGGTGCAACACAACAGTTGCTATGCTTGAACAAACAGATAAAAGATCAATGTCTACAGACTGCCAACTGACTGATGTCACACAGGCGACACTGTTCGGATGTCTGGAAAGTGAGGTCAGAAACCCAACGGCAATTACTGCTTTTCGTCAGAGGTTACACCAAACAGAACGAAACAGATATCTTCAAGACTTTTACTTTAATGGTTTGTTGTAATGATATCTGCTACTGCACATGACAGAAGGACAAAAACAAAATGTGGGTCAAAACTAATCCTGAGATTTGTTTTCCCTTAGAAAAGTGCTAAGGATTTAAAGATGTACTATATTTAGTCGGTCAACAGATGGAAATTAGTCTGGCTTCTTGACAGTTTTTTTTCTTTTTTTAGTGGCCATGATTCCTGACAAGATTACGCTTACAGTAAAGATCTAAACTCACATCTTGAATTATTCTTTTATTTTTCTGTTTGGCTCCACATTTCATCTCCATGTCGAGATAGTTGGTTGCCACAGTAACAAGGTTTTACCCTACCTTCTCAAGAGACAAATGTCTTGACCTGGCCTGGACATCCTGTTGCCAACTCAATTACCTAATAATTTACATCAGCAAGAGTTGTAGTTTTGTAAGTGTTTTAACTAAATTACGCATGAATTGTAGATGTGAAAGCTCTCATTTCACACTTCTGTTTTTATTTATGATATTCATACACACAAACAAAACAGAGCTCTTTTCTCCCAACAGTCCGTCCCCTCGGTGCGTGCTAGTTTAACCTTTGGAAGTTGTGGGAATACAGTAAGTGTAGATGCTAATCTTACACTCCTGTAAACAGGCTTTCAATTTAGGAATTGATTTTGAAAACAAGCATCAACAAGCATTGTTGGATGGGGCAAATTCTGCTGTTGTTTCCAAGTTTCACCCTTTCAGCTTATTATAAGACCCCTGTCATGGCAGCGTCTCTGTCTCTGCTTGAGCAATGTGCCGGATCTTTTAATCAGTCTTCAGCACAGCCATCAGGAGGAGGGCCTGTCCTCTATATTTCATGTGCTTCGCATTTGGGTAGCCATCATTAAAGCTCAACTTTTCACACTGGCTGTTTGACAATCTGGTGCAGGCTGTACAGGTATTGGGGGAGGAGTTGTCCCCCCACCCAGCATCCTTTCTCTGTCTCTCTCTCTCTTCCTCTCTCTCTCCGCTGCAGTAGGCTCAAGACAGATGGAGCGGTACATGACAAAACAGCCTAATTAAGAGAGTGGTGCACCTCTGAATTCCCACACGTGGAAACCCTCTCCAGAACCGTGACAGAACATGTTGGCAGCGGAGAAAGACGAAAAACAATTCTCAATTTGCATCATCCATCTTTGTCCTCAAAGTGCTTAGGCTCTTACTACTACCTGGAAGCCTCGCAAAAGAGCGTGTAACATATAGGCCATTAAATTGTTCCATTTCCATGCCACATCGGCTGCAGTCAACACAGAACGACGACATGAACATAAATGAAAAATAATGAATGACACGGCTGAATACATTCACGAGCTTAAGATGATTTAAACATGCATCAAAAATGGCAAATTGTAAGACCTGCACACGAAGAGAGATTGCCGCTCATTTGTGGACAGAAAGAAAAATGCAGCTCTGGTACTTTGGTTAGTGGATGAAACAACTGCTGACATGACTTTACTTGATATAATATACATCTTTGGTTTTGCCACTGAAATGAGGTACGAGTGCAAAGCTGAAAACATCAGTTGAACTTGTGAATTAACAGAAAATTAATTTGCTAACATTTTGATATTTAATTAATCATTCTATGAAGTAATTTTTCAAGCAAGAATGCAAAATATTTGATCGTCTGGCTCCCCAATTGCATTGTAGTAAATTGTAAATAGCACTTAGTTGTACCCCGACATGAGTGTGCAATCAATAAAATGTAAAGTGAAAACATTTTATCTGTATGATTGGAGGTTGATGATTTGAGGAGGGATAAGGGGGGATGCCATCCCCCTTGCTGGTATCCCCCTTTTTAACCGAGCATCATTGACTCTAGTAAGCATTTTGCTTAATGTTAATGTTGATACAGAAAGTCAGCAGCTCAAAAGCTGTTTCCCTTTCTGAAAAAAAAAAATCACACAGATAATTACAAAACCCTGTTGAGGCCAATTTGAACCCAATAACCCTGATCATATCTTCATTGACTTCAGGGTATATTTAAGGCATAGCTGTCTCCAGTGAAAAGAAAACACCAAATTCTTGCGTATATGTACTGTAATAAATCTGTATTTGTCTCTCAGCACTAATATCTGAGATGTTGCAAACAGGCGCTCTACGCAATGCTGTATGAAACTTGCATTTAAATACCCCCCTGTGTATTTTCCATAATACACTGTACTGTATACGTTAACTACTAATGGCTGGGCCCAGTAACAAAATGTCTTCCTTATAGTGAAGAAAATGAAAAGAGGAGAAAGCCTCAAATAGAGTGTTAAGAAACAACCACCAAGCAGCTGTTTTGTAAGGCATTTTATGGTGTAATAAAAGTGGGATGATAATTTCCCACAGAGTAATAAAATGTCTTCTCGTAGGAATCTATTATTACTAACAATTACTGTTGTTAGATACTGTAATAACATCTATGAATACTATAAAAATCAAAGTATAAGGGCTTAAATATAATAATATAATCCGAACAATGGTTGTTTGAGTGTCACTTTGTGTCTCTGTATCTTGTGTGTGGGATGTCTGGATAACTTTGTATAAACATGCTGAAATCTGTCAATCATAGTCAGTGATAATGTAGCTGCTAGAATAAATCAGAATGGGGTTACAGGCCAACGTGTGGCACACGGGGTAGTTTGTTTTTTTGCAGGGGTACTTGCTGCAGGCAGGCTGCACCATGTTGATACCTTTCCACATGCTGTGTATCACTTAAACAGAGTTTTGGTCAAGGTGCATGTAAGAGATATGTTGCAAGAGCATTACTTTTCTATTTCGGTATAAAAGCTCGAAAAAGTATGCGGTTAAAGGAGGCATTCTGAATTAAACATCTGTTACAACAGGATGGGGATAAAGGCCCAGCTTGGGCTTTAATACTGCAGTTGTTGCAGATATGAAGTGCAGACATCAGGACATTTTTCGAAAGAAACCTTTTTTCTTATTTCATATTGCTCCTGCACACTAAAAAAATCATCAAGTAGAACAATACATTCAGGATGAGCTTTTTGCTTTCATGTGATTCCTTTTTTTATTTTTGTGCTTTTATGTTTCTGAGCACAGAAATGTTACAGCACCTTTAATCTAATAACTACAGATCAGTGGCATAATGTTTTGCATCAGGAAAACATTATAATTGTCAGTCTGAACAAGTAATATTATTTATAGGTTTAATAACAAGTACATGTTTCTACAGGACTTTAAATAAAATTGTGTTTTATTATTAACAAACAAGGGTGCTAACAATAATAACCAAACTTGAATTTTTGCAGCAATCAGTTTTGTTTATATTTTTAAATGTGTAAACCTGTAATGCAAAGAGCATTGCTGTTTCAGTTTTTTCATGTGTCTTGTCTGGCACACATCGAGCTTGAGTGTTTGTGCTTCTCTGGCTGTTTTCTGTCACTGTTGTTGTTGTTGTTGTCACACTGCGACTCCCTTGCTCTTGATATCTACATCTCAGCTATTCACTGTCTCTAGCCACAGATGGTATATTTCCAAAACGTCCTGAAAGTCCCAACAGTTGCGCAAACTGGAACTTAGACACAGTCTGATGCAGAAACGTACTGTATGCAAATTTACTTCGTATGTAAAGGAATTTCACAGGTTAATTTTGCAGATTTAAAGATGATGCAAGTTTATTGCAAGTTACAGCTAAGACCAGATGTTACGCTTGCTAGCTTTGGTGAATCTATGCAGTAGCTCTGTACGACCATTCGGACCATGTGTGTATTTGCTATAGCTGCAGATGAGGTGCATATTCAACGGCTGTTATAGATGATGTGGAGGCAGGAAACCACCCAGCGAAGTAAGGCAGACAGTTGTTATTTTCCTTTCTATATTTCTTACATGTGTGTACTTCCAATTAGGATTATGTCTAAATAATTTTGTGTAGACAACACAAACTCAGCCTTTATTATGTGCAGTTTAGAGCATGGATACCTAACCGGAACCCACCAGGTCTCAATGGGTCCCAGGTTTGGACAAAGATTTTGAAATGACGTTGGCGTTCAGGTCAGGTTTGGTCACATCATATATAGAAAATATATGTATTTATTTCTTAGTTTATATCCATGTTCGTAGAACAATGCCTTTTCACTGTAATCTACAATGTACTTCTCTGTAATCATGGTAAACAGGAATGCTGTAACCATGGTAACAACTGTGTGATTGGGAAAGACTCAGTGCTTCAGATAACATTAACTGCGTCAGACTCAAGTTCAGAAAAAAACAAAAAAAATTAGTTGTATTTGGGTCTTACTCAGTCATCCCAAACTGCACTCTACTTCAGTGTAATACTGTGCACCTGGGTCGGTTATACAGAGGTTATAATGTCTAATACAATTCATGGTCACCATAGTGAAAACAGATATAACACATGTAGAACAAAGTAGTGTTCTCCGTACGGTAGTAGATTTCAGAACAATATGTTGAGGCAAAGATTTGTAGGCGGAGGCTAAAACATCCTACTCAACTAAAAAGGCTGAAGTGTTGCAGAAGTCTCAATATTTAAACTCACAAAGGCTGCACCAAGTGAGACTTCTGCTTCATACTGTACATGTAAGCAGTTTCCATGGAGATGTGTCAACATTCGCTGCAAGACCTGAATGAGAAGAGGCAAGATGCCAAACCTGCACCTCCTACACCTGGGTTTTACTCTTTTTTTTCTTCCATATTGTATCATCAGCAGTGATATATTTTGGTATACTGCCTGAAAATCAAGAATGGTTAAGATTAGTACTTGATGTAAAGGGGCAGACTTAATGCCGAGGGGATTATACCATTTCTGGTCATCTCACACGGTTGCCTTGATGTGTTAAACTTGGTTAGATCTGACTCATACACTGGCAGGAGGTGTTGTCATGAGGTCCGTAAGGCTTATTTTAGTGATAAATTTGCTCGTCTTTTGAATGTTCTGCATGTACAACGTGTATATATATCTATACTCAGAGATACACGTAAACCCCGAGGGAGTCACATGTTGCAGCTTTAGGACCCTATTCTGTGTTAAATCAATGCGTGTGGGAGGCTTTACAGGCTGCTGCACAGTGAGCAGTGATGGCCTATAAGCTCCCTATTTGGCATTTCTTCCACTGAAGGGCGTAGATAGAGACTGAGGCTGTGTCCAGGGTGTGTGGCATCACTACAACATCAGCCAGTGTCTGCCTGCCGAGGAGAGAGCAGCAGCAGCAGTGGGAGGGAGTGGGTGGATATATCAAAAGGTGAAATGCAGCCTCTGCTGCAAAGCTACATCCAATTGAATATGATTTTGTCTCCGTTGCAAGGTCTAACACTCTTCCCACTTATGTAATGTTCACTGCACGTATGAGCAAAAACATGTTACCATTAAACAGCTGTCTCCTTCCCGCTGTAAGATGCTTTGGTTATTTCATTCCAGCAGACATTAACTTTGCTACTCACTATTACCATTTGCTTTATCACAATATGAATCAGATTACTGCCTGGTTATGCCAACGTTTATATTTGATCATCTAAACAGATTACCTTAAAAACAAAAAAAGATTATGAACTGGGCAGTTAAGCTGGTTAATGCAAAAAAAAATAAAAAATAGTTTGAACATCACAAGCTGTCAAACATTCGAATGCGAAAGTGTTCATAGCTGTTCTGTAACGTTAACATTCAAAGATGGTGCAAAGAGCCTACGTATATTTCCAATGTGCACATAAAAACCCTGAGTGGAAATGCCAAAAATAAGAAACTGAAGTTTTTATGCTTGGTTGAGGTGGAAAGGTTGGTGTATTGATAAAAGCAAAATGCAACAAAATGGTGAATAAATCATCACGTACATGAAGCATTGTGACAAACATCCGAACAGAGAAGAAAAATGTTGGCAGACTAAAACATTGTATTTGTATGACGCAAAGAGGAGGAAATAACATTACCTAAATGTAACATAAAACAAAATTTCAAACAACCAACATGTTTTGTACATTGCAGGTCCAGCTGGCGCTCATTTAATTACATCTTAATGCACATTTTTTTTGCAACGGTTTAATGGCAACCTACTGGAATTTGCATCGTCAGCTTAGTATCTTGCCAAAAAACATCCAACAAAAGAAAACTTTTGCCAATTTTAACAAAATTAAAAGTGTCTCACTTATGTTCCAATATGTCATTTCTCTTATGATCTTCAGTTCATTTTTAAATCTAGTCACATCTACAAAGTCACAGGCAACATGATTTTTTTTACCAAACCGTCAATTTCCCTTTTTCATTCCATGCACTCTAAACTGACACCAGGTTTGAATGTCAGTGACTGTATTAAAGCCCAGGCGACCTGTCCAAACATGTCTGCCAGTCTCTTGTTCAGTGGGATAGATTCTAGACTCATGTTACCCTGACTAGCAATTAGTGGGCAATGAAATTACTGAATAGCGAATACTATTATTTTCTCAAAAAAGAAAGGGGTGCTGAGTGCTTTCACTTCTTTTTGGCAGGTTGTTCTAGCCATGGGGGTGGCTGACACCTCAGGTATCCAGAAATATTCTGTTAAATGGCTTATTTATGGCAACAGGAAGACAAAGTCACAGGCTATGAAGCATACATGTAAACAGCTTAACTTGAATAAGACCTTAAATGGACTGTGGCTAATCGTAGTGTTACTCTGCGCTCGTAAAAGTGGCTAACTTCATTCTACATTGCATCTGTGTTGTACTTCAATGTTGTAAATTAGTTTTACACTGGTTGGCTAGTTACCTTAAAGCTTCCTTCACATTTCAATTCTGAGGTTGGTTTAGCACTAGATTAGATTTAAGACTTGCAGTTGAGGTCTACTAGATTTTTCTGGCATAGTTTTGGTTCATTATCTAATACTAATGGGTTAATGGTACATGTATTCGTCCCAACATGCAACCATACAAAGAATGTCTCTGACCGTCACACTATGCCGAGAGCATACTGTATGTCATTGGGCGAGATTATAATCATTCTGGAGGTGGTAATGCACCTAAAAGCTATTTTCCAACCATTACGAGAGCAGCCTCTAAATGTTAAAGCAGACGGACCAAAGACATGACCGAAACAATTGTTTTGATCAGCCCTGCATAACAATATGACCTATGTGAAAGTGTATGTTCACTGTTAACTGCTTAATGCACTACAGGCTGTACTGACGATATCAGGGGGGACTAGGTGCCTTCCTGTTGTACCGAACTTGTACTGAACCATGACCCCAAAACTGAAGTACGTACCGAACTATGAATTCTGTGTACCATTACACCCCTACTTAATACATATTCAGCAACTTTTCTTGGATCTGCCATCCTAGACTGTAAAGATTGATGCTAATAAGAACTGGCAGTTTCTTCTCATGATATTCATATCAGCTCCCTGTTTGTTTTGGCCCTCCAGTATCATTTTACAGTTTGAATGTGAATCATCTGACAACTCTGTAACTGACCCGATTTGGTTTGTTTCCAAGTGGATGGTGGCTTCTTTTTCTCAACAAACATCTGAGATCAGTCTTTAATTTAGAGGTCACGCCTCGGGAAAAAAATCCGGGCGAGTAATAACAATTGATTAAGAACGGATGTTTTTGCTCAACTGTGATCGATAAATTATCTCAAGGATATTGTTTTCAACAGTGTGATTCATGCTCTACAGTTTGACTGCTTGTTGCTCTGTTCTTCCCTGTGGCATTAGCTTGCTGTGCATTGGTGTGGAGGAGGAAGGCCTCATTTATTCCAAGTTATGCAACCATCTTGGGAAATGCTGGCCAGGCGCTGACTGTAGCATAGCGGCAGAGCTTTTACTTAGCAGCCAGCAGCACACTGGTTTCCCAGAGAGCACAGCAAGCAGAGAGGCTTTCCCCTCTCTCTTTTTTTTCTCTTTTGCACTCGCCCTAATCTCTCCCCCTTCGGTGTGTGGCATCTTTGTCAGGAAAAAAAAACCAGGCTGCATCAGGTGCTGACAGAAGCACATTTAAGGTAGAGAGGAAATGGCCTGTTGATCATGCACAATAGCTGTTGCATAAGCTGTGATAGAGGAAAGCTATCATCAATGTTTCATGGATTTGCAATGTGAGCTCTTAAAGAGCCAAGAGGGAGTATTTGCATCTATAGACGATAGGACAAAAAATCAATCTTGACAGCAAGAACCTTTTGTATTCAGCGTGTCAGCAACCGTCACCTTCGTAAAAAGGTTTTGTAAAATCTTTTATTTTGCATTTTGCCTGCAGTTTATCAACTTACACAGTTTGATTTACATTCACACCATGGCTTCATGTAATCTTCTCAACAGTAAATGTAATCTTCTGAAATGTTCCTCTCACCCTGAAATGGAAACAAGCTTGCTTGCTTGCTTTTCTCAAAAGCCTTTCAGGAGCTTTATTCTCTCCCCTCTGAAGTCTGTCAATCTCCCACTCCTCTTACTTCTCCTTGGCTTCTGGTTTTAGCTCTCCTCTCATGTATTCAGTTCATATTGTCAGCTGATGAACAGCTTTTTAAAACCTATATTCATACAAACATCACTGCTCTCTTCAATGAATGCCCAGCTTATCATTCACACCTGGAAGCTGCCAAGCACTGTACAACATTCGGTTGGCCACTGAGCCCATTTGGGGTTAAAAGACTGCTCAAAGGCACCTCTGTGGTTGTAATGACAGGTGTAATGTGTTAAAACTGTACAGTACATCTCTATTGTCCATTGCAATTGCAAACCAAAATCCCCCTCTGGACCAATACAGATTCTCTAATCTCTAATCTAATCTAATGCTTCTGTTTAAGACATCCAGAGTCTCCTGAACCTTCTTCAGACACAAGTTAACCAGCTCTCAAGAGTTCCTGCACAAGCACTCTCCTGCTGACTGAAACTTGATCTATTGTAGAGTCAGAAGTAAGAGTTACGTGGCCACATGGAAGTCTGTTCGCATAAGCACTTGAAACACTCCACGGTTCACCTCAGGCGGATGAGCTGCAGGCTAAAGGTGCTCCATCGTTGCATCAGCTCATCGTAGGGAGAGTGGGTGGTATTGTCCAAGATAGAGCTGAGGATCTCATCTTCCCCTCTGCTGCTGCCTGCAGGCTATCCAGACTCAGCCCTATGACACAGCTTTTTTTTAACCTGTTTGTTGAGCCTGCAGGCATCCCCTGCCTTCATGTCACCTCCCCCGCACGCAGAGAACAGTGCACTGGCCACTATGTATTAGAGGAAGTTGGAGAGCAGTCTGTTGCAAATGTTGGATGACACGAGCCTCCTCGGGCAGACAGTCAGTGTGTGTTTGTGTTGCTATACTAGACCAAGTTGTTATATGATATTAACTCCCATAACTTGACTTCACCACCTTTGCATCCACACTAGGATATGTCGCAGGTGTCACTGGCCTCCTGCTCCAATATCATCGACTTGCAGTGCCAGTGTCCACAGTTCCAGACCTACTGTTTTGGGGTTTTTTTTAATAAAAAACCTCTTTTTGTATTTTATTTAGTACTTTAGCTACCTACCATCAGTGAATAACTAATTTTCTTTCTAGTGCCGTATGGACTAGCTTTAACTTGGGGTAGCTGGCTAGCGTCAGCATGAATCCATGAATTTTATCAATAGCAACAATAAAGTGGTAAAGATTTCATTCATTCATTTCTATGCCTGGATGAAAAACTTCATAGGCAATTTCCATGGCAGGGCTTTTCTATCAGCATCTCTGATGATATGGATGTAATACTGACGCTAATTGATGAAGTTACGGCTCGATGTATCTGTGGACCGAAGGACAGGCTATACTAACATAATAGAAGATAATTATTCTGCAGCCATAATCTTCATCTGCTTAATGATTTATTTATAAAATTTTAACATTTTAGCACCTTCTTGTTAGTTTTTTTTCCTCCATCTGTCTCTCTTTGGAAAATGATTTATGTCAAATTGACTCTACTTGAAATGAATTAGTTGATAGCTAAAAAGACCAATCTGGGTTGAAAGATTAGTCTCTAAACAGCTGATTACGGGGTAATCAAACCACCTCAAGAGAGTGTGTATAATCAGAATGCTTGGTGATTGTAGACAGAAAATGCAGATTAGGCTGACAGTGATACAGACGCTACTCTGCGGGAGCAAACAGATGTTTTGTGTACTCTGAATGTGTATTTACTACTGTATAATATTCATGTTACCATGTAGTGAAACACGATCGCTGAATTTGCCTGATTTAAAATTGTATACACAGGGATTTGACACTAAATCCCTCTCAACTGTGGCTACTCCATCACCTCTGAAAGTATCTAAAAGGGTGATAGTGGAATTCATTCAGGATTTTTGTATTGGACTACATTAGACTACAGATGTTGTTGTCTTATATCATATTGGTTTTTGTCTGTATGTATGTAGCGACGACCTCTCAACCTGACAGCCTGACGACTGGGCCAACCAAACCGATGTAGCTTGGCTTATGCAGATACAATACAGATATAATGCCTGATCAAGCAGCTGAGATCCGTATCTGCTCTTCACTCGGGGGAGGATAGGATTAAAGTTTAAAAGTGCACAAGGTCAGAGAATGAATTGGAAAGGTTTCTGATATAACTTATTGCGTATTTGTGAGACTAGTGGAGATGGATGATCAGGCTTAGCTACTGTATGCGTGAGCGGACCAAACTAGGGGTCTACCGATATGGCTTTTTCCCCGATTATTAGAAATCAAGGAGACTGAAATCTGGTATTTGGGACCGATATTCTATCTATCTAACTCAGCAACATCTGTACTACCTATGCGATTAAATCAAATTAAAGACGGCGGGAAAACAGATTATTGTCTTGAGAGAAAAATGATATGATCCAGACAGGTACTGTAATATTAAAACCATCCTCTAACTGGATAATGTGGGTTTAAAGCTGGTGTCTTTACTTTCTTAACTGTATTGTGAATCATCGAAATTACACAGCTTGATCCAACCAAATGATTCAAAATACTACACACAAAATGTTTTGGTTGGTTAGCTCTAGTTATTGTTTACTACGAGCAATATGATTTATTTTTCATTGGTTCAGACTTTAAAGCATAAATGCAACTGCATTTGAACAAAATGTTAATGTATGCTTAGCTTCTCCGGTTAAAGCATCAGGTAAGATGACTGATTCACTTATGTTCAGAAGTACATGCTTTGACTACATGATGCTGCACATATGAGCATGGCATGTGTATGTATGTAGACACACTAGCTCAGTGCACATTCATTACTATTGTTAGCTTAAATCTGACACATTTTGTTGCCTAAGCAACCGGTCATCTACTCAATGCGGTGAATCTGAGAGACAGTGAGAGGGAGAACACAGAGAGCTATGATGGTGGAAATGAGATAACACAGAAGGATGGTACTAGTGATTATTACGATGAGGTTCTACAAAACACTACTGTTTTATTATTAACCAAAAATGTTGAACCTCTGCTAAAATAAAAATGTGAAAATTAATCAGGACTGATTACACCGTCTAATGAATAACAGTGTGGTTTAATGTCGACTGTAGTTACACAAAAACTGGAAGTGAGGCAAGGACATCAATCAAATGAAAACAATAATTACAACCACTTAGTAGTGTTCAAAGAAGGCCGTTAGTAAAAACCTGCAGCACAGCACATTTTTACTGATGGTGGATTTTAATGGTTAGTGTGTCACAAGTGTTTTGTATTTGTTTCAGAGGGAGATCAGGTAAATCTGGGTATCTCTGGATGAAAGACATTTAAATCCTAAGACATAGTCCTTAAAGTAATGATCGAATGTGCGGTTAACTCTGGGTTGGTTGTGCTTAAACTCATCATTCATTTGAACTCTACAAAATGCACCAAACAGAGCAGCCCATATGGTAAATCAAGCACAAGCGTCTATATCACATTACATACTGTATGTCATTTTTTCCCCTTTTTTCAAAACCGGGATCCACCCCAAACAACCTTGAAAATCCTTTTACAGTTCCTGGGTTTTCAGCAGTGGTTGCCATGACAACTGTGCATTTTATTTCTGGCTCCTTTGAAATGGTGTGTGAGATCAGAGATCCCAAATGTTATGTAAGACGATGTGTGCACTGTTCCAGACTGGGGTTTCCTGCTGCAGAGAACTTAAAGTAATTAATTACAGGGGAACGGCAGACACTCAAGGCGCTTCACCATCGACTCCCTGCTTACCCTACAGCTTCCATCCCATACTGACAAGATGTACTGTAGGCTGCGATTGTCATGCAGGAAGCTAAGCATGATGGCAGATGCTTTTAAAATCGCTGCTCATCATGTTACGTTTTGTGGAAAAAGTTCTGTGTGTATTAAATGTCTTCTTGTATCTTGATTGGCTAGAGAGGAGCAGAAAATCATTATCAAGATTGTGTGTCAGAGAGGGAGACAAACTGGCAACTCGGGCATCAAGTTAGGATTTAACTAAGTAGCTTGTTGGATAGGGGCATTTGATTTTTCAAATACAAAGCTAATTTACACTTGCTTACACAACTTAAACATAATCTTATCTGGGAACCTCTCTTATCCCAGTTTTTGTCAATAAATATAAGAGTGGGCTTTTGTCTAGTTAAAGTCACAGTATCGGCAGTGCAAACAGATTTTGGATGTTTTGCTTGTGTTGAAACAGAATCACAGTATCTCTCAGATGCTAATTATAAAATTCCTGTGATGCATGCAGACGCCATGTCCTCAAAGCTTGTAACTAGAAGCGCATATCTGTTGTTCATTTACTAAATATTATAGTGCCCACAGTGTTAATCAGAGAAATTGAAGAATTGTACTCCCATTCTGTAAAACTTCACACTCTCGTGTTTAGAGGCAACACAATCACAAATTATTATGATAATATTATGGTGAGTGTGAGGGAAAAGTCTTGATAAAAGTCTATGCATTAAATAACATTGTATAATGTTGAATATAATAAACTATGAGCTTACTATGGGCATTTTGTTTCATGAACATGATGTAGATAAACTCGTGGGAGCCTGTGCAGCACTGATCATTAAGCGCCTTCCAGAGATTGGCACAGCAAAAGGATTTGCGATGATGAACTTTTTAACCTCTCATATCGAAGCTACAAAATTCTCTCATCTTAAAGTCTCTTTGAAGTAGTACAAAATTTGTTGCTCTTTGTGATCACCGCCCAGTGATGTGTGGAGCTCTTCTCAAAAATAATTAGGCATACGGCTAATAACAACTGGTTCTCCACCGCAGGGCTTCAGAAATAATACTTTTATCACAGATTCCAGAGGAGTTAGCTCAAGTTGTTGAGAGAATCCGCTCCCCACTTACTAAGATTGCTGTGGGATAGGTTTATGAAGAAATATATTAGATGAATTGAAGCAAACTGGAGTTTTGCTTTATAAAGAGATAGCCTAATGACTGTTTCTGGTCTAACACAGCTAGTTAGCACAGTGTGCGCAGGCACTGCTGTTCTGTGGTTTAGGTGCCAGAAAAGTTGGTCATTAAAGTCACATTATAAAAGCATTTTGATGCACGTTGCGTCTGTACTCTTACATTTGCAACATGTTAAGCATTTAATTTAGCCTCCATCAACCAGTGTTATTTTGTATACGTGTAGATATAAGTTCAAATGATCATACCGTTTTGAGCAACAGTCGTTCTCCTTTACTTTGATAGTTTCTATTTTTGACAACTCATTCTTCTTCTTATTTGTTATCGCCAATCTATCTAAACTATAGAAATCAATTAATATGCTATTACTGTACCATTTATTATTCAGTGTCTCCCTAATAAACGTCTTCTTTATTTTTCTCCTGTGTAGTATGCTGTTTATTGGTCCATGTAGAAATGAAACTCCTCTGCAGACATCTACCCTAATAATAAAATCAGTCGTGTGCTAAAATATATTAAAGATGATTTAATTCATTGTAGCTTAAAGGAGAAAATCACTAATCTATGATACGTTAGAAGTGAAATTCCCTTTCACTGAGCTTTAAAACCTCCAAGCTCGTTGAAGGCAGAAGAGGAGCTACTTTTTAGATGAGATGAGATTTGACACATAGTGTGTCATTAAGTACAAAGTACAAACCCTTTGCCTCGAGAAGAAGAGAAAGGATTTCTACCTGCCTTAAAAGAGACTCCTTGAGAAATATATCTGTGTCTCCATACTCCTAACAAAAATGTCCGTGCCTGAGATAAAGAGACTTCTCATCACTGAGAATGTAGAGTGAATGAAGTATCCCATAGGATTATTTATCTGTCGTGTTCTCGCTTGTAATTTTAGGTGAGCCACAAAAGCATTTTCAGCTTATGGAGATTTGGATTGGAAACAACAGTAGCTCCTGAACGCTGCTCAGAGCAATCCTCTCTCCAGCTGGCATGTATCTTATTTGTGTTTCCTGTTTTTTCTTCCCTCTTCTCTGAAATAGACCAGAAGTTTTCTCCTTGGTCCCCGTCTCGAAAGTTCAATGAAGGCAGACGCCTCCCTCCAGCCAGGAACATGAAGGGCTTATCGGGCAGCCGCTCCCAGCACCAGATCCCTTTACCCTATGGCTTGGACTATGACCCCCACGTCCATGACCTCCACACTCACCATGGCTCTGAATCCCGCCACTCGTCCTACCTGCTCAGCCCCACAGAGAGCTGCCCCATGGACTTCCACCACCGCTACTCGCCGCGCAGCTCCATCCACTCTGACTGCATGATGATGTCCCCTGTCATGATGCCCCCAGCTGCTCCATCTGACCACATCTCCAGCAGCACCTTCCCCAGAATGCACTACAGCTCTCAGTATTATGACTCAGCCACACGGGACGACTGCGCTGCCATCACAGCCTCTGCCACCTCCCCAGCTGTTGCTGCTGCTGCGGCTGCGGCGGCCGCCTCCTCCCATCTCGCTGGCACCAAGAGCAACCGCCTTCCTGCTAACCTATTAGACCAGTTTGAGAAACAACTGCCACTACACCGCGATGGCTTCCACACGTTACAATATCAGCGATCCACCACCACTGAGCAACGCAGCGAGAGCCCTGGCCGCATCAGACACCTTGTTCATTCTGTCCAGAAGCTCTTCACCAAGTCCCACTCGCTGGAGGGATCATCCAAGATGAACGGCACAAAAGGAGATATGGTAGGAGGTGGAGGTTATCACCATCATGGCCACCACTCCACCAAACATGGTAGCAAGAGGAGCAAGAGCAAAGAACGCAAGCACCGCTCCGGCGGATGGTGGAGCTCCGATGACAACCTGGATAGTGACAGCACCTACCGCACACCCAGTGTCATGTCGCGGCACCATGGGGAACATGTCAGCCACTGCTACCCAGATTCCATGCACAGCCACCACTTCGGAGACCTGTCACTCAAGACCTCTAAGAGTAACAATGATGTCAAGTGCTCGGCCTGTGAGAGCATGGCCATGGCGCCTGAGGGCAAATTCATGAAGAGGAGCTCCTGGTCGACACTGACAGTCAGCCAGGCCAAGGAGGCCTATAGGAAGTCATCGCTTAATCTAGAAAAACCCATGATGCACACAGACCTCAAGCCTTCGCGAACATGTCACTACCTGCAGGTGAGTGATACTTTACTATTTTAAATTGAAACAAAATAGAAAAAATGTGATTTAACACTCTACTGTGTGTGAATGGAAACCTTAGTCAATTTTTGTGTGCATCTGTGTGTATGCAAGTTTCATCATAAAAAAAAAAGCCTGGTCATGTATTTTACATTCAATTGGGCCTTTTGGAAATAAAATTTAGAGTTTGTTATTATTAATTTCATTGAGCTAAAGAGTTAACGCATAGTATGTGATTGTTCATGCAAACTTAAAACTCAGTAATGGGACAGCTCTTTGTTCGAAAATTTAAATATGTAGCCGTCAAGCTATTCGCTGTGATTCTTGTCACTGCTGAACATATAAAGAGCTAACTATGATTAAATAGACAGCATTTCAAGGCTGAATTTGAGTGGTGGAAAGAATGGGGTACTAAATGCACAGAAACCCTGAACATCACCTATCTGAAAATATAACAAACAATAACTGAGATCAATATCCACTCATCCCCATAGAGGCCCCTCTGATTGAAATGCAGTGATTGATGTATTGATTAAAAATCATGCCAGGGAGGCCTTTCAGATCCCACCTTTCTTTCTGTAACTCTCCTGAGGGTAATTATAGTGTTCAGTGTGTGAGAAGCCGATATATTTGACCAGGATTACCTTTGTGTAGTCACCTCAGGGAGCTATTGTCTATTGAGATGAAGACATCAATGTGATGGTGGAAGACATAAGAATAAAGATTTACCTCAGCTAAAATGTAACTTAGAAAACACACAGGTTTGGTGTCTTAAGCTGATGGAGGTTTCACATTAAAACAGCAGTTATGTTATATGCATCTTTTTAGGCCTCTGTCATTGCTATCCCACTGACACATTAGATGAACTAGATTAGCCACAGGTACTGGCTTCAAAAACACAGTCAAAAGCCAAGTGTTTGGGACTTTGGCTATCTTTGATTCAATTTCTTTTCATTTTCAAAATTCAGCACTTGCAAATGCTCTCATCCGGAGTGACTCATAATGAGTGAATCATTAACACACAGTAAAACAAAATTATCTGTTTCAAATTGATTAACCTTTCGGTGATTTAAGATCTACAAATATTGGCAAGTTGACAGGGATTTCAGTTCCTTCCTAAAAATGGGGCATCATCAGGACTTTTTAACATATTTGGGGGACTAGCTTTATGTTTGTTCTTTGGAACTCTGCGCCTCCAAATAACACTTCTCAAGTCGGTCTGGACTCGTCTCTCAGCCCATTACAAAATGGTTTACTGCTCGTAATGGGGATGAGAAGAGCTGAAGTGCTCAGACATTATTAAAGCTTGCCCCATCTCCCACCGAAGATGATGTATGTATTCTACTTTTACATTGCTTTCATCCTGCTCTAGCCCTGTTTTCACATTGTGCCCTATGAGGATCGTGCACATCATCAAACACATCTTCAAAAATGTGTTGTTCACGTTTGCATTTGCAGCTGATTTCAGGAAATTTGAGTTATACACTGTGATCAAATTCTACCGTCCGTCTTTTTTAACAAGAATAAAAGAAAAACAAAAAAATAAAAAACTAATGACATTGGATTTGAACTAATAGAAATAGTTCTATTAGGTAATAGATGCATTCCTGTCCAGGGGAAAAAGACACTGAATCTTTGCCCAGTTCATGCACTTTGATGCCATGTCGAGTGTACAACTACACAAAGCCACACAAACTGCAGCTGTTTGTGTGTGTGCCATGTGGACAGAAAGACTCTGTCAATACAGAGGCTCTTTCGCTGGCATTTGACCAGCTTATGTGTCAGCAGGCAGAGACCCAGCAGCTGACACATGGGCACATTCTGCACTGAGCGTGTCCACACTGAGAGCCTTATTCAGTGGAATAAGTGAGGGGAGATCTGTACACAGGGGTCGTGGTCAACACTCACTGTGTGCTCATCGGATTTTATCTGTTTGATGTGTCTGGGTCCTTCAGGTCTGTGTTCACTTGTGATGAGGACAGGTCAGTGTTGGGCAAGTTGTTGACATAATCTTGTTTTTATAGGCGTCGGTCTTCAGGCTAGATTCCTATAAAGCCAACAACCTCTGTTGTAGGGTAAGGCTTATGTGAAAGTGACTGTTAACAAAAATACAAACTAAACTACATGTTACTGTGAAAGTCAGGAATCATGAAACACCAACAGACAAACATAGAAAAGGTACAAGCATTTGTCTTCCAGTGAAGGATAAAAATGTAATGAAGCATAATCTGTAACCTATAAATTGTGGTAATGTTCCATTGTGATTTTATAAACTACTATTTGAACATTTTTTCTACTTTTAGTGGGCTGCATGATGTGGTCAGAAAATCATATTGCAATTATTTTGACAGATATTGAGATATGATTCAGAGTAAGAGGGAAATTATCGTTTTTGCATTTCATTTTCACTAAAAACCCTCAAAACTGGGACAATATGAAACTTTCATGTCACAATTATCCTGTCCAACATAATTGCGATTCATGATATTATCCCAGTAATCAAAATATTCATAAAAATATAAAATAAAATCTTACATTAGACTAAAATATACTACACTTCACCTTACATTTTGTGAGGAAACAAATATTTTAATTGCATCACAGACAGGACACACATCTTTTTTTAGTAAAACCTCTCCATGTTGTTCCTTAGTGTGGAAACTTGTAAGCCATGCCTTAGCCAAAGTGACAGGCTTAGGCAATTCATAATACTGTAAATCAGGAAACCAATATAGGATTGTACATTGGCGAGCTAGGCAGCTTTCTTAAGTTGTTCATGTAAGGATATTCGTGATTATCCCGATAATGAGAATTCACCTTGATCAACTTATTTTGAACGTTTTTCAGTGCAGTCCATGATAAAATCTTTTATTGTCCCATCCCTACTTACATCTGGAGAACAAGATGTGGAGGCCAGGGCATATCTGCAGCACTACAGTGCATCTTTATAATGCTGCTACCTTGCGATGTGGATATTGCACTTGGTCATATTTCGATTATATTTCCATGAACTGTGCAGCCCTACGTTCTTTAAAATTTGATTCAACTTCTCTAAGACTAATTTTAACTAGTTATGAGACATCTTCTTTATCTGACTTGGTCAGGTAAATACATAATGTTTTTGCCTGGTTCTGAGATCTTGAGGCATGTTTTGAAGGTGATAAACAGTGCTGAGTGTGTAGTAAACACAACTGTACAAGGTTTCTGCAGTATCCCATAAATCATCTAGCTTCAATCAATCATATGTTCTAGTCCTTCCTTGTCTGAAATGTAGCCAGGGTAGTGCTTTCGCTTTAATGTAATAATGAAATCCTTCAGGCGATGTCAGGGAATTTGAAAGGATTACCTGGGGAGGAACTTTGTCTCCTCTTAATGTCTCCATTATGGTATCTACTGTTACATCCCTAAAGGCTTAGCTGGTGTCCTCCCTGAGAAATACAGTGGCCAAAATGATGTCTCTTGAAGTGCTGTGTATTTACAGAATGTGGTACAGTATGCCCAAATAAACCAACAGGACACTTACCTTTGAGTATATGGTCCAGGTAAAATTATGGAGACAAATGTTGGTAGTAATCTGCACTCCTGTAAAAGGGAGTTTAACATCCTGCACTTGTTTACTGCAGTAACAAGTAGGAGAGTAAGCTGTCAAAATCTTACTTCAGTTCAACAAATTGCACATCTTACCACTTCAACAGCCAGCACCTAACCAGCCTAGTGTGGGAGGAAATTACAAGACTCATTCACTCACAAACCACAAATTGTCCTGCCAGTTTCACAGGTCACTGTTTTGTGTGCTAGACACACATTAACATCTGCTGCGTGGCTTTACAAAATCAATCTCTGCAGTGAGATGCTGCTGTATCCCAAAGTTGTTTTTATACAAAGTATTCTCAGTTTAGTAGCAACTAATGATGGTGTAAAACAGCTTGCCTGTCAAGCTGCCTCAGGGGCACAGCTGAACAGATTCTTTCTTGTGGTCTTTCAGGTAATGCTAATGAGCTAGCACAATGCTTCCATGAGTGATGGCTGTCTTGTTAACCACAGCCCCAGACAATCAATGACTCTGAATTAGGAGGAAAATGATTCTTTAACTTTATTGCTGTCTTTAAGCCTGATTAATTTAGTTTCTAGACAATTGCTGCATTTTATTCCACTCGTGTGGGAGAGGATAACTGTATGCATAGCAGATTAGTGTGCGTGATAATTTTACTGATAGGTCTCTAAAGGAGGACAAAAGCAGGCTAGCTAATTTCCATTTTACCTTCCCAAATAAGGTACGGTTGGAAAAGACTTCCTTCTCTTTTTTTAAGTAGGTGAGTAGTTGCACACAAATGGTGCAAACCATTAGCTAACTGAACGATCATCTTTCATCTGCTTCTATTGCATACCGAAATGTGATGTTTCAGTGGTGAGGCAGTGAGCCATGCTGCCCAAAAGAAGCTCATTTGTTTCGGTTTCAAAGGAGAGCTCTAGTAGCATGTGGTCTAAATGCTTCAGAACACTTTTTCATCTTGACTACAAAAACATTTATGGAGTAAAATATACTGGATTAATGATCACGGAAAGCAGTGGGTGCTATTATTAGCATCTCTAAATCTTACTATGTTTTCCCATTTTCCATCTCCAATAGAGGAGAAAAATGTTGTGTAATGTAAGTGCCTTGTGCTGTCCTGTCTTTCACCTGTCTTTCACCTGTCTGCCCAGCTGGAGCTGGCCATCAAGTTGGAGAGCATATTGGTTGTTAAAGTAAAGAATAAGGGGGGGGGAAGATGGCAGACAAGAACAGATAGAGAGAACAGAAGTGATAGAGAAAGCATTACTCTACATCTAGGCATAAAAAGGGGGTTTCAGCCACTCTGCTTTCTGTGAGATCAGTTCAGTGACAGTGGCAGAGACTTTATGATTGGGTAGAGTGAGTAAAATGCAGATCATTAGGGACAGTCCTGTGCCTGGGGCTGTTGTTTCAAGAGCAAAGGCTGCCCTGTCCGCTGGGACAACTGCTACAGTGGCAACACACACTAACACAGTGTTGTTAGTAGATGCTTGATCAATATTGTGCCAGAGCATGTAGTTTGTCACACAATGCCATCGTAAATCACCATCTTCAGCATCACAAAGCCTCATTGTGTCAGTGTGAGGCATTGATTTAGATCCTGTGAATAATGTAACTCGTCAATATTAATCACAGTGCAATGTCAGTAAAATCAGGTAAAATGTGAACAGTATATAAAATATGACAAACTAAAAAATAAGCGTTAAACTGGATGTACTCTACCTTGATTTCTGTCACATTTAAATCTAATTAAAACCCATCACTTGGTTATGTGTACACGTTTGTAGCAGGACACCACACAGTGTACAGTAATTAGCACACAATCACTTAATCACTATGTTAATCCTGATGCTGTAGTGTTAAGAACAGTCCCTGTTTACAGTACGATTATCCATTTATGCTACATGATGTCATGGCTGTGATCGTATCCATATTTCAATGTTGATCCTCTCTGTAGTTTTTATCACTATTTTAAAATTGATTTTAAGGCAGTGTATGTCAAAAATATCTGCTGTGCTCCTTTGGCTGTCAGTCAAAGCTAATTTAAGAGCCCATATGTTTTTTGTGTCAGCGGTGACGCTGTGCCATTAATGACAGTGTGCTGATTTAAAAAGTTACAGCCCTCAGGCCTCAGGGGTGTGATTGGCAGCTTTTGCTGTGCAAGCATAAAACTACAGAAACTGCATCACAGCCAAGAGTTTGAGGCAAATTCTATTAATCTTTTTCTACAAATCCTTGAATTAAGCATGCCCATGTTTGGATTTAAAATATGAGTGCTACTCTCAGAGGTTGTTTTACCCATCCCATTTAAGTGGTTTGATGATCCTGCAGATGTAAAGTAGTATTTGAGCTCCTTCTAGAAATGTGCTGATGAATCTCAAACGGTACTTCATATTAATTTTCTCCCAAACCACAAACATGGACTCTATTAAAATTAATGAATTGAACAGTAGATTGTGGATAATATTAAAGTTAAGAAATAATGGCAATTGTCAAAGAAACCTGAACAGCCGTGGGAAACCTATGCAAAAATACCAAAAACATATGTATACATTATGCCTTGATGCTAAGGTCCTGCTTATAACCCAAAGCACTATCAATCTTTTTCTCTGTGTATACTAAATATCCACAGTGCATGACCAGTTCTCTCACAGGATGTAGTGCTCCTTGTTATTACCACCCACTTGTCGAAAAAATACAGATGGGACAGAGCTTTCACTTACACTCTCCCACACACTTCCAGGCAGCACCAGGCTAATAAACATTGGCCACAAAGTTTTTGTGTTTATTCCAGACTAACCGCTGTTGCTGCTGTCGGAAATGTAAAACCCACGGCTTTTAGTGCAGCGAAGGATTTAACAGAGAACGACCTAGAACAGCAAATGAGGGAGCTTTAATGAACTGGGACTATCCTGACTCACTGTCACATGAAAATAATGCACATTGTAACCTAATTATCTACCAGAAATTATTTTATTCTCTTTCCCCCTTAAAAGGCTGTGAATTAGATTCCAGATGGCATTTGAATGTAGACATGTCAAGTGCAGACTCAAATCTTCTTACAGTTGAGGGAAGCCATGTATGCATAATTCTACTTTTAGTGTTCACTTCATGAGCACAACATGTCAGCTGTGCCCCAACATACAAATTACTTTTTTATTCAGGAAACTTTGGAAAGAGTAAAATTGTGTTTTACAGCAAGGGATCTTTGGCTTGCTGCATAAATATGACCTGGTGCTACACTATTTTGCCTTCCTGGACCTTTTCTCATTTACTATCTGTTTAGAAGTAAATGGTGGTTTATGTGCTACAGTGATGTTATTACATGTGGGTGCTAAAACTCTGCTAAAACTGTTTTTGTAAAAGTGAAACACATACAGTCAATAAACACATGATACTGCTACGCAGTACAAAGATTTTGACTTTGCGAACACATTTTTCCCTTCAGTTAAATAGATATGTGTATGATATATGATTTATCTTTGATTGATTGATTTTGTATTGAAATGAAAAGTGTAATTAATATATTATGTAATTAGATACCATTTGCAGCTGTAAATCTATCTGTTTTAGTTGAAATATGTGCAAAACACCATTTTTCTATTAATTATATATGGTGACCAGTTGCACAAGCAGCCCCCCTCCACAGGCGCACCACAGCATTTTGCCCAAAACAGGCTTTTCCAGGCATTTTTCAATGTGATCAGGGGCCTTGCGTTACAAAAAACAACTGATAATATTGCCAAATTCTTTAGGTCTAAAATTAGTAGTTTCATGTTAAATATGTTAATATATCAGCTACGAATGTTGAAGCTGTGCAGCATAATTCTTTACTTACCAAATATATGAGTATTCTTTATTTGTGAACAGATTGGCTACTCTAACCTGGTATTTGCAGTGGCCCTGTTTTGTTTAAAGCTGACATTGTTTTATCTAACTGTTTACCTAGTAAAATTTCCACACCTATTTGACAAACAGTCAGCTAGAAAATGCTTAAAATTCCCTAAAGAAAATAGATTTTTCTGACAACATTTTTAGGCTATAATAAACTACATACATTTCACACATTTGACATTCAGATTTTGGAGTTCACCAAATTGCCAAAGTACAATGAAGGAAGCAGGCAATGATACGGCATGAAGAGAAACCTAACTGAATGTTTCAGCACCATGGACAGGGACAATATGTTTGAATTTTTCAGAGCTATTGACAGAGCACAGCGAAGCAGCTACTTTGTGGCCCCCCAGGCGCCACATGCAGTAATGACAAGAATAACGACAAGCAAACAAATTCAGAATTATTCCCAGGTCTGTCGGTTTCATTATGCCTACAAAGTAAAAGGAATAATTCTACAACATAATATAATGTATATTCTAATATGAAAGTTAAACTGTAGGTACATGCATGAGATGAGGCTCGTGGAAACATCAGCTACTCCTTTAGTTGCTTTAAGTCATTTCACATACAATAGTTTTTCACAAGAATTATATTATAGTCCCTGATCGTTGTTGCAGATCGGTACTTAGCTTGACTCCACTTATAAGAGTCACATCCAGTGGGTTTGTCTAAGGTTAAGCATCGTTATAGCTCTGAGAGCTTAGAGGGGAACGACATAGAGGTGTGGATGTGAAAAAGGCCTCAGAAACAGCCAGTGCATATCTGACTACTTGTCTGATACAGTTTTCACACTCATTTGGCTAATTGGGCCCCCTGTACGTGCAAAAAATGTCTCCTGTGTAGCTCACTGTCCTGGACTAATATTTTGAGTAGGACAGTTGGCTCAAGTAAACAAATAAAATCTCAGAGTATTATAAACGTATGCTTCTGAATGTGTTTTATTCATTACAGTTGTATTATCTCCCACAGGTGCCCCAAGATGAATGGAGTGGATACCCAGGAGATAAGGATGAGGAGATCCCGTGTCGGCGAATGCGCAGCAGTAGCTACGTCAAAGCTATGGGGGAGGTGGATGATGAAAGTGGTGACTCTGACACCAGCCCTAAGACCTCCCCACAGAAGGGCATTCGGCCTGATGCTCTCGTCCTCAAATCAGCCATGCAGAGACCCCATTTAGACTCCCAAAGGTAGGCCTGGCTGCCTTTGTCAAATATGTCGCCGCCAAAGCTGTGTTTTGAATTCAGTTTATTCCAATTTTTTTCAACAACCATTAATGGATTAATGGACGCTGAGAGGCTATGCAGAAAACAAGGCAAAATTATGCAAAAGGGTGGATTGCATTTCATACTTGACATTTATTTCTATTATTTAGGAAATGGTGATTGCTTTAAAGTCAACAAATGAAAAGCTTTTTTCTTGGGCTTAGAATTTGTTGCATTGTGTGTCTTCTCAGCTTTGAAGAGGTAGTAATTGGACTGTTGGTGGGTTAGTGGTAGATCTAGATGGTTCATAGTCTACACAATGAGATGAGAACAAATGGTTAGGGTGTAGCATTGCAGGCTAGCTCAAGCTTTAATGGACTAAATCAATATGACGTCAGGATAAGAACAACAGTCACTTCCGGGTAGACAGAGGCAGTTGATTTGCATTGCGGAGATATGTGAAACTAGCAAGCGTATTTATTACCGTTGTCATTTTTCGCCACAACTGTATCATTTAAAGACATATAGTTAAACTTGATGGTCCGACCCATATGATATTTCTGCTGTGATTATTTGACGTACTTTGTTGCTTTGTTATTATCTTTGATGTCTCACCAGCAGTCAGAATAACTGCTACTTTGTAAACTCAAGCTGTCATTTTCTTTAGTCATTGGTCCAACGGGTAAATTAGGTCTCCAACCCTAGTTAGTTAAAGAGTTGTTATTAATGAGATCTCATAGCAGTACTTTTTAAATAACAGTGAACACAGAAAATTACTGTCAATTGTATGTAAGTTTAAGTGAGACAGGGGTTTTCTACCTGGAAGTTATTGTAAACAAATGTTGTGATTGGTTCCATAAGGTTGGAAAGTCCTTTGTCTGTAAGAGATTTGAAGGGGTTTACATTACATTACACACGTTTTTTGCACTGTACGTACGTGTTGGCTTGGTCTAAAATCACATTATTGGCTAAGTATTCAATCCACGACTGTTTCATCAAATAAAGTAATGCTCTGCCGAACGTTGCAGTGATGTAGTTTTGTGTTTGTGACCTTTTTCGTCTGCTAGTTCCAATATTTGTACAACATCTTACGCGGGCAATGTGCCTCATCTTATCACAGTGTTGTTGACAAGTCTGTAGCAAAACTGTCACAATGTCAGACTCAAGAGAGCAGGCTTAACTGTGTCCGGGCTTACTGGATGGATGAATTATTGACACATGGAAGGGCATACATAAAACGTACTGACTATTGTGTTAAGGTATGCAGTAGGGTGAGAAAGATAGCAGAGATGTGTCTGACCAGTAATACAGCAAAGTATTGAGTATGTTTCTACAACAGCCTTGCAATTAATCCTTTTTATCATGATGGTTGCAATTTTTAAATTTTTGTTTGAACTGTTCAAGAGAGGTGTTAATTCAACTTTATGGTCATTTTGGAAGCTTAAGTTTGTTGTACTGATATTCACTCAACACTCGTTTCTCTTTAATCATTTCTTAATCATCTCTCTGTGTTGACAAACATTTGCTGCCTTGTAAACCAGCACAAACTACCTAATATTCCATTGAGTGCATTTGTGACCCACAGGATGATAACGCTTCATTTTCACAATCTTACAAAGCTAAATGTTGCTCACCTTGTTTTTACTCAGGTTATTTCTCTCTATGACTGTTTTCAAGCAGTGTGGCTTTCAAATATAACCAAAATCTGTGAACCTCAGGGAGGCGTCATGCATCCGTCATCCCTACTGCCACTCAGTGCTCTGTGCTATTTTTGTTACCATCATCTCAGCGGGGCTCTGATCACTTTCAGCTTTTGTCCACAAACAAATCAGCCCCCTTGTTTTTTAGCCTCCGGTGGAGAGTGTAATAATCCCTTATTATTGCAGCTCCTAGCTCTCATTGTTTCTCCAGAGAAAAGCTGTACACATGCTCTCTATAGTTCCAGTATGGAGGAATGACTGTTTTCTCACAGGATGCTAGACTAGAAGCTATCAACTCAAGTCATTAAAAATAGCACAATGTTGATCAGGAGTTCAGATACTGTCGTGAGGGGATGACTCATCCAAGTGGCTTATATTTATTTTGGATAGAAATCTTCAATCATGAATTATACCACAGAGAAGACACTCGATGCCCATGTACATTTGTCAAGTACATTGTAATCTAGTGATTGTCAATGTGTGGCTCTTGAACTATGCAATCGTATCTATCCCTACCCCCTGTCCTTGTTCAGCCAGGGCTACCACTTGCAAACCACAAGAGATATGCGGCCCCACCCTAGTGTCACGCTGGACCCTGCCTCCTTTCATCCCCCGCCTTTCCGCTCTCGCAACCAGAGCTACATGCGCGCCGTCAGCACCCTCAGTCAGGCTAGCTGCGTCAGCCAGGTGAGTCCCAAACGCACGCATGGCACAGAGGCAACACCTGGAGACATGAATGACAGCTTATGCTATGTTGTTGTATGTGGTAGCTTTGGGTAGAGGGAATTACAGAGACATAAAACATCCACAGGTGTCCATATTGGAGGTCCACAGCTGATCGTTTAGCTGACACAGCCTGTCTCAAGTCGTAAATAATTTGTGGTGTTTGGACGAGGAATTGATGCTTTAATCGATAGTCTACTTGTGACACCGTCTAATGTTGTTTACAGTTAGTTTTTTAGTGTTTTGTGAGAGAAAAATATAATTTTTTAAAAACACATTGAGATACTAAGATATGAGTTTCACACTATTGTATCCTGATTCGGCCCCAGGATGTCTGGAATAGGTCATTTGTAAACGATTCATCACTCTCCTGTCGGTGTGGTACGCCTGCTAATTAGCCATCCAACAATGCCAAAAGCAGCAGTTTATTTTGATTAACCCAAGCTTGTTTTTCTCAAACTACAACTAACATTTAGAAGCAGATACTATGGCTAGAGACACAGCAACTTCATGTCTAACCCAGCATCACACAACTAATCTTTTCAGGTTTTCCCCTTTTTCATTCCCTGCTATGAATCTATACAGTTGGATCATTTGTGCAAGTCTGTTTTGGACCTCCATGGTGGCACAGGACGTGGTTGCAAAGAAGATTTGTGACACAGGAAAAAGCCTCCATATGGAGAAGGAGTAACAAGAGTAGGAGAGATTTTGTCCAAAGCAATGGTGGTCCTAGCAGCTTACTCCTGCAAGTGTTAGCACATAGTTTAATGAAAAATAACTGCAGAAAAAGATCTCAAATAATAGTGAATCCCAGCTCTCTTTTGTAATATACTTAAGTATGTTTAACAATGAAAATGAGATTATATGGACTGAAGACAGGAGTGGACAAGACAGGATAGAACAGAATTGAATAGATACTATAGCTTGTTTGTATAGTGACATGATTCTGTTGCATGAGCCTGACATCAACAAATTAATTCATCTTGTGTCAGCTAGTAGAATGTACTGTACAATATTTCTTGCTAAGAGACTTGCTAGTGATAAACGATAAAGTTGAAACTGCAGTGTGTTTTTCCTTTTTTCTATGTAGTAAGATACAGTATACAGTACTTTTGGGTGGGTATGTGGTGAATGGAATGCTTTATAACATAAGCTGAATATATTTCTGATTGTTTATTGTTGTCATCTGCCCTTTTTTTCATTTGATCTTGACATTTATTCAGTTTAAGGTCGGAATTGACAGTGGCATTTCCTAATGCTAACACTCCTTCATATTTGCTGTGCAAAGGGGAAGAATCAAAGTGAGAAAGAGAAAGGAAGAGGAAAAATTAAGGACTGCTATTCCTGTTTTTGTCTCTCAGGTGAGTGAGACTGAGATCAATGGCCAGTTTGAGTCAGTTTGCGAGTCCGTTTTTAGTGAAGTAGAATCCCAGGCCATGGAGGCCTTGGACCTGCCTGGTTCGTTCCGCACTCGAAGCCACAGTTACCTCCGTGCTATTCAGGCTGGTTATTCCCAAGATGACGACTGCTTGCCTTCAATGACATCCTCCACTGTCACTTCAACTCTCAGATCCACAACAGGTAAAACAATCCCCCCCCTAAATGAGAGAGGGCTTAGACTACATATCCTCATACATCCTATACATGCGCACAAACTTGACATACCTACATATGTACAGTGGGGAACCCTTGAGCTTCAGAGATGCCGGGCTGAATGATTCCAGTTATCTTTTTTGGAAGCTATGGTGTGCGTGCGTTTGTTTTTGCCTCTGCATACTTCCGATGTTTTAGATGGACCTGCTTGTGTGTTACTTTGCATGATTCATGCATCATTAGCCAAGCTTCTGGTTGGTCACTTGTGGTGTTGCCAAGCTGTAGACTAGGATAAGGGTGGGAGGGTCGCATTAACACCCAGATGGCAACACACGCCCATGGTGCACAATATCACAACACAACACAGCCACATTACATGGCATGCCTAAGAGGAGCAGGCCCTACCCTAAGCATGTTAAAGTGTGGTGTTATATATGTGTTGTGCGAAGCGTGGGAGTTATTTAGGGAGGGGTGAAGACTGAAATGGGCCAGGGGTAGGGGAGTGTTAGGTTGTTGACTTATTTGTATTGAGGGGATACAGTGGAGAAGCCTTCCGCCTGTCCTCCCCCTGCTCTGTTGCATTAGTATATGCTTTATCACTGACCTTGTAATTGACCTCATAAAAATAAAAAAAAACTAATCTTGTAACCAATTTAAGGTAAGTCAACAACCTCTAGAGACCAAAACATGGGCAGACACACACACACACACGCACACAAAGACACGCACACACATTCACACGTGCTGGTTGCACAAATGAACTGACTGCTGGTGTTATCCATATCCATTTTGAGAAGCACAACCTTTGATTATTTGCAGTATTGTTGTATTGTGTTGCATGAAACTTTAGAGCAGCAGTCTCAATCAGAATAACCCATGAATGGTATGTTAATTTTATTACAGGAATTCTGTAAGCTTCTGAATGACTGTTGTCTTCAACTTCAAGCTTCCAATTGAGCAAAATATTTAATTGTTAGCAACGATTTCTATATGACAGTGGATCCTAACTCAATTTTGTTTATGGACTCGCGTCTTTATTTGTACTACATGCTGCTTTTTTAATTCAACACACAAGTATGTCAAGGTTTTGTGCGACACAGTGCGAGCAATATATCCCCAAAATTAGCATTTCAGGTTCTTTGTGCAAGCAGGGTCGTCTTTGCAGTAACTCCCTCACTAAGTGCATTTGGTGTTTACCTGCAAGAGTAAAGCTATGAACCCTATTGAAACATTTTTCTTTAATTAAGTGCATTTTTAAATATTATGACCTGGATTTTTATTGTTTTTGTACACTTTTCTGTCAATTTAATATTGGAGACATTTGCACTTTGACTCATTTTGTGGGCTTTGTTTTCTTGTGCAATCTGGACTTTTGTTTTTGGAATCCTTTCATCTTCAATTGGGTTTCCATCTACGATTTCTTCGATGTGACAGAAGTACTGAGGATAAAAGAGTGTTCTCCAATCCCACTGTCTTATTTGCTGAACTCTATTCATTTAGCTCTCTGCTCCAAATCTGTCAGCTCTATATGGACTAAAACAAGCAGTCGACTGCACAGTATGTTGTGAAGTTGTATTTTGAAGATTGGCATGATGCATCAATTATAATATGTCAGATAAGGTTTTAGCAACCAAGAGTAAGGGTTCCCTGGATGGAAATTAGTTACATCAGACATATTGTAAATAACATATCTCCTTTGGTGTACTCTTTGCGCTGTTTTGAGGGAATAGTGGCCTTAAAATTAAGTAAACTAACTTATTCAGACTTGGCTAAGAAAAATATTGATTCCTGGAATCATGTTTTTCATATTAAGTGCTAGTTTAAAATTGACTTGTAAACGGCCTATGAACCAAATCTCGTGTGAGGCTAGTGGATTCTTGAGTGAGGAAGGGATCCCATGAGGGCAGACGAGCAGCAAACCCCTCTCCATTTGACCATCCATCTCTTGAAGGATAACCAGGGGGAAAGAACAACTGGAGGCATCAGTGATGATTGTTGCAGGTATTTTAATGTTGACACGCATACATATATCTATGTATATGTGTGTTTTTGCACTGCCTTCTCAGTATAAATAATAGATACATAGAGTTTATATATATTTATATATATATGTAGTTGGTAGAAATATCTCATTATGTTATCCGAGGTAGCAAACACGGTTCCAAACAACTCACAAAACCTCAGACACCTTGAGTTCTTTTCAAAACACTGATACCTCTGAATATTGATTACATTAATGAATGCGATGCTGACTTTTGTGAGTTGTTTACCATGTCTCTATTTTAAGTGTGCTTAGACCCCATTGTAAGTGTAAATGTATGAGAGATGTTCTTCCCAAACCTTTCGGAATGTCTTCATATCGTAACCATAAAATAGCACTGAATGTTATCGCATTGCCACTGTCTCCAATCATTTGTGAGAGCAGCATCTGTCTGCTGTACATGTGTAAACTTTTATTTTTTCTTTCCATGAAATCTGACTTCTTTTAAAAGGCCACGTGTGGCAAAGTCTAACCCTTGGCATTGAGTCTGTCAGCTGTCTTTGACTGTGGGATTGCAGCCTCTCCCTGGTGCAGCCCTAAAGGGGGGAGTGACCCCTCCCCTCACTGGGTTACTTACTCCACATGGTCTAATCTGCCACCTTGGACCTGATATGTTCAATAGGGTTCATATCTGCTTCTTGGCCCAGTGGGTTGTGATTCTTCTACTCCCTTTACATCTTTTCTTTTGCACAAAATGGCACAAATTTCAAGTCACTGAGAAACATTTTGATATGTTTTGAGAAAAGGGCTCTCAGAAAATGGATTCATGATTTGACAATGATTGATGTATTTCATGTTTAATTCCACTCTTTGCTGTGCTGTGCAGTGAAAAGATGGAAAGAAGCCTTGAGATGACTGAGAAGGCAGTGTAAAAACATTGTGAAAAGCCTACAGTATGTGAGTTTAATGACAACCATTATTGTCTTAGCAAAGTCAAAGCACTCACGAACCGATTTCAAAAAAGGTGTTGTGTATTGTGCACTGGCTCTGCCGGGAAGTAGCTCTATTACATGGAATTGACACTACGCCATTTTGGATTTTTCGTAAAAATCTATACTTGAATACCATAGAAAGTAGAGAAATAAATGTATTTATGCAAAAATGTACTGACAATAAGCAATTCCCAAAAACATGTTGTTACGAATTCCACTTACATATTGATCCAAATGGACGGTGAATGGTTTCTTCACATTTGTAATTTGGTGATTTTTCTTACACTACTCAGTTACCTCTTGGTTTTGTACAACTCTGAAGCAGACATAGTCACATTTGAAGTGCACACCAGGATATGGCGGGTGTTCTACCTTCACTTAACCCTTAAATCTTTCGAATCAAATGGGAATCCATTGGGTCTGATCAATTGAATTGATTGATAAATTGAATTACTTGCCACTCACATACTGTATGTTTTCCATAGATATGTGTTTGTTTTCTAGTTCAGAATCCTGATCAAATCACACTCCAGCTGTTACTTTCACTTTGAATGTCCTTCTGTTTGCATATTCAAATTGTCTTCCAGAGGGATATGATGTTGTGGATGGGACCTCTTTACTAAATGACGACATGATAGAGGATGATGATGGTGCAAGCTCCTCTGCCTATGCAGAGCTGGAGAGGCTGGAGAGAGAGACTGCTGCTGCTCGTAGCCAGCACAGCACTAGCTCCACCGTAACAGCCATCTCAGTCCCACCGGCATCCCCGCCTTCATATAGGGTCCCTTCTGCCTCACCCATATCCACCTCGGAGCCGCCAGTCCCTCAGGCCATTCAGGCCTTTAAAGAGTCTGCCAACATGGTTGCGGCCTTCAACCTGCAGTGGAAGGATGAAATCTCAGCAATGCGCTATGAGCTGGCGGAGCTGCGCAGAGATGTCTGTGGGGAATTGAAGACTTTCAACAGCAACTTCTTCAACTTTACTCAGTGCTACAACATGTGGACTTTGTGCCGGGAGCCTTGCAGTGACAGCACCACACAAACAGATGACAGAGTGTCCATAGGAATTCAAGCCGGCTCAAGCTGGTCTGTTCGACAAAACACAGAGGACAAGTCAGTGATGTGCCAACCAGAGCCAGCACCCTTCAGCATTATGGATTTGATGGAACCACCCCGAATTGAGATTATAGAGGGAACCCCAGAGAGCACGCCAGAGGGGTCAGGCAGCCCTGCCAGCCCTATTCCAATAGAGGACTTCCCATGGGAGATCAACAAAAAGCAAAAGGCCTACAAGCAGCCAGACACAATTGGCCACACCGGTGGTCACAGAAGCGCCAGTCTAGAACTGTGGAGCAGGAAGTACACCAGTGGACCCATGTCATATCTGTCTATGTCATTCTAAATCACTCCCATCCTACGCATACTGTAAAATGAGGTGAGGGAGCCAGGGTAAAAACCTGACATTTGCCAAGAAAGGCAAGGCAGTGCTGTTGTTAGATGTCCCTTTACTCTATGCAGACACAGAGTCTGTCATCTCTTGAACAGGTTTCAATGTTGTTCAAGCAATCTTTTAACAAGTGTCTTGCTTAGCCATGAAACAAAAGAGAATGATGTTGTTTTACACCTGAATGAGGTGACAAGAATGTGAGAGAGAATGTGGCTGATGTGCAGATCCTCAAGTGCCAACAAGTGCAGCATCATGTTCTCTCCGCTGTCTTAAACACCCAACCTTCAGAGAAAAAGTCAATTAAAGTCTAACTAATAAAATGATAAACTCAATAATCAGCCATTGTGAGGTGATGCATAAGTTGGTCTGTTTCTGCAAATGAATTTGAATAGCTCATGTTCATTCCAGTTTCTCTTCATGTAGAAACATTCTCTTAAGCACCTAAGTATACTGAAAAAATACTGTGAATAACTTTATAAACCCTAGTTTTTTAATGAATGCATCAAAGATGAAAACATTATTAAAGAATATATTGATATATTATTTACTCTTTAGTTATTCTAATCAAAGCATTCCTTTGCCATGGCCTTCATATTTCGTAGCCAGTACCAGTTGAAATGGGAAATTTGAAAAATTTCCAACTTACAAAAGTTTTCTTAATTGAGAACTGGTGAATTGCGCAGCATAAAGTAACTGTCATAATTTAATAAACAATGCATAGTGCTGATGACATCTTATAATAACCCCTATAAAATTTGTAAAGGCCTCATCCTCTGGAGCACTGTATGGATGACACTGTCTCAAAGCTTTGTGGACTTAGTCCACGGCTTAAATTGTTTATGTTGAATCATTTATGACTGACTTCTAAGTCTAACAGCATGTGGAGAGGAAAAGAGTAAGGGGGACAAATAGTGATCATAAAGTATGAATGTATTGGCTTCAGTTCATTCCTGCACAAACTGCATTCATGTTTCAAACTCTGTATATGTATATAAATGTACCATTTTGTATATAGAGAAACTTATATTCAATACTTGTACTGTTTGCAGTTCTAGACATACTGATTTCTGACAGCGCTGAGAGGGGTTATTGTAGTAATTGTGGTTCTAAACCAAACACAGCACTTTTTCCAGTCTTCTAGGTTTGTCTCCATTTATTTCATCATGGTCACCCTGTTTGTGCACCTCATAAGGAAGTTGGTAGTTCATACCAGTGTTTCGCCTATTGTTTTTTGTGCAGTGGTGACCAGAGGTTTTTCAAATGTTTGGTCAATTGTCTTACCTATCCATTAATGTTTCTTTTAGAGGGAAAGGTCAAACAAATACTGAATTGGATTTACTGTTATGGTAAATTATGTTAGAGATTAGACTAAATTCCACCATATTCACCTTTTTTAAATGCCACATTTCTTTAGTGATAAAGTAACTTTTCATGCTGGGGTAGTTCATCACTGCTGAAAGATGACAGAGAAACATTGGTCCCTATAAATAGACAATCAGAGCCGCTGAGGGCCTCTACCTCTCCGACATGTCCCCAGAGGTGCAGTATAGTACCACTGAATGTACTTACACCGCCTCACTAGTGATGGCTTAGCTGGGCTCCTGTCGAACCTTAATAGGTGGGAGCCCTCAATCATCTGCTATATTTGGCTAATTGCTCATTTTGTCTGTTACTCATAAACTAACAGTTGCTCATTTGCCACTGGCATTCCCCTCAACCACTCATCTGCTCCATTGTCCTGTTGTACCAAGATGGCGTACCAAAGTTGATAGTGAGGCCCATGGAGCTGAGGCCAACAACAAACATCTCCAAGCTTGACAGCACTTACTGTATCTTTGGACGATCACTGCAGCACAGGACCATGGGAAGCCTGTATGTATCAGACCCCTGACTGAAATGTGAACCTTTGAAAAGGACTTTTAATAAAAGAGAGGCATCATCTCTCACTTTCTAAAGAGAGTGGATCTTCTTCCCCCTTTGCACGACCAAAAGACAATACTTGCAGAAAAAGTGGCATTTTGAAAAGATGATATTTATACAAAGGTTGTACTAGAGGTAAGATCAAAATTAAAGTTGAAGCCACAAAAGAAAAACAGGCAATCATTTCCTTTTGAAGTCATTGCAGTAGCTCCACCCCATACACCTGTTACAGTAACTCATTAAACCCGAGCTTACAGTAAATGCCTAGCTAAATGATTTTTTGCCTTGATAATCTAAAAGATGTGTTACAGAGGAACAATGCATTAATGCTCGTTTTGCTGGTGATTTTTTGGCAACAACTTCCATAACTCGGAACTTGAGGTTTCGGTACAAATCAGTAAGGAAGTTTAAAGGTATTGTTGCCATTCTCCACAAATACAAAATCCTATTTTTTCAAAGCTTATAGCCTATTTATTGTTGTAATCAACCCAAAAAAAAGAGTTCAGATTTTTTTCATTACAGACCGGCCAAAAGCTGGGTTAGCATAAATCATAAATGATTTCAGTTAAAGGCATATGACTGTGACAACATTTAGCCTATAACCATTTTAATATATAGATATATATATATACAATATGAAAAAAAAAAAAAAAAAACTTTAGAAGGCTTGTGTTCATATTTTTGCTTTTTAAATGATTAAGAGGGGATTGCAGTGGCATTCCTTACTAACATCTTTTCCCATTGTTTGGGGATTGCAAACTAATTTAAAGGTGCTGAAGACTGGCCAATCATGATGTCTCCAATTAACATTCATTCATTCTATGCAAGTCCTTTCTTCTTTGTTGTATTTATATGTCATCTAAATACTTGCAGTTATAGATATTAGGTGTTTATGTTAAGCCTTCATGCAAGTCATCAATGCCGGGAATGAAATAATGTTTTTAGAAAATATAAGTGGCTCTTTAAAAAAAAATAAAAAAAATATTTTATTTCATTGTTTTTGCATGAGCCACAGGCCACACTAAAAGTTGTTTTAGTGTTTCCTGCAAAACAGTTGTTTCATTCACATTTCGGTCATTTTAGCTCATATGTATACTAGAATCATTGCGATTCCTGCTTAGCAGTAGCATTTGTGTGCTTTGTGACATCATATACAAAAGAAATGAACGATCATAAGTGCATCACCCATTGGCAATTTATTTACTGACTACAACAAAATTAGAAGAGAAAGTCTGTGATTATAGAATTGGAAATGCTGTACAAATGCTTAACCATCTTCCAAAAATATATCTAATTGAACTGCAATTATGTTATTAGCCTAAATGATGCCAACGAACTCACCCATGCTACAGTGCAAATAGGTGTAAAGCAGTGTTTCATTATTATTTCATCATTTAGCCCAAAGAAATGACCCTTCCCTTATTAAAAAAAAAAAGTTTAAATGTAGCAAAAATACAGATACTGATCTAAATATTTTAAAAATATATACATGAAAGATGTACATTTAACAGAGACTGAAGAGAGAAAAAAGGGTATTTACCATTATTTTTTGACCATGCAACCATATTTTGTGTAATGAAAATATATAATAATTTGTAAGAAATCCTGAATTGTCTATCTAATATGTTACAGTATGTAGTCAATTACCCCCCATGAGTTTATGTTTACATTTTTGTTGTCATCCAGAGATCTGATGCAACAACTGTGCCAACTCTGTGACGTCCAGCTATTAGGACAAAGGTTTTTGGATGGAATCTGATCTCACCTGAACATGTAACACTGCTTGAATATAAATCCTTTTCTACCCCTGTGTTCTCTTCCTGCATTTATTCGAGGTTTCTTGGAGAAAACGTGCTACTCTGTTTCACATCAATCATGTTGCAATTTTCAGGGATCTCAGACTGCATTGTTCAGTGAATCAGATTTTGTCAGAGTTATAAAGCATCATTTCGAAAACCATAGTTTAGCCTGCATCTGTTAGCTTATGCTTATTTTGTTAAACAAATGAAACCAGTATGTGATACTTTTTTTCTTTTTTTGCTTATTGTGGTGTTTCTTGTGAATTTTCCTTTACGACTTTTATTGGCCTTATGTATTTTTCATAAATTGATATAAAACAACTGATTAAAATGTTTATGATGTTTATGTTTATGGTAATTTAAATCACAAAATGGGGGTCATAGCTTTACAATGGCATCCAAAGATGAAACTGACTTATAGTATTAATAAAAAATGTTTTGGGTCCATAGTGAGTACACACTTAAACACACCGCAAATACACAGCATGGGCCAGGCACAGTATCTTTTTAGTTTGACCCTCTCGATATGCATTGCTTTTCTACTAAGCTATCATTTTTGTTTTTGTTTGTTTGTTTTCTTTTCCTTTTTCTTTCCCCCCCCCATTTTAGGCGCCCGTAGCTTAGCTGGGGGGCGTAGAGAGTACGGTAGGTCTGGTAGGGAACCGTTTTATTATGTCTTTTTTATATGTTGTTATTATACAGTTTTTCATACATTTTGTCTGACTCATTCACATTTTTCACTAAAATAAGATATATCATAAGCTTAAAATGCTGTCATACTCACTAAGTATGTACAATACATTTAAATGTTTTCATCTGTTTCCACATTGAATCCAGTGGAATTTTTCGAGATGATGTACTTGTACTGGATAATGAGTTCAACAACCCAGAAGAACAAACCTCACAAAACTGTTGACAACTGGTGCACATGTTGGCCTTGTGTTAGCACACTGGCGTTATTGCACAATTCTACTGCATTGGAACAGAGTGAGACATACAAAAGAAAAAGTCACTGTTCCATTTTAAATCTCTTCTGCACAACTGGAACATAATGTACCCTAACTGGGATGTGCATGAAGCCTTTTACACAATCCATAAAATTATTTTTTGGTTTGTTTTTATTTTTATGTTTTAATATTACAGTTCTTTTGAAATTCATTGGTATTAGTAGTGAATCACCCTCTTGCTTTAACCATTGTATACATTTTCTTTGAGCGAACAGAGGGGAATAAAATCAGCACACAGTAGTGTGTCTTTATTTTGAATATCCTGGCATGCAGCAAGGCAGATTATGGCTGACATAACAGCTTTGTTCTACAAACCACCACAAATCAATGCTGCTTTCAGATTACATCATCAATCCGGTTTTCGTATTCAAAGTTGTTTAGATGTATAAAAAATAACTTTTCAGATCTGTTGTCAGCTCAGTTGCTTTTAGTAGTTGCGATTTTGACACCGACACCATTTTTAATTCATTAATTCATTAATTTCAATTCTTATTCTACTAACAGGGATGGATAGATACTAACAGTACTCCAACCTAAATTTAAAGGTGGTGGGTGACCGATTTAGTGTTAAAATTATCACATGGTTGCACATTCTGGCTTACTTAAAGGGTGAATCTCTGTTTAAAGTCATTGACAAGTGGAACTTTTTAATGCAGTTTACACACAACATACAGTATCATACTTGTAGTCAGATATATTGGGTTGGTACAGTATTATTTAAGAAATTTGTAATTGGTTCTGGTCTTAAATAACTTGTCTTGAACATACAATTCTCTCATGAACAAAACACATATTGAAGGCTTGAAATCTATTTAAACAGGTCCTTTCATAATAAAATGTTTATATTTGGAGGCAAAGTTTATTTTCAGCTGACACTGCTGTACTGGAACTAACCCACAAAATGGGCATGCTAGCAGCACAGCCCATGAATGGTGATATTCAATGGTATGTCACCTCTTTTCCTGTCCAGAACTTTGGTTCAAAGCAACAAATTAAGGCTATTAAAGATCTGTTCAGATTCAGAACCTATGATCTTTCCTCTAGTGCCACCATCAGGACAGTGTTTCCATGTGTACGCCTGGAAAAGACAGATTTGCCTTAAATGTTCTGACCTCAAGCACACTCTCTAGTTGAATGAACTGCCTACATTTTGGACAAAAATGTATTTTAGCACCACAATCGGACCAAAATGTCATCTATGCGCACACATTTTAACCTATCAGGGAGCTTACAATAAAATTTGCTCTGCAGATTCAGTTATTCAAGAGGGAAAACCCTTTTTCAATTTCAATGACAAAAAGAAAATAAAAGCCTTTTTTTATACCAACTACTGGTAAGGCTCTAACAAAAGACCTTTTTCACAGCACACATTTGGCTTGTCATAGCAGGAAAAGCAGAGGTGGAAATATACAAATTAAAACCACTGCATTCAGTTTAGGCAAGCTAGTTTCAGGGTCCAAGTGTTTGGCTTAATGGCTCACTGTCATGGCTTACTGGAACGCTTAATGGAACAGAGCCGTCTTTAAACAAATTTGTTTCACCCATGCTTTTCCTATTATGACGAATCAAAACGTCCGGAGAACAAAACGGTCAATGTGTTTTGTCCTACACTTTCAAACTTCTAGGGCTGCTAGCGGGGCTTTTTTGAGTCAACTTTTTTTTAAGGCTGGAGAAGATTTATTTATATTTATAACACTAACCGCTGCCTCATTACCGAGGCAAAGGCGATGAAAATTGTTCTTGTTGAAATGATGCATTCGGGCCATTGATTTGTATTGGTTTGCTGTGATATCATACATAAAAGGTTAATCCACCTTGCATTCATGGGGGCATCACCACTGTATGTATATATGTATGTGGCTATGAACAACATGCTTGTTTTATCGTACAAGTTTAAAAAAAAAAAAAAAAAAAGGCTACACAAACCTACTTGTCGAATCTTGTAAATCCAGCGGAATCCGCTGGAATTACTGACCTATACACACCCTAAAATCGTGCTAGTCGTCCTATGTCAAATCATCCATCCATTCACTCATCCATTTATCTATCCATCCACTCATCCTTCATCGAAAACCACTAATGCCATACTCAAGCTCAGTCCTAGACCTGAAGAAATATCTTCACAATGGTTGTGTTGTAAAACATTCCCTGTGGCAATATGGGTCTTTTATGAACACATTAAAAAGATGTCGTTTAGGTGAGCAGGAAAACACACATTTAGATGGAAGATTTCTTTGAGGAAATAAATGTTCAAAAGAAAAAGCCATATTAGAATATTTCTGTACATGAGAAAGATTTTCTTTGCACTTCATCCTGGAAAACATCGCTGAATAGACATCTGCAGTATAATATCTACAGTAATCATCTCAGTTATTTCAACATTAAGGACAATGTGATGTGCGCAGCAATAAACACTGGTTTCATGAAGAAAGTCGGAGTAGGCTACATACTACATTTATGCAGTTATGTAAAAGAGACTTGTTTGTCCATACACTATGCACTCACTGCTCATTGCTGTGACAGCCAGGACAGCAACTCGTTAAAAGAGAGAGACGATGATTATATTTCAACTATACAAAGCTGTCTGCTGTGATTTTTAGGCTCTGATTTTGCAATTTTAAAACTTAAATTGAAGTGAATCTACGTAGTAACTCAATAAGATCTAAGGGACTTTACATTCACTTTGTTACATCTTCAGCCCCCATGCTCACGCAGCTCGTCAGTCATTGCACGTCATTAAGCCATCATCTACCCTGACCCAAGTAAGAACAGCATGTCACCAGCCTCTTTGCCAGTCTGAGTCAACAACTATGGCAAGAACGGCCTCTGGCACAAATGGAGGGAGTCGGACGGGGAGGAGACGCTGTCAGAACTTTTCTGAAATTTAAGTTTTGACTACAAAGGAGCAAAAGGTTTGAGAGGCCTTGTTTGAAAAGCACGAGAGAGAAGGTCTGTTACAATTTCTGTGAACCAAAACGATTATAAAATGTTATTATGTCACACTTTACATAAAGTCCATGTAAGTACCATGGTTTCCTTTTATAGTACCTACATCAACAATGTGGAATCTCAGCTGCATACGGCAAAGTGTGAACACGATAACTGAATATAATTACATTTTCCAGTACTTACGTGTATAATATTTATATTTTGAGAATAGTTGTGTACTTGCACTTCATGTAAAGTATGGCTTAAGCTCACGTTACCAAAGTGATTTAAAGGAAGTACCACTATTCTGTACAAGATTTGAAAAATATCAATGTGAAAACTTAAACTTCATGTAGCTCCACATGCTGCAGTACAGCATGCAATGCGTTTCAACAATACTATATTGTTGCATCACCAGGACAGTCCAGATTTTTTTAAAAAGACAGAAAAATAGACTGTCTGTCTGTTTAAACATATTGTCTGGATCTCTCAGGAGATTCTGTCTGATTTTCACTGTCTCACTACTGTGTGAATCCCATTTTGCTTAGCTCTATGAAAATGCCACTAGACAGAAACTGAAATTTTCCAATTCAAGCTTGTGTCTGTGGCATTTTCTTACAGAAGTGAGTGGCTAATACAGTAGTTGATTGTAAGGACGGTCTTTCTTTTAAGTCTTTGTCTGTACATGACATACTCTGTTCCTTATACTCCAAAACTTGCAATGCTCTGTGCTTCTCTCAGGGGACAGACTGTTCTGCGAATAAGTCAAGTTTAATATTTCAATATTTCCATAAACAATTTCCAACAATCAGAATAAAAAATATCTTGGCATTCGAAACCGTTAATTGGAATATTTAAATTGATTTTATACATCCTGGATTTGAAAATTGGATTTAGTTTTCATGTTTATGTTTTAATGGTTTCTGCTGTGTCTCGTATGTGTATATGATAAGATGTAGCTGTCGGTTTTCAGATTCAGACGATGCATGTTATTTCATACCGTATGTTTATGTGCATTACTAACTTACCTTGGAAAGTATAGATTGATCTTTAGACCATGTCAAGATATTCAGGTAATGCACATGGGCAAAATTCCTGGCAAACATTGATTCTTCGTAGACTTTTTTAAGCCTTTACAGTTTGTTTTCCAGTTTGGTCCACTGTGGATCACATTTTGCCACTTGTTTGTGATTTTATTTTTGTTTTTATAATGAAATGAGATGTTTTTGTACGATAGTGGCAGCAACAGATTCAAAAGGGAACATGTACAAAGTCTTGACAAAGACATACTCATGTGTTCCTGGCAATAAGAAACCTATCATCGGACACTTAAAAACTTTGAGGCACCCCCTGAAGAATTCTAGCCGACAAGCATTGCCCATCTGCATTTTGAGACAGAAACACAGCAAATGCTGAAAAAAAAAGAGTTTGACCCAGAAATCAGTATTTCCCGATTTTTTTCTTTAGTTGGTACGGCTTCAACAGGACTGCGAATGTAACTCACTTATATGTGATCATTGTAGACTAAATGCGATGTTTCCAAGTGTATTCATCTGTGCACGTTCAGCATTTGGAAAAAACAAAAACAAAAAAACACTGATTGAATTGAGCATCTGTGTTTCTCTCTCACCATGCCTGTTACTGACTAGGATAAGCACAGATAAAATATCCTGTAATTTTTTAACGCGCTTTAAGGTAGTTGTAGTAGGTATGATTAATTGTAGGTGTGTTTTAATGTGTTTAATACCTGCAGTCCTTTCTAACTGGTGTTGCTTACTCCTTGCAGGGATTCAGTTTCGTCTCCCTACTTCTTGCAGTGTGGACCGCGCTCATCCACCTCCAGGTACCAATCTGCCTCCATTTCCTCTCCTTTTTTCCCCATACTAGCACTTATCTTTGCAAACTACATCCCAGCTGCAATCACACATCCATTGGTCTGGCTATTTTTGCTAACAAAAAAGAAAAAGAAAGAAAGAAAGATAACTTTTATAGAGGTGCTTCTCTTCCTGACAAAAAGTAAGGACAGCATAAGCTAACGCACACATTCAACTTTAATAGGCTAACATCAATGAAAGTGCTGTTACCACACAGTTTTCCACTTTTTTTCTCTCCATATTGCCTCAACATTAGGTCTAAATATAAACGGAAAATGAGAAAATTAAACACTCACCCTGTGTTGGCTTGAAAGGGGCATCTGGCAAGCTTGATGGTTTGTGGAGGATGGCAGGTGAACCTCATCAACTGCATCAGGAGTTATGCTAACGTTAGCTAGTTAACTTAAAAAATGATACCAGTGATATTTTATCATTTAAAATATATACTGTGACATCCATACAACATTAAACAATGTCAGCAAAATGTCTATAGATGTTCATATAAGACTGGAATATTTTAACCCCCATATATTTTTGTCCAGTGCTAGAAAATAGAGCCAAGATCGGCTTCTTGCTAGTGGCTAGCATTTTAGCGCCGTTAGCTAGCTACTTGACTGCGTCATCTCGGATTTCAAGGTTTTAAGGTTAGAAAGCTCAATAAATATCCAAGAGAACTTGTAAAGTCAACCCAAGGGGCAGCCATCTGTCCACTTGTAAGCGAGGTGCGTTTCAATATCACAAAACACAGCTTCTGTTTCTCTCTGCTGCCAGCTCGCCTTGATCGATAGCTGTTAGCATCGCTTTGCAACTGTTGCCCTAACAACGCCATGACTTGACGTTGGATGCGAGCGCCAGATACCTTGAGTAGCCGCGTATTTAACGCTTAAAAAACAAACAAATAAACAAACAAAAAACAACCCTTATTTCGACCATATTAACAGAGTTACATCTCTATGAATGAGTTATTTTTTGGACATACCTGTCTGAACGTTGTTCTGTGTCAGTCTTGCTCGGCCAAAGTCCTCAACTTCTCGGTTCATTGCTCCTCAAATTCAAAAAGGTTTGGGCTAGCATAAATCTGCAGTAATAACTGTGAGGGGGGTGAACAGTCAAAATCAGTCAGACTCACATAGGTAAATATACAAGTTTAACATACTACTTGAAGATACACCATGAGCTGTTAGTATTTTAGCTGGACTCAGCATGTAGCTATTGTCGTTGTGTTTGATTTGTGCCACTTTTAGTACTTTTGCTAGCTAGTGGGGCATTAAAGGAGCGATTAAGTGAGGAACATCTGATATTTACTTTTACAGTACTTGTACTTTTGAGACTTATGTACATTTAATATCAGATACTTAAAGACTTTTACTCAAGTACAATTCATATGGGTTAATTTCACGTTTACCAAAGCAATATTTCAACAGGACATCTTTACTTTAACTCAAGTATGAGTTGTGTGCTATTTTCCTGGTTGTCGTCACTGTTCTAGCCTCGGCTATACGCTTTTAAAGTGCTGTCATAAATTTTTATAATAATTAAATACCCCGACTTCATAGTGATCCCCACAGTACATTGCCTAAAAGTGCATATATTGAAACAAAGTTTAAAACAATGTCTTCAGTGGCAGCCTTATATCACCGCCACTTTTCAACACAAAGTGACACCCTCGACAATATTTGTGATCTTTACCATAACCTGTACCCAAAAAAGTCAGAGGGGGCCTCGTTATGTTGATGAGAGTAATTGTAATTGTTACCCCCTGCACCATTGTATTTGTAAAACTGATTCATCTGCCCATCAGTTTTAACTAGTTTAAATCGGTTCATTGTGTAGTGAACACCAAGTCAGAAAATTGTTTAAGAATAGTCCATCACAACACCTCAAATGCCTTTTTTGTCTAAAACTCAAATAGATATATTTGAAATGATATAAAACAGAAAATATTTGATGCATGAGACATTTAAACTTACTACACACAATGTAAACGATTAATTGATTGTCAAAGTAGTCGTTAATTAATTTCCTGATGATCAACCGATCGATTATCAGCATTACGTTTAAGCACTACTCTTTGAGTGTGCTGTGCGTGATGTTGATTCGCTCTCAGAGCTGATAAAGTTAGAAATGGCAACAGATAATAACAAATTTGGACAGTCGGTGAGGAAATGGATGAGTTTACATAAGGATAAATCATACGTAGGCTGGATATTTGAGTTTCCTAAAGAAGCTTGTCTCTGCCTCTGAGCGGTCAAAGTGCCTGTTCTGAAGGCATAAACTACTACTTATGATACTACAAATACATCGAAGCGGAGCAGCAACATTTTATAGCATGACATTCAGGTCCATTTAGTCTTGGCTGTGCCTCCAGTGTGTGGGTCTGTTTACTGAACTGCCCAGTGCAGCATGGCTAAGCCAAACAATCAAATCCAAACACATCCAGGCGCAACTGACAACACAAAGGACAGGATGCTTCCCCTGGGCTGTATTAGCCAAACTTGCTAAAAAAAAAGATAAAACTTGCTATACTGTAGCTCTGCAACTTTTTATGTTAACACCGTTGATGTTAACACTTTTCCTCAACTTTGCTATCTCTTTCCTCTCAGTTAGTGATTTGTCGTGCTAAAGGGCTCCGACTGTATGCTGAACATTGCTTTGCATTTGCTTTAACTGTGGGGCTAACATGTAGGTGGACAGAATGGTACAGAGCTTGTGACTGCGTGGCAGTATTGATTTGTGAGGCCATGCTGTCAGTGTCAAGATTTTCTTCCTCTTTCACATTTGAAATCCCTGTGTGTCGTTGTCAGTGTGAAATGTTAAGTCTAGACAGAAGAAGGAGCTGATGCTATTTACCATAATTATTTTAAGGTTTAGGTTGTTGCTTCCTGGCTGTTAATGAGTCACACCACCTTCAAAACAGTAATTGGTCTGGAAATATCACAACATAATTTTATCTTGCCTGGACTAAAGTGAATGGGGAAAGTTTTTTTCACAAGAAGTTCTTACTTTTACTTCTTTCTACACTGGTGCACAGATTATAGACTCGGTATTTGAATTAAATCTGCATTTGATTCTAACTTGGAGCTTCAGGCACTGACTGGCCACATCACATATATTATATTATATTATATTATATTATATTATATTATATTATATTATATATGTACCTCTTTAACTTGTCTAACCACACCACTACATGGGCTGAACAGTTAATCAAAATATAACCAAAATCGCAATATGGCTTAGATTTTTTTAATGAAGGTGAAATGCAACAAATCCTCATGAATGAACAACTGAATAAGTCGATTGCCGGCGACTTCCAAATCGACATATACCACCCTTCCCAAAACAACGTGACCGCCGTAATGTACCAGCGACAGCTGTACTGGACCTTCATCATTCCGTCACAGTTTGTTAGGTTAAGGCACTAAAATACTCGGTTAGGGTAAGAAAAAACATTGTAGCTTAGGTTAAAATAACTATGTTACTTATGTAACTTTAGTTACGAATGTATCGATGTTATGTACATCACTTGAATTATGTAACGTTTAAGTCACAAACAATCTTTTCCACTAGATATAAGAAAATATGTGCAGTACCTAACAATTGTCACAACATTATGATTTTAATAGTTTTTTCAGTGAAAATTTAAATTGTGATGTACAAATTTTTTGAAAATCGCTTAAATGTTTTTTTTTTTACCTTATTTTCCAGCCCTAACCGTTACTCTGAGACTGTGTGCAGAAGGACATTTTCAAGCCATTAAAGTTAAAGTAGCAACACCACTGTAAGAACATCCTACATTCATTGTTGTTACAACTTTAGAAAATGTTTGGTAGTTTAATCTATTACCTTGCAACATATTAATAAAGATATCTTAATCACAGATTTGTATGTAAAAAGTAAATCTTCATATTAACTGGTAACTTCAGCTGTCAAATATATGTAGTGGAGTGACAATATTTTCCTCTGATATATGTTAAGGTAGAAATACAAAGAGGCATTACATGGGATAATTGAGATAATTGCCTAAAAATGGTACTTAAGTATTTGTCTTGATTAATTGTACTGAGGTACATTCAACCAGTTCTCAAATCAACATTAATAAATGTACTATTGACACTTTGCGGTGTACAGTTGCTTTTTAGTGGACTCTAGCACTTCTTGCAGGTTCAGTTTTAGCTCCAGGTGGTAGGATATAAAATAAATATAAGGATGTTAATGCACACATGACATAGACACATATATTAATAATATATCAATAACATATATTAATAATTAATAATTAATAATTCTTATCCTAATCCACTGATACAATCCAGTATGTCTCTAAGAGGACAATGTACAGTCTCTAGGAGGACATCTGGTGTCCAGTCAATGCTATTGCAAGACAAAGTGATTTTTCTTCTTTCCAATTGAGAAGGGCAATTCTCTCAGAAACATATTATGTGTTGATATGACAGCCCAGGAGGAGTCAGCAAATTAGATGTCTTCTCTAAACAACATTAACCCAAGCAAATAATTGTGTAATTATGCCCAGCACGTAAATGTAGGCGTATAAGACGACAAATGTGTTTCCAAATGTCAATTCATTTAAGCAAGTCTAAAGTGTGTAAATGAACGGCAGGAGACCTGTGCAGTGCTGACTCAACTTACAGTCTGATGAGAGGCTAATTTAGAGTCCTTAATATGAGCCCACTGAGGGAGTACAGTCACATTTATTACTTCTGCAAAGGAGCTTATGGGATTGTTTGTTAGTCTGTTTGTTAGTGCACATTTCCACCCTGTGACATTTCCTATCAAGCTCTCAGTTTTGAAACAGTCACATCTCTGGAGTGACTGGTTGCACAGTATCAATGCAATTGAAATCCAATACAATTCAATGTGCTTTACAAAAACCCGTACAATATTAAAAAAGCAAAAATAGATTCAGAGACTAATATACACCGAGACAGATATAAGATATATGTAATTAAAATCATAAATGATAAAGAATGAAAGATACAAGCAATAAGAATAATGGTTAAACATATTTTTTTTATAAACTACACATAAAAGTTGATAGTAATTTAAAAAGTGTTGATAAAATAAAATGGAATATATAGATACTGATGATAAAAAATAAAATCCTGATCAAACTTAATAGATTTCATGGTAATAATGAATGAAATGAAAATGAATAAATGGATAAAATAAAAATAAAAACACTACGTAAAAGCCAGACTGAACAGATGGGTTTTTACTTTACAATTTAAAAATATCAATATAGCGGCAACAAAAATTCAAACTTCGCACTACTTCACGGCATCTAGCCATCGTGACAGATAATAGCAAAAGCTTTTGTAATTATAAAAGTTAACAGTGTTTAATTTTTCCAAAGTGTACAAGAAACCCAACACATCACTTTCATTTTGGAGCCTCTCAGCCATACTTTATAGAAAATACAGGTGTGAATATTTAGTGCTGTAAGTATGTTATATCATTTTAACCTTAGGACCAGGATGGATGTCTGTGCATGTTAATGAACATTAGTATAAAAACACACGATGTAAACATGCTAATTTACATCTAGCAGGTATCAAAAACAGTAACAATACAAATAGACAATACACAATATTGAAACAAACAATACAGAGCTAATAGGTGACCATGTTTTAGAAAAGCCATGGACATGAACATAGACTATTATTTTAACATCTTGATGGTTGTAATAATTATGACAAAAGTCCAGAAATGTATGAATTGACTTGAATGTGTTGTATCGGCAAAGTAATGCAAGGTAACCGCACAGAAAGACGGATACTGTAGATACGCAGAGGTTTATGTCACTCTGTTTGTCTCTGCTACCGAGCAATCTGTAACATTTTCTGTTCTGAATGGAAGTCAAACGGTTGGAATGTGTAAAAATAGACTGTGTGGAGTCGCGTACAGCCTGAGTCACCGTGCTCTTTTCATTTTGGTATCCACCCACTGTGTCTTGCAGAGCTGCAGCCCCTTCAAGTTGGAAGGAAGTCAAGTCTGTGACTGGATTTAGCTTAACACAGTTCCCTGTGGTTTCTTATTTCTTATTGCACTTAATTACCTGTAATCCAAAGTGGTTTATGTGTGTGTGTGTGTGTGTGTGTGTGTGTGTGTGTGTGTGTGTGTGTGTGTGTATCTGTTTGTGTGTGCGGCTCTGCCTGCACCTGTTTACGCTTGAATACAGCACGTGTTTAAGTCGGCAAAGCACAAAATTCTCATGATGTGTTCGGTATGCTGAACATTTTACTATATAAATGTGAATAATAAATGAGAAAATGAATAGGAGGCATCAATGAGATCAGAAACACGGTGGGAGAGAATGCTCATACTGTAAGTGCCATTTAAAGTTTAGGCTATTATTTTATTACTTTTTTGATTATAAGCCTTTAAAAGCACTTGGCCTTTTTGAAATAAACTAATGGATGGGGATGATGGAAATGGATGAGCAAACTTACGTACATCTGTATTGTAATCTCTTGAAAACAAAAAATATGCAAATGTAAACATCAGTCCAGTTAAACCAGTTTAAAAGACGGTGTATATAGAGGATATCAATATAACAGGATTCATGCAGTCAAGTTGTTAAAATAAGGCTCAGTGTTTGTCAAAATAATGCGTATAAATGGATCCTTGGTGCTGCACTTCCTGAGTTTCAAGCACCTCAGTATCTGGATTAATTTAATGAAATTCTCTTATTTATAAACTTCACTTGTAGTTCCTCCCATGATTAAAAAGGTTTTTAAAACAAGATAGGTCCATCTCATAGTCAGTGTGTCTCAGACTTATTCACCTATTCATTTATAAGAATTTTATTATGTAAACCATGAAAAGAACACGACACATGAAATACTTTTGAAAATGACATGCTGAGTGACTAAGTCTGTGTTTTGTCATTGGTTTGAAAAAAAACAAAAGCTATCCAGCAAGTAAAGTTGGTACATTTCCAACTCTGCTGTGAGGTCCATCTGGATGGATTACCATCAGATTCTCATTTGCACTTGAAAGAGCAAATCTTTCCTGTAATCCTTCATCATACTTTCTCGATAAACACAGACATATTACAGAGCTGCTGTTGCTTTTCACCTTACTGACATTTCCCTCGCTTAAAGTGCCCCGATGCCTAATCTCCCATCATGCTATGACGCTCTTCTATCACACGCTGTGTGATACAGGTGAACTGCAGCACTTGGTCCCTGTCAGCTTTTGGCCACATTTGTCATTCTCATGTTTTATTTTATCCTCTACCCTTGTTTTGCCTTGTCCTCGTCCTCTCATCCTGCTTGTGCTATCCAGCGGTATCATATCCTCCCAGTTACAAGAAGACTCCACCTCCTGTGCCCCCGCGCACCACCACCAAGCCTCTTATCTCTGTGACAGCCCAGAGCAGTACAGAGTCCACCCAAGATGCCTACCAGGAGGGCAGGCATCCACGGGGCGGTCTGTGGACCACGGATAGCCTTGGTCGTCCAATCTACAGCTCCATGGACAGCCTGGACAGCACTAAGGCGGTCACCATGGCCATGGAGTCAGCAGCAGGCAAGAGGCATGCGTCTTTGGGCAGCCACACCTCCGTCCAGACGTGTGACAAAGCAGTGCTGGTGTCCAAGGCCGAGGAGTACCTCAAAACCCCACGTTCCTCTATTGGGATACAGGTAACTGAGAGTGTCTTTTCAACCCTACTACCGAGCCCTCATCCTAATTACACTAATCGCATCTATCTTTTTCCATCTAGTCCTGGCTAGGATAATTCCTCATTACTCATTCTGATATTCAGAGTGTTAATATGTATGAGAGCTGTAATGTAAAATTTGGTCACAGTAAAACCATCTTTCAGCGTTCTGAGCAAAATCACTTGTAAAGGTCCCATATTATGCTCATTTTCAGATCCATACCTCCATACCCAGGTGCTAAGAGGTTAGCTGCTGAACGACGGGCTCAGATGCAAATATAACAAAATACTACAAAAAAAACAACAACATGCCTCTATTAACCTTATGTCTGAATGCTTTTAGTGACTGTCTCTTTTTGGATTATCGCCGAAATAACCTTTGTGGCTAACACACGTTTATGATACTTACACATTTCATTCAGCAAGATTATCTTCACAGATGAACACCACTTTTGTGATTTTCAAAGTGTAGATTAAATGGTCTGAAGTAAAAAGCTAATGTTGGGCTATAAACAGACTACATTGCGGTCACATGACTTAAACTTCACCACCACTAAGCGTCTTACTACACAATTACTATACACTTTTTCTATAAATTCATCAATCTACAAGTTGTAAACCCATTTAAAAAAATGGAAGTGCAACAATGCTAACTGATTTCCGGGTTTTAGGACTCATTACTTCACCACTCTATTGCTGACGCCGGCAGTTGTGACATCACAATGTTACAGAAGGTCTGACGACTAGTTAAAGGCACAGTTTCGGAGTACAGTCTGTGTGCATTTTCAGTGGGTTTTGATACTTTCACAGTATTTATTAAGCACCTAGACCTGCTTATTATAAAAAAGACATGCACTCTCTACAATGTGGGACCTTTCAATATACTTATTTATTACAAAAAAGAGCACAACAGGCATATATTTTATGTATTTTAGGTGGTTTCTGCCACAACTGTCCACAACTCAAAGCAGTCTTAAAACTACACATGCAAAATTGTTAATCTTCTTATTTTTTGGTATTACAAATGTCCCAATCTGTGTGAAGTACTCTACAAGGTTTTAGAGTCTTGTTGACCTTTTACACGTGTCAGGCTGTACAATTACATGGACAGGGCCTATTCAAAAGCAGCAGTAATGAAGAGGACAGTGAGGATCTCTCTCACTCGCTTTGTATTAGTTTGTGATGCAGGTGTATAACCTGTTAAGTTCTTATTGAGCAAGCTGATAGCATCGGCCTGATCATATAATAGACCATGCCTGAACAAGTAGGAATACCGCAAGAAAAGGATTCAGCTTTGTGTGCTAACTGTCTGACCAACTTAGGTAGCTGCTGCATCTCCTGGAGGCAAGAGTCCTCGGTTTTTATCGCCAACGTTGGAGGAGGCTGTATGTGTGGGCCATGTTGTCCCTGCTTGTTGCCGACAGACGCCTCCTCTAGGGCAATGCTGAGTGTGGTGTCCAAAACAATTGATGGTCCTCCTTCAAATGCAGCTATTTAGACTGGACACGATGCCAGTCGTGACCCAGAGTTCCAGCTAGTTTATGATTCCTCACCAACTTTTTATTTTCAGTTTCCTTAATACCAAAAATCTTGGGTAAGGTTGGACTTTCTTAGCTTCATTGACAAGAACCCACACTGCAGTTGTACATATTTATATTTTTAACTGTTTGTTTCATACAGTTGCTACGAGACCTTCACCTTCTGCTTAGCATGAAGGATGGGTGAGAAATGGCAATTCATTCCTGACTGTCAGCCTCTCTATTCACTCTTGTTTTAGACACCAAGGTTTGAGAGGCATGACTACAGGCCTATATGTGTACAATTGGGATCAGGCAATATCATTTTTTCAGGTCCCATACCATTGTCAATTGTCAGTAAACAAGGAGACCAATTACGGATATCTGGAACCAACATACTCAAGCACTGTAATTTATTACAATTTTGAGGCTTATTTGAGATGTTATTATTTGATAACTTTAGTCAATATTTGCTTTGCAGATTCTGATTATTCAGTATTGAAAGGCAATTACTTGTGACGTGTAACCAATCAGATAGTTTAGTGGGTGGGACATTTGATGAGTGGTGAGTACAGACAGGGACAGGATGCTGCATCAGAGCCAAAGTAGTGCATTTTTAAATTAATTTATTTTATTGGCTATCAACTCCTATATTGGAAGAATGCATAATATCTGCCCTAATAATCAGCCAGGCAGATAATCGCTCTATCCCTTGTGTAAAATAAGTTTTTTGTAGGTTTGAAAACGTATTTGTATATATTGGTCTGTAAATAATGTGCTGATTTTTTTAATAAAGCCGACAAATCCAACAATTAAATTGCTAGAGTAGGTGAGTGACAAAACTGGAAACTTGAATCCTTTGTAATAAGTAAGACATTTCTGAATGTCAGGCTGTCCTTTTCAGTGGTAGAAATGTGTGTCTGTACGTTGGATTGTCTTTACATTTCAGTTTTTAATGACAAATGTTGTTTCATCTATATTTATCAGGTGGAAGCTGTTACAGACTCTGAGACTGAAAGTAAAGGCCTTCCTCAGTTCCATTCAATAGGAATCCAGGTGGAGGATCATAAACGGTATGTGGCTCAGACAGAGCAAAACAGTGTCCATAGTCAAAGTTGAGTACATTTAGAGTTGCACTAAACATTGTCCCTATGCATTTTTAGGCATGGGAGATTCAAGCGCTCCAACAGTGTGACCACTGCAGTACAAGCAGACATGGAATTGGAGGGCTTTCCCTCCATGGAGGACAAGGGCTTACAGTTTGGCGGGGGCTTTGGTCGCCACTCCGAGCCCAGCACCCCCACGCAGTATGGCGCCATCCGTACGGTGCGCACACAGGGTCTGTTCAGCTACAGGGAGGACTACCGGCCTTCCAGCGGGCCTTCAAGCCCTCAGCCCGAACCCTGGCTGGTTGAACCCACTCTGGAGAGCGCGGAAGTGGGCCGCGTGTCCCCCATCCGCAGGGACGGCAGCTGGTTCATGCAGCTCCTTCACAATGAAACCAAGCGGCTGGAGGGATGGTGCAAAGAGATGGAGAGAGAAGCAGAGGAGCATGACCTGACAGAGGAGAGTGAGTGTCCCAAGGGAAACTACATTCTTGTCAAAGCAGGTGCTGCTTTTGTTGAATGAGGTCAATGCTTTCATGATATGTGCTTTATTATAAGGCTGCAGCTAACGATTATTACATTATTTTGACCAACCAACAGTCCAAAACCCAACGACTCTTCATTTAATCTCATAAATGACAAAGAAAAAGCAGCAAATTCTTACATTTAAGAAGCTGAAACCAACAAATGTTTGTGCTTGAAAAGATCAGTTTTTAAAATATTCACCAACTAATTTTCTGTCAATCTACTAATTGATTAATTGACTAATGGTGGCAGCTCAAATCTATCATTTCTTTTTTCAGAATGTGTAACAGTATAAACAAAGTGAAGATAGTATTAGGCTACAGTCACACATACACAAACTCAAAAGCGTGGAATATTCACCTCCCGTCCACAAATACAACATTCACATCTGGTGTCGCAGGAAACACCACATCTTTGCATTGGCAAACCTGACCGGCAAAGTCCCGGCAACAACCAATAGCAAAGATGTGTGCGATTGACCCCTCAAACTGACTACAAACTAGCAAACTGAGCTCTGTGTGCCTCACAACCCGACCTGCATTGGTGTCGTGCGATTGTGCCCATAGCTGTCGCTGTTGACAATGAAATCACAAAATCGTTTAAGGTGTTATGTGAGCAGATTGGATCCTTGTGAATGAATGACTGAAAAATGTCCGTGATGAAACCAGAATCTCTCTTTCTCTCTCTGTGTCTGTGTGTGTGTCTATCAGTCCTAGGAAAAATCCGGAGTGCAGTGGGAAGTGCCCAGCTACTAATGTCTCAAAAGTTTCAGCAGTTCTACTGGCTCTGTCAGCAGAATCTGGTGAGTAGTATGTGTTTACTGTACAAAGAAGAACATATGTTACTTTATTATTTATTATTATTATTATTATTATTATATCATTGTTATTTGTATTACGTAGAAAAACACAGAAGATCAGCAGGTAAACTTGTTGATAGGCTCAGTTTCTCCGAGCTCTGAGAAGGTGCTCAGCCTGACGCTGCACTTGTGTGCCTTCCAGAAATAGACCACAGAGATCAATAGTGAAGCAGTCCCCCTGCCTTTATTGACCCTGCTGTAAACGGAAGGGGAATTCCAATAGGAAGCAGCACCGTGTTGGGGCTATCCATTAATGCACAGAGGCAGCAGTTTGAATGGGATCTCAGAGTTTGAATAATGGACTGCCACACTGTCTCATTGTTTAGCCCTCATGTCACGTCGACTCGAAACTCGTACCTTTTCTAACTATCCACAGAGTCAGCATATATCAGAAGATGATAGTGTCATAAGTGGGAATGTTTCTGCAGTTCTAGTAGAGAGAGACAGGCAGGCACTAAAACGTAGCTAATTTTTTAAATGAAATGCAAAACCGTGTGGAGGTGGTTGAAATATGCCTGCTCTCTCACTGCCTTGTGTTATTTTTTTCTGCATCTCTGTTTGTGTGTGTCTTAACTCAGTGTGTTGCTCTCTTTTGGATGGTATTGGGCCGCACTCTCTCCCTCTCTCCCCGTAGATAATGGGATGATGAATTAAGTCTAACATTGGTAGTGACAAGTCTTAGATTGCCCTGAGCTTTCAGACGTGTCTGAATGAGAAAACGACTCTGTTTCCCTGCTGGACGGAGTAGGAACTGCATGATGTGTCTATAAAAAGTCCGACTTTACTGACCTTTTTTCTTGGTCTGAGATGACACTTGTGTGTTTGCTGTCTGCTGCGATGTGCACATGGCAGCATCTGGCTGTCCAGTGGTGTGAGTTGCGGTTTGCAGCAATACGCACCAGATTTTTGACATTTAGATTTCAAAGAGTAGTGATATTTTTCCCAAAACTTCAGTAAAATGAAAAACAGATTTTTTTTCCCCTACAAAAACACCTGTGATGACAGTAATTTACACACACTTTGTGGTTTGGAATAACGAGGGCATATCAATTGTGACATTTAAAGCTAATGATGACTACTACAAAGAATTCTGTCCACACTGCACATGACAATAAAAATGACCTTTGATAATCATTAATCGTTGTTGCCACAGCACACAGTGGGACAGCTCTGCTCATAAAAAAGATGCAACTGAAGTCAGTTAAAGAGAAGCATCCAGCTCGGTCTCACAGACTAAACAACAGGACCAGGAAGTCTGGATATCTAAACCCAACCATTTCATTATATTATGTAGTACTGTAGGTATGTCCTTTAGCTACTGTGTACTGTATCATCAGACAGACCTATTTGCAGTTAAGGGATGCTCCCAGCAGTAGTCAGTGGAGGTTATGAACCGTTGTTGGTGCTGCACTGCCACACAGTGGTGGGAGTGGTGAGGTTCAAATGTTAAGGTGGTTATGAGAACCATCATCCGAGGATGGTCCCACTTCATGTTGGGAAGTCATTTATAACCTTTTCAGTTGTAATGTGGAAACAACATGGACGCTACAAATAAGAAATAGGTGTTTATTACAAATGGAAGCATTGGTCCCAACCTTGTTGCTGCAACAGTACAACCACTAAAACAGTGATTCTCAAAGTGGGGTCCGTGGTTCTTGAGGGGTTTCCAATAACAAGACGCATTATTTATTTTCACTATGATTCCACCCATTTCAATCACTTTCTGTAGTAAAACATCAAACAGCAAACTTCTTATCAGATGTGCGTCTGTGGTCTAATTGAGAACCACTACATTAAAATACTGCTTTACCTGACCTGTTATCAGGGTTCATGCTAATATATAACTTTTTTAACTGAACGGTAACAACTTAATACCACATTAGAAATGACTAATTATATTAATTATACTAACTTACATTAATAGCCCATTCATGTGGTGTCAGAACACACCCTCAAGTCCAAACAACAACTCAAGAAGTTTCAAGAAGACCAAAATTTTGGTTCAAAAATTGGTTTACCGTACATTTGTTCCTTCGAGAATAGAGATGTCACAGTACAGCAAAATTATAAACACAAATAGATAGAGAATAGATAAAACATTTAAAATATGTAACAATGACCATATATATAAGATAAAATATAAATAATATATGAAATGTTACTCGCAAAATCCCCTGCCCATTTCGGGGATGTAACAACATATACTGTATACAGAAATAGAAAGATATGTTATTTCATGCTACAGTGTGGATAATATTGAGTAATATTGAAATATAATTGATTAAGGTTGAGTTTGATACTGATGGTACTTGTACTGGTTCAGAAAAAGTCTAAGGTTCTTTATCAATGTGTGTTTGCATTTGTAATAAGTCATTAGTAGTCAGTTATCTGGTACACACTGTAACAAAGACAGGAAATCATTTCACTTCACTTCCCTTTAGAAACCCACTACATTTTGTACTCCTCTGTCTCTTCAGGACCCCAGTGCCATGCCCAGACCCACATCTCAGGACCTGGCTGGATTCTGGGACCTCTTGCAGCTTTCCATCGATGACGTCACTGCCAAGTTTGATGAGCTGCAGCAGATCAAGAGCAACCAGTGGCAGCTGGTGGAGAGCCCAGAGAAGAAGGTAAAACTGGTAGCTGTTGTCCCAGACACTCATGATAATTAGTCCTAATGGGCTCCAGATGAACTTGCTCGGCTTTTGAGGAACACTGCAGTGACAACATTTGCTGTCTTTTTTAAGCCTGTTACCAGCAGGAAGTTAATCTTTCTTATCATAACACTGCAGGGATCAGTTTAAACAGCTTAGGAGCATCCCATAAAAATATTTTCCTGTTAAAATCATCAGCTGTGTCTGCAGAAATTTGGGACTTGTTTTATCTTGCTGATACATATTCTCATTCTCTAATTCATCTCCTGCTTTTGGTCTGCAGTGATGTAAGGTTAAGTAGGGAACAATGGCAGCTAAGCCTGCTTTTTTCCAGTATCAAGTGAAGTCAAACCGAGTGGACTTCATACAGACAGTATGATTTTGAGATTTCCTGTTAAAAGAATAACTAAAGGATGAAGAAAAGGGAACAAACAGGGATGTATTTAGAGTGATCATATACAGCATTTGAACACAAAACCTCTTTTACTGATGTGGATATTATGTGTGACTTTCTAGTTTGTACATAGAACACTGATTTAGTCTTGACAGGAAGGTGCAGAAGTGAATCAAAGCAGGGTAGCTATCAAACTGTATTTTTACAAAATTTGATGGCACCGTTTTCCTCCAATATGCACATGTTGTGTATGAAACAATGCTTCAGGAACCAGTGTCTGTGGAGTAATGCCACATCTGCTGAAATTTACAGAATACAAGAACAGTTGTGCTTGCAATTATTTTTCAATGCTGCTATCTCAAGACAACAAACCTAGTTTTCTTTTGTCCTAATTTATCTTGTTTTCTTGAGAAAACAAAAGGACCACTTCTCTGGATAACAAGATCATTTATCACAAGAAAACAGCAGATTCGTAAGAGTGGACCATTATATACACACACTTTCTCTGTGAGGTGGGTTTGGGAGTTTAAAACAAACGATATGAACTTTTTATGAACTTGTTTTAGGAACATTTTCCCTAGTGGTTTTATATGAGAGTAATTAAATTATTGGTAATTGTAAGAGATAATCTTGCTTCGAGTGGTCATAAACACACTGCATTTTAAACATGTTTAACCAAAGGAATTCTCATTGGCAGAGGGAAGTGGAAAAGCAACTACCCACATTGGTGGTTGTTTGAATGGTATAACAAAATATGCATATAAATATGATTGAAATACAGTCTTATGTGTTGGCCAATAATTGGTACTCGTGACCTTTGATACATTTTATAAGTCTATAAGTAAAATGATAAAATTACCTTTTGTTTTCTCAAAATAATGGGTTGATTATATTGTTTTCTCATGAAATGCTTAACTTGCGATCTTGAGATAACAACATCGACAAAACAATTGCAAGCATGGCCTTTCTTGGCTTCTGTAGAAATAAGTTAATAGCAACCTAAAAAAAAGAAAGCAAATATTAAAGTGACTCTAGACTGTAAATAGAATGGAGACTGATTTGAAACAACATGAGGCAGTTATTTATGAAAGTTCAGTTACTTTTGAAGTCTCAAACTTGATTTCAAAGTATAGCATTGTACAAAATAATAATTAAAAACATGATTAGACACAGATAGCAGATGTTGGCCCGACGACTAGAAGTTATGTTGGAAAGACGTAGTATTGCAGACATTGGCGAAACATCTGCATTTGGTCGACTTCTCGATAACGTCTTCCCAATCAGCAGTGCTCCCTATACAGCGTCTTTCAGCGAAGTATGTGTGGCAACGGGGGATTGACTTAAGATAAAATGCAGGAATATTCAGAATTCTATTCAGATCTTAGCAGAATCCAGAAAATAAAAGACCCAACAGCTGAAATAAAATCACATTTGTAAGAGGGGAGCTTGTAGATGAAGGAGCTGCATTTGTAAGAAACACATTTAGACGGTAATGTGTTTTTAGAAATAGACTAGATCCTTCAGGGCACGTGGATAATTATCTTCATGCTACAGTTGTAGTTGTAAAGGAGTTATTTACCTCCAGCAGTTAATGGGCACATTGCAAGCACCATGAAGCTGAGCCCTCACAGTGACACAGATGCTCTGTATTGGGCACAGTTTGACACAAACACCAGCTTTCCATGCAATTACAAAAGCTTACCTTGCATTCAGAAGTTATTGTATATCAGATGGTCTAAATTTGTAGGTCATATGGGTGAAGTTTTGCTGTCTTTTACAAGGGTAATGTTCTGGCTACATAATTAATAATAGTTGTTTTTGTTGTGTTTCAAGATGCCTTGAAACAGCTGTGTGAAATGAGGCAGATTTTGTTCATATTGCAATTATGAAAATAATATAAATTCTCATAATGTGGCTTCTAATGGAAATTTCTTTAAGCCATTTCTTTGCTCAAGTGGACTATGGCATAGCAAGCTGTGATACCAAAATCCAGGAAAGGTGGCCTGGGTCTGTTTATGATACACACGTACCAAAGATATCAAGAGTCCTTATATTGAAGACTTATAGCAATGTAACGAAGGTGCGCAATCCCTAGTGAATAGAACTCATATTAGCATTTAATTTTATCTGCACTGATTCAACATTTGTCATTTCCTTCCCGATATAAAATTAAGCCCCTCTAGCAGTGTTTCATTTGCTGGTTAATATTACTTTTTCCCCTCATAATCCTTAATCGTTAGTTTTTATACTGAACTGAATAAATTGTCTCATAATTAGAGGACCTGGTTCAAAAAACATTTGAACACTGTGTAAAACATCTAAAAAAAAGAATGTGATCATTTGCTAATCCTTTTAGACAAATACTGGATTGAAAACCGTACAAAGACAATATGTGTAGTGTTTAAAACCTCATCAGCTTCAGTGGCAGACTCGGATGTTTGAGAGACAGACAGAAAAAGGGGCACCAGCTGTATGTGGCGGGAAACCTGTGTGCAGAAAGTCTTGATACATTTATAGTGAACTGGAAAGGCACTCTAGAGGGTAGTTTGTCATGTTTTATCTTCCACAGGGGCGTCTTTTGCTGCGTTTCTTTTTTACATGGGGGCACCAGGGGGGTGATTGCCACAAAACCACAAACAAACCACCTTCACAAGCACTTGACCGTCCAACATAGCAAGCTATAGAGCTGCAAGTTGCACTTTATAAGACTGAAAATTGTTTACTTTCTTTGTTCGTGTCATTCTGTATCCCAAGGAGCGGAAGTGGCCACCACCTCTGCCAAAGCGGCCAGCCAGGGGACGTGGCAGTATAATGCGAGAGCGCTCTCTGGACCTTCAGGACCGCCAGCGACAGGAAGCTCGCAGACGCCTCATGGCTGCCAAACGAGCAGCTTCTTTCAGACAGAACTCAGCCACAGAGAGGGCAGACAGCATCGAGATCTATATCCCTGAAGCCCAGACACGGCTTTGAGGTCCATGGATTCATCCTCAGCTCCTCTTGTGCACCTCCACCGAACACCAGCTCGTGGCGTCACATCCAGCCTCCTCCCACTGTCATCTTCGGTCACTGCTACTCCACTTTTTCATCATCTGTTGCCATTCTCTGGGTTGTCCCTACTGAAGCTACACTAGGCAAGATTTCAGTCAAAAATGCATCCTTTTTTAATCAGCTTAAATGACAACGTGGCACTGCCATAGGGAAGAACACTTCAGCTTCCCTGAGTGAGAAGTCAGGTGAGTGAACTGAGTCAGGTTTGGACGGTCGTTGCCCACATGAAGTAATAATTAAAATATTTAAAATGAAGCCCAACACTGAGAAACTGGACACACCAGCGTTACACCTTCTTGTCTTTTTGGTATTAAACCTGAACACAGGCCAGCTGGATTGGTAAACATGAGCCACTAACATGTAAAGTTGCCTAGTGTAGCTTTAAACCCACGAGGGACTCTTTGCCAGAGGTTCTGCACCACGAGAATGAGCTGCTATAACCCGAAATCAGCATTTTACCTGTTTTTGATTTGAGCTGCATTAATTCATGTTAGTGATTACTTTGGTTATAGCCATCACTATAAACCCCCTCCATCTTCTCCATTGTTGCCATCGCCCCGCTGTGAGTAAGGTTAATGCTATACCTTCCACACTCAAAGGGAAACACAAAGTGCAACTTTTCTAGAGTTTCTCACCAGCAACAATGGTCCTGGGCTGAAGCACCCTGTGTGAAGGAACAGCGGCAGCAGAGATTGATGTTCCCCACCTTCTTAGCGAGGTGATAAAGCCTTTGAAAATATGTAGATTATTGTCCCTCAACCCAATCGGCAGAATAAATGTTGGCAGTATATGTTTCTGCAAACCACAGATATGTTCAACTTGTACTTTTTATATATTATATATTAAATTCAGCCTGTTATTACGTAAAGTAAGTTACATAAGTGATGTGATCTGAATGTTATTTTAACAGAAAGCAGCATATTTTCATAAACCTAACCAATTAGTTTTGGGGCCTAAACCTAACCAAACCACGATTGTTTGGCAACATTGATAACAGTCCATAAGTCACATGTCATGTCTAATATGTGAAATGTTTTTCAGCAAGCTTTATTTTGAAAGTCTAACCAGACGTTGAAAGTAGTGTTTGTGCCTAACTTATCATTTCATATCATAAAGATACGTAACTTTATGTTTCTTTTTCCAATTTTATGTTGTGAGAACACTGTGGTTGAGGTCTGGTTAGGTTTTGGCACAGAAACTTGGATAGGGTTAGGAATAGATCGTGTCATCTTATATACATGTAATCTAAATGTAATATAATAGTTATAATAAGTACAAATTTAACATTTCCACAGTTTGCAGAAACATACAGTACTAACATTTCTTTTCTGGAGACTGAGCTGTGTCTTTTGATGAGGTTCAAACTTTTTCAAACTTCCAGATATGTTAGTTGATCAATTTCTTTATTTCCTGCCAATTTGTGGTTAAAAATTCAAAAACAGAGCGGGGTTTCAAATGTTTGACAGCTTGTCTGGGGTGCTGCACAACTGTCCTCTCTACTATCTTTCTAGCTAAGTATCATCTATCCATCTTTAAGCAGGCATGCTGCAGCTGTTGGCCAGTGTTGCTGAATGAGATCTGAAGAAGGCTCGAAATCCTCGACGATCATTTCAGCATTTATCCACTTTCATTCATGACATACCATCCCCTCTTAGGACTAGACATTTTTTAAGCTATGTACGTTATTTGCTGCTGGATGCATTTCCATTGCAGAACAAATATGAATTATTAACAAAAAGACAGTTTTGCGCAGCTTGGAAGAGGTGACTGTATCAGACAATGCATTTTGCACCTTATAATATTCATGTTTGTATTTCCAAGGGAAATGTAGTTTATGAAGCTCATGTGATATTGTTGCAGTTGAATTGCAAGGACAGAAATGGGAAATTTACTACAGAATTTCATGTTACTCTATAGGTCATATAAACTGCACCTGTGTTGTTTTGTTTTTTCATTTCTTTCTGACGGCGTTCAGGCCTCTGGTAACTACAATATTGTGATTCTAACACTTTTAATTATACTTACAGTATCTATCATATGACCAACATCACAATCTACAGTATACATTTAGTATTTATAGTTGAAACAGTTGTGGGTTGATTTGACAGTGCATTTGTCTTGCTTATAAAGGGACAGAGACCATATCTCATAACACACTGCATCCAACCTTTTGTTCCCAGTGGGGCTTAAAGAAAACACTTGTGTTGTTATTTTTGATCTGCTCATGTAGTCTAGGAAAGACAGGTGCAAATGACACTTTAACAATATTCAGTTACTATAGTAAATGGTGCTGCTTTTTACTCTAAACTGTTGTCCTTTACCCAGTCCTATGTGCACGCACACACACACACTCAAGGACTTTTTAAACAGAGATTTATTAATATGGTGCCCATTGTCTCTCCGATGACTTGTGGTAGATTGTGACTTTAGAAAAGATCATCTTTGCAATGCTCTTGCCCTCAGTGATGTAAATGAGGAGAAGGTTTTGTGGTTTAACTTCCTTTCTAACATGCAAAGAGGTCAGGGTCATTTATTTATCGGATGGGAGAGATTACAGGCTTTGACATTCCACCGACCTTGAAGTAAAATCTAATATGCCCACCCTGAGCCAAGGGCATAGAGCGCTACAGCTAGCTAAACAAACCTGTCCATATTTTATACCACACAGACAGTGTTTCCCTAACATTTTGCAGTACATGCCCATTCATCCTCATTTGCCAAAACCCAAGCTGATAAAAACAAATGTTGACATAGGGCCACTAGATTTATGCTGCAGTACAGTGTGTAATGTTTCCCATTTTATTGTAATTAGAATGACACTCAGTAGGGGAGAGAGATCAGTCTGTGTGCTGTAAATACTTGCGTGAGGCAGTGAGTCGTACTTGTCGGGAGGGGTTTATTTTGCTCATGTCGAGGCTTGACCTGAAGCTGAAGCATTTTACTTTGTGACATGTGTACATCAGTGCTAAATCTGAAACCCTTACCTTACCAGACGGCCTTAACCAAACCACTCATGAATGTAGAGCCCCTAACGATGCAAAAAAACACACACACCAGGAGATGTGCAGGTGCTGGAATATCCAACTGAATTAGACAGAGGACAAGTCACTCCCAAACTTTTACTTTTTTTTATTTAACTCTAATTTATTTGATTGGTTTAAAGATGAAATATGAAAGATTACAAACCAAGAGCATTCAAAAGCAAACACAATATTCAGAGTTTTTGTATGATCAATTCATGCAGGTTCCAAGAAATAATATAATTAATTGATGGCCTTGTAGTTCACAATTCAAATACAGAATGAATTGGCTCTGTGAAGGTCCTCATGCAGTATATAAACTATGAACTATATTTTGTGATACAGAGAGTTCTATACGAAGACTTTAAGATTTAATAAACTCACCAATTTTCTGTGGATGTTAGATTTATATGCACCAATTTATATATTTACAAGACTTATTCCATCTTCTTTTTGAGTCTCATTCCCTACTCGTCAAATACTTGGGATTGTCGGTCGAAAGCATCAGTATCTGACAAGTTGGGGAAACCCAAAGCGTCAGTATTACTATTTTACCAACAGGAGCTTTAGCTGTATATCTCTACATTGTGTAGATAGCGTGCCCCAGTATAAGGACTAAAGAATAATTTGCCTGCAAAAATCAAGTGCGTTGTATAATTACAGAAATTGACAAGATGACAACTTACTTCTAAGTCCATTATCTTCTTTTATTAAAGGGCTGTACCTTGAGCTTTGAAACACACCTTTCAAATTGTATTTCAAAGAAGTGTCTGACACATTGTTGCTGATTTCAATTAATGACGCCCTTCAAACAGGACGTCTCTGAGCATTTAGCCCTCTCCTTTAAACTCACTCGGAAGAAGAGGTTGACAATTAATTTCCTGCGAATTGTTTCTATTCAGTCTATTTCTGTCCTTTCAAAATTGATCAAGAAGAAGAAGAGAACACTTTTCCCATTGCAATTTCGTGTAGAGATGATGGAGTTGGTATAGTGGCACTTGTTATGGTCGTTATCTATAATCCACCCCTGTTTCCATTCCCTAGTAGCAGAGATAGTGCAGGGGCAGAGGGGTTGTTAAGGTGAATATGTTAGTCTAGTCTGACTAATTGATCCTAGATCTGACAGTTTTCTGACAGTTAGCATCTATAGCTCTGTCTGTGGCTCTGAAAACACAAGAACTAAGCGAGTCAGTTCATGAACGAGCCAGGGCCACACACTGAAAATTAACAAATCGCCTGCTACCTACCAACCTGCTCTCACTCGAGAGATATTCTTACATACCTCCAACTAGAAGTCAGTTTATTACTATATTATTTATTTAATTAAAAATTATAAATGTTTATATCTATAGAAATTTAAAAAGAAGCAGAATTTATTTATGACTTATAAGAAGTAGGTTTATTTATAACCAGAATGACACTCAGTAGAGCGCATACCTCCACCAAGGCCCGACAGTCCCCTTTTAAGATATAATATGTAAGAATTCTGCATTAAAATGTCGACTAGGTGTTTGCTGTATGTTTGTTGAGTTGTGTACTTAACGTAATCCCAAATGTTTCCAAAAATATTCAGACCTAGAGAAATCCACAAGTATACTCAAAGTAAGTAAAGATTCATTTGGTCACCCGTTGCTAGTCTTCACATGAATAAAACTTGAAAACACCACCCCGTCTGCAAACGTTTGTGCCTGAGTCATGTCAGATAGATTTTCATCACCAGTGGTGGTTGTTTAACATGTATTCATCCCAAACGAAGGGGGTTACTTACAGTGTTTATCCGCCCCCAAAAGCCAGATTACTGTACATTAGCCATAAATTAATCCAACACTCACCAGAGACCTCGGTTCTCTCTCTTCTTTATGTTACGTTCATAAAGTAAATTTCCCTTCCAGCTCCAGTCAGCATTACAGTATACAAACATCCGACCATGGAGGTCACCTCTGTGGATAGCTGCTGCAGTCAGGTTGATAAACAGGAGTGAAGATAATCAACTTTTTTATCTAAGTAATCTTGTAAACTGCTCTGGATCAGAGCAGAATCTGATGTGACTCGGGCTTTTTATTCCCCCAGAGAGTCGGGCTCTACCACCTAAAATATGTTGAAAGCTATCTTGTAACGTTAAAGAAAGTGAGAAGATAATTAAGTCTAATCCAGCAAAACATGGTTAAAAGTATTAACATTAAAAACAAGCATTAAAAACATTGATATATTATCTTAAAGGGTAAATTGGGATAGTCATTAGAACAAACGTCTGCTTTTGTCAGATTTCTTCGTCAGGCTATCTTGCATCTTCCTTGTAAGTCTGTAAATATCAGCATCTTCACTCATCTGAATACTGATAGCTTAGAAATATTAAAGTCCTCATTTATTTAGCTGGTTCCTCCCTACGTTTAGCCCTCAGAGGGACTAACAACAACCTCTCTGAGTAATGAAAACAGTTGATGGGGCTACTTTAACAATCCAACTGCTCTTCCACCTGACTGAAAGTCATGCAAATCCAGTCTACTTCCTACAGACTGCATACTGTGATTCCATCATGTTTAGTGCTTAATGATCCTCATTATCATCAATTCAGGCTTTCCTTCAAAAAGAGCTCTTTGTCTTTCTGTAGCTTCAACCTCGTATTTTCCATTGCAGGTTTCTTGGATCTATTTTCCAACCATAAGTAAAAACGTGTAGTAGGTAGGAGGTAAAGAGGTTGGGTTTAGCGCATAAAAAGTAAATCGTGCCACCATCAAAGCCTGAGTGTGACTTAAGTTTGAGAGGGACAGAGAAGGGAGTAACAGGAACCAGACTCACAACCTCACTGGCTTGAACGAAAAATGATGTCACTTGAGCTGTTTATTTTGCACCAATCACCTGATAACAGACACAAAGATGTCCTCAGCTGCTGCGAGTGATGTGTGACGTTAAATACATATGATGACAGAATTATAGTTACTAAGCAAATGTGTTTTTGTGGTATCATGGCGGGGCTATTCTATATCATGGTACCATTATCCTGTTGTTGTATATTTTAGGATAACTCCTCATTAGCATCTCTGATAAAACGCTAAATACTTTTATTTTTTTTGCGTCTGTGTCTCATATTTTCACCCACGATGCTACGAGGGGCTTACGAGTTAGGCAATTATGTACATGACAAATCCTCAGGTGCCTTACAGTTTGATTCTCATAGGACTCTGTGAGTGAATGTCTTGGGTCAAGATACAGTACGTGAAAGGACTGCAACACCTCTTAAAAAGTGCAGGTTTGTCCGTAATACCATTACAAAGGGCTGGAAACTGGGCTGGGTCACACTGCAGAATTTAAAATTTATATTTGACTTATCCAAACGTCCTACTGTAATAACCTTCAGCACAATACAGTCTAGAGGATATCAGAGGAGGATTTGCTAACATTTGTTTTCCTCTCTTTGGTTCAGATCACACGGATGTTCTGCTACAATTCACCGTGATGCAGTTACATTTTTAGAATTTAATTTACGTTTTGACATCAAAACAAAGTGAACTTTTTAAAAAATCTGGATTTCTGAGTGGATATGACGGTGTAACACACATCTACATGTCACATCCATTTCAGCAAATCATTTATCTAAAAGGTCTTTATCTATTTTTCCTCCTAGCTGTGATATTGTAACGATGTTTTTGCCTTTTTTGGCGTCTACATCGACAGAATCTGGAGACTGACAAAACTTGACCAGCCAAAAAGTGCAATAGTGTTTTCATACAACTACAGGCAGGCTCACCTACAGCTATTTACCTCACGGTTAAGTGTTTTTAGCAAACATGGTATATTAGGAGTAGTTGTAACCTCCACAGGAACACTTTGTCATGCCTGTGTACTATGCAGCAGTACTTCTGTGGGGCGGCAGAGCTTGCAGAATCCAGTGCAGATCACCTGTCATTTACGGAGCACTGAAAGCACGCCGTCCATTGTGCTTTACACTACAGGAGCAAAAACGTGTGCTGACATTGTCATCCAGCACTCAAACCTACACAGTTTATCCACGACCTCTTAGTTAGGATTTACTTTATGCTGATTTAAAAAAACAAAACAAAAAAAACAATTGTAAAGAAAACATCAGCAAACCTACAGTACTACCCACACACACAGATGTGATAAGTTCATTTGCCAGGGTCAGTTTTCCCTGTTATGTCACTATTCAAGACGTGTTTCTGCTTTATACAACACAGTTTGCGGCACCATATTTTAACATCGTTTAATAGCTGTCCTGAAGATAAACCTCAGAGAAGTCTGTATAGGTGCTGAATCAACCAACTTCTCTCCTGGTACTTTTTTTTTTTTGGTTTATTCTGACAATCAGCACACACCAAAAGCATCAAACGCACACACATATATACACAACAACAGCAGTGTCATTATACATCCTCAAGATAGAGCCCTGAGTTTCCCTTATCTTGAGGATCTCTTTACAGTCTTTTCAACTGAGGCTCCATTAAATTTTCATTGAAAGCTTTTCTCCTTGTTTCTGATACAGTTGCACTGCAAAGATGTCTTTCTAATTGCTTGCTCTCTCTTCTCATAAACTGTGTGACTTTTGATCAGTTGTCTCTAGACAAACAGCAGTCAAGTGGTAAATTATGGACCATATTTGATGTCACGCTTGCATTAATACTGGGCTAGTGTATCTGCTCCTCAAGCAATAAGCCTAATTTAGACAGTTTGGCTTTTCATCCTGATCTTTAGGCCTCTGACGAACCTAAATCTGTGGGATGTTACAGTGCTGTTCAGGTGGTTTGACACTTTTGGAAATATGCATATTGTTTTTCTTCGCAAGAGTTGATTAGGTTGATTGATACCACTCAGCTAACATTACAGTTAGAGGTTAACTAGCTAGCTTAAAGACTGAAAACTGGGAAACAGCAAACCTGGCTCTGTGCAAATGTAATGAAATGGGCCTAAAAGCCTCATAAAGCTCAATATAATATATAATATTATAATATAACTAATTTGTGCATCAAGGTGAATATCTGCGGTTTCACTGGTGGTTATAGGTCTATTTTTTCAATGCACCTGGCCAACAAACTAGCGTTTTCCTGCCAAGGCTTAATGGCTAAGCTAACTCTCAGTTTTAGTATTCAACCGTCAATAGCTAGTCTTTTAATGTCCACATGTAACAACATCCTCCTAAACCACCTAATTGACTTGAGTAACTGTTTACCTGATAAATGTGAAGCAGCACCCAACTAGCTTAGCTTAGCATAGCAGAAAGGACGGACACCAGTTGAAAACAGCTAGCCTGACTCTGTTTAAAGAAAACAAAAATTGTCCAAAAAAACCCTCTAAAGCTCACTAATTAACTTGTTATATCTTGTTTGTGTAACAAGTGTCAAAGTGTTGATTTTTATACGGGGTTATAGGTCTAATTCTTTCGGGATGCTTGGCTAAGTAACTAGCCGTTTCCTGTTACCAGGCTTTATGGCTAAACTATCTCGGCTTTAGCATTTTACCGACAGGGAAACAGTTTGCTTGGCTCTGTCCAGAGGTAACATAATCCTCCTGAAAGCACCTCTAAAACTCACTAATTCACTTATAATAGAGTGCTGCAGAGTTGATGTACTATTGTAGGCAAACCTGGAAGTTAGCATCGCCCTGGTTCCCTTGATAATAAGTCTATGGGATTTTTAAATTGGATTTTGCATTATTGCAGAAAATAAACTCTGTGGTAAACAGACGTTTGTGGTTCTTACATGTTTTGTTCAGCAAGATGATCTTCACAGATGAACACCACTCTTATTTGAAGCGTAAATTAAATCGCCAGGGGTGAAAAGATAACATTGGGTTATTGAAGACTACATTATGGTTGCATGACTTCAGCGTCACCACAGCTAAACATCTTACTTTGCTATACTATACACACTTTACTATAAATTGATCAATCAACAGCTTGTAAAGTTAGAAATAGTCGACCTGTAAAGACTCTCCGTGTTTGGCGTGATGGCGTTTAATGTCCCCGACAACTGCTGTAGTCTCGTTTATCCACTTGTTAGCCCCCACAACCTTTTTTTAAGCTGTAAACACCTTTTAACACCTTTTTCTGGGGTATAAACTGATGCATTTTATGTCGTAGAACAACATGTGAAAATCTCCTAAGCCTGTGTTACCCACAGACCTTATCTCAAGCAGCTAACCAAAAACCTATTCAGAAAACCCATTAACTTTGTGTCGAGGGAACCAGAAGAGCAAAAATACTAAATTGTTTCTGGGTTTTAGGACTGATTCCTGTTGCACTCTTTATCTTGTTGAGGTTGTTGTGGTTTTACAAGGTAATTCTACTTTTGGACGGGCACAGGGACTCACTGTTTCCACTGTCCATTAAAGATATGGAAGGAGATTCTGGCGAAAGATAGTTGATTATTGAGTGTCATTCCCAGGTTGTCAAAAACCGAACGTTTGGGTTAGAATTTAAGGCCGAATACCCACCCAATGCATCAGTATTTGACGACCTGGGAATGAGACACAACAGTCAACTATCTTTCTCCAAAACTGTCCTTCCCTACCTTGAAATTCAAAGCTAAAGCCGAGCGACAGCTAGCTTAGCTTAGCCAGAAAACTGAAAACAGGAGAGACCTAGTCCAATGTTAAAAAATAGACCAACATGAAAACCCAAATGGTCATTTTCGAACAAACAAGACAGAACATGTTAATTAGGGAGTTTTAGGGACATGGGACTTTGCAGGCTTGTTTCCATTTTTTTTTGCTAAGTTAAGCTAACGGTTTTACGTACAGACACGCTGGTGGTATCAATCTTTTTATCTCTTCACGAAAGCGAAGCATATTTTCCAAAATGTCAAATTATTCCTTTAAACAGGCAAACATTTTGCTTCGGTCACGTTTAAATGCTTACGTGTAACATTTCCTCATGCTTGATTTCCAAGTCGTATTATATTATTTAGGTTGATTTCACGTGTTGTTTTAGTTGAGACCTCAGTGCCCTCCGCAGTGTGATGGGCTTGAGTCAGTGTGGTATGCTGTCCACATTTGCGTGCTGCTGTACAACTGGGAGGAAAAAAACGTTTCTATATCTGTGCCGTTGTTTCTGTTTGCGTGTTTTATGAGGGGAGAGAGCAGTCACAATTTTATTTGCCTTTGGTGGAGAAATGTCTTGTGTTGTGGCTGTGGGTAGAAATAACAGAAGGCCTCTTAAGGGTTTTTGAATGTGACATGAGAAAAATTTGATAGCATAAAAAAGGTTTGTGGTTAGCTTAAAACTATTTTGAATTGTTAGATATATCAATAATGAGGATAAATATAATGCCAAATATTCAGTATTTGTACAGAAATATACATATATAAATATATAATATATGCCTAATTTAAATGGAACTATTTTCCGCTCTTGACCATGTTTTTGTTGTTTAACATTACTTTGTCAAACATTATTTTATAAGATCTTCAGATAGCATGCAGGATAGTGAAAATGAATGTATTATTTAGTGTTTCATTGCTGTTCAGTATTACAGCATCCTACAGCTCAGTTTGTGTTTGTAAGATTAATTTAAGCTGAATATTTCATTTCTAGATTTATCTATAAATGAACTGTAAACTTTCTTTTCTAAATGCAAGGTTTTGAAATGGTTTCAACAGTTTATATCATTTTATTATTTTCCTGCTTTTATCAATGTGGTTCAGTATATTTTGCCCTCTTCTATCAAGTACTGCTATCAACCATCTGTTGTAAATAATTATGCAAATTAAACTTTTTGAAGAAAACAGTACGGTTGTGAGAGAGCGTTTTGATTTATGTCTTTAAGAACCGGGAGATTTGGAGCAGTTGTATCACAAAGTTTACAAGTCATGTGGGATTTTAGCCCAAAGGCCGGGTTATTTATGAGGACTAAAAAGTGCTTTCTATCGCCTATGCAGGCAAAAGTAAATACAGATGTTTACTTACAGGCATTCCAAGTGAAGTTTCAGCAAAATATTAGTGTAACTATGATGATTTACACAAATTAAGTGGTCTTAATAGTTACTAAGAAAGACCACACTTGAGAGTAGGTTAGTGACACATTGTTCCTCGTATTTGTGTAGGAAAGTTTCCTGTCAGTGGAAATCAGTCAGACCTAACCTACTCTCTGTAGTGTGTTCCTCCATTTTCTGGAGGCATTTCTTCATCAGAAGTCATATGGTGTAGATATGTTGGGTTTTAGTGTGTTTCTCCCATTGACTTCAATGGCCCCAAAGCCAGATTTAGTGACGGAATGACCCTTTCTTCTTTTGTTCCTAGGTAGTGGTGTCGCGATATACCAATATTGACAATCATTTTTAAAAAACAAATATTGATACTGTGTCAATAAAAGACAGGCGCTAATATCATGTACCCAAGGAACACAGGACTGACGTAGGGAAACAGGTTTGGAGAACAGGGGGGAGACGTGGACTAAAATACACAGGGCGTGATAAATAATTAAACACAGGTGAGCAGGGAAAATGAAACAGACAGAGAGGAGGAAAACACATGGACCAAATATACAGGAAACTAATCAGGACAATTACAAGGGAGGGTAAAGAGCAGGAAGTAACGTGACACATGAGATAATTGCAAGCTATCAACAGAACAGACAGCAACAGATTTAATTAAAGAAGTGGTCTTTATTACAGCAAAGAAGCCAAACATTACAGACAAGAATAATTATGAACCATGAATATCATTTCTATGCTCAGACTGGCCTCTCATCCAGACATCTGCTTCATTCACTACTCTTCAGGGCCATTACTTCAGATTTAATGAGGAATTATGGGCATCTTGACAGCATTTGCTCCTCACTTTTCCCCCTTAAGTGTGTAGTTAAGAAGGTTCTTCACGTTCTGTAATGAATTTCTGCTAAAACTCTTCACTCTTCACTTTTCTCTCTCTGCATGCTATAGAGGTGGCCATCAGTTTTGTTTGACTAAAGACACTGAATGTTCTCTCTGTTTTTTGGATCAGACCAGAAATCTGAAGAAAAAAAAATAAAACAGATGTTCCACCAGCAGAATACAGCTCTGTATTCAGTGGAAACTATAATGCTATCTGTCAAAATTTGAAGTTGAGTCCTCTCGGAGTACAATCTCTGACTTTTTATCTACAGCAGAACTAAAGTTCTGACATTGCATCCATCATCTACATCCCTACTGTTCACCCAACAATAGAGCCTTTAAGGGTACTCATGATAGTCTATGTACAATAACATCCGTAACAGTAGACCTGGGCTACTCTCGTTCCAACCATGTGGAACCTCTGACATTTTATTTACAATAAAGTTGTTTTTTTTAATCTGAATGCACAACAGAAACACATCTGGTAATCGGTAAAGCCTCACAAAGAATTCATGAAGCGCTGTGATTAATAAAACACACTGAGTCATGATCCAAAAGGTATTCAAAACATTGATCGTCCATGAGAACGCATTCAACAAAAGCCCTGGTTGCGATCTACGATGCTGCTAAAATGCTTGTATCAACAAGGAATTTCAAATGATTAGGCACAATAAATGTTTGTTTTTTTTGTTTCACAGTCCTGCATGTTTCACTCACTAAGCCTGTTTGCACCACCGAGTCCGTGTGTATTCAGGGGTAATAGTGAGCAGGATATGAGGATGAAGATAAACAGCTTATCCCGACTAAGACGTTAAGAGGGATAGGAGCTATTATCCAAAATACTCTGTGCATATTAATGCACTCATGTTCTACTGACCACAAACAGAGCAATGGGTTTCTTTACACAAATAAACCACGGTAACATCACAGAGTTTCATTAAGTGAAAACAAGACAATACTACTGAATTCCACCTAAATACTGAAAAACTACTTCTAATGCTTTAATATACAGCTGCTATCAGGGCTTCTTAAACTTCTCTTCATGGACACAAACTGAGCTGATGTTGCCTCTGACCTCAGGACCCAGTATGGGCTCGTTAAAATCACACCAACACTCTCAACACTCCAGAGGAAACAGCTCATTTTGCGTCCCGGCCCGCAGTTTAAGAATCGCTGGTGGTAGAGTAAACATGGAATGAAGAATGATTGTTCTTACAAGCAATGCAAGTAAACAAACAATAAATACAAACAATGTGCTTTATCCATATAGACATATTTACACAAAGTCTTTGGCTTATGAATAAACATCAGCTACAAAATAATAATAAAAACAAAAAGAAAAAAAAGTGTTGGCCGCCAGTGCACGAAAACAAACGAGGCCTGGGGTCAGTTCACTTCCAATTCTGTAATTCATCCAATCGTGAAGAGTTATTCATTCTCAGTCGTAAACCACAAATCTGTTTTTCTTTTTTGAAATAAAATATCCCACTTGTGAATCGGCTGAATTGAAAGTGCATTGGGCCCAGCCCTGAAACAAACATGATTATGCTAATGTCACATGGTTGAACAAAATCTTAAGTGTTCAATTTTTTTTTTCTTACAATTTAGGGTACAAAGAGACTTCAAAACTTCTATCCAGTAGATCAGTAAATGACGCAATGAACGCAGAGAAAATCAACCCTGCAGAAAACATAGACGATGACACACATCACACGTTTTAGTGAAACTACACATTTTTCAAGTTGCCACTTCATGATATTAAAAAAAAATTGAAATCTAAAAGTAACACTCCCCATGTAAACTTTCTGTTTTTGTTCATTGCCACGCTACTTTATCTAATTAGCAAACTTATATTGACATTGAGGTTATTTTCTATTCTGCTGTCTGACAATCTGCTGCATGTAACCAATGTAAAATGGGTTCAAAGTGGCTTTTAAGTACTGAAATACATAATGATGTTCTGACTCAGAGTTCACTGAAATGACCAGAAAAATAACATGACGATGCTGCTGATGTATGGAGTAGAAAACAGAAGCATTCACAGAGTTTGGCCAGGCTGCAACTTTAAGTTTCTTGTTCATGTACAAAAGTACCGGCTGCAAATATTCAAACATCACCATGATGAGATGCCCAACACTGTTAACTTACTCTGAAATTAGCATGAGAGCAGGAATGCGGGGCCACTGAAAACTTGCAGTTATTCAAAAGCTGTGGTTGCATCTTGCAAACGGGAGAGGGCGACATCTACAGTGCACATTGAGTACTGCAGCTGAAACAGCGAGGCATCGAGTCCATGTGAGAGGGGCTGTGGTGAGACGCTAAACATTTAAATGGGGCCCGGAACATACAGGGGCCCGCTGGCACTCAAAAAGCTGTACAATAAGCGTATAGGAGTAAAAGGAGTCTCCCCCCGTGCTGCGCCTCCAGCAGCTCCTCCTGTTCAAAGTCTGAATTTTTCCCTTTGTTTGGATACTTTACAACACTGTAGGAGGAGCCGGTTTCACTTGAGCCATTCGTAGGGACGCAAAATGGGTGCTACAGAACGGCCACCGCAGAGGGGAGTCGGGACCAAGCCAAAGCGAAGGATCAAACACGCAGGAAGTGAACAGATGTTCTGCTCTTCTTCACCTCCTCCTCCTCCTCCTCCTCTTCCTCCTCCTGTTCTCTCCTTCGTTTAGGAGGACTCGATGAACTCCAGCGCCAGGTCGTAGCAGAACCGATACTGTTCCTGTAGACAAACACAGAAACATAAACTCAACTTCAAACCTCTGTGATCATGTTTTCATATTTTGGCTTCTCTTTTTTTGTACTTTGCAAATATCACAACAAATGAAAGGACTTAATTATCTTCATCATTTCCTAAAAATATTGACTTTATCCTCAATTCGTATTTAATAATGAAGTTAGTTTATTGGATTTTACATGGCAGTGCTCCCAGCTACTTTTACAAACAATAAGGAGGTGTTGGATGTCCGCAGTCATAACATAAGAGCCAGTGTGCTGCAGCATAGTGGTGCTGAGGAAATTAATGTGCTGCCTCCTTTGATTAAAATTCAAATCCTCCTGCATTTAAAGCAAGGGCTATACAATGGCTGCTAGGTAAGTATTCATCACTTTCAAGGTAGCTTAACCAAAAACTCCCCCAAAGCCTTTTTTCATCACATTTAAATTGTTTTATAAATGCAATTGTGTAAAATAAAGCCAGACTTCCTTTTATACCGACAGAAATCAATGTTTATTGCGACTTTGTTTATTTTGCCAGCTGTTCATATTTATTTTGATTCTAAGTTTGAATCACTTCTTGCTAGTTTTGATGCCAGGAGACAACAATCAAATTGATGGCAGGATCAATTTATTTCAAATATCAAAAGATTTTTCATCTACATGAGTAATTGTGTTGATGAAAACAAAAAATCAAGTCTTTCACGCATTTCACACATATTTTCAACCTTGCAAATGTAACTTTTAAGACTTTGTACGAACTTATCACATTTGATATATACCATTCATCAGGTTCAACTTGGTTACATTTTCCACAATTTATCAGTCTACATTTATACTAAGCCTGAACCTTGTAGACCAGAGACTTGCCTAAAATAGAGTTAGTGCCTTTTAGATCAAGGTGTAACCTCGGCCTCTACTATCTTGATTAGCTTCTCAAGCTGCCAGAGATTGAAAATCCACATCATTTCCGACCAGTTTCGGTGCTGGCTGCAAATTCTCGTGAAGAGTCGTTAACCTGAACCTCCACAGTAATTTACAATTCGGCTTGCCGCTGAAAATCCCAATTCTGCAGTGTCATAATATGTTTTTATAACCTACCTTCTTCTTCACTGGTGTCTGCATCCTAAACTTCTCTTTCATGACATGATTTTTCTTTTGCTGTGCTGGTGTTTGCAGTGTTTGCTTTTATACTTCTAACCCTGTCTGCTTTCTGAAAAGTTTTTTTATCAATTGTTCAGTTTAATGATGATTCAGTTTTTGTTCTTAGCAATTATGTTACTAATATGCAGGCTAATGAACAAATATGTGTCCCTTAATATAAAATGTCACATTTGTATCTTTATAAATATATTTGAATGCAGTCAACGCACCAAACCAAACATCTATCCCTCTCACTCTCTCTGTGTCTCTGTAACTCACCGGAGTATCCACCATGTTGGGTTTGCTGTTCCTCAAAGTCTTCACGGCGTGGAAAACATCCACCACACTCTGTCTCTTAGCCATCTCACACACGATGCTGCTGGCACAGAAAACTCCGCTACGCCCACCTCCATTTCTGTGAACACAAAGGCAGCAACACAGAGATATGTGACAAAAAGCACAATTTAATATTTCATTTGAGGTTTAATCTCTCATAGTGTCGAAGCCACTGATTTTGGCAAAGTTTGTTCTTCGCCAGCCACGAAAGACCTTATGTTAACGAAATGTGTCAGTCTGAGTGAGTTAACACTTTTTAAATTAATCAACCAATGGTGCTAAGTGGTACAGTATTACCCCCCAATTCTCAAGTGGATATCAGCTCTTATTAAACAAAAGCAAGTAAGTAAGATGAATGCTCTTCCTCTAATATCTGCTGCTTTTCATACACGCTTGCTAAAAAGAAGAGGGAGCTACAAAAGTATCTGTGAACTCACAGGCAGTGGACGATGGTTCTTCCCTCTCCCTCCTCTCCCTCACGCTGCCACTGGTCCACCTGCAGGATCAGTTTGAGGAAGGAGCGTTTGGAGGCGGGGACTTCTCTATGCCCCGCCCACCCCAGGTACTGGAACTGACGCACCATCAGGTAGCCCTCCTGAGGCTGAGACAACAAACAACACGCACATTTAGACCAAATTCCCAACCACAGAAACATATCAACACAGCGTGAATGTACTGACCCTGGTGAGGTTGCAGACTCTGAAGAGTCTACTGATGACATCACAGTCCATCGAGCAGGACATACATTCCACCTGGACCGGACCGTAACGCAACATGCCCTCCTCTGGCCAGTACTGGGGACAACCCTGAGTACAACAGATACAGTATTTACATACAGTACATGTGCAGAAAAACACACTTTAAGAGAGGCACAGCAGTGGAAAAATCCAAAGCTTTAATCATTTTTCTTCCTTGTAGACAGTTAAGTTGTATTCTGTTCATAAATGGTCACTAGACTGACATTTTAAGCTGATACAAGCCTTTTAATACAAATTTGCAGTAACTGCCAGACAGGATTATCTTCAGTTTAATTAGATTTTGACCACAGAAATCATTCCAGTTAGATGTGCAAGAGTTTTGAGGTCTTTTTACTTTAATGGCACAGTGTAAAACTTTAAAACATGCAATAAATCATACATTTTGGCTATATTAAAGATGACACCTGCATCAGTGTCCGTTTTTAATTGTTTTATGTATCTAAAGCTACGTTCAGCCTGCAGGCAAATCAGTTTCTCGTGTCAGATTGGATGTTTTTGTCCAGAAATCACCATCCTATCTGCACAAGTTGCTGTGGTAACTACGTAGGTGTCGGTCACCTCATGAAAGCATGAGAAACGGAGATCCATCATCTCCCTCTCTAAACAATAACGCTGTCAAGTCACAGAGCAGACGATTTATGAGAGCATGAGCGAACACAGACTGTTCTCTGTGTGTATGTTTATAGGATAATAAAGGTATTAAAAGTTACTATATTTATTGATGCTGAAGCGTTTTAAAAATATATATATATCCAGAATATCATCCTCTTAGAAGCTAGGAAAAACACAATCAGATCTTTGACATTATAAAATGATTCAGTGCTGATAATAAGGCAAAAGAAAAGTGAGTTACCTGAGCCAGGTCGATCTCATTCAGCATCACCAAACTGGTACATCCATAGTCGTAAACCAGACGCCAAAAATCTTTGACGGTGTTAGGCAAAGGATGCTGGGTAACGATGAACGCAGCAGGCTGTCTGTAGCTCTGCAGGAAACAAAGAAGACAAACGTTACCTCAGTGGTGCCATTTTGTCTACAAATGTATCAGTTAACTTTCTTACATCTTTCTTTCTCTCTTTCAAACATACGCACACATCGAAACACAAACAGGAGAACGGAGTGGGACAATTTGTGGGGCAGCAAGCAACACAGGTGATGTTTGGTCACATGATCATGCAGTGGATTCAATGTGAGGGTGAGGAGCATGCATGGCATTTACAACACACTGCACATACAGTAGATCTACATCTATATCTAATGGGCTCAGTTAACTTCATGTTCAGTTCAAGTTCACATTAAAAAGTCTCTGAATTTGTCACAGAATAAAAGAGAAATGGATCAGGAGTCTCACAGTTTCTATCCAAACATGAACTGAACTGAGAGTGAACTGAGCCCAACTCATCCTGAATGACAATGTGCAGCCGGATGTGCGACATGGGCGTGAATGACTTGTAAACATGAGGAGACTAATGTGAGGGGGGTTCAGGTTCAGGATTTTAGGGTGTAAATGGGTTCGCTAAACATAAACCTGGTGGCAGAACGACACTGAAGCCATGAAACAAATCCAGTATTGGAGATTTGAAGTGAAATCCCATTACCTGGAACTCTTCTGACAGCTTGGTTAGAGAGAGGCCAAAGGTAAGTGACTAAACTTGGACTCAAATTGGACTGAATTCCAGAAATTTTTACAGCAGTTTTGTCCTCCAACAGCTTTGTTGGAGAGAAGCCAGGTTTCTTTACACACCATGCATGTATTACAAACTCACATACTGCATCTAAAGCCCACCCCGTACTGTCTTCCCCTCTCTAATCTATGAAAACAAAACATAAACTGTAATAAAACCTGACAATGACCAGATATTTCTATCTTACCTTAAATTTCTACCTGATTTATGACTTTTGTTAAACTCATGGTACATGGGCAGCATGTTGAGTCAGTGTCAACTGTTGCCAATGTGAATGACTTCCTGCAACAATGAGGCTGTAACAGATTGGGTGGTGGCCAGAGAAGCTAGCGGTCTTTTCAGAACCTGGATTTGTCTCTAGCCTTCTGCTGTTAAAACCACAAACACAGCATCACACAAACGGGGAGGGGAGTCTGTGTGTGTGAGTGTGTGTTGTCAGTATAAATCATGTTTTTAAATATTTGAATGTACATGTCTCTCTTAAAATCTCTTTAAAGTGTGTATCATTTTCAACAAGTATGTGATTGCAGTTTGGGACAACAGGCATTGTATTTTTTTTTCTCTTTAACTTTCTATGTCTTCACATCAAAAACGTGTCAAATGTCCCAAACTACTCTTGCTTGATGTGTTGAAAATAACACATCCTTACTGTAAGTGTGTGTGAGTGTGTTATAGACTTACATCCATCAGTGCGGCGTTGATGTAGTTGCTGCTTTCTCCGTCTATTGTGATGAGGAAGGGAAGGCATCTGTCAGGAGGAAGGCCATCCATAAAGCGGTTCTTATCTTGGTTTCTAGGCAACAATGCGATGCTGCAGTCCTCAGGCTGAGGCTGAGGAGTCACCGAGTTTAATGTCTGGACAAAGAGGGAGATTTATATCGTGTAAGTTAGAGTTTCTGAAGTTGGTCCCACTGTGACAGAAATGTTATTCCACAAATCGCCAAATGTTGCAAGAAATAGAGAAAAGCAAAGAAAGAGGATGACTGTCAGCAGATAAACTATCACCAAATGTAACAGAAACCACAGAAGGCACCTTTAAGTTTAGCTGCACAGATCTGGCTTTACAGTAAATGTAAAAATTGTACCTATAAAGTTGTTTTGAGTTGTTTCTGACTGTTATTTCTGGGATGAAGCTCAAGAATACAGTCTAATTTTAGGGTTGAGAACTTGAGAAAGGCCGGGGGCCTCGTTCATAAAATGGACTTACGATCAATTTTGAGCTTAACTATGACTTAAACAGAAAACCAGGTGTAGGTAGTCATTTATAAAAGCTTACTTTGACTTAAAAATTATCTTATCTCTACGCAAAGTCTTGACTTTCATGAAAATATATAACGGTGACACTGCAAAGGAGCATGTGTGGCTTTTTTGTTTCTCAATCCAATATTAAGTCCACAGAAAAATACATGTACATCTGGTCTGGCTTCAGACTACTCTAACACTGCTGTGATCGTCTCATCTTTATGAATCGAGCTTAAGCACACTGTAGGAAATTATCTTAAGACTAAGTTCAAGTATAAATCCAAGAACATTTTTTAGAAACAAGGCCCCAGGATTTGATTCAGATACTGATAATTTGGCCAAAACGTGGCTAAATCTACATCCTAGATGCTGCAGGATGCTCTTCTCGACATAAAAAAACATAAACTTCTTACAGTCACATAGTGAAAAGGGACAGTTAAAGTACAGATGACAGTCGTGTTTACCTGGAACTCGTCCTTCAGATGTGACGAGTTGGTCTGCGAGTCGATGCGGATCAGCTCATAAAAAGCAGCTTTGAACTCGCACACTGGTATGGCTGTTTCTCCACATAGACAAGCCTCTAGAATGGCATCGTGGATGAATATGTACTGCTCCTGAAGACGAATAATTCAAGACATTCATGTCATCCTACGCACACACATCTTTTTCACTTTTATATAAAACCATTGGCTGAAAGTAAAACACACAAAGCGTGTCACATGGATAACACAAACAGCTGTGAGCATGCTGACTGACAGCGTGAGTGAGTGGTGACTGATGGGAGATGGAGATATGAGTGAGACGAGATGACGACTGTCGAGTTTTGGTTTACTTCACCTCAGGAAGTGGTATTTTTGTATCTTTGGATCAAGCAAATGACTGCAGCTTCAATTCAACGAACAGACAGAGAGTGAATTGAAGGCTGTTGTGGGGAATGAATGTGAGTGTTTATTTTTTGGTTTCATGTGAAGAGTCATTGAACTTAATTTTTGATATTTACATTTGGCTTATATTGTATTTTTTCATCTTATTTCAGTGATACTGAGTGATATTAAGTTGTTGTTGAAGACCAGCAACCACTCTGTGGAGGCAAATGCCGTTCAAAATAAAGAATAAAGATTGAACAAACAGCAACAAACAAAAACAGCGGGCATTAAGTTCTTCTTTGGGTGTTTCTGCTTGGATGCGTCTGAATGTTAATAATGCATATTTATTTTTAAATTCTGTACAATATTAACCTTTCAGGTCCCTCAGTTTCAGAATGACCTGGCGGAGAAATCGAAGAAGCTAATGCATTGTTTTATTTTCAGTCACTTTTAAACTTTTACTATTTTAGACTTGATTTTGTTGTTTGTTTCTTTTACTATTTTGTGTCTTATTATCCTTTGTTTCATTTTATCATGATATTTGATTAATTATGGCTTGTTGTGTTTTTTAAATTGTATGTAAAGTGCATTGTAACTTGTTTTGAAAAGGGTTAGATGAATAAAGGTATTATTATTAACTAACCCGATGTACATACTTCACAGAGTTTTCAGAAAATGCTAAAACAGAAAGTTACTTCCCTGCTTGGTTTGTATCAGTATCTGTGTGTGCTTGAACTTTTCTTAATTCAGTGTGTTTACTGGGGACCTCCAGTGGGGGATGGAGGTACTTCATTCATGAACATACTAACTGTAATTCTTCATCCTACCATTGGGTGGTGCCAAAGTCAGATATTAAGTGGCTTTAAATAAATAACAATATGCCTTTTGTTCTGTTACCAATAAATACTTATCATTTACTGTGTATATGAAGTGAAATGACATGTTTGTGGATGGATGGCAGATAGATGTAGTCACTTCAGCCGCACCCTGCTGAAGGCTGATTCTTCTGGTGAGGTTTTACTGAGCAGATTCTAAGATGAGGATGCAGATGGAGGATGGGTAATGCAGTCACCTCAGTCTGTACCATGTTGATCCTTCTGGAGCGAAGAGCCTTCACACAGTTGTAGATGTCGACCACTCCTTCTCTCTCCGCCATGTCCAACATGATGTCGATGACTATGAAACAGCCTGTACGACCCGCTCCAGCACTGCAGACGGAAACACAGTGAGTCACGGTGAGAAATCAATCTTTATGTCTATAATGGATTATGAATATTCATGTATATATGTGTATATTATATATGTGGTAGACTACATAAAGTATATAATGATTTGCATGTATTTATACCTGCAGTGGACCACAATGGGCCCAGCAGAGGGTGGATTGGAGATTTTCACTCTGCGGATGAAGGAGAGTAGTCCCGTGGCGTGATATGGGACTCCGTGATCAGGCCAGCCTGTGAAGTGGAACTGCTTGACCTCCCGCACCTCGTTGAAACCACGCTAAGTGAAGACAAAAGGGAATTTCAGGTTACATTTCACTGTGCCTCTAGGGTTTATATTTCACTACGTCACTGAATATAAATCTAAATTATTAACCAATAATCAGTAATCAGAGAGAATCTGCAACTAGACAAGTTGATATTAACTTTTTTTAAATGTATTTTTTGTAAATGTTGAGGAAACACAATAAATGCAACACAACACAATGATGCTACCATAACGTCAGCTAAAAAACATCACTCACCCTCTCCAGTGTGAATGTGCGAACCACATATTCAGCCAAAGGTTCAACCTCCACAAAAGTCACCTTGAAGTCTCCGTACACCTCGGCATCATCGGGCCAATACTTATAGCACTTAACCTGTTAAATAAAAGACCAGTATCTGATGAATAAAACATGTTCGATATGGCATCTTACATGATAGAAAACAATGTAAAATAAGGCCCTAAAATTGGCTGACTTCACCAATAAAACAGAGGAGAACAACAGAGACAGGGCCACTTCATTTTTCTTTCCATTTTCTTTTCATCACTACAAGTTCAACATCAACACTGCCAAACACTAAAACACTTAAAGAATATATTTCTGGCAGTAATGTCAAAGCTAAATAACAATGCTGATGATTTCTGAATTGTAATAAAAAAAAACTGGTGATCCAGTTTTCAAATGGCTTCACTAAACTATGAAATGGAAATAAAAGAGCAACGTACCCTCCCGACCTCCACCAGATTGGTTACCATGACGATGCAGGCTGACTGTTCCTGCCACACCATCCTCCAGAAGTCATACACCGTCTCATGAACGGGACCTACACAAAACACACACTCAGTACTTTGCAGGGGGGCAAGTAACTAATTACAACTACCCAAACTGATGTAATTAAGTCATTTCTTTCGGTACGTGTGAGAATTTAAGGTTAAGGTCAAGGTTTCTTTATTAATACCAGCTGGTAAATTTGTTGTGCAGGCAAATTTTTCAGATTTTTCAAATCTGTAATTTTACTCATACTCTGCATTACACCATGTCATCTACTTCATTACTTTTAAAATAATAATTGAGTACAGAGTACAATTTGAATTAATATCTAAACCTTTGATCTGTATTTTTTAAGTCATTAAGGGCCGGATCTACTAAAGGTTTGCGTATATTAAAAGTAGCATTTGAGAAGAATACTTTGTACTTTTACTTAAATATTATCTTCATACCAGCAGTTTTTCTTGTAATTCAGTAATATTTCAGTAATGTAACTGTACTCTTTTCACCACTGGTACTTTGTATGAGCATGACAACATTTGTGAGGAAAACAGTGTGACAGTATCTTACCTTGAGTAGCAATGTAGTGACTCGGCCTCTGGTAGCCCTGAAAACACAACACACAACATAAACAACTCAATAAAATGCATAAAAACTGTTTGATCACTTTGTAAAATGGAGAAAAATCTCACAAGTCGTGGCGCTAATGGTGCAACAATAACATTGTGGAGCATTGCCAAGAAGTTTGACAACTTAATTGTTACTTTTGGGCTACGTGTTAACTTGCACTGAATACTATTTGTATTAAAGGATTAGAAAAAGTTGGTCATCTCATTACGGTGATGTGACGTGGGAGAACTTTTACTCTTTTATACTCGTACCTGAAATTTCTCAATATCAAAACTAAACTTCAAAATGATGCCGAACAGTAGGCCTTGCTTTCAGGTGCAAATAAACTACAACAACCACTGATTAGGATTTCCAAAATCAGGTACTACGCATAAGGAATTGTACAGCACATAGTTGGATGTAAGGTGGTGGACAGGCAAGACGGAGTGAAATCTTTCATGCAGCAGAGACCCCAGCAACTCAAAATGTGCAGAACGTGTGTAAATGGGTGAATAAAGGTGTAAAGGTTGAGGGGCATGAATGAAAGAATCCACAGTGATACTTACATCCCTGTACAGCCAAATCTACAGCCCAAGCCACAGGCAGAAAGAACGAGTGTAAGAAAGAAAGAAAGAAAGAAAGAAAGAAAGAAAGAAAGAAAGAAAGAAAGCACAACAATGTCAGTGAGTGTCAATCAGAGAAAAGAAAAGTTGCATTGACATAATGGGAGTGTGAACAGGACATGCAGAAAATAAAACATGATCTAAAACTTAGACTGAACAGAAAGGACAACTCCCGATGTCTCCAACTAACTGTAGAGACTAGCTACTCCCGGGAGTGTCCACTCTATTCATTCTAGGTCTAGTTTAATGTGAGTGGTAGCATGCATGTGACAGTTTTAATGGCAGCTAATGGTAATAGAGGAGGTAATGCTATAAGCAGTATAAGCATTGTAAAAAAAAAAGCACAATGTGTGAGACTAACATGCAGTTTATTGTTGTGAAGGTGACAGCAGAGTGGAGAGGCGGTGATGGAAAAACAGATGAATGGATGGATGGATGATAGATGTGTGTTTAGATGGAGCGAACGAGCGGACAAATAACAGAAATACAAGCGATGGAAGATGGCAAATGAACGGTGTATTCATAAAATGGATAAAGGGATGACTGGACCCCTAAAAAGAGGAATGGACTGAAGGGTAAAGGTAGTGACTTGTTCACTTTCTTCCCTAGAGTTAGATGTCTGTACAATAACACAAAGCTAGCACCAGCAGCTAGTTAGCTTAGCTTAGCATAAAGACTAAAAATAAGACAAAAGAGCTAGCCATCCTCTGTCCAAAGGTAACACATCTGCCCCAAAAGCACAAAAGGAAAGCCAATATTCCTCAAAATGTCAACATATTTAATTAAAATGGAGTCATAGTATTAAGATATAACATCTCTCTTTGTACAGCTCTTAGCATTAAGACTGAGAAAATCCTGCTAAATCCAAATGATGACAGAAGAACCTACTGGTGTATTTAAAGGAGACCTTTAATGCTTTTTTTTCAGTTTTTCCCTTTCCTTCAGTATTTTAAATATCTTCTTGCGCATGTAAAAGATCTTGAAAGTTAAAAAGGTCGAAGGGCTTAAAGAGACAGGAGCTAAAATTGGGCGGCAGGAGAAAACTGATTGATGACTGAAAATGAGCATCATCTGTCTCCTTTAATGTAACTCACATAGACTACTTTAAAACTGGCTGTATCAGGAAACTATGATATATTCAGAATGCATGCACACATGAAGACACGGATAGAAGGACAGCACTGGTGAAAAGACACATGTACTGTATGTATGATGTGTTTTTCGGGGTGGCTTGATGCTTAAAAATGACACGATGGATGACTGGTAGACGCAATAAAGGTATAGAGGCCTGACATACGAGCGAGGGAGTGTGGTTTCGTTGGTTTCGTTGGGAGCCAATAGTAGCATTCGATGCGTTTCCACTTACATCGATGTAGTTGGCGTTGATGTAGTCGGAGGAGGGGTCGTCTTCTATGGGCTGGAGGATAACCCTTGAGTGGTCATCTAGAAAAATACACAAGATAACAGTGTTGGAGGGAGCGACAGAGAGAGATAGAAACACAGAGAAAGAGAAAACAGACAGAGAATATTTATTTAAGGGCAGAAAATGAATTTATGTATTTTGTGTGATGGGATCAAACCACCCACCCATATAGTCTTGATAAGGTAGATTAAATGCCTTTTGGCTGTCAAGCTATAAATAAATAATACCTACATGTCTTTTCAAGGGTTTTTGTTGCTTTTTGTGATGAATATTTAAATTTAACAGACAAAAGACTAAATGTTCAAGCCAGGTATTCAGGGGATTTAAGAGAACATGTGTAAAGCATTTATCTCAACTGAAAAACAGGGAAAAATAGTTTAAGGCTCTATAGAGACTTCAACTTTCTGCTCTACTGTCATCAGTAGTTCTTGCTTTAACACTGTGTGCTCGCCATGTGATGATATAAAAAACTTCATGTCACGATTATCCTAGCCAAAATAATTGTGATTCACGATATAATCTTGATAATAATCAAAATATGCTTGAAACAGATTCCATAGCCCAATATCGGCCGATGGATGTTCTTCATCCTAAAATGGCATTAAAACACACTGTAATCACTTTACCTTCTTAAGAAACACATAGGACACACATCTTTTTTTAATGAACATGCTTTTTGGCGAAAAACAATGAAATAATCTCAAATAACAGAATCATAAATCAAAAGGTATCAGGCATAAATAAAGACTAATCTAATCTAAAAATCACCACCATCAATTTATCCTGTATGCTGTATTAGACATGAGGCAGGAGTACAGAACAGATCGTAGTCCTTTAAATGTAGGTTCTCTTGGAGGTTTTGTGCCCTGTGACCAGTTGATTAGTTAGTTTATTGACAAATACAAGCATATGGTCCAAGCTATAATCTACACACATAATATATGATATATAACATGCAACATTTAATTGTCAACAGATGAATAAAATAATTCAATGTTCCAACATTTTTAAGCAGGTATGCCACCAAGACTCTTTTCTGTGATGATTTGAGTTGATTTTACTGAGAACTCATCAGTGCTCAGTGAAGTGATTGTGCTTTTGCAGTTATTGCTAATCAAACTTTGAAGTGTCTCACAAAGTCTCACAAGAGCCAAATCAGTACACATCCCTAAAAGAAATACATATTAGTATGTATTTGTTCTGTCTTGTCTTCCTCCTGTAAATTCTGGTTTGGACATACACAAATGAAACGTGCTTGCTTACATGCTATGATGTTCCCATAGCGGTTCTTGGTGCGGTTCTGCTCCTTTTTGGCGACATCCCAGGAGGCCGACTGGCCCTCGAAGAAGCTCTGTATCACCAACAACAGACGAAACAATAAGAAGAAAATTACACTTCATGGATCCTAAGCGATCATATTCCAGCTGGATGAGTCGGAGCAGAAAAGAGTGGCTTCATTTCATGGTTACATGAGCGGCGATGTGGTATAGATACAAAAATGTGCGTCATAAAAAAGGATTGTAGCTCTTTAACAGTTAAGTCAATAAGGCAGAAAATACTTTCAAATTAAAAGGCAATTCAGCTCTTATAGTCATTTTATCATTTTAATGTAAAGCCCTAACATTGATTTTTATAATATGCTGTTGTTCTCTATATCAAAAACATCATTACAAACAACATCATCATGGCGGGTCCTTCCACTAGTGGTAATAAAAGTGCAGCTACTATTATTCTTACTTCATACTCCTCCTTGAAGCCGTAGCTGTCGGACGTTTTCATCAGGTTGATGTGCTGCAGGAGGTCGGCCACTCTGATGGCGGGGTGGAGCTGTCCCGTCTGATACGGAGACTCAGTTCCTTCACAGTGATACCGAGGAACATCCAGAAGTCTGCTGTTCTCTGCTGCAGAGCCACTGTGGTTCTCGTCTGCAAGAGGAGGAAATTACTCATCAGTTCAATCGTTAATTAACCACAATTTGCATTGCGATTACAGCGGCGTTTTATACTGTCTGGGGTAAAAAAAAAAGGAAGAAAAGTGATGGTTTAAGGAATTAATCATGTTAAAAGATTTCCAAAGCTTCGTTAGTTAAGGTGAGTTAGATAAAATCAAGCACATTCACTGATTACAGGCTTGAAAAGAATTTATTACTTTAACCTTTAGAAAACAACAAAAGTCAGTCATTGATATGTTCTTATTTACAAACCATTCTTGACAAACCTCCAGTTGACTTATCTTCTCTTTTTAACTTGACATTTCGAAAACATAATCTTTGTTCTCTGGATATTTTCTGATTTGTTGTTCCTGAAATCTTAACTGAATCGGGAAAGAGATCTTTTACTGTGGGTTATCTGCACCTACTGCATGGAACAATTTACACACAGATCTTAAAAATTCAACATATTGTATCACTGAACGATTTAAAAGTCCAGGTTGTTTGTGTTTGAATGTTTTATCTGATCATTTTAATGTCTCTCTAATTCATGTTGTTTTCCAGTTATTTTTACTGCTGAAACTCTGTGTGGCTGCAGGTCTTTGTTGCACAAGAGATCCTTGATCTCAGTGTCACTAACCTGGTTAAATATAGGCTATAAAAGAAAACACCCCATGAGTCACATTGTTCTCTCTGTCCACACTCACCTGTGATTGGAACTACGTATCAAAGCAGCAGAAAAAGAAAAGCAAAGAGGTTTAGTCAGACTGCAGGAGAAGAGGATTTGTTAGGAAGACTAAACATGATCTACAAAGACCTCAAAGGTTTATACACTGATGATGATACAGATAAATAGTAGATGATCTCACAAAACAATGGAGCACCAAGAAATTATAGTACACACCAAGTGAATTCTGTCACAAAAAACATCTGCAGCAACTTTCAACCATAAATAGCCTTAAGTCGGTGCCAACGGGAGCTCCTTTCTCCCACAGAAAACACTGCTCCTGAAAAACCCCGTCAGTAGTCCTGCTTTCAATTCCATGACTTCCTGACATCGCTACCTCACCATGTCAAACATTTGCACAATCTATGCCTATATTCACAGTAGCTGGAACAAACTGGTGAGACTCAGGCGTGTGTGAGCTGACCAGTCAGAGGAGACTGGATATTTAGGAGGGGGCCTTAAAGAGACAGGAGCTTAAACAGAGTGTTTCACACAGCACTGGACAGTGTGAGAAAACGGATGGGGTTTTGATCATAAAAGCATGTAAACCTACTCTGGCAGTAACCCAAAATAAAATTATCAACCTGAAAATGAGCAGAATATGTCTCCTGTGAGATTCTCAACACCTGGATCTGCAGTATATGATCCATCTGTTCGTCAATTTGAGAAATAAAACAATATATTTAAAACACAGATGAGCAATCATCTGCTATACAGTGCAGACAGGCTGTGATTATAGCTTCTATAATGTAATTAAAAAGCCTTTCATTTGCAGATAGTTATGGGGTCAAATTGCTGCAGATCTTCCAGGTGAACGTGTCTGTGCGGTGGGTGATAATGTGAGCTGGCAGGAGTAATGCACAGACTGACAGGTTGTATAATGGAGAAGCCCGGTGTTGCGGCACAACCGACTGATTTCATCCTCACCACTGTTTATTAACTGACACTGTTTATTTCATCCGGCCGATGCTTCTCTCTGCTCTGAGGACATGTTAGCTCATTACTGACTGTTAAAGGTTTGTTAAGCCCTCGTCAGGCCAATTAACAGCAAACTTGACCCGACAGTGCCTCTTAATTCGCTACTTCCTGCTACTTCTTCCCACTCTGTGATGTGATTGGCCAAGACAGATTGTAACTGCAGCCTTCACTCCATATTAGAGGCAATGGAACAGTTAATTAACACAGTTTGGTGGCGTTGTGGATTGTGGAGCCCTTAAGGGTATGTTGGAGCTCTACATCATGCGGCAGTGTCAAACTAAAGATAAACACAGTGCGGTTCCACACGGGAGCTGGAGTAACTTCCAACTTGGCAAAAAACTACAGCTTTTACAGTTCAGACTGGGGCATCAGCAACAAAACAAGGCTGGGGACCGACACAGATGGTAGACAGATCCAATGCACAGAAAACTTCCACTGGGCTACAGGCACTAAGCTGTTCATTGTCACTCGATGTCACAGATTTAATCGGCAGTCGTTTTTGCAGTGGCAATGTGACAAATTGTCTTCCTGCTTTTATGCATCAGTCGCTGTCGTTTTTGGGACAGGAAATGGCATGCCTTAAAACAACTCAAAACTGTGGAAATAATGAGGTCTCTAAGGGAGAATGATGGCAATTACTGTGAATATCAATAACTCCCAGCAGGGAACAGAAAACGTGGCTGGGATTGGGAGTGATTGAACCTGAGGAAAACACAGCACGACAGATGAAGGGCTTGGCTGTTGGAGTTTTTAGTACCGGCCGTGTTTTACACAAAGAGTTGGCACGAGAGAAATACAGAGAAGTACACATCTTTAGATTGCCTTTGAACCAAATCCAGACTTTCATATTTTATTTTTGTTGTATTTCTCTGTAAATATACTCATTTCAGTGCTTTTCACTGCTTGTTGAATTGATAGGTCCCTATCTGTGATAATGCTAGAGACTTTTATTAAACATCTAGCACAAAATACAGAAAAGAGGCAACCCTTGGTACCAAAACCTTCCATCAACCCACTGAAGTCAAAGTCCATCACACTGCAGGATACAATGGGAACGTCTAACACAAAATGGGGACCTTTTTAATGACACACAGGGATATTAAAGACAGGGCTGCAAACACAGGGGCTCGGGGATGACGATGGGTGATCAATAAAGGGAGCTGGTGGTAACCGTGCCATAATTCTCACCTAGCACAGCAGTAGGAACCAGAGGATCGTTGGGCACTGCAGGGAGGAAACGGTGAGGAAATTCTCTAAATTTCATTGTTAATCAAACAAAAATGACGAGCTGACAGTGATTGGTGAGCATTCGGTCAATACTGAATATCTGACACAGAATCAATACTCATTTTCTTCTGTAGCAATACACCAGTCCCAGCTGCACTTTGTCCCTCTTCCTGAGTTGTCATCCACACATTATACGAATGTTTCTAATAGTATGACATTTAATGTTTACTACAGTCTTTCTGCTGTTCTCTGCTACTAGCCATGAAAAGCTATATATCACTGTCATGTCATGGCCTTTCATATATCTATCTTTTAATAAAAATCTAAAATTTCCTTCCCTCAGTGTTGAAAAATAGTAAATAGTATCAGATATCCATATTTTCCAAGGTACTGTCTCCAGTCATGACTTGAACACGAGTGAAAAAAGTTACATCTTAAGCTTCATCGATCTTTGCTCAATGTGGAGACAGAAATCATTTATATCGATCAACAGTTCTTTAGTTCGCATATCAAACGTAAACCAGGGCCCTCTCTACACTATTTTCTTTGTTTCTGGTTTCCAAACTGTAAAACTGTTCAGGCTGAATCACTACTCATGGTGTTCATTTCTGCAGCTAGGCAAAAACATCAATTAGCAACTATTTTGATCACTGATTCTGTCATTATCCAGGCAAAATTACAAACAAATAACGTAGTTCCTGCTTCTAGTATGTGAGAGTTGCTGCATTTCTCTCTTTTATATCATTGTAAACCAAACATCTTTGGCTTTTACATTGTTAATATAACCCAAAAAATAGATTTGGACTCTACTTGCAGCCCGAGTTGTTACCTGGCTGTTAGTAAGAATAACCTTGGAAAGTAGAATAGTAAAAATACTGAAGAGAAGAAAGATGAAAATACGTAGAGATGTTTAGATGAGTTTTGTGCTTTGACGGTTGATACTACTGTTTCTGGTTAAAAATTACAATAATAACAGTCATAATAGTCTTGTTTCTGAACCTACATCTGTTGTTGTAGTTGTGAGAGTCCATGAACGTCACAGCCATGGGATCTTCTCCATGCAGAGTGCTCTGGTCTGCATAGCTGCGATCCATGGCATTGACCATATGAGTCATTTCCTGCCGAGTCGTTCCGATGGCGTCTTTACGTTTTTTAGCCAGTTTCCTGTCGGAGGCAGAGACAGACGCAGTCAGCCATCTTACAAACAAAAACACAAACATCAGCGAACCTGCAGACCATCGCCTTGTGAGCACCGCTGTCAATTTTTCATAGTAGGTCTTTTTCTGGCAATAATAGCACGGCTGGGGGCTGCAGGCTGCTGATTCAAGATGCAAGGAAGAGCAGAGGCTAGAGAGAAAGGAATGAGGAGAGAACAGGCAAGGGAGGTAGAGGAAAGACTTGTTCGTAAATGGCAGCATATAACAGGCTCAGCTACAGGAGCGGAGGGTAAATAGCATCTAATACACACCAGGGAAAATGACCTATGACCTACAAGAAGCAAAGGGAAACCTGTTATCAACCTCAGCACCAGAGATGAGCAGTCAGATGAAAGCGTTTGAAACTATTTCTACTTATAGTCCTCATTGATTTTGTGAGTTCATCAGATTTATTATCACCAGAAAGTAGACTTTAAATAAAACAACAAAAACAAAAGACCACATTAAACATTTGGTTTTCATCCGACAGCAAAGGAAAAATCCCATTAAGACAACAGTAAGGGAAAACATGTCATTTAAAGGACCACAGTTATCATCATAGAGTATGATCAGTCTGACTTGAGGTCATTTCATAAAGTCAGTCCAGATTATGAGAGAGCTGTACTGTTTTTCCATTGTAGACATACTCGATTTTTACATTTAAATGTTGTATTTTTCTTCACAGGCTGTTCTCTTAATGTGGAAATAATTAATTTAAAGAAATCTTTCTTTATTATTCAACCTGGTGCCCAGTGAAGAAAAAATAACATTTAAATTCTAAACATCCAGGTATCTTTTTCAAGTCTAGCTCTCTCTGTGTCTGTTAAATCCCAGGAGAAAGAAGTGTAGAGGGCTTAAGACTTCGAGCATGACAGAGCATGCGGGAACATTTTTGCACCAAGAGCCATAAATGTGCATCAGTTAGGACAACATCTGTACAGGTCAACAAACATTTAGCATATTTTTATTTTAAATGAGTTGGTTCCTCACTTTGTAAAGCAGTTTAAAATCCAACATAAAAGGTTTGATGAAGATATTTTGATTGTTGCTTAACTGATACAACATACGGCTCTGACTTCTTCCCAGTAAACAGACAGAAAGCATGCTGTGTTTTATCTATTTTACCTCTTGACCCCAAAAAACTCCACCTCTAAGACCACATACAAACATAATACACACACTTACACACTCAGTAGGAATACTGATTTAACCTCTGACCGTGTTGAGCTGTTTGTGTGAGTGTATTATTGAAAACATGGACAGGAGGGAAGGTCAAACATATATATTATAAACCACCATGTATTGTGTACTTGTACTGTATATGTTGTACACTGAAGAGAGAAGGAGAAAGAGAAAAGAGGTGGGTAGCTGTGACCAGAACTGGAGTGAATCTATATTTTATTTAAGATCTGAGTTGTAAACCTAAATTGTGAATTGATTTTTAGTGAAATATGTGTTCATAAAATGTCCTGTAATATCTACGGAACACGCCTGATCGTTAAAATGGTAATTGTATATCAAGACATCCTACAAAAACATGTCAATGTCCTTTCCTGCAAAAAGGTAATCTTTGGAAGAGTGGTTTAAAATGTGGTATAAAAAAGATTAGATTGCCTGTAGGAGGACAAAAAGAGTAATTGTAGAGGTTTTTTTCTGATAAATGTACTTGAATCGATGTTAAATCACCTTGGCATTTCACCTGAACTTCCTGACAAACAGAGAATGGTGGTGACCTAGTGGGTGAAGCTAAAGTCAGAATAAATCTTTGAACAATCCAGTCTTGAAGAAAAAGTACAAATACTTTGTTACTGTACTTAAGTAGATGTTTCAGGTATGTGTAATTAAATTGAGTACTTTGACTACATTTTAACATTTTAACACAGGCTCGTTACTTTAGTTTTAATGCATTTGAGGGGAATTATTGATTATTTACGAGGCTTCACCAATCCAAAATGTCAGTATTTAACATCCTGGGAATGAGACTCAACAATCAACTATCTTTCTGGTGCATTTATGAACAGCTCGGACACATCCTACTAATACTACCTTTAAGTTTAGTAGTCTTTGAATTATTTTAATATGACATGAGTTTCAGTTGGCTCTGTACAGAAATGGCCAGTAGAAATCAGTCTTTTTTTACACATGTACCTGTACCTAAATGATGCACTAAATAATCCCCACCTCTTTTCATAGGAGGCAATTAGGGATCCATTTTGGTCACAGCCAGTGAGAGACAGAGTAGAGACAGGAGGACCCACAACATGAGAAAAACCACAAAGTACTACCAAAGATCAGAGCCACGTGCTCCAAACAGGAACTGTTTCAGGACGGGAACCAGGAAAGAGACACTGAGCATGTGCAGCAGAGTTACCATGATACCTGTGACTTGATGGGCGGATGGATGATCACATGACTACATGCACACAAAGAGCTACAAGTCACAAGTGCAGCATTCTTTTTTCAAATAACACGCTTAGGCCTGTGTCGTCCCACTTTGGCCTGCTTTGGTTCTGGTTTATGGCCAACTTTGGCCTTTGAAAGCCTGCTTCAGAGCAACTTTGGAGCATGTAGAGGACACCAGGGCTGAGGTCAATTCACTGTCAGTTCAGTCGCTTTAGAGAAGTGGACGCTTTGTTATTATTTATTTCTTGTTATTTTTAGACAGAAAACCATCAACATTCTCTCGCTATTACGGTTTTTCAGTATCCAAGCGCTTAGAAATGTTCATATAAATGGTTGAAAATAAGGAATTCACTGAAGTCCTGACCTGACTGACATGAAAGTGAATTGACCCCCACCCTGGCAAGGCGTCAATGAGGATGGCTTTGGCTGGTTGGTTCAGAGCTGAAAATGTGTTCTGTCTTGAAAAAAGTATACTGCATCTTTAAAAATAACAACAACTAGCCACTAAGAATTCGCCCATTAAGATAACAGCAGCTGGGTGAGCTGATTGTTGATTGGTTTGTTTACTTACAGGTAATAAGAGTATGAATAGTAGGTCCTCCTGGGGTTGTGAGCCAATCAGAAAGCAAAGAATGAGACACAAGGGTCATGAATATGCAAATTAGGACAATACTGTCCTGTCCCAACCAGCAACAACAGAAACAGAAGAAAACACCTTTTGATTGCTACAACTTGAGGGTCATGCAAGGGGTTATTATACTAGCTACGGGCCCTATTTCTTTAAAAATAAAGACTCGAGCTATATTCTAAAGAAGCAAGCTAAGAGGCTTATAAAACCAGTGCTAAAATAACAACAAACTATCAACATGCAGTCTGTCACTTCTCTACTTCTGGATGTGTCTTTAAAAGATTCATGCAATATCTAAAAAGCTGCATTTACTGTTTTTGGACGGCCCTGATTATAAATTTCCAGCCCTAATCACCCTTACTTACTCCCTAACATTGTCTTAACTGACAAAAAAGCTATCTGATCTGTAACACCACGCAGCTCGCTTTCCTGTAAAGCAAGCATGATGTCATTGCGATGTCATCATGTCCCACCATTTTAAAGATGCAGTATTGTTCAAAGTTGTAAAGGTTCAATGACAATGAAGATTGATCTCCCCAAAAACCTTTGTGGAAAGCTACCAAACGCTGCTGATGGCATTAAAAGTCACTTATGAGAATCAGCTGTCACAGTTTTGTTACAAATATATCTAAAAATGTCAGAGTGAACATTTAGTTTCACAGCTCAACACAAATGATGTCATAGCTCCAAACAAACAACAATTTGACTGAAACCAATACTTTGTAAATAATCAGTTACTACTGTGTAGATTATCTATAAACAGTATAAAGTTGCAGCCGTTGTTTATAAACCATTACAATTGCTTAATAAATGGTTTATATAGCATTTAATTGTTTGTTAAGAGTAGAATAACTATTAACTAAAGTTTATAAACACCATTTACTAATTATGGTTATCATAAAGTGTTGGCATTTTGATATCTAATGCAGAGAAATGCAACCAAAAACGATTTTCCCTAGAACACTGACTTTATGCATCTCAATCAAATATGAAATCTCTATTCAATTTAATTACACAAGTATTTCATTTAACGCAAAATAATCTTGTCATGTTGAGTCGATGTGAATAAACTGAATAACTTATTCTGCTTCAATTAATTTAATGCAATTTTTCAAGCATTAAACACAAAAGTTATGCATATGATACTTGAAAAATTGCATTAGTGTATACCTGGACACATATTTAAACATAATACTATAAAATATTCAATAAAATTATATTGTTTCCAACAATTATTGTAACAGTTGTTCATGCTGGTAATTTCTACTTTAATATAACATAAATATAATATTAAGACATGATGTTTTACTTTAACAGCTTTGTGATCTGCTGCTGAGTTTGAATTGCAGCTGAAGCTTGAGCTTGTTACAGTTTAACACTGAGTTCATCCTCCTGGCTCCGTGTGCACAGTCACAAACAACAGCTGCCTCCTAATAAAACATCATCTTACAACTAATTTTCTTTAATCAAAAAGTCTTAAATTCTCAAGGGGCTGATGATGATGTTCAGTAAAACATGTTACAGTTATCAGGCCACTGAGAGCAAACCAAAGATCAAACACTGTCAAGCTTTTGTCTGATAGTGAGCATATTTCAAACATTGATGGGTTACAGTTTCTACAATAAAGAGAATATTTCTACCCTCAATTTTCAGCTCAGGTCGTTTGGTTATCATTTACAATTACACTTTGACACTAAAGCATGAATGTTGAATCACATGAATTCATTCAGAGAATTAGAACAAAAATATGGAGGTTAGAGGCGGCAAGAGCAGCGTCTTCCAATGATGAGAGTTTATTACTGACGGTAATCTAATTGTTTTTGATTTGCTGAGTGAGATCATGATTGGTTGTAATTGAGGGACTGCCTGCTTGCTCTCTAAAGCCTCCGGCAAGATGCAACACTTTAATGTTCAGAGGAGTTCATGTACACTATCTCCTGAAAGAGACATTTTCTTCAGTTGATGATAATTAATCCTAAATTTCTTGTCATTTCTTCAAGATACACGGGGGTCAATGACCAAACCGAGCTGGAGTTTTGTTGAGGTGTGATATGAGGCTCTGAATATGCTAATTAAATGTCTAATTATTCCATATTTAATGAGGCACTTAGATTCTCTGAACACCAGATTTTAATTGAAAGGTCACAGGAGGAACGACATGTTTAGTAATAGTTAATTATTACACACATACACTCGTGTACATCATGACTTATAAATGTGCGTGCACACATTTGCACACACACACACACACACACACACCCTGAAAAGTACAAAGGCATAATTTATCCATGTAACCTCACAGTTACTCAGATGAAACCTGATGAATAGAAATTTGAGTTGGGGGGTTACATTTAAATCATGAAGATGGCTCTCCTTCAGCTTAATAAATGTCTGATGTGATCATATTACACCATGTAATTAAACTTTTTAGTTGATTGCTTTTGTTTTACTGTCATTCAAATAAATTTTTTATCTGTAACTATTTATTTTTGCTTTTTAATGAATTTTTTCAGATTATCTTAATGCCTAAAGCATTTCTAAGTCTCAAAAAAGCACTTTGAATTATATTGTTAGAATGGTGCTTCACAAATAAACTTGTTGCCTTGCCTTCTGTGAAATGCCTTGAGGTGAGTCCTAGTTTACAAAATAAAGCTATTCTGTGTATAACCTTTGTATTTCAGTGTCTGAGGATGTTCGTGTCCTACTATCTAGCACTGAAATGCTACAGCAAGCTAACAACTGGAGTGGTTTTTGAGTTTTGTCCAGTTTTCTTATTGTCCTGGTTTCTAACTGTGTGTCTATTTCTACGTAGTACACTGAGAGCAACGTAAACTGGAGTCAAATTCCTTCCTAAAGTCTGATTCTGATTCTTAAAAACTGCATCTGCATCCTCATGTTGCAGCTGTGTTGAGCCTCCACATGGTGGAGCCCTGCACCAAACTAACACATCACAGGCCAAAACAGCTCAAGTGACGCCAAGACCAACTGCGACTCCTTTGCAGTGCTCTCCTAAAAGTGAAGGATGAGCTATACAGTATATATATAAAGTGACACAATGGTTAACATTTTCTTTCATTTCTTCTAAAAAAGCCTTAATCGCACCTGCAATGCAAACTCCTTTTAAGAGTGTATTCTAGTACACAAAGTTACACTAACCAAGAAACTGATGCTCTTGAAATCATTAAAGTTTGAACCCAAACGAAAAAAGTATCAAAGTCTTTGACCACACCTCTAACATAACTTCAGCCAACCACCCTTCACTCTCCATTTTCCTACAGTTTGCAGTCATCTTTGCCAAAATCTTTTGTTTTGTACATAATCTGTCACCTTTGTGCCCCTTTATCTCTTCGATACCGCATTCTAGGTTTAGATATTATGTTAATAATTATATAATTATACCCAAACTGCTGAACACACAAAGGCACAAAGGTAGCACACACAAATCTTCAGGAAAAGGTAAATAATCTCGATTTCACCAATTTATTCTGGCCATGTCAACCAACATGCTAACAACATTCAGGCAAAGTGGCCTGATAAATTGGTCAAACTGCAATTAGTGTACTTTTTCTTGAAGATTGGTGTGTGTGCTAACTTTGGACCTCTGTGTATTCAGCAGTTGGGATGTATACGTTTGGTTTAGCGAAACAAAATCAATCACTGTAAAGGCATATCTCACAATATATCCCCTTTTCTAGGATATCTTTCACTGTGTTTCTCTTTCTCACTCTCAGTTGAGTCTGCTGCTCTGAGTGCTTGTTTTGTCTGGTTTGATTCAACAGCTGCACTGTACAAGACAAAAGCAAAACACAGCCTCAGATCTTTCTTGGACTAAATCACACAACTGTGAGGCAGGACTTTCTAATTTTAGAAATTCCACATTTTTGCATGGAAAAACAAGCCTTCAGCTATTCATGAAAACAGAACAAACTCCTGTAAATTATCAAGCTGGTTCTTAAGGGAGATCAACGTTTTATGGTGAATGGATGGAAGATGGTGTTACTACAGCAAATACTGGACCGACACACAACAAGAGAATGAGTTTAGGTGCACATTTGTGTCTGTGTGTAGTACTGTTGTTCATATTTGCAATCTTTATGAAACTCTTCCATTGAAGCTGTTTCGGTGGCAGTGGTTAGTGGCTGTCACTCACCTCTTCTTGACCAATAGGATGGCTACCAGCACCAGCAGTATGAAGACGAGAACACCAGCACTGATCCCAGCGATCTTCACCACCCGATCTGTCTGTTTAGCGGGATCAGGGATGACTTCTGGCTCCTCTGTAGCACCTACAGCATAATGACAGTGACACTCGATATCAGTTCAACTTGCTGTAATACTTATTGAGTCTTTTATAGTATTAGGAATGGAAAAAATAGGGGGAAAGGCTGCTACATGGCATTAAAGAGAAACCTCAGCAGCACAATTTGAAAATTTGAGGGAAAACATCTAGAAATGCTGCACAAGTGGGCGAAAAGATGTTTTATTTCACACTTTGTCGCTCATAGTTTCGTGTTTCATGAGTGAGCTTACAGAGTTAATGTTTGCTGGCCAGCAGAAGTGAAAAAAAGAACTTCTTGCACACTGTAACCTTTGAGATATCACCCACTAAAGTACTAAAAGCTTTTTTGAGGTTCAGATTGCTTCTTGTACTGTTATTATTGTGGCCACTGTTATTGGAAAGCAACCAAGTTTTTAAAAGCTGCCAGCCATCTGGGGAATACAACATGTACAAACTGTCCAGTTTCTAGTAGATTTCTTTTAATTGACAAGCACAACACGGCTACTATAAGACACGTCAGAAAGTTTCAACAGCGATTGATTTTTAGTATCTTATGCTGCATTCACATGCTCCTTGAATGGTCCCATTTCCATTTCCAGAGTTGGGAAGTCGTTCTTCCGACTTTAGTGTGTTCAAGTGCGTCACGTCAGAATGGGGGAGCGTGTGAAGTCAACTCGACGACAACTGTTGTACTGAAATGTTCTTACAACTTGAGAGGGCATTCACATGAATTTTTCCAGTCTGATAAAATGCTTTTCCACTGGGGGTCTCTCAATCAAAACAAATCATGAGATGTCAATCATCATTGCTGATAAAAATCTATCTACGTGACTTAGGGAGATCAAACATTTTGCAGTGGGCTTCAAAAGTGTTATCGTCTAGGTTTTTCCTTCAACTGAGAGCATTTTCTTTTTTTGTCAAAGAGCTGCATGATATCAGACAAAGAAAAGGTTAAAAAGTAATGTGCCTAACCAACCAGACCTTCTTGGGCGGCGACCCATCAGTCAGCTAAGCTCACCAGGAACTCTGAATCTTCAGCAGCTCCCTTGCACTGAGTTTAAGCCTATTTTACAGATAATACACACTTGGCACTATTTCGAACTATTCACACAACCGTGCGTCACCTAAGGTTGGCAAAGTATGCCACCCAACAGCCTCAGGAATTGTGTTTGCCTTCTCTCCAAACGTCTTTACAAAATGCCCTCACATCAGGAAAGTGGTGTCTGTGATAAGGAAACAAATCCTGATGAGCCATTTAAATACAAATGTTTAAACACTCCTGTGCTAAAGTTCAGGTAAATATCAAGACTCTAAGTATTCCCTGTAAAGTAAAAGTCAAGACAACTGCCAACACGAATGCCATGGTAACTGTCATTCATGATATAAATATAGCCAGAAGTTTTGTTTGAGGAGCTTAGTCGGCTCACAGATTGAGATATTGAGATTAACAGTAAATTCTTGATTAATATTGATGGCAATCAGAATGATGAACTAAAGAGGCTGCTTCTACACACACCACAGTCGCTTCTACTTAACAGCTTGTATCTGAACTGTGTGTGTGTGTGTGTGTGTTTTGTACAGATATCGGGGCATGAAGCAGGAAAAACTTTAGAGACACCACAAAAAAGAAACAAGACAGAAACTACAGACTAGAAGAGTCTACAGTTATGCTAGCTAAGAGTAAATATTGCTGTGTTTATTGCTGTGTTGCAGGTCTGGGACATTGCACTCAGGTACTGCAGAGCTTTGAGCTGGATGCTAATGTCAGAATGCTAACATGCTGACCACGACAAGAGGATAACATTGCTGCATGTTAAGTTTGCCGTGTTAAGGATATTAGCTTGTTAACATTTGCTAATTAGCACAAAACATGTAGAAAAAGTACAGCTGAAGCTAAATGTAATTTTATTTTGCAGGTATTTGTACATAAAATATTGTACAAATTGAATTTCTGACCTGTTGGTGGTGCTAGATCACAAGTAAGGGGACCATCAAAGTTATTATTTCATCCTGAAGTGAGCATTAATGTCTACAAATTACAAATTCTATGCCAATCAGTATCGAAACCCCTGTTGGTGAGCAGGAGAGTTAAATCAAACAGTCTTGTGGTGACTGACTTTTGGATACAGCGACACTGGCTTTCAAACAGGGCTGTGTTACTGTATTTTAACACTGGTACTTGTAGAGGCTAATATTTTCTGAGGTGGTACACACTGGGAAAAGTTTGAGAAACACTGCACTCGATGAAAAGCCAGGGGATCACCAAAGGCTTTAAAATTCACCCTCTGTGAAACACGAACAACTGTTAAAACCTTCATGGTAATACATCCAGCACTTGTGATGGTATAAAATGGAGCAGCTGACATTGGCACGGCAGTAACAGAGCATCAGTGGGAGCTGAAAATGTTTATCCCTGCAATTTACTATCTTGTGGAGCTGGGTCAATTGTAGTAAAAACACTACAGATTTCAGCTTCTGATTCACTTTGCTGAATCACCTGCTGGTAAATGTAATGAACCAGTGAACTCTCTGCACACTCACTACTCCTACTCCAGCTCCCAGCTGCAACCACACCAGAGAAAACAGAAAAGATGAAAAGACATTGACTATATATACACAAATAAAATGAAATGCTCAATTGACCGTGTCTCTTTGTATTTCAGGTTATCCTCGGCTTCATGCTCTCTTTGGGAAATGCTTTTGAAATGCAATTTGACTGTAGCCGTCCAATGTTTCTGCACCACTGTCACCCTATATTACTTGTACTCAGACTCATTTCTGCTCCTGATGACTTCAGAGAATTGAATGAACTCCCTGATTTCGTCTGTTTGGAATATAATTCACAAATGATGTTTCAGGCAGGGTGCACGCTGTAGTGGTGGCTCGACCCTGTTGATCATGGGCGGAAAGTCAACAGAAAGAGAGCGAGCATCTGTTTTCATGCTCCTAAGCTTAGTGATCTGATCCCATAATGCCAGAATAGTTCGGACTGCACCGTAAGAACATTACGATGCATTATGATAATCCAAATAATCCAACACAAAGACATATGCGCAAAACTCAACATAATGCAATACATCTATCAAACAATAATCCACTTCTAATGCTAAATATCAACAAGATAAACGTAATCTCCCTCTCTCTCTCTTTATCTCCCTCAATATTTTCTGACCTTAACATTTTATTTTGTCATAAAATGTTCCTGCTGCTGAGATCTTTAAAATACCCCCGCCCAGCCTCATGTCGTTATGTAACAATATTCCACTAAAACACAGGACTCAGATGGATAGATGAAGCATGAGCAGTGATGTGTTCGCTAGCAGTGCTGCTTTGAAAGGAAAACATTTGTGATATTCTGTATTTTTCTTATTTTCAGATCAATTCTGTCCGACTTCCTTTCTTTTCTGCGGCATTTATTCCCTAAACCATGAGACAAATAGCAAATCTTCAAAAACACAAATTACAAATATATAGTTACACTTTTATAAAAGGCAAAATAATCCTATAAAACACCTGGGTAGTGTAATCATTTAGCAAACATCAGTCAAACAGGACTAAAAAGCGGACTACGCGGACTTTCTGACTTGTAATTCCAACTTGGATGGCCGTTCCATCGCACTTTTCCGTGTCGGAGGTAGTTTTTTTCCGAGATACAAGAACAATGGAACGCACCATTCATTTCTGAACAATTGGCGAGTGTAAATAAAAGGACTTTTCATATTCATCGCGTTTCAGGGAGACTTTTTCATTGTGTTCAATGCGCACGTTCATATCTGGTTTATTAAAAAAAAGTTTGTTTACGTTAAAAACTGACCTTGAGCTGTTGTTACTGATGCTGTTAAAACAATTCTAGGTCAAATCCGTCTTAATTATTTAGCAACCACCAATGTATTTTGAATTTAAATCTACTTATTGTTTCTTTAATGACTGTCAGACCAAGAATCGATGAGCAAAGGGCATCAAAGCAACACCGTCAAACAACATCTTAACAGGGTTCTGAGTCTGACCTCATAATGTCGGCAGTAGCTCTTAATGTCTGTAAAAATTATCCAGGTCAGTAAGTACACTCATACTCACACTCACAACTTACCCACACAGTCAGCCACAAACACACAAAACACCCTGAGGCAGCAGTGACAATACACAATACCCCAGATGACCTAATAGGACCACCATCACTTAATCCTCCCTTCCGGATTCACGGTCGAGCGCACACGCACATGCAGAGGGACGGAGAGAGAGAGAGGGGAAGGGACGGTCATCTGACCTCGCCGTCCATTAGTGTGTCTTCCTGCTTTATTAAAAAAAAGAACCAGGCTAAAATAAGTCTTTCAGGTTCAGTCAGACCTCCTCAGGCTACAGAGACGGAGCGTCATCTCTTTTTAACCACCTGTTCTAGTTACTACAAGCACCAGAAGTTTTTGAAATGTGATGACACTGGAAACACAGCAACTTCCCACATTTTCTCTCATTTTAGAGGGGAAACATGACACCGCTTAGGCACTCGAGGGACTGAACCACACCTTAGATCTATCCCACGGGATCAATTTCCTATGAGCCCACTGGCTTACATGTCTTGGTCACATTAAACTCTTATCTAAGGGAAAAATGGGAAAACTCTCGTCAACAGGAGGGCTTTGTTTTATGAGGAAGCAGACTAATATATCTCGATTTGAAAGACTATGACACATATTGCAGTATTGACAGGGTTGGTACAACTCTTTAGGAGCAGTTCAAGCACATTTCAGGCAAACCAAATGTTTCTGAAGCCCTTTATCGTCACATCTATTATGCTTCTATGAATACACTAACTTGTACCTTGTTTGTTTGATCCTGATTATTTAATGCTGACTAATTTAATCTCCAGGAGACAAACAAATATGACGAAGGGATAGTTCCCTTTTAAATACTGAAAGGATTTTGGTTTACATGAGTGACTGTGTGACTGTAACACCAGATTACATTGAACATCGAGCATTTTTTAAATATATTTCTTTAACCTTTAAAACATAACTGATGATATGAAGCATTTTCCAAGACTTTGTACCAACTGTGTATTTATTGCCTGAGCTAGTTTACTATGGCTGTCCCTAAATAGGTTGTAAAAGTTCACAACTAAACCAGCCTTAATGATTAATTATACAATCATCGTGGCTGACTGTGCTAAAAATTATGTCACTATTACCGTCTAGTTTTATGATCCTGTGGCACCAAAAGGTCAAAACAAGGACCATCAGTTGAGTTCAGAAAGTGACTATAAGTTTGTTTTATGTTTTTTTTTAACACTCACACTGCAGTAGGATGCAGAAGTGCTATGATGCTGTGTTATCCCACACATTTTTCTGAATTAGTTGTTTTAACTCACAAATTATTATTTTTTTTTTTGTTTTTTTATTGTCTTGCTTTATTTTGATTCCTCTTATCTATCACTCAATCATTTTTTACCTCTGCTTTTGACTATTGAACTTCTATAACAACTGGATTTCCCAGTGTGGGATCAATAAAGTCCTATCTTCTTATCTTATCTTAACTTGAATTGACAATATGTGTCAAGACAACAGTAAAACTGTCCATGTCCGAGGTATTATATTAAAATGAAATGCCTACATTTAGATAAATGCAATTGACTTGTCAAAAAGCTACAAACACCTTCTGTTGGTTCATTAATAACGGCTGGCTGTTCATGACTGTAGAGCTCAGAGGATTAGTTGATTAACTGAGTAGTTGACAGGGAGAAAATGAATCAGCAACTATTTTGATAATCAAACCTTTTCCAAGCGAAAATACCAGAAAATCATTGGTACCAGCTCCTAAAATGTGACAATTTTCTGTGTTTCACTGTTTTATATGTTTGTAAAGTGAAAATATTCTGGTTCTGGTCTGTTGGTTGGAGAGAACGAGCAATATAGGTCACCTGAAGCTCTGAGAAACTGGACTGGCCATTTTTCACAATTTTTTAAAATGTTTAACAGACAAATGATTAATCACTTAACTGACTGTTGTTTGTCCACACAACATAAGCATTATTAACATTATTATCTACCTTCTAGTACCTTCTGCTTTTGCTTTATCAGCAAACATAAAATTGCGGAACAAAATGTTATAAAAGTAAAAAATTAAGTATGTTTCATGGTGACAGCTGTTAGTTAACTTTTGTCTTGCCTCAAATGCCCTCTCTGTTCTTGAAAGCTCAACCCCACCAGCCACCAGGATTGTCAATTTCATAGAAAACATGGTAATGTATTTCTCTGTTTATCCTTGTTCTTACTGCACACAGCTAAACTCTGATCCATCAGCCGCATTTTTTCTACAAATCTTTCCTCAAAACACTGTGTGTGTACTTGTGTGTGTGTGTGGTTGCCCGGGGATTAACTCCACATCATTTAAAACCAGTCTGATAATCTATCAACATATGGCTACGAGGAAAAACATGACATTTAGACTGTGTGGGGATAAATTCACACACAAACACATAACATGAATGTTTTCTTTCTGATAAACATTACATTGCCTCCATTAACACTACAGAAACATATGATTCATTGAATTGAATTTACCCTCACAGCAGAGTAAGGGGATGATCAGGTTATATTGCACCAAATAATCTGTCATATCAACCAAAACAAACTTGATGAGCAGGAAAAACATGTCAGATTATCATTAATCATAAAGGGATGGTAGGCAACTAAACAACAGAATATAAATACATTAAAATAGTTACTCTGATAATATTATTGACATCTATCTGATGTCTTTTTTGAAATAAAGTGGTATCAACAGTGAGAGCATACTTGTCAACCTTCTCGACTTTCATTGCTCTTTTCCCATTCTTCCCACCTCCACCTTCTCTTTCTTATTTCTGACAAATTTTCACATCTTTTTCCCCTTTTAGCGATCACAACCTGTTTCCGGCACTGTACAGCATGTAGTCTACTGTCCTGGGGTGCCTCGTACTCCTCAGTAATCGAAAGGCAGACAGAAAAATGAAGAGGAAAAAGACATACTGGGGAATATTTTAGACATCCTGGAAAGGAAAATTCCCATTTATCACAAAAGGTTTTAAAAAAAGGGGCGTGTATTTTCAAAAATATGCCCCATCAGTTATTCTGCTGAATACAGGGGTTGCACCAATCTCATGGGCAGTGACATGCAAAAACCTTTCTAGGGCGCATCAGCAAAATAATTTTAAAAACCCAATGAAAATTTGATTTTCACGCAAGTTCAACTTTATATTGTCATTCTTTAACAGGGGAAAGAAACGCTGAAGTGCTAGAGCTATAAAACATCAAACTAGGACAGAAAAAATCTGTTTAATTTGTCCAAGCTTTTGGTCTGAGAACTTCTTCAAGGCTTCAACAGGCAGCAAGAGGTTGTTGTAGTACAACAGGTTAAAAGAGCATCACTTGATTAGCCTTAATAGGAAACACTTGTGTCAATCAGTTGAACTTGTGTGGCTAAACATCAAGGGAATTGTAGTACTAAGTATAGTGGACTACAAATTAATGACACTGTGTCTACAGAGACAGTGAAAACACACAAACATTGAATATAAAGAGTTCACAATATACACAACAAGAATATGCAACAAGAGAGATAAATGCTAAAGGCTAAAGTTTGAGTGTGCTGATGCTTTTTCTGTCCCGGTTTGATATTATCACTCTTTAAAAGTCTCCGAAACTCAAGATATCCTGGGGGAGGACCCTAAGAAACTCTGCTTTTGTTTTTAAAATCCTCCCTATTTTTGAGGTCTCAAGGTTATGTTTGAGTGACAGTGTGTTCTAACCTTTAGTTGCCAGCCGCAAACACTGCGTCTTCGTTTCCTAAAGGAAAAAAAAAGACACAATAAGAGCGATACATGAGTCCCAAGTTCACCCACAACAAACTATAGCATTAACCAACTTGACTTAAATATTGTACATACAAAACAAGTGGTGCATTTTCAGTAGCTCGCAGATATTCTGTAGTTTAAAGTATTATGTAGTATGTGTTTTAGTCTCAGATGTCATAACTGGTTGCAGATAGAAGCTGTAATGTAGTTTAAGTGTAATAAGTGGGTCTCTTTAAATGTGTACATACAGTGTAACTATTTACTCAAAGCAGCTAACAGGTGAGAGCTGGTGTGTATTTACATGAATAATATTTGCTTACCCTCTCTGTGCTGCTCACAGCTTGAAGGTAGATGTTGTAGTTCTTCCTCGGAGCCAGTGGAGGATTCCAGAAACCCTGGGGAGCAAAAGAAAAGATCAGCAATTTTATATGAGAGCAAGTGCAGACAGATTTCACATATTATCTGTACCTCTGTGAAAGAGGATGTGTTTTCTGCCCTATAGGTTTGTCTCTTTGCTGTCATAAATCTTGTTTAAGGACAAGTTCAACATTATGAGGAAGATGCTCTTTTGCTTTCTTGCTGAGAGTTAGATAAGAAGATCGATACCACTCTCATGTATGCTAAATATGAACATACAGCCAGGAGACGGCTAAATTACAGAAAAGACTAATGAACAGTTCAAAGGTAACAAATTAACAGGTTATATCTCACCTTAAATGTACAAAATCCAAATCTTATGAAAGACAGTTTGCCCAGCAAGCGGACAAGGATGTTTCCCAAAATGTTGAACTATTCCTTTTACATATTTCAATTCAATCAAATGGAAAAATAGGCTGCGACCATGAAACACATTTCTTTTTGTTTCTGCTCAGGTATCTATGCTCATTTATGTCATTTTCCAATCTCTGTGGGCTCTCTAGTATGTCTGGTTGTAAGTTTAACTAAGCATAAGCATTATAACAAACCAAATATAACTCAATCTTAATTTCCTCCTTGTCTGTTTCCTCTGTGAGTTTTCCTTTCTTAAAGCTATACTTTTAATACGTTTTCTATCCGATTCATCATTTGGACATTTCTGCAGCACTACCTACAGAATATGTTGTTGAGATAAAAAGGGCTTGCCTGATATGTCTTGTTGTCTCCCACAGTGAAGGGGAGCGGCTCAGGCAGGTTGCTGGGGGACAGCTGGGCGGCATAATAATATGGAGATCCACCGCTAGACGCACTGTGGTAGGAAACTGGGACCTGGGAAAGAGGATACATTCACCTTAAAGATAATATGTCTATAAATCGTTGAAATCCAAACATCCAATGATGTGTAGAGCGAAAGAGTGGGTATCTACTGTGAAATTATTTCTTTTTTACTTAAACTTTTCAGAATTTATGCTAGCAAACAAATATGTGTATATAAGACAGGTTGTAAAGGCATGGTTTGTTAAATGTATGTAGAACAGATTAATAATCACCTCGTAACAGTCAGAGGAAGCTTGACGACGTGTCCGCTGAGGATTCACCTCCTCGACTACAATCTGGTACGCGCTGCAGACAAGAAGACATTTCAAATACGTTATTAACTGAGCTTTTTCATTTAACTGCTACACACATCATAAATAAATACTTCCCAGTCACTCATATGAACAGTGCTTTAGGAAAAATCTTTAAGTATCTGATATGAAATCTAATAAAGTATCAAAAGTAACTTATAATACAATAAATAAATGTAAATGTAAAATAAATGTAAATAAGATATAATATATGCATAAATGGACTCGTATGTACTGTATCTTACTGTCTATCTTTGTACTGTTAGCAAATAAGTAGCCGAAAAATGGAAATACTCAAGTAAAATACAAGTACCTCAAAATTGTAAAGTATTGGTAAAGTATTGGAGTAAATGTACTTAGTTACATTCCATCAATGTACTCAGTGTTGTAAAAAGCACTGAAAAGTCATACTAATTAAAGTGGAAGTCCCCCATACGAATAGTACTTGAGTAAAAGTAGTCGTACTTAAGTATCAAAGTACAAACAAAAACAAGTAAAAGCAAATTATACATGTATTTACATATATCTATATATTGTATACTATTGGTCAACTGATTTTCGACCTTAGTATGGGATCCAAATATTTTTCCTCCAAAATGTGGTGGAGTGGAAAATGGAAATTCTTAAGCAAGAGTCCATCACTGGAATCATGTACACATTAATTATATACCTTAAGACAGAACTACTACATACTGTTTACCTACATATGTATGCTTGCATAAAGGTACCTTATAGGTGCTCCTTTGGCCTGAGCAGGTTTGAGCAGGACAGTGATGGTTGTTGCAGTTTCATTCAGGAATGCTTCTGACCCATCGTACTCATCTATTGTTGGGGCTGAAGAAAGAGAAAGAGTCTGTATTATGGTCCATGTATCTCCTTGCCAAAAAAAGCGTGACAATACAACATGTGAAAACGTATTTCCTACCTGAAATATTAGTGGTCACATTGAGCGTGGTTGCAGGACCGAACCCTTTGGAGGTGGATGCACGTATAGAGAGCTGGTACGTGACACCTGGGTGGAGCTGGGAGAACAGGTGATGTGTGGCGTTCGAGGGCAGAGACACTGTGAGCCCCGGCCGCTGGAGAGGCACCGAAGGGTCAAATGAGCGCACTCCGCTGTAGCTGATCTGAAGTGGGGCAGAGACACAGAATCCTGGTTTATACATTAGTTCCCAGAGAGCACAGTGATAGTTTGACTCCCACAACAATGACTATTCCTTCTGCTTCTGCTAATAGTACCTCGTATTGTATGATGACTCCGTTGGGTTCAGAAGGTTCCTTCCAGTAAAGAAGGATTCTGTCTTCAAATGGAGTGGCTCTTAGTGACTGACTGGGAACTGCGCCTGGAACTGTTAACACAGACACACACACAATTACACAATGCTTATAAAATAAACAGTAAAATTCTCTACTACAAACGAAGGACCTCCAAGTAGATACACACAGCAGTGATTTTACTGATCCATGTCCAAGTGAAACATGTACACAAAAGCTGTTGCTGAAGAACTTTCTTAAGTTAATGCAGCTTTCCCAAAAATGTCAGCAACAAAGGGGGGCTGTGCCACGTTTATTAACAACGTCATAGCACAAGTCATGATTTCTTTAATGCTTTTTGCACATACATATGACTGCATTAGAATAATTTGCTTTTCTATTCAACTCTTATTTCAAAGGCTAAAAGTGAGTGTTTCTTTGTGCATCATACCGTCTTCATCCGTTTGTATGACTGTCTCGTCGCTCTCTTTCCGACCCTCGGGATTGGTCAGAATCATCTTGAGACTGACGTTGGTGTAGGGTGGCAGGTTTCCCACCAGGTGGCGTGGTGCTGAGAAGAAAAGGAGATGAGAAGAACATCACTTTATTGTAACACAGTAATATATAACATTTTAATGCATTTAAGGCTGCAATCAACAAACATGTTTTCCTACGTACTACTTTGCTCACTGTGAATCAACACCCCAGAAAATTGAAAAAAATGACTAGTATCTTATCAAACAGACACTTCTCAGGCAGCCTTTACTAATAAAACACTGCATTGATGGTATCAGAGCCTGAATCAATAGTTAAACTGAGTATTACCTTTAGGGTCCATGTCCAAGCAGTCGCTTTTGGTGCGGTTGTTGGCGGTCATATAATGGTAGCAGATGGTGACGTTAAAGGTGTGACAGCGAGTGATGTTGTAACCTAACGATTCCCAGTCCACCGCTATCAGACGCGACCTGGTCTCAGCGATCTTCAGCCGCTTCGGAGTCCGCATAGGTTCTACAGAGAAACAGAGGAGAACACGAGGTAAAGCTAAATGTTGAGGAGTGGATTTCTGTCTTGTACCCTCCATCACACAGTTCTCACAGTAACATTGTTTGGGGACTTACGGTAATATGTGAACAAACTTTAGTGAAAGTTTCTGAGGTTTACAAGACAGTACTTTCTGTTGCCAAAGAAGAGCAAGAGTGCTGAGTCGACATTTCCTCAAGATAAAACAAGAGGGTTTTTTATAAACATTTATATCTGTTCCTCGCTGCCATTCAACTGTTTCTCAAATGCAATAACTTCTACAAGGCACGCCTCTGGTTTCCATCTTTTATGTGTATTCAGAACCGTTATAGTCAATATAATCTACCTCCTCCTGCTGGCCCAGGGCTTTAATTACCTTAACTGGCTCATTTAACTGGATCAATAACCCCCCAGACCAACCCACCGCCACACACACACATCCAAACACACTCACAGGCGAGACCGCAAACACAAAATCAAACCTTTCCACATCTGCTTGCTGCCTGTTCATACCGGTCTGCTATATTTCAGTGGTACTACATTCTCATGAATGTTTACCGACTTGTGCTTCCCCAGACATTCAACACTCAGGGTGGAGAAATAACCGTCAAGCTAACCGTCCAACTGACGGAGCGGCTGTTTTCTGTAGGAAAGCTATCATCTCCAGCAGCAACAAACTGTTGTAGAAGAGTTATTTCGCTGCGTTAGAAAAGTACCGCTCTGACTGCACCAGATATCGCTCAATCAAGAAGGCTGTTATTACTCCAGAAGAAATATCACTCCGTCTACTTCTCATACAGCAGTTTGAAAGGCCATGTATACATCTGTGTCAGGGTGTTAAGATGGCTGCAGTCACATAGCAAGGAGCTGTGATGATGTGCATCTTTTCAAGAATGTTATTACTCTTTGGGGCAACAAAAGTGTAGTTTTCTGTCATTCAGGAGATACTGAATGAAGTTTAGTGAGGTTGAACAGTTTGTGCTTTCTTCTACATGTTTCCGGTACCGGTACATATTTTTTGCAACAGAAGCAGTGGTAAAAGAAGTATTCAGACCCCCAAACTCCTCAATTAAATGCATTATTTTTAATGTCACTTGGGTTTAAGTACATAAACGTGATCAGCAAATTCATCTAAAATGTTGAAATCAATAGTTTTGCCTCTGGCAGTGTTATAATTACAACCGTATCAGATAATCAATCCAAATTGGTTAATATATGAGCATTTTCCAGTGATGATGTGCAGGTGTTTGGTCTGTTCAACTGTATCAGATTTTAATCTAACAAATTATCTATATTTGTATCTGTACTCAAGATGGGCGGGCCTTATGATGGAAGTGGGTGGTGCTTACCTGGTGGGCAGGGTTAAAATGGGTGAATCAGAAGTTGCTCTATTTATTATTTATGAGGACACTATTTAAAAACCAGCCTCAGAATCGAGTTTCAGATCAGCTGATTTTGTATTTTTGACAGTGGAGATCGCAACAGGTTATCAAGACAAGTCTCAATACAGATAATACCAAACATGTCTTGATTAACTCTGATACTGATGTTACAGATTGGGATTGGACAACCCAAGACTAAAGTTGAATCTCAACCAAAACAGATTTAATTAAAAGTTTTGCTCCTTATCGTGGCTGACAAGTCTTCATTCACTGTCAGATGTTCCCTCTTTTTCTGCCTCTGTCTCGCTGTAACCCACCTGCTTCCTTGCGTCCTTCCAGGATTTTTTTAATAAAAACAGCTCACCTTAAATAGAGATGCAAGCCTCTCCCCCACCCCTCCTCGCCTCACTCTCTGTTTTTCTCTTGGTCTTCCTCTCTCAGAGGAGACAACACAAGGACACAAACTTGTCGCTTCTTCTGACAACCCATTATCTGCCTGTCACTCACACACACATGCAGAGAAACTCACGGGCACGGACGCTCTCACACTTGGTTATTACCCAAACACACACACGCACGCACGCGCGCACACAGCTCAGGTAGTGACAGAATCAAGATTAAATCTGGGCAGAGCATGTATAGGTGTGTGTTTATGTGTGTGTGCTCGTCTCAATAAAACTTCTCATAATAAGAACTTGTCAAGGGCAAACACAACTCTCCCTCGCACACACACACACACACACACACACACACAGCAGTAAGCGAAACAGAAGCATGTTGAGGTTTGTTAAGTCATTCAGATGTAAAAACTCACTAACAAAGAGACACAGAGACATATGAGAGAAAATGAGAAGGACAGAAAAACGACAGAATGGTAGGAAGTTTGTGAAGACACCCGGGCAGGTACTTGTCTGCTGGGAAAATATTATTGCTCAGCTGTGTACGTGTGTGTGTGTGTGTGTGTGTGTGTGTGTGTGTGTTTGTGTGTTTGTGTTAATGGCGTGGGGGTCAGTGCATTTCATTTTTGCTTCAACCTGTTATTGGCTGGTTGACATTTAAATAGAGCGAGAGGAAGACCTATTGCTTTCTCTGCCTGTCTCTCCCTCTAGTCCCATCTCTTCCTCACTTGTCTCGGTCTCTTCCTCTCCGTCTCTCTGCCCCGTTTAAATCAATACTTGTGATTCTCACCATAAACCTGGCTATAATGACACACACACACACGCGCACACGCACACACACACACACACACACACACACACACACACACACACACACACACACACACACACTCAAACAGTTAGGGCAGTGTCATAACTTGTATTGATTTCGGGGTCTCTTGATGCTAACACTGCTTCATAGTGAGATGGTCTTCAACATGGAATTAAAACAAAATATATGACCACACAAACACACACACACACACAAAACACACACCTTTAACATGCATTTAAACCCCCACTTGCCTCCTGACCCATGATGCATTGCTGCTTATCTCTGTCTATTTACCATAGGTAGTGAGATAGGGTAGAGAGCAGGGTAGGAGGAGAGACAAAGAAAGAAGACAGGGAAGAAAGGAAGAAAGAAAAAGGGCAAACAGAGTAGCATAGAAAATGAATAAAGAATGTAAAACCAAAGCAATGTGTGGAAAAATGAAACAGGGGCTGGAGGGAGCGAGGGACTGATAAAAGGAGCAGGGAGTGAAAGATGAGAGGGGGAAAGAGAGAAGCCGCGAGAGGAGGAACGGGGAGAGACGATAACTAGTTTGGAACGTGGCCAGAGTCAAGCGGGACCAGGTCCAACGGTAAACCACAGAGGCTGCCTTGTCCCTTTCCCCTCCTCCGGTAGACAGACAAACGGCTGGATTCATGTTGGAACTAAAAGGCTTTGTTCTCCACAGATGGAGCTTTGAAAGCAACAACAATACCAATAAACACCAACAATAACACCAAGGACGGCAACCGTCATATCAGCTGAATCCAGAGGTTGGAATTAAAGAACGGGAAACAAAAGGAAAGGAAATGAAACTAAATGAAATAAAGCAACATTGAGGGCAAAAAAAACACCCCGTACCCCAACATGAAGCATTAGGAAGAGCCAAGAAATATACAGTAAAAAGACATTAAAGAAGGAGAAAGAAGCTTAAAGAAAAGCAGGGAAGAAAAGAGGTAAGAAAAGGGGAGAGGAGGGAGGGAGGGAGGACAGAAAAGGTTGACAGGAGATGCAGCTAAATCCAAGTTAATCTGTCCAATTAGTTCCTGGTAATCCTTCCACTGTCATGAGGAAGACAAATGAAACTCCCGTTATTCATTCTGTCTCTAATGCTCACTTTCTCTCTGCATGTCTCTGTGTCTCCACGGGCCAGATTTAAGCGCATGAAAGATGCAAATGTGCGCTGCAACATTCATTCAATTTGCACTCGCGAGCTACGTGGAATTTGATTTGCCTGTGCAGAGCCTAATTATGAAACCAGCAACGAGGACTGTAGAGTATCAAAAATGGTATAGATGTTGATAAAGTGGCGGGATTTGTTAGATGTTAACAAACTCAGAAAAAGAAACGAATGAACAAACATTTACATTACAAAAAGGGTTGGTAAACCCAAGGAGCAAAGAGTGGGAGTCATGAAACAAACTTCTGAGGATATAAGAGAGAAACTGAATTATAATGAACAAAACAAAAAAACACCAAACATCCTTTTAAGTCATCTTAAGGCTCGTATCTGCTCCTTTTCAGCAGTGGGACCACTCCTTCATAAAAGGTAATGTAATATATAGTAAACATGGAGACCACAGGGAACTAACCCATATTTAGTGCAAAGAATGTAAACACAATTACTGTCAGGATGTAATTAAAGCATAATATGCACTGATGATACATTAGTTTAGTGTTTTAAGATTAAATCTATAAATCAAAACCTACATCAAAGATATATCTATAGCATCTGATTTAAGAGTACCATCACACAAAACCTCAAAGTATTAGAGGGATCCTGGTTCACTGTCTTATACTTTAACTTTTGTATCAGTCTGTACAATAAAGCACTATGTTACTGTATGAAATGTGCTATATACATAAAATGGCCTCGCCTTGCATAGAACATAAGCAGCTCAGTCTAGTTAATAGCCACAACATTTTAGATTTCGCAGGGAAGTTATGTTTTCACCGTGTTTGTTGGTTGGTTGGTTGGTTGGTTGGTTGGTTTGTCAGCAGGATTAAGCAACAACTACTAACTGGATTTTCACAGAACTTGGCTGGAGGATGGGTCTCAGTCCAGAATAGACCCCATCAACTTTTGGTGCAGGTCTGGATAAAAGGACGGATGTTCTTTAACGTTGCAAGGTGGGGCACTGTTCTACATTTTCATTCATTTCTGATGGAGTAATACATGGATCTTGATGGAAAAAACCAGGTGTATTTAGGTGGCTGGCATCTATGAGTGAGTATAAATGGGGATTGTTGGGCCTTGACAGAGGTATGTGCTCTACTGAGGGCCATTCGAGTGTTATTGATCGACCACTTTTTTGGGAATGGCAAGCTGCCCACTGGGACTAAGTATTGGGGGATTTTAAATGTAGCCTATTTTAAAGGTGTTTTTTAGATTAGAGTTGGAAACAGATATAAAGGTTGAAAAGCTCACCAGCAACATGTGTAGGGTAAAGCATGAAAACTCTTTAGGAAAACAGCAGGTCTGAGATGAGTAATCTTAACCTTCTGCGATGAGAGAGAGTTCAACAATTGCTTTCAGTTATCACAAGCTAAAGTTACCTCGCATCCGTAGCTACCTAGCCAAACAGTCACTAACACAGATAGGAACCTCCTTTGTGACAATTAGCAATAATGTCAAGCAGGGAGGGTAAAAAACCTTTGTTAGCCTAGCCTCAGCAACACTGTTACAACAAGAACAGCCAAGTATCGATGTTAGCGTTAATCCAAGCAGTAGGAAACACTCAGGACGAATGGTCGATAAGAGACTGGATAGTTGAAAGCAGCCAACTGAGCCCAGAGAAACCAGTTTAATTGTTAGTCAAGGTTTTAGAGCTGAAGCAGAGAATTATATATCCAAAACGGACTCTTGCAAAAATAGTAAAACCTTCAAAAAAAACAATCAGAACCTGCCATAAACTCCAACATGCACACACACAAACAGAACATGATCATAAAACTGACTGGCTCAAACACAGTGAACAGTCCTGTGTCTGTAATTTCTTTGCTGCTATTTCAAGGGCCCGACCCTTAAAGCGTGGTACTGCTGACTGTGTGTGTGTGTGTGTGTGTGTGTGTGTGTGTGTGTGTGTGTGTGTGTGTTTATGCGTTTTCACATACATAAAGAAGTACATGTGATATATTGTGTGTGATTCCTCCAACATCTGTGTTTGTGTGTCTGGAAATGTGTGTTTTGTGATTCCATTCTTCCATTAATCCAAGTGATGCTGAGTTTGTGCAACACCCGAGAAATACTGTGACTCTCTGAACTGTGTGTGTGTGTCTGTACATTTCTCTCCATCTCGATACCTCTTAGTGTGTGTGTTCATGCCTGCTAGTGTGTGTGTGTGTGTGTGTGTGTGTGTGTGTGTGTGTGTGTGTGTGTGTAACCTGCCATGACCAAGAGGTTTTCGGCAGAAAATTCAGGATTTGGATTAAAAGCTACTTCATCACATTCTTCTGTGACACACACTCACACTCACACACACGCACACACACACTCACTAACCCTTCACTTCAAGTTGATTATTTTTCACCCTTCAGACAAGAGCAATAAATCACCACAGAAGAAAAATCCAGAAGAGTGGGAGAGCGGAGAAGAGACACAGAAAGAAGTAGAGATAGAGAAGAAATAAAAAAGTGCACAGGACGAGAAGAGACGGGAGGAGAGGGAGAGATTAAATCCTTCCTGTTATCATATCAATTGCTCTGCAGTGTGTGTGCGCGATTTCTGCTCTGTATCTTATTAACTTTATTGGTTTTTAATTAAACAGTGGTTTGTGTGATGACATGCTTGGGTTTATGCCCGGCGTTTGTGCACACATTTCCCTGCATGAGTGTGTGCGTGCATGTTTTCATTACTTTGCGTTGAACTAAATATTCAGTAAACTACAGGTGGTGGGATCAGACAAACCTAACCAAACAGAAAAAGCAAAGGAATCATTACCATTTAAATAACATTTCTACCACGTGTGTGTCTCTCACCTCTCAAACAAAAACACCTAATCTGTGTGTGTGTGTGTGTGTGTGTGTGTGTGTGTGTGTGTGTGTGTGTGTGTGTGTGTGTGTGTGTGCATGTGTGAATGACCTTCGTCACAGTGAAAACAAAGAGACCGGTAGGAGGTTATCATTAAAATAACAATAGACACAGAAGAATATTCCAGTAATAACTGTCCTTTTCCTTATTTTAGGGTGTCTGTGTATTACATTTATTCATAGTATAAGTATTGGGATTTTATCTCGCAAATAACATACACAAATTAGTCTATTTCTGTGTTTCACACTGTGGGACGTTGACACAGGAAAACAATTCACCTTATCAATATTTATTTTCCTTAAAGGAATAGTTTGACATTAAGGCAAATGCGCTTCTTTACTTTCATGCTGAAAGTCCTGTGAGATACGAGGCCACATGTGACAGCTGGTTAGCTTAAACACAAAGAGTGAAACAGCTTGCCCGGTTCTTTACAAAGGTAACAAAATCAGCCTACCGTTACCTTTGAAGTTCACTACTGAGTTACCGTGAGGTTGCAACCAGCAGAGAGCCCAGAAAGTTAAAGGTCCAGTGTTTAGGATTTAGTGAGCACCTAGCAATGAGGTTGCAGATGGAGCGTTTGGTGTGTTGGTTTGTCTGTCCTGGGTTACTATTTTATTCCTCATAGCGTTTAATTTAATTCAGATTTTTCTTTTTCTGTATTGTTCCCAAAACTAAATACCAGAAGTCTTACCACATTAGCACATTTTTTATATTTGCTTTTACAAACACATTTTTAAAACTGAACATAAAACTAGTTCACTGGGACATTTGACGACTTTCACTGATTCGTTCACACTGAACACACTGACTACTTTCTAGTCAGCAGGCAAAAATCATTGAGAAACACAGAAATATTTGATGTAATTCTCTAAATTCATAACCACGTTTCTCTTCTTCAGTCTGATTTCAACAATTATGTGGATTACAATGAGTTATTGTGTTAAACTCAATGTGTTCCTACATGAGTGAGGAGCAGAAGATTAATTTCCTCTTCCTGTCAAACAGGAAACTGTTCAATACATGAGTCGCCTGAACAAGTCTATGACTTCCTCTCTGTCAATAAACACACACAGGCGCGCACACCCACACACACACACACACACATTCAGATTCGTTCACACACAGGTTGCAAGACATCAGTCAGGCCCCGTGGTTATGAGTTTTCATCTCTCTTTCATTTTCATTCTCCAGTTTCATCATTCTCTCGCCTCTTGTGCTCTTTCTCCCCTCGCGTCTATTCTCTCCTCTCTTTCTTTTCCAGCCTTATTGTTTTTCATCATCTCTCCATCGCTCCGTTATTCTGTTTCTCATTCAAGCTCACTGCTTTTCTTTCTGTCTCTTTCTCTCTCATATCAACCCACTCTCGCTCGCTCCGTCTCCCTCCCTCAGGCTAGCTGTGTTTATATTTCAGTCGTTTATTTCTACAAATGTCAGACAGTGTTTCTGCCCTCCGTCTATTGATCCACAGAGAGAGAAAGAGATGGGGAGAGAGAGGCAGGGAGAAAGGGGGAAAGGCAGCGACAGGGAACGGAGCAGAAAGAGAGATATATAGAGGGAGGAATGGGAGAAAAAGCAGCAATGAGGTGAGAGAGGGAAAGAAAAGGCAGGATGAAAAGTGAGAAAGGTGGAGAGAGCCTCGAGTATTTTAATCACTCTTTCTCTCAGATCACTGAGCAACCATGGACTGACTCAGGCTCTCCACTCCCTTCTCCTCCAATTCTATCCCTCGCTACACCTCTCCTCCCCTCAGTGTGCCAGCTCATAGTACAAATATCACTCCAACAACTGAAATATAGATACAGAGACAAAAAGAACAACAGTGGATGGACAGATCGATAGACAATCAGACTGGCAGAAAAAGCTATGTGCACAGGCGGACTCAACTGAAGTCAAGCCTTTGTTGCACCTTTCACTTGCTGCAACTGATCATATTTCATGTATATAGTAGTGTGAGGAAATAGTGTCAGTAGAAAGTTGTTACCTACCTGCACATTTGGTCCGGGTGATGAGTGGGGGTCCAGGTTTGCCTGTCCCTCCCTCTCCTGGTCTGGTTAGTAACACTCTGATCTCGTACTCTGTGTCCGGGTCAAGATGCCATAACTTATAGTTTGGAGAGTTCACAGCATGAGTCTCCGTCCAGCTGCCTGATGTCATCCGGTACTCAACCTAAAGGGCAAAACAATTGATGCGTTGAATGAATGTGTTGTTTTGCTCGGTCGCTATCCCAAGGTAATGGTGGAACATCTGGAATAACTGTGAAAAGTCAAGAAAAAGACTGGCACATACACTTGACAGAGCAAAGCTAGCCATTTCATCCTGTTTACAGTCTTTGTGCTCAGTTAAGACAGGCTAAGCTAACAGCTATCTGGCTACGGTAGCGTCATATTTACTGTAAAGTTATTTCTCGTTTCATATGTAAATATTTCCAAATGGCTGATACTGATAAACACTGAAACATTGAAACACTGAATGAAATACCTGATAAACATGCAATTAGCTTAGCTTAGCATAAAGAAACGGCTAGCTTTGCTCTGTCAAACAACAAAGTGTATGTACCACAAAGTGTATATGCCATTGTAAATAATTGCAAATATTTCCCACTGACAATACTGTGTTGTCATTGTAAAATACATGATAAATTAAAAAAAAAGCAGTGGGAAACAGCTAAGCTGGCTCTGTTCAAATGTTTAAAAATGTTTTTAAAATTGCTAAATCGGTTCATGCATTACCATCGGACATCACCAGGCTAGCTGTTTCCCACTACTTTAAGTGTTTATGCTAAGCTAACCGTCTCCTGGCTTAATATCTAGCGTATATGCATGAAAGTGGTATCAAACTCTCAGCAAGAAAGCAAATGAGTGTATTTCCCAATATTTTGAACTATTTGTATGCCAATTAAAAGCCATTTGAGGCTTTCCTGTGAAGGCTCAAAGGGAATTGTTATTGTCACTTATTGCCACTTAACAGTTAAAAGCTTTGATGTCCTGATTTACAGTGGCTTCATACAATGTTATTATATATCACGTACTGCTTGAAAAAATATGCAGTATTTCATACTGAACATACCTCTTTCAGGATAATAGGTCCATCCCCAAATATGGAGTTAGCATTCAGCTGAATGAGCAGATACGTAGGGCCGACGCCTAGCAGCTGGGGAGGGGCGATGGGGTGCGGGGGCTCTGAGGAGAGAGAACAATTAACAAGATCATAAAAGATGGTTTCAAAGTGGCTGACAAGATGAATGAAGCACGCTGAAACAAGGTCACAGCAGAAAAGAAGAGAGTAGAGGCACAAGGAGTAACACCCTGTAGATACAAAGCCTCTTTGTTGGAACAGCTGACATGTTATATTTGTGAGCTCAAATGAATTTTTTAAACAAACTACCAGTAAACAATGACACATAAACTAATGGAACAGATTATTGGGGACATCCTTGCGCTGACCTGCAATGACAACCAAGCTGTGTGAATGTCACAGTGAACTAATTGCCTAAACATCTGTGGTCGTGCCGGAGAACAGAGCGTAAGCACTATTTCTCAACTATATTTCAAGAGTTTTGTTTAAATCCTACATTCTTCTTTTAACTTTCCAACTAATAATTAAATACTACACTTCATTTATAGAGTGCTTTTCCAGATACTCAAAGACAGTTCACATAACAAGCTTCATATACAATTTCTTTCATCTAACTGCTAGTAGCCATGTTGTTTCACACATTGACATTCCTTTGCTGAGTTGTAATGAATTTAATATTAATGCAAACACGCCTTTTGGAGATGCTTCAGATCAAAAGATTTCCACTTTCAAAACAAGAAGCTGGAAGCCTTTTTATAAGAAGCCTTTTTTAGAAAATGTCTTCTGTAGTGACCGATTCTTTGAGCCCTTTTCACACTTGGAATATGTTAATTTTCAAGCTTTATCAAGCCGTTAAAATAATGGCTTATTGTCATTCAGACGTGTGTCTGTTATGGAAATGACCCTTACGACAAAAGTGTGTGATATTTTGCATTTGGTGCGAGAGGTGGTACCTGTGAAGTTGAAAATGTAGTGATATGAAGGAAGAGGAGTGTTTTTCTTGCAAAGCCTGCATGAGAGACTCGAATAAATGTTTTCAACTGATTTATTATTTAATGTTTTCGTGATTTCTGCTGCCTGTTTTATAAAGTCCAGCAAAGCAGAGAATGATCTCTCAACAACAACTTAAAATTGGCTCTGTTACGAGGCCCAACCTTGTTAGACTGCTGTTGTGACTTTTACCTCGAAGTGACTCAGGTGCTTTTTCACACATGAGACCTAAATGTTAGATTGACATCAGATTAGTGTTAAGGGGGGTCTGTCTCAGTTAGCATCTATGTCCCACACTGTTGGCACTAGCCGGCGGCTTTTCATCCTACTAAGCATGTTGTTGGTGGCGGCCCTGCCAGTCTGATTGGCTGTTCAGCTAAGTAAATCAGTGCACAAGTAAGGGGAAAACCCCTTGAGCCTGTTGCTGTAGCATACATTACTTCACCCATTTAGTGCGGTTCGTCCTTTTTTTTCACCTCCGCCTCTTCCTTTATTCTTCCACAACCAAAAGAATTGGATATATCAGCAAGAATGCTGTGAACATGGTAGACAAACGCTGCTTAATCAAAACAATGATTTGTATGTCCGCAGTCCTGAGTCTTCAGGTTTCCCTTTTCTAAAGACGAATAGAGACTATTGCCACTTAGTGGTACTGAGAGTGATTTCCTCTCACGCAGGCGCCGAACGTACAAGTTAGATGGCCATCTGCTGTGGTCTTTGCGGTGTGTTCAAGTGCAGCTTGAAACAGATGACACTCATTCTTTGAAGTTTGTTTGTTGTGTCTTGGCCCTTAAAGGAGCTTTGGTTAGTAATTTCTTGCAAACTGCAATATAAAGGGTACTTCTTCGACTTGTTTTCTGCACATTTTGCTGCCAGGATCAGGGATTCTCATCATGGTGGAAATCAATTTTATGAAAAATGTTCTCTAATTTGTCTTTTTCTTTATCTATGGCTGCTCATATATGTTTGGTATAGGCTGAGCTATAGATTGTTTTGGGTATCATTGTCTTGTCACTGTATTGTCTTGTCAGTTACTTACTGTTTAAGTTGATTGAAGCTGTATGCAGCACTACTGCCCAATCAAAATTTCCCCTTGGGGACAATAACGTATATCTTATCTTAAATCTTATTAAATAAATGAGCAATGACATGTTTATTTTAAACACAATTCGATTGCCCATACTGTAGTTTTCATTCTGCATACGTCTTGATATTCCTCCACATCCCAGACATCCCATAATGCTCAGTGAATAAATATTGTCTGCATATACTTGTATGTAAATGTGTGATGGATGTGTGATGGTTCAGGGCCAGTCAGTCAGATCAGAGCGAACTGTCTCACGTCTGTGATTGACAAGCCGAAAGCACAACACATACACAACCATAAAACACACTGCATCAAAGATTTATCTGGCTGACACATATACACACACAGATCAACACATGAATTAATCACACACACACACACACACACACACACACACACACACACACACACACACACACACACACACTGGGGTCTATCTCACATACAGTAAATCATACAGATTTTATCTCTCAGATACATTCTCAGACAGAAACAGGCATTACTGCTATCAGTATAAAGATTAAAAAAATGTGTTTCTTTTGCAATCCAGCTTCAATCATATCATATCAAAGAAAGCTTTATCAAAATCATGTGTGTGTGCATGTGTGTTACTGTGCGTGGTGTTCTTTTAATAGTTATATCTCGCATTGCTGTCACCTCTTTTTCTATTTGTGTGTGTGTTTGTGTTTGCATTTCTGTGTGTGTGTGTGCTGTCAGAGAGGTGCAGGCTGGGAAGTGTCTTTTTAGCAACAGATAAAACACTGTAGTTTGACAGCACATGCGTGTGTGCAGCTGAAGACGCACACACACACACACACACACACACACACGCACAAACACACAACCACACGCAGACACACAAACACACGCAGACAGAGTTGAATCCAGATAATGAATGTTGAAGTGACTTCAGAAAACCAACAACGTCAACAACATGTCAGCTCGCAACACCATCAAAAACACCAAAGTAAACAACTTGATGATTAGCTAACAAACGAATAAAGAAACGAAGCACAAACTCACAGAGATAAATGTATTCAAGCATACAAAACAGTAGATGTGTGTGCTCGCAGCCTGTGTGCTGACTTTGAATACATGTTTGTGTGTGACTTAAAAACATATTGAACATCTAAAAGATAAATAATAGACAAAAAAATGAAACTGTGAGGAATGTAAGTGGGTCATTATGTGACTCCAGAGAAAACAAGCGCTGGAACGGGTTCATGCTTTTGCTTTTCTTCTTTTTTTTCATTTTTTATTCCATCACTTGTCATTTGTACAGTTGACCTAAAAAAATATAACAAATCATCACTGGTGTTGTTTTGCGATGGGTTTGTTGTCACCATCTTTTTTATTATTAATCACATGTGTGAACCCTCTCATCGTTTCTCATTTTTTTGGGTCAAATGTAAATGATAATAACAAAAAAAACAAATCAACACTGGGAAAACTTCAAATGCGTGTCGTTTCTGACCTAACCCGTCTGCGTGATTAATTTGTTTTCACTGTCACTCACTCTCTTCGCTGATATTAGAATTAAAAAAAGCTCCGGGGACGTTAATAGAGGGTTTGGTAGATTTAAGATTTATGATGTAGTGAACAAACATGAAGACATACCAACATAAACAAAGACAGATATTTTGTTGATGCCCACTAGGCATGTTCTTCTTGTTGTCCATCGTCAGCAACCTTGTCAATAAAGTTTAGTTTTCACAAACTGCTGCTGACATCACCACGGAGCTGTCTGGAGGACATCTGACCTCCAGGACAGGAGAGGAAGTGTGTGTCAGAGTGTGCCAGTGAGTTGTGTGTGTGTGTGTGTTTCAGTGGTATCGACAGCCAACAGTGGTAGTAGGTTTTCTATAGTCGCATAACGCCTGAAGCTTCACCTGTCACTATTACTTAGAGTGAGCCTGCGTGTGTCTGTGTGTGTGTTCGGCTTAAAAGGAGAAAGGGACATTTTAGAAGTGGACCATTACAGGTTTAAGACAGTTGTATAAATTCGAGTCAGTTGTGCGCCCTCTGAAGTCTGATATGTGTGTGTTTGTGTGCATGTGTGTGACAATAATATTGCAGGAGCTTTTTAGGCCATGGGTTGTGTGTAATGCAAGCTGGCATGGTGTGTGCGTGTACGAGTGTGTGTGTGTGAGTGTGATACGAGCTGGCGTGATGATGCGCTCTGTCACCGTAGGAACCAGAGGGCAAGGCTTTATTAGGGCTTGGCTCTGGCCAAACCACAAGTGACACACACACATACACACACTCGAATACACAGTGAACCTCTCTCATACCTCTTTGTCTCTCTCGCACACACAAACGATTATCATCTACGATAAAACTCGCCATCATCTCTCCATCTAGTGTTGAAATGTAGGGCTGGCAACAAAACCCTAGAAATCTTTCTGGTCCCAAAAAGCTTTTCGCTTCCAGGCAGCTGGATTGCGAGATCAATTGTGCTCAGCCTCAAGCTGCGGTCGTGGTTTAGATGTAATGACCAGTGAGAGAAGCGACTGTACGTTTGGAAATGTCCGTTTTAGAGGTGCTGGTAGCATCAGTGATATTTGAAATGGGAAGTATTTCTAAAACAAATATTTTGCTCTTCTCTTGACTGGCTACAGTAAGAGTTTGAATTTTGCTCTTCTGCCATTGATCTGATTGGTTGAAGACAGCCAGTGATGGACAGTGATAGATAGATGGTTCGTGCAATGACCTGTCAAGTTTTCTAGGGGCACCTTTCCAGATGGTTCTGTACCTCACCATCTGCCCTGTCAGGTTAGGTTAGAACTTCTTGAACAATTTGTAATCTTGTCAGTGATGAAATGTAACTAAGTAGTTTTCGAACTACATTTTGGAGGCAAATATTGTACTTTCTACTCACTAAATTTAGCAGATTATATGTTGCATCAGAGCCAGAGGAGGGCATTTTAAATGAGTTTATTATATTGGCAATCACATCGGCAACACACTTATCTTGGTAATCAGAACAATGCTAAATATCGAATATGATAATCAGCCATATATGTTGTGCACATTATGTAAATATATGTTTAATTTTCTTTTACTTGTACTTTTGATACTTATACTTTCTTTTTGGTATTGGTACATAAACATGGGCGTCACATTGACAACCTTCTTCTTCCAGCCTTCTTGACTCTTGTAAACTTTAATGATCAATCGTCGGATAATTGAGAAATCATTTGGATTTACATTTTAACATTTATGTCGTTGGTGGAAAGATAATGAACAGCAAAGAATAGATGTGTTCATTGTCATATTTCTTCTCAAGACACAGAAAAATACATCTACTGTAGGTGTAAGCATTATCTGGGAATCCTGTGTCACACCTCTCATGCTCCCATGATGCACCTCTGTCTCTACAAAATGTGCTTCTTTCCTCTGAATTTGACAGCTCTAGCACACACAGAGGACGACGATAATGGCACATCTCTGTCATCTACATGTTGTAAATATCAATAGACTAGGCCTGTGCGAACCTGCACCGAGGCAATCTCACACCACCCAGCGGGCCACTTTTCAGGCTCTGAAAATGAAACCCGTGTTACTGTCCTACTGCCAAAACATTTTTAATATATACAATTCATATTTTGGCACTTCCTCCATTTCCCGGCTCAGTCCCTCTTCTCTCTTCAATTTCATAACAAATAGATATTAAAAAGTAAAATATTCAGAGTAAAAATATTAATAATGCAGCAAAGTTCTGTCCATATTCATGGTCGTCAGTGTCCTGCAGGAACTTCAAATCTCCAACATGCATACTTTTCAAGAAGAGAAATAAACATATTCCCTGTTCCTTTGATTCCTCTCAAGCTCTCATCTCCCATCTGATATTTCTAATAAATAAACATGAGGCTCCTCTCCTTCTACATTCATACATGCAGTCCTTATTCCTTTATTGTGATATCTCTCTAACAACCAGACCCTGGATCAATATTCATAATCACCAATATCCCTCAGAGCTCAAAAAGCATCTTCCCACAGATTGTGAGAGTGGTTGGTTTTCAAGCCGAAGCTTGGCTATGAAACACACGGCGCCCATCTTGAACCTGAATCTATTTTCATATATGTAGATTGGTCCCATTCATGTTTAGACACATGTCTCCTGCTGTGCGGATTCTTCGTGTCCTTTCTCTTGTTGCCTTCTCATATTCAAAAAAGATATTTTTTGATAAATAAACATTAGCCACTTATGTATTCTTACTATATCAGCAAGGTCCCACAGAGAAAGCATCTCTTGAAACCACTATATTCACTTGACCAAAGAGAAAACAAAGCTATTCGTTCCCAGCAGGGAGCTGTAACCCTAACCTTGGCAGTGATAGTGTCTTGCTCAGAAAGTTGAACCCCAAAACTGGACAGAAGAGCCCCATTATCTGAGCCACGCCAGCTAAAATTCATATTCATGGTGCTCACTTTGATTTCTCATTTCTTTCTCCTCTGCCTTCTCTTATGCAGAATAATAAACATGACTCTGCTCAGCTGTTTACATATTCAGACATATTCCTGATTCTGATATGGATATTCTTGGGATAATGAGCAGACTATTTACATTTAACTTTCCTTCACCATCTTCACTTCTCTCTTTGCTCACCCTCCTCTGTCTCGCGTTTTCTCCCCCCCTCCTTTCTGTCACTCCTGTATCATTCTTCCTGAATCTCTCTCGCCGTAAGCCTCTCCCTCTCCCTCCCCCTGCCTCTCTCTCTCTCTCTGGGAGATGAATTGAATATGTAAGCTATTGGATGTGAATGAATAAAGCATCCCGTCTCAAACACACATTGGTGACACCTTATTAACCACATGTCAGCTGCACATGACAGCTGGAGCACACACAGTTTCCATTCACACACACACACACATCCACAGCGTACACATGCGCACAGACACTAACGCAACTGGTTCACACCCACGCAAGCGTGCACATACACACACACGTACAAACACAAAACTGGTACACACACATCTGTATACTCTCATACACAAACCTTCCTCATTAGTCTATATTGTGTTAGTGACTTACATTTTATCAGTCAGACACAGTGAAAGTAGATTTGATTGGAAAGACATTTGACATTTCAAAAGTTAAAGACAACACCACGTTATCCATAACACAGAATATATAAATCAACTCCAGGGTCAGGACTGACTACATAAACCCCTGCAGCAGTGATTATTCAATAGTAGTTTAGGAACCTTAGCCAGGCATTGAAGGGTGGATTCTTATTTCATTATTAATATTTTTTTTACTATTTGTTTTTCCCTTTCCAAATTAAAAAACATGAGCAAAAGTGTCAAGAATGGATTAAACCTAAAAAGTGTGTATGTCTGCTAGCTGCAAATGTTAGCATGTCTGCCTACTAGCTTACAATATACAGTAGTAACCTATAGTTTACCTAAGAAGAGTTAAGCGACCGTACAATTAAGTAATTATATCAGTTTGTGGGGTTATGTATGTCCAAAATGAAAAACACATGAGCAAAAGTGTAGAGAATGGATTAAACAGTGTTTGTCTGCTAGCTGCAAACGTTAGTATGTCCGCCTACTAACTTATGACAGCACATGCCATGAGTTTTCCCTTTCCAAAATGAAAGACACATGAACAAAAGTGTAGGGAATGAATTATACAAGTGTGTTTCTCTGCCCTAGCTGAAAATGCTAGCATGTCTTGTTTTTAAAACAAAGCATTGTTAACCAACAAATGGCACCAACACTAGCTTAATCAACTAGCTGGTTAGGCCTAGTTAGTTATCAGTATGACAGTCGTTTGCTATAAATGAGAAACCAGTTTCGTCTACCTCAGGTGTGGCAACAGTAACTAAGGGGGGCGGGGCTTAGCAATCTACTACAGCATAAACACATTTTCAAAAGGATAAGAAATCAAATAATAAAGAAGAAAAGAAGAAAACAGGAGGAAAAAAAAGACAATCAAATCACCGTTAAGATCAAGATCATTTTAAACCCTCACCTCTGACGATGAGCCCTGCAAAGTTAGACACCCCGGAGCCACGCTCTGATTGGGTGACGCAGCGGTACAGATCTTGATCCTGATTAGTGACTTCTTTGAGGTGGAAGGAGGCTGCGAACCGTCTGTGGTTGATGTTTTTGGTCAGAGCCACGGGAATATCTTCTCCATTTCTCCTCTGAATCACAGACAAACACACAGAGGTAGATCAGGTGCTGCAGAGGCTGTTAACGGGTTGACTGCCTTGCTCAAGGTCACAAGGCGCACACACACACACACACACACACACACACACAAACACACACACCTCCCCTCTGCCTCACTGACAGCAGGTTTGGAGGTCATGACTACAATAGAGCCATAATGAAATCAGCAGCTATTAAACTCTTAATCATGTTAGCTGGTAGGATGTATGGCCTGGAGAGTGTGTGTGTGTGTGTGTTTGTGTGTGTGTGTGTGTGTGTGTGTGTGTGTGTGTGTGTGTGAGCGCGCGCACGTGCGTGTGCGTGCGTGTGTGTGACACTATATTGCTGGATGTACCAATCCTGAGGGTCTCACATTGAGAACACTGTTTTGTCTCTTTGTGTTTGCCTATTCCGACACCATCATATCCTTGGCATGTAGATATATAGATTTGTAGTTATTACTTTATTATAGTGCACATATATTCAGCACTACATTACAAAAATGTTACAGATAACTCGGTTTCCCTCTAAATTTAAGGCTTGGTTTGCTCAAAAGACCCAAACATTCTCATTTACTTCTCATGTAATGAAGCCGTGTAGATTTTGTTTATATTTTATTACACAAAAGCAGTAGATTATAATATGACTTGTATTAAAGTGTGTGTTTGTACATGCATGTACCTGTAGCCAGAGTTTATTGTTCGACGTGTCCCGTCCTGTAGCGATACACTGAAATGTGGCATTCTGTCCGGCGTTCACCTCCACATCCCCAAGACGCAGGAAATGAGGGGATTTATCTGCAGCAAACAAACAAATGAAGGACGTTAGATTGCAGCAAGGTTATATGTACTTTATTTTACAATATTTTTGGTTTCATTTTATTTATCTGTTTGGAGGTGACAGAGCCAGAGGGAGTTATACAAACAGGTCAGGTTATCACAAACATACTATACATTTCAGGACATTTCCTTACCCTAAGGAACATGTTCATTATTACTGCGATTAGATGTTACTGCAGTCAGATGAAGCCGGAGCACAGTGCTGCATTGCCACTGGGAGCTAACATCAACGTCTCATCCTGTATATATAATTCACATCGCTCCCAATTCTTAACTACTATGCTAAGATATGAAATAAGCCTTTTAGACCCTGGAGATGCAGTTCGGCTATGACATTTTTATTCTGGGGAGGTGATTGCAATCATAGATAGCAGCTACTATGGTGAATGAAAACACACACACACACACATACCCATCCACACACAAACTTGTGTGTGTCCAGAAATGCAGCTGTGAGAATGAATGCATCCACTGTGGAGACTAAGTACTACTTTCAAATACTTGCTCCTCTGCCTTTAAAGGACCAGGGGCTCTTCTTTTTATATTTTCTCAGATTCCAGGTCACTTTATCAACAAAATGAATGTCTTTCAGAGACAAATCTCTAACATCTGACAAAGACAGGGACAACAGGAGTAGCCGGACCTCACAGCCTGTACAAGAGGACGGTGGGAGACAGTTCATTTTGATGACTTGTAATCGATAGAATCTATTAAGAACCAAAATTGTCCTTCTGCTCCGAGACAGAAAGGAGCTGTAATTGTTTCCTTTCTCATGGGGACCCTTCAGATACCCGCCTATGGCTCTAGATTAACAGACCCCTCCGTTAACAGTAATAGTTCGTCGTCACAACTCTTTTCTGGCCTCTAGGAGTAAGGAGACACTCGAGCAAAGGAGAGAAGAAGACTTGAGACGTAGCGAGAATTTAAAACTGGATCGCTGTCCTCATCTCTTTCCTGTCAGTATGAGACAAGACAGCCACTGTTCACTCTGTGGGTGCGTGCGACTGTGTGTGTGCATGTGGGTTAAAGAGAGAGAGAAAGTGCTGAGTGGTCAGAAACTCCTCTCCCTATGATTGCCCTAATACTGTCTCATTTCCCGCTTCACTCTCTCCTATCCCCTCTTCTTCTCTGTTTCTCTCTCTCCCTTTTTTTATTTCTCTCATTTTTCTCTACGACTCATCTTTCTCCCCTCTCTGCATCCCTTCCTCTCCTGTGTCACCTTCCCACTTATCTGCCCATTCAACTGCAAAGGAAACCATCCCAGGTACAGTCTAATTAGTGGCCAAAGCTATCAGCGTCTATTCAGCGAACTAGGACTAATTGCTGGCATGCTAATGACTCACCGCACGGGTAGCTGAGCACCTGAATGTCGTCAATGGCGATGAAGCCGGCCTTGCTGTCCGAAACCTCAGCTTCGAATATGACCTGAGAAAAGAAAGAGAGACATTTATCCATAAATGTGTCCATTATTGTCAATGATATATCGCTGAATTATCTTTTATTTAAACAGGTAGTTTTTTTGAGATCAAGATGTTTGTTTACCACCCATCCATCCATCCATCCATCCACCCATCCATCCATCCATCCACCCATCCATCATCTGTAACCACCTATCCAATGTTTTCAATATTTTTGTTGTTTTATTGGTTCAAATTTCTGCCAATGAGTGTATTTAAAATTTAAAAATAATACGGCTTACGATATTGAACATAGAAGAGATCATTACAGGACTTCTTTATGATGGCTTGCTGCCGAAATCAAGGTCTAACATGACCATGCCATTACAAAAAGTTTTAGTTTATACTTGCTCATACTTAACTTACAGCATATAAAATGTAGAAAAGACAAAATCCAACATCATGAAAAACACTGGCAATAGTCTTCGGAGAAAACTCCAACGTACATAACTGTCATGGTTCAGGTTTTTTCTTAGTCATTTCCTGTTTTTTTTGCAGATTATATATCCTAATGTGTCATATGTCACTTTCCACTTCCAGTCTCTGTTTTCTTTCATGCCTTTTTATGATTTGACTAATCTCACCTGTCTCTTATTAGTCTTCCCTCCCTTCTGTATTTAAGTCTGTGTCTTTTCCTCTCTCCTTGTCAGTTTGTCTGTTTTTGTCTCACGTCAGTCCTGCATTTCTTGTCTGTTCCCCGATCCTGTTATCTCCACATGTTTTTCCTGGGTTTGTTGCCTTTGTCCTCTTCTTTTTTAAAAGTTTTTTTTTTTTTTAATGGCTTTATTGGATAGGACAGCTTGAGATATGACAGGAAACGGGGTGAGAGAGAGCAGGGATAACATGCAGCAAAGGGCCGAAGGTTGGACTCGAACCCTGTTTTTTTTGTTACATCCTCCTGCCTGCCTTGGTGTTGTTTTTTTTTTTTGTGTAACCATAACACATAACCTATAAATGATTGGCGTGCACATAAAAAAACTTCCATAAAGCACCGTTAAATCATCAAACCTCATTTGTATTGTACTAAATGAGAAACTGTGCCTCTGAACTGAGTTTTTTAGATGCATTCTGAGTGAACTGGAAGCCACAAAGTAAAACTATTGCCATTTAAATTTGCTGTCAAAGTGATGGATCTAATCTAAGTTGCCACAGAATAGATAGAAAATCAGTGACAGCCGCCACTGATGTGCATTAAACTGGATAAATACAAAGCTGCCATCCTGACTGCTGCCGGATTTATACATTCTGGCCAACAAGCCAGGCAGGATAAATGAGATACTTCCTGTTGGATCATAGTAATCTCCTTTTGTACACATAAAATGGCTGCCACAGAAATGATTATCAGAAATGAAACCGAGCGCGCTAAGGTAGAGAATGAGAGAATCTATTTGTTTTTCTTTCCCATCCCATCCCTCTCTGTCTTTTCCTTATTCTGTTGTCATTTCATTTCTTCTTTGCTACTTCTTTCAAGTGTGTCTTCCATGAGTAATACATTAATCTTCATTTTGAGGCTGCTGAGAAGTTCATTTTAAGAGTTAAAATCAGAAAAAATAACTTTTTTTAGGGTAGGGTTGCAATGTTGGCTCTAGGGATGGCAAAGTCCACCCACCAGTGATATTCATGCTTTCAAGAGCTCTAGCAGCAGGCAAAAATTTGGCTTTGTCATACCATCAGATAAGGCTCGCAGGATCAGTAACTTCTTCTAAAGCACTTCTTAAAACCCATTTTTATAGACTTGCCTTTATGTGATGTCGTCCTTTTGCTTTTGCTCCTACCGTTTGAGTTTCTATATTAATTTATTTGTTTTGTTTATTTTACCCATTTTGACTTATTTCCATTTCTCTATTTTGTTTTATTTTATTATTTTTTTCATTTACTTCTGTTCTTCAATTATTTCTTTCAAATTGCTTAATAGTAAATGCCATTTACTTTGTTTGTCCTCTACAATTTTGCTTTGTTTTTCAAAGCACTTTGTAAAACTCTGTTCTTAAAAAGTGCTATATAAAAAAAGTTTATCATTATATTATTATTATCAGCATCAGTTGGCTTTAGCGGTTATTTGCTCAATATTAGCATGCTAACATGCTACACTAAGACAGTGTACATGGAAAAATTACCTATACAATTATCTGCACACCTACGTATATTAAACACCAGCATGTTAACAATGTGATTACACATTAGCATTTAGCATTGGAGTTTGAAATTGCAGTATTATGCCACCACTGTGAACTTTTTGTTTTGTAGCCTTGTGTTTTGCCTTATTTTGGAGCCGTAAGTAACCATATTTGGACAAGAGCGTGGCGCTGAGGACAATACTGATCCGACTGAGAGCCCGAGGACACATTGTGTTAGCCACTTGACCACAAGGTAGCCACGCCCTAGCGCATACCCTGCTTCATCATCGATTTTATTGTAAATTGAACCATAATTTACTAAATTAACATCATGCTGTATTGAAGGTGACTTGAAACTAGCGATTTAGACCATAAGCTTATTAGAAAACTGTTTACGGAGGAAATAATTCAAGTAAGAAGTAGGGTCATTTTCTCATAAGCTTAAAAACAAATCAGACTTCTTTTTGAAACCCCCTGCTGGCCATTAGAAAAAAAGGCAGGTTTAAGGCACTTCAGCAATTATGTCACTTTTTAGACCTGAAAGCTATATCATAATTTCATACAGTCAAGGAAAGACACCACAGAAGGAGTAATGAGTCGTTTCTTTCTAAAATAAATGGAAAGCAGCAAAGTAGGATGAAGCATGGAGTGGGATGACTGAATTATGGGCCTTGGTTGTGATTTAATATTTCCTGCTTTTCTAAATTTTATAGACTGAGTCTTATTAGTGCAACATGTGCTTACATTTACCACCATCTCAGTTTATCAACTCATGCTGACGCTCCTCCTTGACCATAGCCCTCCAACTCCCTCCACTCTTTTTTTCTTCTTCTTTCTAGCCATTTCTCTCCTCTAGCTTCCCTCCTTCTGTCTTTCACTTGCCGTCTCTGTTTTCTAACAGCGTTTACTCAGAGAGGAGCTCTGTAATGAACAGAGCAGAGGAGGTCGCTATCAAAAAGAGAGACAGAGGGAGAAAGAGAGTGAGGGGGTGAGCAGTTGTTGTCATTCATCACCTGTAAGAGGAAATCTGCCGTGAACTGTTTACCCATAGCTTATCATCCCCTGCTTGTCACACTCTCCCCCTCTCTGTCTCCCTCCCCTCCCAATCTATCTTGTCTCTCTCTCCTATCATCTTTCACTCATAGCTCACTGCGGAGCACAGCAGAAAGACGTCAGTTGACTTTTAATACCTTCATCTGTCTGTCTGAAGAGCGGCTCGCCTGTCTGTCTGCCTGTCTCTCCAGCCGGCCGATCGCAGCTTGTTATTTTAACCACGTTTGCTTTGGTAGCAAAAACATGACCTCATGACCTCTTATCCTTTGTGTGCCCGTCTACGTATGTGTGCAGATGTATGAATGTAGTCTTTGTGAAAAGTCAATATATAAGAAAATATTCACTTCATTATTGAAAAATCGGAGCTGTTTTCAAGTCATGAAGTCCAACGAAGCTCTCATGATTTGTCAGCTGCTTGTCTTTTAGGTCTCTGAAAGCTGATTATATTTGCATCAAAATGATAACGCAATTGAATAATTTGTTTTTTATCAACAAGTGTGCTTTAAAAACTTGGTCACTGGCCTTTAACTTCAAACTATGACGCTATACCTACCCCTCTAGAGGCTCCGCGGTCAATTTAGCGCTAATATGTTATATGCAATGTCCAGTTAGACTTCCAAAATTAAAGCTCCGCTGTCAAATTAGCAACAATATGTAATATACCTACATGTCCGGTTGGACATTATAAATAAAGCTGCGGACAAACACTTCACATATTATGACATATTATTATGATGATGTCGAACAGTCGCAGCTTGGTTCGGTTTAGGCACAAAAAGCTACTTGGTCAGGGTTAGGAAAAGATCATACTTTGGGTTAAAATAACTAACTTATGTAGGTGACATCACTTACGTCATTTATGTACGTTCACCTACTTATGTTACGGAAATTAAAAACAAATCACTCTTCGGACGCAACCTTGTATGGGGAAAGGTGTTGACTCACCCAGAACCCCCGACTCTGACTTTCTCTGTCTTTATACTACTTACAGTGTCAAACTTAGAAGCATGAGGCCACTGACCTGGCTGAGAATTGGCTGAAATATCACATGAATATTTTCAAAGTCTCCATTTTATTGTTGTTTTCAAGTCTCATTTCTGTGACTTAGTTTCAGGTCTACTGCTCCGCTAATGATCATTCATTGGAGAAAGTGGATTTTAAATGAACTCCCTCAATGCCTGGGGTCACTGCAGGCTGAATGCATTTCATTACTCAGTTTGTTTTCTTGTAGAGTTTATATTACAGTGTGTTTAGGTGCGTAAACCCAGCTGACACTTCTCATGACTGAGAGGATTCAACTATAAACGGTCCCTGCCTGCCCATTTATTAAACACTTTTTATTCAGTGCCCATACATGCATACATCAAAGTGATATATGTGATCGCTTGATAAGAGGATGTACGCTGTCTTCCAGCCCTGCTGTGGAGCGATTATGTGTCAGTCCTCAGCCTTCAGTGTCCCAGAGTTGCTTTGCGGATGTGAGAACTTTTAAACCAGGGCGATCAGTAATCCTGCCTCACAATGATGACACCAGTCAGTCAGTGCGCTTGACAGCTGCCCGATTGAAATACTATCTCCTCTGAGATGACCACCATCGGATTCATGAATCACAGAATGTAAAGGGTCTTAAAGTGGATAATTAACTTCATTATCATTTTTATATTTAGGTGAGAAAGTTGTACTTATATGACCCAATAATTCATTATCTATTCACCCTCATGCCGACTGAAAGGTTAAGTGTTGTGAAGTCTACAAACATTTCTGGATCAGCACAGAAAAACAATTTTGAAGCATTTTTCAAAAACAGGAAAAAAAAAAAAAAAAAAACGAAACATGAATGAAGCTCAATCAAAGTCTCCCGAACCACAGAGATCCCAAATTGATCTGAAAAGACATTATTTATTTAAGACTTTAAATCTATTTTGCTGATGTGGAAAAACTGACTGAATTTAAATATATTTGTATTGTAGTATGGAAATGTCTATGTTGTAAACTATTGTTTATGCTCAAAAATGTTGAAAATCAAACCATCAGTGCAAAATCCCCCAAAATTACATTTACCGTCATATATGACAAAAAACAAACAAACAAAATCTTCACATGTGAGAAGTTGAAACGATCCAATGTTTTGCATTTTTGCTTAAAAACAATGAAAAGGTTAATCAATCATGTAAATAGTTATCAATTAATTTCCGCCAATGGACAAAATAAATTATATAATCAACATATTGTCGCAGCTCTAATGAAGTAAAAATTTAAATCTGAGTCTGGTTAACTGCAGTTCAGTCTGGTGAAAGTCAATGAACTCATCAACTGAAACTTATTTTTAATTTTCATTCAAAATAAAGAAAAAACAGAGATTATCATTGTAAGATCTACAGACAGTATATGGTGCTGCAGGGGTGTGTTTCTTATGCGCCTGACACACAAGTCTGCATGTGTCTAGTCCTCCCCTGGTGAAAGCAGTCTCATTACAACTCAAGCTAAAGTGCTAACACAGAAACATGTTTGAACATGAAAAAATAGCTTCATAATCTCAAATCCAATAACCTGTTTCATAGCCTGAAAAACCTACATAAGCCTCAGCAAACCAGGATGATTATGTTCAATTAAAACATGTTGACACACGAGTTTCATGCTGGTGATCTCCTCCCGTAGTCACTGAGGGCCAGTTGGGCTCCAGATGGGCCATTTGGAGGATGCTTTCACACTTCGCCTTACAGTAATATAAGAGGGTCCCCAGGCTGTGTGTGTTAACATGATCAGTGTTTGTGTACGCCTGCTAGGACAAGCTATCACAGAACATGCACATATCTGTCAGCACCAGCCAACACATACACGCACAGATGACACTGACTGACTGTCATAAATTAAGATAGAAAAGAAAATCTAAAAATATAATGTTCAGCTGAATGAATCAGTCCTGCAGTCATTTCTACCTCAGTGTTGATAAAGTTCAGGTTTTTGGGATCACGCCATCAAACAAGACACAACATCACTGACAACAATATCAATGTCCGGCATGGTGACACACGCCCATGCATGCCAACGCACCCCACCTCATTTTTTTCTCAGTTTCTTTGTAGCCTAATCGTCACCTCCTGAGCCTCAGTCAACACAAATAAATCAACTGCACGCCTCACAGCATGTGTATGTGTTTGAATTTGTGTGTGTGTAATCACATGAAATAAAGTAATTTGTATGTGACAAAGGAATCATGCCTAAACACATCGTTATTCAAGGAGTACCTGATATTCATTGGGCCAAAAGGTGGAGACGGCGAGTTCAGCTTTCAGCCAGTCTTTACCTGAAAGACAACATTAGAGTCAACACCAGCGATTAAAATCACAAACGTGTCAGGATTAGTTCTGAAATGAGTATTTGAGCGGTGCTCTGAGCGAGTCTTTACCAGTGTAGGAGGTCACGTTCCATATAGGGTTGGCCAATGGACCCTTGTTTACCTACAAATAACACAGAGCACAAAGTCAAACATATTGAAAAAAAAGAAAGAAAACATACAGACTTTTCCATCTCCTCTTTTTCATTATTACACTGAGATGTATTTAATTACACAAAAATAATAATAATGCCACAGATTATAATACAAAACAATACACTGTAAGTCATGTTTTTGTGCTTGGCCCTTACAACAAGGAGGTCATGGTCAGCTACACCACCACTTTCACTACAACTGCAACGATTAGATGATTAATCGATTAGTCGATCGAAAGAAAATTAGAACCCGACTATTTTGATAATCAATTCAGTCATTTTTCAAGCAAAAATGTTATTTTTTTCCTGAAAAATTTTCTTAAATCTCAGGATTTACAGCTTTTCTTTGTCATTTTTGACAGTAAATGAAGATTCTTTGGGTTTTAGACAAAAGAAGCAATTTGAAGACATGCTGAGAGTTTTTCCCAATTTTCTGAAATTTTAATCACTCAACGATAAATCGAGTAAACGCAGAAATCATCAGCAGATAAGGCGATAATGACAATTATTGCAGCCCTGGAAAAATGATTTTTACAATAACTTTGCTTTGACATTGATTTATCAGATTGTCCTACTACTGCGGTCCTTCACACACATGATACTCTCCTGCCTCTCAGAACCAGGGTATGGTGGACCAGTAAAATGGCAATCTTCCGTTGATGCATGCTAGCTGCATAATTTGTGGTTGCGTTTCACAAAATCCAGACCACTTTTCCCTTAAGTCCTGCATTGTTTTGTTTTAATTGAAACCACTCTGTTTCCCATCTGTCATTATGACAAACAGCAAGATTTAACTCATCTAGAGTTGGTTTTTGGAGTAACATAATAGAATAATTCAATCCAGCTTGTGTTTTCGTTGAGTCAAACTTTGCCTCACACGGGGTAAACTGCTTTGTAGAGGCCAGTAAAGGCATTTAGATTGTCTTGTTTAATCTCAAAACTAACAAGGTATCATGTTAACTGAACCAGTAAAACCAGTTGAAGACAAATAAATGACTGTATCATATTCTGTGTTATTGTGTTTATTCTCCTCACCTTCACCAGGACGTTGAGGGTGCCAGGGCTGGAGCCGTCAGGGCTGGTGAGCAGATAGTTGAAGTCGATACAGTGAGTGTCATTCTCCTTCATGACCGGGAGCTGAAACCTGGCCTTCTCCCCGGGATCATACTGAGAGACGTCCACATACATGTAAGAACCTGGAAGCAGAGACAAGGAAAGGGCTTTAAGAGATTTAAAAGAAGAAGAATGAACACAAAGGATTTGAGTTGGATCAGCCTGACCTGTAAATCAGCTAATTGTTGTTTGCAGCTGTGTGTGCCTGCACACCACATACCTGCTGAAATTCACTGCTTGAACAGACTAGCAATGGTGCCCTCTGAGGGGGTAGTTAGTGTGTAGACGCAGTGAATATTATGACTGGACTTGCCAGAGAGTCGGCTGTATGCCCACTGCCTGTGTTACAAGTACCTATATGAGTAAACCAGCTGTCTCTGCTGCTGTGTAGTTTAAATATAGTCCATATTGATACAGAAGGTTTTGGCATTCCTGTGAAGTGGAAATTTACAGTGTTCCTTTTACATTCCCTTTGTTTATCTATTTTTCCTTACAAAACTTCCATATTTATTCATTCTTTAAGGGCCAGTGTGCAGGATTTAGGGGGATTCATGGGCAGAAATGGAATTTAACAATCATATTTCCATCCATGTAATCTCATACATACCAGGTGGCAGACAGAACTACATAGTGAAAGCAATGTAATCAATATCTACTTCATAGTGATAATTCAAAGAATTGACAGTTTTAAGCTATCATAGTCGATCTAAATTCATATTCTGCTTTTGTTGTCTCAATTAGATGTTATTTTGTGTGTTTTTTAACATTATTGTACATTGGTTTTCTTGGCTTTTGCAAAATCTTGTGATGCTTTTAACTTTAGATCCCACCGTGCATCCTGTGTTGTGCCTACGACCAATAAAAATCCTTGAATCTTAAAAATATATATATATATCACAGCTTACCCCTTTCTTTTTCTCTCTGATAGTCAGTCTAACTATATATATCCATCTCTGTGTATTGTAGTCTCCTGGTATATCACAGGTATTCTCTTGTGACAACATTGTGAGTCCAGTCAATTATAGACTAAACTCCAGCCTCTGAATTTGGCCTCTCTCTTTGACATACACACTTTCAAGCAGTGAGTTTCTTGTCATGGGAGCAAAACCCCCAAAAGAGCCTTTATTCTTTCCCTTTATGATTACATGTTTTCACTTGCTTCTGTTTCTCTCATTCCTCTTGGGCTTACAGTAAAGAAAAAAAAAGGAAGAATCAGTCATCATTCCCCCCCCCAGACACATAAAACAAACCCCTGTTCTTACAACTGTGTCATTTGTTTCTCCTTTGTGATTGCAGGGCTGTTTCTCTGCAAGCCAGCAACAAATAAACACAGGAAGAGAAGAGAAGAGAAGAGAAGAGAAGAGAAGAGAAGAGAAGAGAAGAGAAGAGAAAGTTATTTTACATTCCTCATTTTATGTTCTTATGAAATTAAATTTTTCTGGCCCCACCTTTTCTTTTTTCCTGTCCCTGTTTATACCCTAAAACTTGACCAAAATGAAGCCACTTTGCTACTAATATGGCAGCCATGTTGATACCAGTCGCTGCAGTTTGCACAGGCTCCTCAACCACGCTAGCCAAATTTTCCCTTTATGCACCTCCTCCCTACAACTATTAGTTTTATTCCTCTAATATGACAGGAGAAGGTTTTCTTTACTGCTGATGCTAAATGTGCATAAGGTACTTCGCTATGCCTCACTACTCAGTACCATACCTTGTACCTACAGTAGTTGACTGCAGGAAATGGAGCTCGAAATAATACATAATCTGGTTGTGCTGACAGGACAGTCAGTCAGCCCGTCCAGATGTTCCAGTAATCAGCTCAGACTTCAACCAGATGTTGTTCCAGTGAAATATGATGAAATGTGATGTGATAATCTCACGTTAGCTCATCACAAACAGAGAGAAGGTAGCCATGATAGTGTTTAATTCTATCTGTAGAACACAACTGAGTAGAACCGATGCTGAAACAATTCATTGATTAACTGGGTAGTAGAACTTTGATAATTAATTAATAAAAAATACAATTCTCATGCAACAACCTTGAAAGTATGTTGGTTTTAGCTTCTCGAAAGTGAGGATTTGCTGCTTTTTCTTGGTTTTAAACTGCTGTAGACATTTTATAGGCTAAGCAATTAGTCAAGTCAATCAAATACTAACTGATATAGCAATAAACAATGAATACAATTCATTGTTAGTTGCATCCCTTAATAGAATAGAAGAGAACAGAGACAGAGTAGAGCAGAATGCAATAGAACAGAACTGAACAGAACAGACTAGAACAGAGCAGAGTAGGCTAGAAGGAAACAAAAAAGACAGAAACAGTACAGAACTCAATAGAAGAGATAAGAGAAGAAGACAGGAAAAAAATATGATAAATGCATTGTATTCAATGTGATACAATACAACACAATATCTGTGCTCCAGTTAAACAAACACAACCCTCCGTCCTCACTGGTTAATTCTATTTGCATATTGTTCCATCACAATATGCTCTATACAACGAGCTTTAGAACAATAGTGATTACTGCTTATTGTTTAGCTAATCCACTGAGAGAAAACACTTTTCTCTGCAGAATAAAGCAGAACATAACAGGCTTTCGACTACTGCACACAAACAAGAGCGCGCATGGACACAAGACCAAACCCTGCATCCTAGTTATTGGACAGGCCATTCCTCTCTTCTCTTCCTCTGTCACAACCATCTTGCCACTGTATCCACACACACACACACACACACACACACACACACACACACACACACACTCATGCATACTTCTATGTTTCAGCCATAACAGTATTAGAATAATCCTACTTCCTGGTTCTGAATGTTACCAACAAGACAGAAAATGAGAACGTCCAAACTGGACTACAGCCAATCAGATCGAAAAACAAGAGAAGGCCAGAACCATTCTCTATCACCAAATCTCTAATCTAAATCCATCCAAAATAAACCCATGATGGATGTCACTCCTCTTCCTTTATTTCTGGCAGTGATGCTCAGATGGTGACGTGAGCAAAGTGCCTTTAAGATGGCTGCCAAGATGGTGTGCCAGCTAAAAATACTCTGATCAGTCAGAGACCCAGATATGTCACAACACACACAAACATAGCAAAAATATAACCTTTAGCACTTCAGTGCCTGCAGCAAAATCATAACAACAAGTGGATTAGGTATAGGTAAAAATAGAGTAATGTTTGGTAAAAAGGGCTATCAACAATGTCCAAAATCATTTTGAAAAATTATTCAAAACCAAGAAGGACATAACAATAACAACATCTAATCTGAGACAAAAATAGCATTGGAAAATATGAGTAATAAAGACCGACAGTACATGAAACTGATACAACACCCATGCTAAGAAAGCAGACCTTGTGCTGCCAAGAACATCTGACACCTGAAGTCTGCCAGTTTCTAAAATGGCTGATGTATTTGAACTGCCAAAGTCTAAAATGGCCGCTAATAGAATGACGACAAAATATAACGATGAGGCTAAAAATACCAGCGTCAGAGCCTTAAGACCTAGATATGTCACATAACAACAACAACAGCAGCAGTAGTAGCAGCGACAGTAGCGTGGTAGACAGAGGACCATATTCTTCAGCAAGACACTAACAGCCTAATGGGAGGGTTTTACTTTGAGCATTTTATGGTACCAACCAAATTAAGTGGGATAGGTTGACAACGATTCCACAGTAAAATAATAAAAGAAAACATGCAGCTAGTCCACAATAAAGAAACAAGACTCACCACGTAGTTTAATGGCTGCACTTCACAAACACAAGTCAAATATTGAACGGATGTTAAGATTATTTTATTCATTTTTAAAGCACTGCATGGACCAAACTGCTTGTGTGTCCTCTGCTTGTATATCATGCTCAGATCTCTCAGATAACCAATCACTGCTCTTCATGACAATTTCCCAGCCAACGTTTGTGAATGTTATTATGACTGCATAATTGAAAATTAAAATAAGATAGGGGCATGCGACCAGCGTATAGAGTCTCTGGCCCTGTGGCCCTTTGCTGCATGTCTTCCCCTCTTTCTCATCTTTTCTGTCTGATTGACGCTGTCCCGTTGAAATAAAGGGTAAAAGCCAAACACATGATCTTTAAAAAGATAAGATCATCCTTACTGATTAAAATTCAGTATATACATTTTGAACATCTCCTGTGTAGAATGTAATGTAGCATGCAACTAAACAAAGTGCTTAGGAGGTACTACATTCACCAACAAAAGAGACTAAAATATTTATAAATTTGCTATTAAAAAATGCACCCATAGGGTGGTGTGTAAAGTCAGAATTTTTCTTTTAATTTTTGATTTCTCATCAGAGCAAACTGACCAATTTTAGTATTTACGATACGATACGATACGATACGATACGATACGATACGATACGATGCGATACGATACAATATGATACGATACAATACGATATGATACAGTACAATACAGCTTGATACGGTACAATACAATATGGTATGGCTTAGTACGGTATGATATGGTACAGTGCAGTACAATACAGTATAATATAATACAATACCATACGACACAGTCTAATACGGTATGATAAGATACGAAATTCAAGAAGTTTCCGCACAGGTTAAACATAAGCTTTTACATGACACATATTCCTAGACGTACCGGTACAACACACATCAAACTGTCACGACCATATAAGATATCATACTATATCCTTAGATACAGATCTTAGTTAGCAGCACAATGATTTTCATTCAACAACAGGACAAAGCTTCAAATGTCTTGTTTGATACAACCAACAGTTTCTAACCCAAAATATTTGATTAATAGACTACCATGCATGACAAAGAAAAAGCCGTAGATAATCACATTTCAGAGGCTGTAACCTGGGATTGTTTTTTGAGGGCATTTTTGTTTGAAAAATGATTTAAATGCTGAATCTTTTTTTATTATTATTATTTGAACTTAATTTGATTAACTGATCATTTCAAGTCTTGTGCTCTATAGATTAATGCTTTTGCAATCTTAATGTTCAACTAATATATCTATGGGTTGCAATTTAATTTTAACCAAAATGACTCACATGTGTATGTTTAAAATTGAATGCAATCAAATGCAATTATTGTTTTTGTAAAGCTCAATGTTAAAGTCTTACAGAGACTGTGTCAGAAAGCTTTTGTATGTTGGTAATTTCAAGGCTGTATAGTTTGTGTTAAGAGCAGCTCTACTGCACTTTAAATGCCAGTTTTCTCTTCCCTAATTCAACATTACAGAGTGGAAAGAGGACCAGGAGGAGAGACAGAGACATAGAGCCAATGGCATGCCAAATAGGTTTAGAGTGGTACTGGCTGACAACATTATGAGTCAAGAGTATCTGCTTTAGTCCACTGAGCCACAGAGCCCCAGCCCATGAATGTTCAACTGGCGCAACGCACATTGCCAGCGTAGCATCTAGACCCTGCCACGGTGGCTAGTGCCAACATCAACCCCCGGAGAGATTACATAGAATAGTTTTATCTCTATTACGAAAACTGCCAAACCATCCCTCCACACTCAATACTGCCTTGAGCATAAATGGTGATTAGCAACTGTGACAAATCAATGTGGGTTATAAGGAACAAAAGTGTGATTGTTGGCTGAGCTATCCAATGACTCTAAAACGGTTCTGCGTAAGCCCTTGGATGACTCCTTTTCTTCTGCAAATACCTCTGACAATATATAACCCTCTGAACTACGAATCAGCTAAGTAAACTCACTCCCAAAGGCCAAATACTAATAACAACCCCCTTTAAAAGAAAGGGAGTAGGTATCTCTTTGTTTTCAGGGGTCAAAAGCCAAGGTTTAGTGGCTGTGCTTTAAATCATGCCATGCCCTCAGGGAGACTGCATCTACCCAGACCAGAGTACTTCTAAATTACTGGTGGCTAGGATTGTCTGAGAAAACAACAGAGCTAATAATAGACATTAAGGCATTTAGGCTACCAACTCAACCCCTCACCCATTCCCTACTATTTCTTCCAAATACAAAACCCCGCCAAGTGCTGTATCTGTAATCCCCCTCCAGCAACCTCGTTTTCCAGCCACAGCATCGATGTCCCACACCCCGCTGGCATTATTAACACATCAAATGTCAGTTCATGCTCCTGTACCTTTAGGCAACGCTCTGAACTCCCCTTTAGCAATCAACATCTCCAAACCATTAACCTGGCCTGCCACCCCCTGGCCCCTGCTCATTCCACCAGCTTCTACAGGCGTTAATGCTATGCTAATTCAAGGCATTACCTCTGCGCTCTTGGGCAAGGTATTTAACCTCCTCAAACTGCCAACTCTGCCCACTCTGCATAGAGACACCGCTTGGTATTAATAATACTAAATCAAGACTTGGGCTCTGTACCGCCAGGCAAGACCACACGCACCAGACAGGGGGCACACACACACACACATTTTAGGAAAAAATGTGTGTGTGTGTTTGTGTTTGTGTGAAAAGCCTAAAGAGCTGGTGTTGAACTGAACCTTTCTCTAAATGTCAGCGAGGCTGGGTTGTCATGATGATAAGCATGAGAGATAAATAATGGCATCACATTGTCATGGCAACAAAGTCATAATCTTCCACAACAGACATCGAGAGGAGAGGAGATTAGGATAAGTTAAGGACAGAGGAGAAAGGAAAGGAAAGGAAAGGAAAGGAAAGGGGAAGAGAGGAAAGGAAAGGAGAGGAGAAGAAGAGGAGAGGAAAGGAAAGGAACGCAAAGAAGGACAGGAAAGGAAAGAAAAGGAAAGGAAAGGGAGGATAGGATAGGAGAAAGGTATATAGGAGAGGAAAGCGTAGAAAAGAGAGGAATCGAGAGAGGGGTGGAAATCAGAGAAAAGAGTGAAAAAGAGACAAAAGGAGACATGGATGGGAAAAGCATGGGAAAAAGATGGAGGAAAGGAGAGGAAAGTAAAGGAAAGGAAAGGAAAGACTCAGGCATGTTTGTGGTTTATACATTTTTATATGGTTTCATCACTGTGGTTAGCTCCATTCTTCACACACCAGTCAACATTCTTACTCTGTGGTTTTGATTTGGTAAAGTCCGTTACTGTCTCAACACTGCATAGCTGGTTATTGTTATAACATTTTGCTTTTAACATTGTAAAGTAGGCAACCTTCCCTGTTCCCTGCTGTTGATTAATGACCTCATATTCTGTTAATTAGACCCTCAGCCCTGAGGCAGAAAGATTTAATTTCCCCTTCATCATCATCGTGGTGAAAAAAACACAACTGATTAAAGAGGAGAGGAGAAAAGGGGAGAGGAGAGGAGAGGAGAGGAGAGGAGAGGAGAGGAGAGGAGAGGAGAGGAGAGGATGGAAGAAGTACTCAGATCCTTAATATCAGTAGAAGTACCAATACAAAAAAATACTCATATGAATGTAAAAATATAAATAAAGTCTTAGTTTTGCAGGAAAATGGCCCCTGCAATACTGACACATCAGTATGTCACATATTACTGCAGTGGCTGGTCGAAGTGGAGCTTGTTGTCTTTTTTACACACTAATCAGAATTTTAGTCAAGTGGCTCCAACCCTAGGGATTGGGCACCCTACAGAGGGTCACAAAATACATCTGGAGGTTCATGAAATGATTAATGGGACAGAAAGAAAAAACAAAGTTCTGCACCACTAATTTCCACTTAAGCAAACTTTCACTCAAGCAGTTATTTAAATGAAACCATCTGAGAAGTTTAGAGGTGAAATGTCTCTTTGGCAGCTCAGTTTAGTTAGTTATCTATAAGCTTATTAGGACTGGGCGATATGGCCTTAAAATAATATTGCAGTGCTTTAAGCTTAAGATTGGGCATTGAACAATATGAAAAATTCATGTCACAATGTCAAATTATTGTGATTCACTCTCTCTTTCTGTTGACTCTACAAATGGCATACTGGAATCATGTACATTTTGTTGAGAATCAAATATTTCTACTACATCACAAATATGACACATTTTTGTCCATTTGTCCTTGCGGCAATCAAAAATTAATCAGGAAATCATTATAGGACTGTACGTTATCAGGCTAGACAAGTTATTCATATATAAATTCATCATGAGGAATTTATCTTGAGTGCTTTTATTGCTACGTATGATCAAATCTTAACGATTCTCTTTGCGATTCACCTCCATATTTTGAAATCTCCTCAAAAGCACTTCACCAATGCTAAGGCTGGGTGAAAAAATCAATTATCACAATTTTTTGGACCAAATATCTCAATATTGTTATTGTGATAATATTGTATGTGGAGGACTGCTGGTAAGTTCAGATGACATCACTTTACTATAACGGCGCCTAAAATACAGGAAAAGATACGACTTATGCCATAGATTTAACAAGCGTAGAATTAAACAATCCTGCCAAATATAAGTACAATACGTGAGTAAATGTACTTTTTCACTTTTCCCAGTGTGGGGTGGATGATAAAGACAGTAGAAAGAAATTAAAGGCTCACCTTGTGGGAGGTCTGGTGAGACGTACGGCACTTCCTGTGTATTGATGTGCGTCCAGTCAAAGTCATCATAGGGATCCTGCTGGTAATCACACTGAGAGAAGCCCTCATCAAACGTACAGCTCCCTGCAAAGAGAAACACAAAGACATTTAGATCACCTTATTTGATGAGCGATTAATGACTGAATTAACTAAAATCTACATCTCTTTGATGCAGCGTGACTTCCTCTCTGATCTCATCCAGGAAAACTTTCCTTCTTTCCTGTATGTTGTTTTTCTGTGCGTGCCTCTGTCTCAGCTCATTAACAAACCACCAGGAGTCTGAGCTCCAACACTCATCACTCAAGGCCAGTCAGGATCACCTCTGACTCAACCATCAGGGCCTTCAGCTGATCATCTGAGCCCATCACCACAGCCTCGGGACAGACATGTGTGAGCTGGCCCGCCCGTGGCCCCGCTCGAACAGGAAGTCGCTCTAATACAGAGAGACGCCACTTGTCCCTGACGGCTAACCGAGATAATCAACTTGCAATGATATGTGGCTTGTACTGGCAATATTGCTGATAGAAATAGCAGGCTGGCTACTGCTAGCTATCTGATTCATTGACCTACAAGTGATGCACGGCTTGTGTTAATAAAATGGCTAGGAGAGATATGGCTAAGAAAAGCCACAGTGCCATCTGATTCAAGTCACTTATTGTTAGTGCTCCTCTGTGCCCCTCTTGACTTTGGCGAAAGTACGACTGGGCGATACAGATAAAATCTTTTATATAAACTACACAGAGAACACAATTTCACAGAGACACTGTTCATAGGTATGTGAATGGATTAAAGGGAGGAAAGCATTGTGCTATGATAACAGAAACACTTTGACGTCAATAAAACGATATAATATAGGCATCATGATTTGTGGTTTAGGAACACCTTATACTACATACAACATACTCTGTTGTACTAGGTTATACTAGGTAATTATTTTCACTATCAGTGAATCTACATATCTATATTGGTTGCCCAATATTTTCAGCCGATATCGGTGCATATGTTGTCACACATGCATCAAGATGAAAACGTGTTTGGTTTGGAGGTTATAATGCTGAAAAAGATGCCCTAAAATTTAAACTGAAGCTTCATTTTAGACCATCACCATTCCAGAGAGTTTATGCTTTCAAACTGTCCAAAACACAAAGACATTGAGTAACTTGTCATAGCAGATTAAGAAAACCTGAAAATATTCATATTTGAGGAGTTGGAACCATTTGTCTGGCACTTTAGCCTGAATCAATTAACAAAATAGTTGCAATTAATTATTCTTTTCTGCTCGAATTACAGTAATAAAACCGATTAAAGTCGATAATGACGTGTTTATCAGAATATCGATATTAGAGTGATTTATAACCCAGGTAGGTACACCTAGATTGAAATTACATTTATTGACTGAATTTAGCTAAATTTTTCCTTTGTCATAAGGTCATAAAACAACTTTACAATTACACACAATAGAAATTGGAGATCACTTCTTTTTCTTTGTGAAATGTGCACATTTCCAGGTATATGGGAACTTTCTTTACCTTCCGTTTTCTGGAGTGTGAAAGTCATAAAAGAGTGGCAAACATCAACTCGAAGATACACAGATGGCATTTTTATACAAATCCTCAACCATTAGGAAACTGCAAAGAACGGCCGTAAGCAAGAGCAAGCCACCATGAAGCACTATCAGCAACCGGTGCTGCCAGCAACATAACTCTCCTAGCATTCAGTTAGCGCTACAGCTTTGCTACCTGTGTCCTAGAGCGAGCTGCGGCGGCTGTGATGGAGAGCAGAACGACAGGCCCTCAGATACCCCACTGATCTGAGCTCCCGCTACAGAGGGATACCAAGAGGTGACAGCCACCGCCGGAGGAGAAACAAGTTAACATCAAACTGAGCGACTGTCTTCAGCTGCCGGCTGTACGGCTGGCTGTGACTCACAGCCTCAGAGATGCACTGGATCACATTCCTCTCGGCGTCATTCTTTGAACCAGCCTCTCTTCGTGCAATTCAGTTCGCTCCCATTCAGTTCAATTAAGTCTTTGTCACAGCAAGTTACCTCCAGTCATGATGTGAAAAATGCTGGGACACGTAGAGGGCACAAAGTGAAGCACGACAACACACGTTTTTATACTCCAATCAGGCTATTGTAAACTCATAAAGAATCAAAGTCTTCTGATTCTGATGCATATATGTGTGAGTGAGTGTGTGTGTGTGTGTGTGTGTGTGTGTGTGTAAAACTCCATGACTTCCTGTTTCCCACAGTGTGTGTGTCAGTTTACATCTTGCCGTCAGGTTGTTCTCTCTGCATGGGTTAAAGGAGCAAAGTGTGCAACCCTGGGTTATATGCATGTGTATGGGAATATACTGAATCTACAAACCAGTTTACCAGTCTACAAACCAGTATACTCATATATGCAAAACAATAGGAGACAAAGTAGTATACGACTAAAAGCTCTTCTGTATTAAACACATTTCATTTCTGATGAATGTCCCACATTAATTTATTATATAGAAGTTTTTATTATAAAGCAAAAAAAAAAACAGGAAACGTTGGGTTTTAACCAAAGTCTCTCTTTTAACGTCTCTAACTTAAACAGAACAAAAGCAACATGATAAAACAGTGTACATGTAAGTAATGCACACTTCAACAGAGATTCAGTTAGAAGCTACCAAATACTGAAAGATGAACACACATAGACTTTCTCTCTGCTCTTCTGCACCGACGTGAGTCCCGCAATAGCAGCACACGATTGTTTGAGGGAGATGGGGGCTTGTCACGGGTTAGCCGCAGTTGCAAAACATCACCACAGCCCGCTTGGAGGCAGGGCTGGCACGCTTTGGGCCCCATCCAGAGAGGGTTCATCTGGGGCACAGCTTGGCTATACTCGGCACAGATATGGTATGACTGGGCATGGCCAAAAGTGCCTTAAGAAAGCGGTTTGAGGAAGTAACCACATGCACAGCATCACTATATTGCTTGCTTCAGTTAAACTGTATGTTGTTGTTGTTCCTAAATGACTCCCAAAGGATGATGTTCAAGTTTAATTAACAAGGTGGGAATATTTAAAACACTACCTATGATTGTTTTATTAATATAGGCTTTAATTAGTTTACACTCAATGACGAGATGAGACAAGCAGTTGTCGTATGTCAGTTTCCAATATTAACTTTGATTGGTTATGTGCACGATAACACCATATATCCCGTGAGTACAATGTCAGTGCAGTTCATGAAACTGGTTCTGAATAGGTGTAGGCAGCTGAGGTACAGTGTCAGACAAAAGTTTGAAATACAAACCCGCAAGACGGAACAACAACATTCATGTGAGTAGCAGTCAAATGTTAAATTTTTTGACAAAAGTAAGAAACAAAAAATAATAATTCTACTACAGGAGTATGAGTGAATTCCATTAAACTCAATAGATCACTGAAACAAGTGCTGTGTTCAGGGCTGCGACTGAACTAAAATGTGACAATAGTTAAGAATAGTGAAAAGAAATTCTGTGCGTTTTGTGATAAACTGGCTCGTGTTTTGACGCTGCAGAAGCACTTATCCTTGGTTTACTTGCAGCAGCACTCGTTTTGCCTTCTTTAACCTCGCTGAAGCTACAGAAAACATACACAAGCTCTATTTAGTTTCAAAGCTGTGGAATTTTGCTTCTGAAAGCAGTATACAGTGTACAGCAAAAATTGGATTTAAACCCACCGTATTTAAAATATGTGCTGTGGGCTTTTAACTGTGTACATTGCACACACACACACACACACACACAGAGTCCCACTCAGTTCTGATATACTGCCATGGTCGAAGAGGTATTTTGCCTTGGCTTAGCAGTGAAGAAAAACACGTCCTTGTTTTAATTTCCGCTTTACTGACTCGTTTAAAAGAACGTTTCTCAATCGTAAAGCATTCCTCTCTTCTCGACTGCACACCTCTGATAGACAATCTTGCCTCTTTCAGCTGCTAACACACCAAACAAAAAAGTAGCTGTGCGCCCATGTTTATGTGTGTGTGTGTGTGTGTGTGTGTGTGTGTGTGTGTGTGTGTGTGTGTGTTTGCTGAAAAGGGGGTCTGCTGAAACCAAATATGTGTGAAACTGTCTGCACACACCTCACTCTAGCTCGCCCACATTCTCAGTTAACACTTCTCCCTTTCCTCAATGTCCTGCCAACTTAAACCAACACACACACATCAACAGACACATGCATCTGACAGTTAATCCTTGTTGCCAATAACGAGAAGAGCAGACCTTGAACTATTATTCTACCTCTGTTGGAAATAAAATTTGATCCATGTCTCCCAAATGTTGTCTATCAAGTATCTGTCTACGACTGTTTCCTTACTGTTTCAACATACATATTCAAATTCCAACAGTCACTGACCTCTATTTTGCATTTGGTTAGCTCAGTTACTGCAGTAACTGATTTTCTGGTTTCTTGAAGGCAGCAGAAACAAGCTGTAAACACATCACTGACATATTACTAATGTTAATATGGGACAAAATGTTTCTTTACACATCCAGCAGACACAGCCACCTGATCGATCGATCAATCAATCAATCAATCAATCAATCAATCTTTATTTGTATTGTGCCAATTCACAACAAAAGTCTAAACCATACTCCTTGATTAATCTATTTCCAGAGACCCAACATTTACCCCATGTGGCATGCAGGTAATGTAATCATTGTATGCCCGAACGCCGTGTTACACCAGCAACACCAACTACCACAGCAATCTTACACAATAGTATAACACAGACTACAGTGTGGTTTAAAGCATACAATACAGTTATACAACTTGAGCGGACAAAATCCAATAAAAGGTGCATAAAAATAGCATCATTGTTGACATTACTTTAAACATGTTCTTGAAATAGAGTATGTATCGCTATTGTGTCTGTCTGCATGTTTTAACTGTATTATAATCTGTAACAAATCCCTACAACAATTTTCCAACTATATGCACGAGTGTGTGTCCAGATGGGTCATTATGCCCCCTCCACTCACAAGGACACAGAGAGAGACAGAAACCGACTGCATGCTAATCACTTCCTAATCAGCTTCTGTGATTGGCTGCCTCGCTAATGAAATAATGGCGACTCATTTGCATAATAAAATAATTAGAAGGACTTGATAAAGGCTCAAGGGCACAGAGAAGAGCCACACACGCTTTCACACACACACACACAAACACACACACACACAGTGACACAGGACAGCCGCAGTCTTTTCTAAAAGATTGTTGAATGGCATCAGACACAACATCTGCCACCGTCACTCAGAATCATTTCGCCATGATTTGCATTGACCTCCGCCTCCAAGAGGCGAGTCAAGCAAAAGCGCTTTGACCGAAACTGTTTCAGAAACATGGGTGCAGGCAGCCCCGAGGGGGTTCACCAGCAAAAGAGGAGCACGTTAATTTCTCGGTTATTAGCCTAGATCAAGATTATTAGTTGGCAACACGGCAAGAATGTTTAACAATAGCTAGTTTGATTAACTTCCCTTTTCTCCTGTGTGATCTAACTGATCTGCAGAATAGGCAGTATTAAATCAGATCGAACAGCTATAGTCTGCCAAGATAGAAGTCCCTGGGACACGTTTAAATCAAATTAAGGTCTGAGGTGCTTTTTCTTTCTCTAGACACTTTGTGAAAATCTATTATGACAAAGAAACTCCATTATAACTAAGAGATGGCTGATTATCGAATCTAAGAATGCTAAGTCAATAGTTGTGCCCTTGTGCAAAACAGACCTCCTCGGCTGTCTCAGAAAAAGCAGTAACAGAGAATCACAACAGTGCTGCGTGGCCTTTGGAGGTGAACAATCAATTACATAAGCAACTATACATCACCTCAACTACAAACTGGCACGCTCTGACATTGAATCATGTGTAAGTGAATATCTTCACTATTGCATATTGTGCTACATTGCCATTACTGCAAAAGTCTTATAGGTTGTTTATGTTGTTGACTCACATCAGCTATTTAATCACATAAAAAGCAAGTGGTTTGCTCCGAGGAGATAGATGGCATTGAGCATTCACAGAGCTCGCTGTTCTGTAAACTGGACGCTCATTGCTTGAGTTTTATTTATGAGATGAAGTTAATGTAAGAAAAACAGCTCAAGCAATCAGTACTACGAATCGTGAAATTATAAATGGCAATTGCAGCTTGAAAGCAATTACATCTGTACACTGTAAAATCTGATTAGGTGACTTAACTTTAAAAAAGAAACGAGGAAACCAATTACCTCAAAATTACCAAGGAGAGTTGACTTATAATTTTAAGTGTTTTAAGTTTTTTAGGTCATACAACTTATGTAATAGTCTACCTTACTTGGTAATTCTGAGTTAATCAGTGTCCTGACTTTTTAAAGGTAATTAACTGTTAAAATTTACAGTGTAGTGATAAAATTGGAGATTTGTGGAGTTGGTTCTGCAGAGTCAAAACATCAACTCTTGCTGAATCAACATGGAAGCCACCATTATATTATATATGTATATCTTTTTAAGCTCAGAGCTGATTATTAGCTAAATAACTTGTGCCTTCGACGCATTATCCGTTTATATAAATCATTAAAACACCCAATACAAAGCAAGAACCAAAACCAAAACAGCAATAGGAATGGTTGAGTTGGCCTCACACATAACAAACCGGCATTTTCAGATGAAAATGTGCTGCGTTATTGCTCTGACAATAAGAACTAATCAGAAAACTCTATAGAAAGTGAAGAACATTACACAACCACAGTGAACAATCTCAGCAGCTGATTTAAATTTGGTTTAAGAGCATTTTAAAATCAGATTTAGTTCGGCTAATTTTTTCTACTGCCTTCTACGTATGCAATGTTGAAGTGTGTCTACGCAGTTTCAAAATAAGGACAACATGAGCACTTTGAGAACTCAGTGTAGACAGATAAGCGGTCACGGAGCTCTGCGTGCAAGATATGCATGTATGTAATGTGAGATATAAAAGATACCTGACTCAAGATCATGTCAGCATTACTTTTATGACACCAGACAGTCTGCACATCCCAGGAAACTTTTTTCTATTACACAGCACTTTCTTTCTTTCTACCAGTCTACAAACACTTTAAATCATTTTGAGATGATCTGAATTAAAAACTTAGGTTGAATGAGTTCAAAGTTGCTGAGTTTTGAAAATGTAAAACCAACTGAGTTAACAGAGCTACTGTGAGAGTTGCTTTTCATTTCTCATTTTTCAGTGTTGAAAAAAGATGAAGAACTCATGTTCCTCAGGTTCTTAATATATTTTAGCCAATCAGATGGCCATTACATAACTACAAGTTGGTCAAGATCATCATCCCATCTTGACCCTGATTACAAGCTGAGCCCAAACCGAGACAAATAACACACATTCTCTCTCTCATGTTTGTACAGAACATACTCTTGCTCTTTCTCACTCTCTGTCTGACTGTGTCTAGTATTTATCAGCAGAGCTCTGTTTCAGTCTGCGGGCAGAGATTTTATCACCGGAGAGCAGATAAGAGAGGATGAGCGAAAGAGGCTGAAACGGGAGGGAAGAGTACAAAGAAACGGAGAGGGCGCAAAAGAAATTAATTTGAGGGAGAGCGCTCTCAAGCCTGTTGATTCACTTATTATACTGGAAACACCTACGCAACATTTTTTCTTTTGTTTCAGTTGGTTTGTCTTGTGTCTATCCTAGTCTCTTTATCTTTTCCTGCATTATTAACAAGTCGGATCAATATCTATTCAGTTTGGTTAGATAGAGACGAGAGATGAGAAGAGAAGAGAAGAGAAGAGAAGAGAAGAGAAGAGAAGAGAAGAGAAGCTCCATTTTGCAAAAGGGAAATAATTTTCAAGGACAATAATTACACTTACATCATTAAAATCCAATTCCAACCACCAGTAATACTGTTTCCCTGCAAATCGGCTAAATTTTGGCCGAATCCGGTTAATAATTACATTTGCTGACCTGGATTTATAGTCATACGTGGCTTCGCGGGACATTACAGACCAGTGAATCACCAGAATGGTTTTAGTGTTTGGGAGAGAAAAATTGTGATACAGTAATACTATACACTGTCCCTTTATAATATCCTCTTGACATTATACTCTGCAGTCCTGTTGCTGTGTTTGTTGTTTTTAATCTATGTGTCTTAGTAGCCCTGACACCGACTGCCTCAAGGAAACTAATAAAGTTGTACCTTATCATTTACTTTCTCTGTGTCGTCTCTACTTTGGTCTCTCTCCCTACCTCTTGTTCTCTCTCTCCCTCTCTGAGAATAGGTGAAATTAGCCTGAAATGATACAAGGTGACATCAGAGAGGCTGACACACACACACACACACATAAACTCTCACTCGTCACGCCTCACTGGCCCTTGCAGCGCAGCGCGACGCCATCAAAGCCAAGACCCATATACACACACCTCGCCTGTTAAACATACACACTGGCACGTGCAATCACACACCCAAATACACACGAGTCACACAGCAACGCGGACACGCGCACACTGTCACACACGCTGTCACTCGTGCGTGCACACACACTCAGAGCGGTAGTTTAATTGGAAGTGCTGAAGGCTGAAGAATTTCTCCTTCATCTCACAATGCTGTAATTGAATCTGAGACGTGTGAGTGTGTGTGTGTGTGTATATGTGTGTGCATGTGTGTATGTGTGTGTTCAGCTGATTCAGGAGTTTCCATTGACAGTAACAGTAAAACAGAAATGTGTGTTTTTCCTTCTGTGAGGAGCCTCTCCGTCCTTCCATCCCTGACTATCTCACCCCGCTCCTCTCTTGGGGTTAATGCAGCTTTTCAATTCAAATTCAAACTCAAGCAGTTTCCAAGCGCCACATTATTTTCCACAAACTGAGGATTTGGTCGTACGGGCTCTTTGTAGAACGGCAGCCATGACCTCCACCGCTGCATGTTGGCATTTCATTGACCAGGATTTCTGGATAGTTTTTAACAATAAAATTTAACTTACTGAGTTGGGGTTTTTCAAAGCGCTGTTGCAAAGAAAAAGCACCCTCGTTGTATTTTGAGAGCCCCCTTTGTAAAAAAAAAATTGTGATTACAAAGACTTTGCTATCGAGTGAGGCTCTCACCACTGTGTTGCAAGCCAAAGAAAGCTGAATGTAGTACCTGAAAACACATCTCTGCTTGGACAAGCGCAAACAAAGAGCACCATCAGCAGACAATGAGGCGTGAACGACTTACTAATGACCTGCCATCACTGTCACACAGTACAACAGGAACAGAGCTGTGAGGAGCTGGCTTTTGATGCTACTGTGGCCCTTTTTTGGTTCCTCATGACAAATGTTTTTAATAAAAATGGCACCAACTGCATGGAAAAGGTTGCAGTGCTGCCTGGTGTATTCTTAGGATCAATGTTTTCATTGACAAATTAATTTCTGAAGATTCTATAACTCATGCAAACATCTCAGCATTTGTTGAGGAAACAGCATTAGGGAGTACTACTGCATAAAGTAGAAAAACCTTTTGTGGCTCCAGAAGAAGCTGCATGTAATCTGATAAATTGCCTCCAGTGATGTCAATCAGTGGCTAAGTTGCAGTGTGGGTAATGTAGGCACCAGGTTTTGAAACGCAGTCCACTGGTCTAGCAATGCACTGGTCCAACACTGTGTGGTCTCATTATGGATAATTTCAAATCGATAAAGCAGAACCATATTCCACACATTATACTTCATTTTCAAAACTTGCCTACATTACCCACAATGCAACTGAATGAGCTCACTGGAGGCAATTCATCAGATAACATGCACCTTCCTCTGCGGCCACAAAAGGTTTTGCACCATTGCAGTAGTATTCCCCAAGACCTGTAAACACACTTTAATGTGTAAAATTGGTGGAGTTCCTCTTTAAATACCCTGCTCGGTATGTCTCTTTGTCACATTAAGAAAGTCAAGTAAAAAATCATTCATTTTCATAAGCAGTCAGTGAGCAGATTCTTGTTTGAATCAATTGACTGTCTGTTTCTTCTAATTAATGTTCCCCGAATTCAAGGTGATCTGACAAATCTGACAAACAGTTTAAAACCAAAAGATATTCAGGTTATGATTATATAAAACAGAGAAAAAGAGCAAATTCTTAAACTTTTAAGGACCTGGAACCTTTGAATTAAACACAAAAAAATCAAAGTGCTTGTCTGCTGATCAGCTAAACAAACTGTATCAGCATTAGTACTGTCTGTAGCCCTACATTTCTCATGGTTGTGACATAAATAAACAATCTGAATGACTTGTTGACAGTCAACATGCCACCTAAACCGCAAATACATCACATCCTCAATGGGAATATCTCCTTTCTCCACATCTTTCTTTATTTTCCTCTTTGTCCGATGGCTGTAATCAGTACTGTGTGAGTGTGTGTGTTTGTGTGTTGGTCGTGTGTGTCCAGAGATAGCTGTTAGCACTGTTAGCAGGGGTCAAACCCATCCACAGACACTATCTTTATGACATTCACCCCTCTCCTGTGCTTCTTCTCTCTCCCTCTTACGCTCTCTGTCTATCTCCCCATCCTTAATCTCTATTACTATTCAAATGCTGACATTTAAAGCAACTTCACATGCTGACTGACTGACTGGCTGGCTGGCAGATAAGGCAGGAGGAGAGAGGACGGCAGAGGAGGAGGTGTGGATGATAGAGAGACGGAGAGGAGAGCTCGCCGTTCACAAAGAAAATTGGGAAATCCTCCTCACCTCTCCTTTACCTCCCTCCCTCCCCCCCTTCGTGGTGTCTGTGAATGAGTTCACCCATAAGCCCCGGAGGGAGTCAGATTTCACTCGTTCTCAGGAAAGCTGAACCATCTCCTCCTCTTTTTGTGTGTTTGTTCACCCATTTACCTCAGCCCACACCCACTTCTATGTTTACAGTCTCCCTGTCCACCCCTTTCTTTCTGTCTCTGTTGGTGTGGATTACAATAAAATTTGATACCAGGGGTGCCCCTTTAACAATTCGCCATAAAATATAGCGGCCTATGAACACTGACACACTTCAACTTTTCTTTTCTCTTGCAACAAGAGCTGAACAGAAACAGACAGGAAAGTTTTACGGCCGGCAATTAAGCCTTAAGATGACTCTAGACATTGGTAGCTTATAGCGTCACTGAAAGACTAACCCATAAACCATCGATACGATCAGATCCCATGTCAGTGTGTGTCACTCTGAATGAGTCAGGGGGGAGTAATTATTGAGTCCTAAGACGGCACTCAGCTCGGCTTGGAACTGAGAACACAGCTGGTATTTTTTCTTTTGAGTAAAATCCCCAAACAACAAGTCTCAACTGGCTGCCTCTCTCCACCCTTCATCACACACTTGACCTCAAAAATGCTGACTGGCTGACTCACCACAGACACTCAGCCTGTGTAAAGTTTAACCAGATTATGACTCCAAGTGGGAAAAAAATCTGGGAAGGAAATTAATATGTTACTGCAGATCTCTTCGCCCAGCATCTAAACATCATGTGAGTGATCTGCAAATCAGATGAGTATTAAAGTATTCTGTTAGATTTAGTAGCTGCTCATTGGCTCATTAGTGGTCATACAAAGCACTTATCAGCTCCTTATTCTGCATGACCATATGTTACAACTCCTAGGCCATTAACTAAAAGAGCCTTCCCTCAATAACCTCCTGATTACTGTTTATTGATAGTAAACTGTAAAGTAAATTGTTGTAAGTTATGATCTTAACATCTTTTGCTCAGTGTGGGCTTTATAAGGTGGTTTTACCACAATCATAGTCATCATAATAAACTAAATGAATATGAATTCTTATGCAACAAACACAAAACTACAAGTAATAATAATGTCAATGTAAGTCTCTCTAACTCACTATATGTTATGCATCCTAAACTGAGGCTCATAACTAATTCACTAGAACCACCTGTGCAGGTTAATAAGTGTCAAACTACTAGTGAATTAGATATGAGGGAGTTTCACTAAGTTGGAAAGACTTATTCAGAGTTATATGGAGACCATTAACACTTGAGGTTTTGTGTTGGAACCGACCATTATTAAGTATTACTAAATGATAAGTTCCCCCCAAATTAAAAATTCAGTGATTATCTGAACCTCATGTCAATGGAAAGTCGAGTGAAGTTCGTAGCCCACAATACATTTCTAAACAACGAAAGCAGTTTGGGCATCATATTAAAACGTAAAAAAAACATAGCATTGTTGATACAGAGAGCAAATATGGCACTAATACGCATGTTAAACAACTAGTTTATGGTTAATATGTGTACTCTCATATATGTGTAAGTTTTCCCCTTAAAGCTTTAACTGTACAGCTCCATAGACACACACAATGAGACTGAGGTTAGATGGACGAGTCCCATTGAGTTATACAAAAGGAGCCCGTACTGTAAAGGGATCAATACCGGACAGAATGGGGTCAGAATGATTGCTAGCAGTTGGTGGGCTGCATTTGGGCGGAGTAGCGAGCACCACACCTGCGTGTACCCACATGCCACCGGAGACAGCAAGCTTCTTTAGACTGTGACACTAAACCATTCATCATGCTCCCTGATAGCTAACTGATAAATTACTGGGAGAATACAATCAAATAATGCTCCATCCGTTGTGGAAGGGATTTGAATGGGCCAATCACAGGGCAGACAGGAGGCAGTTTGTTTCTGAGCCAATCGGGGCACAGCTGAGGTTTTGGACTGAAAAGCAGGTCTGGTGTGGATGAGATAAGAGCAGAACAAACACACATTAAACACCAACCCCCAAAGACATGCACGCACACACACACGCACACACACACACACACTTGAACAGCCACACAAGGTAAGTAAGGCCAGATGGAGAAGCAAAGAGAAAATTTACAGAAAACAAAAGGGAAGTCGAGGGAAGAGACTGAAGGGGAAGGGAAGAGTCAGAGAAGTGAGAAAGGGAAGAAACCTGAGTGTGAGTTTAGAGCAAAAAAATCCCCCCCGAGGCCTATAAGCAGGTTAAATCTGGAGCAGCTAGCTTAGCAAGTCAGCACAGAGGCTGGTGACACACTGAACTGCCTGGATGATTTCTCCAATTGTCCAGCAAGCTGGTTCAAAGGCTGGCTGACTGATATACTGACT